>NW_026913640.1:11637500-12237500 GCF_034315485.1 Pezoporus occidentalis | reverse complement strand
TTTGAGAAATTATTTTGTAATGTAACTTTTGAGGTTTTTTCTTTTCTCTGTTAGGTGTGGCTAAACAGTTTGGCTTTAGAGATGAAGGAGACGCTGAAAAAAATGTTAATTGACTGTGTTGAAGCTGGAAAGAAATCACAAGGTTCAATTGATCCATCGCTCTTTCCTTCCCAGGTAAGTTGATCCAGTAATGCCACTGTGTAGTCTCAAATTTACCAAAGAAGTTATTTTTCAGAGGCTTATAAAGAAGTATAAATATGGGTTTGGAAGAAACTAACCATGAACAAATACATTTTATTCATTTATAGTGTAGAGAACTTCTTAAAAATATGTTTTCTTATAATTCTTTTGTAAACATTTGAAATCTTGAGTCTTTGTCATGGCACCTGTTCTAACATCCATCGGTTTATTAAATTTGATGTAAATCTTGATCTTAGTTGGTAGTGAATGTTACATGCACTTAGTAACATAAAAAGCCCTTTTTGAAGCTGGTTAAAATATTGTTTCTAAAGTTTAACTGTATAAGCAGAAATAGTCATGAATATGAAATTCTTTTATGCGATTTTGGCTGGTAGCACAGAGGATAACACAGAATCACAGAATGATTGTGGTGGGAAGGAACCTCTAGAGGTCATCTGGTCAAAGACCCCTGCTTAAGCTGGTTCAGCCAGGACCATGTCCAGACAGCTTTTGAAGGTCTCTAGAAATGGAGACTCTACTACTTCCCTGGGCAAACTGTGCCAGTGCTCAGTCACTCTTAATGGTAAAGAAGTGTTTCCTAAAGTTCAGACAGGGCTTTCTGTGTTTCAGTTTGTGCCCGTTACTTCTTCCAGTCACTGGGCACCTCTGAAAAGAGCCTGGCTCCATCTTTGTACCCTCCCTTCAGGTATTTATAGACCTTGATAAGATTCTGCCCTGAGCCACCTTTTGTCCAGGCTGAGCAGTCTCAGTTCTCTCAGCTTTTCATCACAGGAGAGATGCTTTAGTTCCTAAATCATCTTTGTGACCTTCCATTGGACTGTGTCCAGTAAAGCACCTGTCCTCACTGGCTCCTTTATTTCTTGGAAGGGGAGTTGTGATCCATAGATTCCAGGAATCTCCTGCGTTGCTTATGTCCTTTGTTGCCCATGTCCTTTGTTGCCCCTCCAGCAGGTATTGGGTTGATGGAAGTCCCTCTGAGGACCATGGCCTGTGAATGTGAGGCTGCTCATCCACTTATTCTTCCTAGTCAGGTAGTCAATAGCAGGCGCCCATTATAATGTCACCTTGACCTGTCCTCTTTAACCTATAAATCTCAGCTGACTCCTCATCCATCCCCAAGCAGAGCTCCATGCACTCCAGCTATTTCTTACGTAAAGAGCAACTGCCCCTCCTTGTCTTCCCTGCCTATCCTTGCAACACTCCAGCCATGGGAGCCACTCCACCACATCTCCATGATCCCAACAAGGCCATAGCACTGCCACTGCATACAGATTTGTAATTCATTATATTTATTCCCCATACTACATGTATTAGTGTACAGGTACTTTAGAGAGGTGTCCCTACATGTTGAGTTTCTGGAGAGGGTTTGAGCGATTTCTCTGTCATGGTGCCTTGTAGGCACTTCCTTGCTGAAGTGCAAATGCAGGCTGGGGGTGGTCCTGCTTAAGCCCAATTTTGCTGTTTTTTTTCTTTTATCCCTTCCTGTCACCACCCCCTGCCCTTTGCTCAGTGATCCTGTCTGTCGCTCTCTTCCACTAGATCAGGTTGCTCAAGTGAAAGGTGTCCCCTCCCTATGGCAGGAGGGTTGGAACTAGATGATCTGTAAGATCCCTTCCAACACAAACCATTCTGTGATTCTATGCAACTACTGTATTGTTGGCATGCTGAGCCTATATTCAACAGGTTTCAGTTTCCATCTGACATACCATTTAATGGAAAAGATATGTTGCTAGCACATGCTGTAAAACAGCTACGGGACTTGTTGTATTGGATCACATTGCAGGTTTTCGCTAAATTTTGTCAGGTTTTAAGGTGGCAATATATGTTCTTAAGAGCATAGCAAATTTGTGGCTTTTTAAAAAATAATAAATATCAAACATAATAAGTAATTACAAATCAATTTTAAAACTTTTTAAACTTTTTTTTATGTCTTCTCTATTTCACATATGTAATTAGAACTTTTTTTCTCAAAGATTCTTTCCTTGGCAGAACAAATACAATTCACTGAAGATGTTGAAAGTGCCATCAAAGACTATAGTCTGCAACAATTAGAATTAGAACTCATGGCTAAATTGGAACATTATACTAGCATTGATAATGGTATAGAAGATACTGGACGTAAAGGTATAAAAATGATTTTTAATATATATTATTCATAATGACTATGTAGTATGATAGTATTTGACATTCTGTTTACTTAAGCCGGAAATTATATAAATCTGTCTCAGTTTGAGTTCATAAAGTTGAGTTACATAAAGTTACCCACTTATAACTGCCAAGATTTGTGTGTTTAATGTTACAGGGTGAGCAATGTTTTTTTATTTAGATGATAAGTTATCTTGGAGCATTTATATGTGAAACCCTCTTTTAATTACTTTTAAATACTTATTTTTTGCTGAGGAAAATTCAAATCAAAAAAGAGGCTTATAAAAAGTGGAAGCAAGGACAGGCAGCCTGAGAAGAATACGGGGATGTTGTCTGGGAAGCTAGGGACCAGGCTAGGAAAGCTAAGGCCCAGTTAGAATTAAACTTGGCTAGGGATATTAAGGATAACAGGAAGGGATTCTACAGGTGCATAGCAAATAAAAAACAGACTAGGGAGAATGTAGGCCCCCTCAGGAAGCTCTCAGGAGAGCTGGCTACACAGGATTTGGAGAAGGCTGAGGTTCTGAATGACTTCTTTGCCTTGGTCTTCACTGGCAAAGGCTCTGACCACACCACCCAAGTCTTGGAAGGCAGACACAGGGACTGTGAAAATGAAGACCTTGCACCCACTGTAGGAGAGGAACTGTTTCGAGACCATCTTAAAAATCTGAACGTGGACAAGTCCATGGTTCCTGATGAGATCCATACACGTGTTCTGAAGGCGCTGGAGAATGAAGTTGCTAAGCCACTGGCCATCATATTTGAGAAATCATGGCAGTCAGGTGAAGTTCCCGATGACTGGAAAAAGGGAAGGGGAAAATGGATGACCTGGGGAATTACAGACCAGTCAGTCTCACCTCTGTGCCTGGCAAAATGTTGGAGCAGATTCTCCTGGAAGCCATGCTAAAGCACATGAAAAACAACAAGGCGCTTGGTGACAGCCAGCATGGCTTCACTAAGGGCAAATCCTGCCTGACCTATTGGGTGGCCTTCTATGATGGGGCTACAGAACTGATGGACAGGGGTAGAGCAGTTGATGTCATCTACCTGGACTTGTGCAAAGTGTTCGACACTGTCCCACATGACATCCTTGTCTCTAAATTGGAGAGACATCAATTTGATGGGTGAAACACTCGGTGGATAAAGAACTGGCTGGATGGCCACACAAAAAGAGTTGTGGTCAATGTCTCAATGTCCGTCTGGAGACCAGTAACGAGTGGTGTCCCTCAGGGATCGGTGTTGGGACTTCTTTTGTTCAACATCTGTGTTGCTGACATGGACAGTGGGATTGAGTGCGCCCTCGGCAAGTTTGCCGATGACACCAAGCTGTGTGGTTTGGTTGATATGCTGGAGGGAAGGAATGCCATCCAGAGGGACCTTGACACGCTTGTGAGGTGGGCTGATGCCAACCTCATGAAGTTTAACCATGACAAGTGCAAGGTCCTACACCTCGGTCGGAACAATCCCAGGCACAGCTACAGGTTGGGCAGAGAAGAGATTCAGAGCAGCCCTACGGCGAAGGACTTGGGGGTGTTGGTCAATGAGAAAAAAAACATGAGGCAGCAGTGTGCGCTTGCAGCCCAGAAAGCCAGCCGTATCCTGGGCCGCATCAAAAGGAGCGTGACCAGCAGGTCGAAGGAGGTGATCCTGCCCCTCTACTGTGCTCTTGTGAGACCTCACCTGGAGTATTGTGTGCAGTTCTGGTGTCCTCAACATCAAAAGGACATGGAACTGTTGGAACAAGTCCAGAGAAGGTCCATGAGGATGATGAGGGGACTGGAGCACCTCCCGTATGAAGATAGGCTGAGAAAGTTGGGGCTGTTCAGCCTGGAGAAGAGAAGGCTGCGTGGAGACCTCATAGCAGCCTTCCAGTATCTGAAGGGGGCCTATAGGGATGCTGGGGATGGGCTCTTCATTAGAGACTGCAGTGATAGGACAAGGAGTAATGGGTTAAAACTTAAAAAGAGGAAGTTTAGATTGGATATAAAGAGGAAATTCTTTCCTGTTAGGGTGGTGAGGCACTGGAATGGGTTGCCCAGGGAGGTTGTGAATGCTCCATCCCTGGCAATGTTCAAGACCCGGTTGGACAAAGCCTTGGGTGGCATGGTTTAGTGTGAGGTGTCCCTGCCCATGGCAGGGGGGTTGGAACTTGATGATCTTAAGGTCCTTTCCAGCCCTAACTATTCTAGGATTCTATGATTTTTTTGGTTTATATGTTTACTGATAATTTCTCTTCACCTACTGACCTTTGCTGCAGTGTTTCATGGGGACTAGCCAGAGAACAGTTGAAGTACTTTGTCATGCCAGTATATTCTGTATGGCTGTTGTAGGTGATGCTGTTTTTCTCTAGATATATACATCTGCAATAATTCTTGCATACCTCTGTAGCAGTACCAGTCAATTTGTTATTTTCAAGGCATGTTTGGTCTGAATCATATAAAGTGTAAATCAGTTAGAGTAATTATGCCTATGAGTGCTTATTCCTCTCTTTTGACCATAAGGGGACTTTAAACGACTACCTCAGATATAAAATTCTATAGTTTAGGTTAGGTGAGGTGGCTGTTGGCTCTATGATGACTCTATACCCTATATGTATAAAAAGACTCAATTTAACATGTATTTGACAATCTTTCACCACGTTTGTATAGCTGTTTACTGTATGAACTGTTAACATCTGATGTATTAACTAGGTTTAGGATTCATATCACCTACATTCAGCTATCTGTAAGTGTGGTTATTTATCTAAGCTCCCTTTCTGCACTCTTGCTATAGACAGTGGGGAAATGTCATCAGTTATGGAAGAGTGTTCATTCCACCTATTGTATAATACATTTGTAATAATAGTTTGGTTAATAGGTGTGACTTTGAAGTGAGTTGCCTGATTATCCCCACTTACTTTCGTTTAACTCCCATCGTGGAATGGCATAGAAGAACATAAACTGGGCTTGCTTCAAATGAAACTGAGTTGAGCAGTGTGTTCTCAGAGTACACTTAATCCACCCAATCTGCTAATGAGCATTGATTTTGCATCATCCTAATTAATCTTAGTAAAATTGCCAGGTTGTGTATAGTATGGTTTTCAGATCTGCTGCAGATGAATTAACAGATTTGTGCTGCACTGGTTACTGAAGTGGACATAGCTGTAAACACTCCTGGAATAAACTGCCTTCCAGAAAAGCCTCTATCTATTGAGTGTAGAGGCAGACAGAATTACTTCCAAATGCCTGAAGTTGCACTACGATTCACATTCTCTGTCAGGATCTCACTTTATGCTGCTTGCTTTAGGTAATAGGTAGTATTTCTGTATATAATTGAAACAAGATCTGAATAAAATTTGCTGACAGTAGAAAGCAGCGCAGTGAATTTGAGAGTGGATAACGTGTATCTTCCTTACTACACTGTGGTGATTTTTTTTTTTTTTTTGTGTGTGTGTGTGGTTATTTGCAGAATCAGGAATCCTTGAGCTCAAGCTGAAAGCTCTGATTCTTGATATCATTCATAACATTGATGTGGTGAAGCAGCTGAATCAAGCTCAAGTTCACAGTGTTGAAGATTGGGCTTGGAAGAAGCAGCTGAGGTTTTATATGAAAGACCAAAAATGCTATGTTCAGATGGTAGATGCTGAACTCCAATATACTTATGAATATCAGGTGTGTTTTTTTTAGTATTTACCTAGTGGCTTTTGTATGTGTCAAACACTTTCACACATGCTGCTAGTTGCCTCCCAACTGTTGCTATTTTTTCAACATTGTTGTGTCCTTAGCATGCTGTTTCGTAGAAGATACTAAAAGATACTGTAATCATTTTCATTCTTGATATTGGTGGGGTAAATGTAAGGTGCTTTGTATGGAAAGCAGCTGCATTATCATATAAATATTTTCTAATAAGCTTGCTATTTCTGTATGTCAGAGTGCAGTTTCATCTGTGTTGACCCTTTTTCTGTAATTCTAAAAAAGAATTTACACAATGCTTTGATATTTCATAAAAATCAGGAAAACTTCATCACTATAAACAAATTCATGTACTTAATGAGATGGTAATCTCAAGCATTGTATTGGATTTTGGTTGAGGAGAAAATGAACATGAACCAGGTGTGTGCGCTCGCAGCCCAGAAAGCCAACTGTATCCTGGGCTGCATCAAAAGGAGCGTGACGAGCAGGTCGAAGGAGGTGATCCTGTCCCTTTACTCTGCTCTCGTGAGACATCACCTGCAGTATTGTATGTGGTTCTGGTGTCCTCAACATAAAAAGGACATGGAACTGTTGGAACAAGTCCAGAGGAGGCCACGAGGATGATCAGGGGACTGGAGCACCTCCCGTATGAAGACAGGCTGAGAAAGTTGGGGCTGTTCAGCCTGGAGAAGAGAAGGCTGCGTGGAGACCTCATAGCAGCCTTCCAGTATCTGAAGGGGGCCAATAGGGATGTTGGGGAGGGACTCTTCATTAGGGACTGTAGTGACAGGACAAGGGGTAACGGGTTAAAACAGGGGAAGTTTAGATTGGATATAAGGAGGAAGTTCTTTCCTGTTAGGGTGGTGAAGCACTGGAATGGGTTGCCCAGGGAGGTTGTGAATGCTCCCTCCCTGGCAGTGTTCAAGGCCAGTTTGAACAGTGCCTTGGGTGGCATGGTTCTGTGTGAGGTGTCCCTGCCCCTGGCAGGGGGGTTGGAACTAGATGATATTAAGGTTTTTTCCAACCCTAACTATTCTATGAGTTGATGATTTTCAAATTAATGAATAAAATTAAATTGCATCATCAATAATTTCTGTTTACCAATTAATATAATTTGTTTTGTTTCTGCAGGGGAATTCCCCTAAACTTGTTTATACACCTTTGACAGATAAGTGTTACCTAACTCTTACTCAGGCTATGAAGATGGGCCTTGGAGGAAATCCCTATGGTCCAGCTGGAACTGGAAAGACAGAATCAGTAAAAGCTTTGGGTGGACTTCTTGGAAGACAAGTATTAGTCTTCAATTGTGATGAGGTGAATATGGTTCTGCATATTTAGGATTTGGATATCTATGCCCATACTTCATAAAGGAATATTCAAGCAATAGTTTTGGTACAGATTCCGTTAGACATTTGTGACATTTCCAATCACTTTTTTTTTTAATGGCTGGGAAACAGTCTTTCATTGTTTTCTTGTTATTAGAAGTTTAATAGTATTCTTTCTAATTTTAAGGGCATTGATGTGAAATCGATGGGGCGCATATTTGTGGGCTTAGTGAAGTGTGGTGCCTGGGGCTGTTTTGATGAATTCAACAGACTTGAGGAAGCTGTACTGTCTGCAGTATCCATGCAGATTCAGACAATCCAACATGCGTTGCAGAAACATAGTCCTGTATGTGAGATGCTTGGAAAAAAGGTACAGGAAAACTTACTTATTTTTTTCTTAGAAAAATAGTCTATAAACAACAGGGTTAAACTTAAAAAGTGACTACTGTAACTAAACATAGTCCACAAAATATTGCTCAATAGTGTTTCATATGACAATATACTATTACAATGAACTTCTAATGCTAGGTTGAAGTGGATCATAATTCTGGAATCTTTATCACTCTGAATCCTGCTGGAAAAGGTTATGGAGGAAGACAAAAACTGCCTGATAACCTCAAACAACTTTTCAGGCCAGTTGCTATGACTCATCCAGACAATGAACTCATTGCAGAAGTGATTTTGTGTTCAGAAGGCTTTAAGGATGCTAAAATACTCGGTAGAAAGTTAGTGTCTATTTTTAATCTAGCAAGGTAAGCTCCCCTCCCCCCACCCCGTTGTGTTACTTTTCTAATTCTCTTCCTTCCTTCTTTTATTTTAGCATTGATCTTTGTGCTTGTTTTACTACCATCTTGTTTCTTCTCCATTTAGACTATGCCAGTAGTCTCCATTTAGACTATGACTGTAGGGATGCAATCTACACATACTTTCTGTTAATTTTTTGTAATATTTTATGACATGGATATTATAGAAAGCTGCGTCAGAAATAAAACTAGGCATAAAGCCACACGTTTGGAGTCATCAAAAGTTTTACAGTCAATACAGCTCTTAAATCTGAATGGTAAATCTCTGTAGATATTAATTTAACTTACAAAATAAAAATCTTGCAATATATTGGGAGGTTCAGGTGTGAAAATATTTGGAAAGCAGTTATAATCTCAAGGTGGCAAAGTACTGCTCCCCTATTATGCTCACATATGAATGCTCACAAGCATTGTGTTGAATTTAGACTCTTGAGGTTGTTGAAATACAAGTGACAGGTTATAAGTATGTATATTAGAACAAAGTCCAGAGGTTTTACATAATGCTTCGAGGGACAATTATAAATACATTAATAACGTAATTACGTTACTCCCTCTGAAAATTTCAGTGTCATTGCTTGTATCTCTGAAATGCATTTCAGATGGCACTACAAATACTCATCAGTCTCTCTTTTGCCCAGAACTATATAATGAACGTATTCATTTGCCAAAAAAAAAAAAATTCAGGTGCTGTCACATAAAGATTGTTACATCATTGCTGTTCTTAAATTTAGGGAGCTTCTGACACAACAGCAGCACTATGATTGGGGTTTACGAGCATTGAAGACTGTTTTGAGAGGCTGTGGCAATCTTCTTCATCAGTTGAAAAAAAGTGAAGCAAAGAAAGAAAGTAAGGTTGACCATACCAAACTTTTGATTATTTGGGATATTGTACCAGTATTATTCACTACAGGTTTCTTGTTCACTGGAGTTTTGAGAAGCCGTGGTTTAGATCTGGAGGCAATTTAAAATAAAAAAATAATCTGTGAAAGTCCTCCATTAGGAGATCACAAAAGACCGTTGTTATATTCTAGATGGAGCTTGTATAAGAACGTAGATATAGGACTTTATGCTGGGATGATTTTGAGTGATTCTCAAACACTCTTGTTTTCACTTAGATTAGGACAGGAAGGTTGATCCTCTGATGCCATCATTATTCATCAGTCACCAGACCATTTTGATTCCATTTGAGATTTGCTAAAATTGTTACATGGTGTTAGATTGCATTAGGAGGACAGAAACACAGGATAATTTTCACCTGTGGTTCCTAGTCCTGTTCTCTGAAAGTGTATGTGTTTTACATAAGAAGGCAATTTGATTAAAAAATAAAAAAAACCCAGAGATAAGAACCCTATGCCTTTCCCATCATGAGAATCCTAACTTTTCTGGCAGAGTAAAACTTTCCTGTGGTTGTTTTTGTTCTTGTCCCAAAGCAGTTACATTTCCATGGTAGTTCTGATTCCAGAGGAGTTGTGGAGAGTGTTGTAAATATTTATAGTTAATTAGGACACACTTCAGAGATGTGACTTCAGACTCTGGCAGAGTAAGGTCTGGAATCCAGGTCCTTAATTTCTGTCATGAGTACTTCCACAAGTAAACTATTGTACTCTTAGTCCCTCTTTAATCATGAAGCTGTTATGTACTATCTGGCTAGCATCATAACCATCTCATATCTGTATAGGATGGGTTTGTGAGCATATATGAAACATACAGTAAGCCACTTATCTAACTTAGAGTGGTACATGAAGTAGAATGCAGTCTACACTGTGATTCCACCTTCAATGTCTTAGCAGTGTGAGTTCAATTGCTGATGCACTCTAAGGGAAAAAACCCAATGAACAACTTAAACTGATCTGACTTCTTTGCTTTTATTTCCAGTTAATGAAAGTCACATGGTGGTTCAAGCTCTGCGGCTTAATACCATGTCAAAACTTACATTTGCGGACTGCTCACGTTTTGATGCACTGGTTAAAGATGTATTTCCTGGCATTGACTTTAAAGATGTGGAGTATGCAGAGTTAACTACAGCTTTACAACAAGTCTTTGAAGAAGCAAACTTGGAAATTATAAGCCCCCAGGTAAACTAACTACAGCAATAAAACAGCAAAAAAATGTGTTATTCTGAGTTATAACTGATTAATATTACATTCATTTGATTAATTTCTGTTTACTTTTGAAAGAAATTTTCTAAAAAAGTCAGTAACTGGTAGTTAGATTCTAATTATATGTATATGAAAAAATAGGTGTGTGTTTGAAATATGGTATATCAGTTATGTAATTGAAAGAAAAATAGTGCAAGGTAAATTACGTTGTGAACATATGACACAGTTTTATTCAGGCCAGGTATAAATGCCAGTGAATGTTTTGGACAGTGAAGGAATTAAATAAATGAACGTTTGGTTTATCAAGCAGTTCTGTGTCTCATCTATGTTTATCTATTGTAGGGTTAGATGAAGTTTTGTGACTAAAGGTTCATTAGTTTCTCACTAAATATATGCCCAAAGAAGGCTGTTATTTTTATAATAGTGACTTAGTGAAATGCTTCTAACATCAAAAATATGTTTCTTGATATTCTTTGTTATCATAATTTTAATTACTTCTGCAAATATCTATTGTTTCAAAAAATAAAATTCAAAGTGACTGCATGCAAGGTTAATTGGAAAACATTAAAAAGAATGATTGTGAAGTTGTAAAGCTAAAAAATAGCCATTATCTCTTTTATTATCTAGATCAAGAAGGCTTTGGAATTATATGAGCAGCTACGTCAAAGGATGGGTGTAGTTATTGTAGGCCCAAGTGGAGGAGGGAAATCAACACTTTGGCGGATGTTAAAGGCAGCCCTTGGTAAAACTGGCAAAATAGTGAAACAGTACACTATGAATCCCAAAGCTATGCCTCGACATCAGTTGCTAGGCCATATTGACATGGATACCAGAGAATGGTCTGATGGCGTACTTACAAATAGTGCTCGACAAGTCGTACGAGAACCCCGAGGTATGTTTGTGAGGGAGTTATACATCCTTATGCCTAAATTACTGAAAATCGTGGGTTTTTTTCAAATACATTTTTATATGTGTTATTATATGTGGATACCATAAGGTAAGAAAAGCTTTTGGTGACAATATTAGAATGTTGACTATTGCAAATTTTGTAGTAAGAAAGCAAAAATAGAAAGAAAAAGATAAAACACGTAAGGAATCTCTTCATAGAGCTTATGTTAAAGCTTTTAACACTAGCATTTTAACTGGTGTTAAAATAGCAAAAGGCATGATTCTTTTAAGTGTTTTTCTTGGGTTTGATATTTTATTTTTGTGCTGTTAATAGATATTACTTCATGGATAATATGTGATGGTGATATTGATCCTGAATGGATTGAATCTTTGAATTCCGTTTTGGATGACAACAGATTGTTGACTATGCCCAGTGGAGAAAGAATTCAATTTGGCTTAAATGTCAACTTTATATTTGAAACTCATGATCTTAGCTGTGCCTCTCCTGCTACAATATCTCGAATGGGAATGATCTTTCTGAGGTAGGTCACAGAAGTATTACATACTGTTAAAGTAAGCAGCTATGCTTGCTTTTAGAATCATAGAATAGTTAGGGTTGGAAAGGACCATAAGGTCATCTAGTTCCAAACCCCCTGCCATGGGCAGGGACACCTCCCACTAAAAAAACTTTTAACCTCACACTTTTCTTGAAAGATAGCCTAAAGTGGATGGAACAATTTAATTACTTGCTTACATCACTGGGGAACTTTACTTTAGGTTTTGCTTTTAGGTGTGCTGTCATGTTATAAACTTTTGACTAATACATTTTTTGAGAGAGACATGGTGGATTCTTTGTGTGTGACCCTTAGAGAGCTTGAATATTGTATAGAAATTCTTGTTAAAGTGTTTCCCTGAACTTTTCCTGGAATTTTCTTGTTAATTTGAACCTATCTATGTGGAGATGTGGATGCCTTGCATTTAACTGAATTTCATTTTGTTTTGTTTGCACTTAGTGATGAAGATACAGATCTTAAGTCTCTGATAAAATCTTGGCTAAGAAGTCAGCCTGAAGAATGTAGATACAACCTTGAAAACTGGATTGGGGACTATTTTGAAAAGGCTTTAAACTGGGTTGTGAAAAAGGTTAGTACTGAATACTTAAGCAAATTTCAGCTTCTGTCAAGATTGATTCATTTTTCTAGTTTGACACTGAAGAGATCATTCATGTTAATTTTTAAATTTTAAATTAAAAAAACCCTCAGTGTTTTTTCGGTAGCTGTTTTCTTAATAAGTTAAATACATTATCTGGACTCTTTGATTCTGGAATGTATGTCAAGATAATTTTTCTACATATGCTAGATTTTCTTAAGGATCCTAGATGCTTCTCTGCTTCCCATTTTCCTGAAGGAGTTGCATATGCATTGAACAAGTTGCTTATGTTGCACAAAGACATTATTTAGGAGACATCCCCACCGCTGTGACCAGTAAACTAGTGTTTGTGAGACCTGCATTACCTCCCCTTGTGGAACATATATGTTCCTATTATGGTTTTAGATTTATTTCCCCTCTTGGTTTTCACCCATGAAGATTTTTAGACTTTTAAAGTGTCTTCATGTGTATACACAGGAAAAAAACATAACATTGATCCTGAGGCTGCAAATCCTGTTTGCTGTTATATAGCAAAATCCATTCAAGAGAGAGTTTTCCAGTATACGATTACCTTGATTTCTTATAGATTCTCAAAATCTGCAAGGAAAGTTCTAATTGCTTATCCTGAATTACATCAGTATGTAGTCTGATATTAAAACTTCCAAGTCAATGCTTATAAACAGTTTAATTTCAAGTGAATTTTCTAGAACAGCAGTGTTGAGATGTTTCATCATTTGTGGCAGTGTCAATGAACAATGATTGCTAGCTATACATAACATTTGTTCTTTGGAATGTATTCAAGTCTACTACATCTTGTAATTTACAGAATGACTCTGTGGTAGAAACAAGTTTGGTTGGAACTGTGATGAATGGTCTGTCTCATCTTCATGGGTGTACCGATCGTGGACAGTTTGTTATTAACTTGTTACGTGGTCTTGGTGGCAATCTGAACACAAAATCACGACAAGAATTTGCAAAAGAGGTAACAATGTTTTTCAGACAGTTTATTAAAAATTTCTTAGTATATGTAGTAGGAATAGTTATTTTCTGTCTTCTAACAATGCAAATTTACAATAGTGGGCTGCCTGTGCTATAACTTGTTTGCAGTCTGTTGCCTATAGAGAAATAGCTGAGAAGTAATGGAATGTTTCAGATGTCTCTGATATGCTGCTAAGGGCATCCAGCCCAGGTAGCAGTCCTGTGGTGCTGCTTCAGGAGATGCAGAATGGCCTCTATCCATGCTGTTTTATGCAAGGACCCCATATAGCAGACTGTGTGGGTGTATATGTATTGTGTATGTTAATACAGATTTTATTTTGTGAGGTTTTTTTTCTGTTCAGAGTGTGAGGGCTTTGTTGCTCCTCACCAGGGAGGTGTTCTCACAGCATTATGTAGACATTATGTATTGTATGCACTGGGATGTGGTTCTCTCTGTGTGTAGATACTTGGAGCCACAAGGAGTAGGGCACAGAGTTGGAAAACTATGTGGGTATACTGGTCCATAATGTCTACAGAAGCCTGTCCCTGGAGATAGTTATCTCCACAATCACACTTGTGTTTTGTGTTGAGAGAAGGAAATAGTTCCTTCCAAAAGACAGCCTGGAGCTACAACATACATACAGGGCAGATGGTAAATTTTAGACTCAGCTTCCAGAATTAGCTATTGATGCATCCTGTGAAGGAGTTACCTCATTCTTACGATTATTAATAAGTATGTTGCCTAATATGAAAAAAGGTTATATAAAGCTTTGCTAAATATAATTTATGTTCTTCATATTATGAAAAAGTATCTGGCAGAGTAATATATTACTATTTAGTTAAGGGCTTAATCATAAGGCATATGCATAACATGATTGAATTTTCAAAGGCAGCCTTAAAACTATCAAATTGAAGAATTAAATGTTTGATTTTACAGTATTCTTTGTACGTTTGTTTATTAGCTTGAAATTGTAGATCTTGTCATTAGGACTATGGTTTTAATGGAAGCTTTATTTTCTTTAAAGATCTTCAGCTGGGCACAAGAATCTCCACCAGATCCAAGAAAGCCTCTGGACACATACTACGATGCTGACACTGGACAGCTAATGCAGTATCAGCTGAAGAAACCTGAAAATCTAACAGCTGATGACTTCAGTAATCTCCAGATGCTTCCTGTCATCCAAACCCCTGACATGCAGAGAGGTTTAGATTACTTTAGACCCTGGCTAGACTTTAATAATAAGCAGCCATTTCTTCTTGTGGGTCCTGAAGGATGTGGAAAAGGGTAAGAAGTATTTCCTTTTTAAGCAAAATACACTTCTAGCTATTTGACAAAGTCTGTAATATTTTGCTATAATGGTTTTATCATGCAACTTTCTGCTAGAATATTACTTGTTTAGGCTACAAATGAAACAGCCTTCTTTAGGGGCAAGTAGGTAAATTCATCTGCAGATCTATAGGGAAAGCTCAGGCTGCCTCTGTGCATCTAACGCATCTGAATGTGGCTTTTACGTATGAAACGGGACCTTTGGGAAACCTCTGCTATCCTGGAGCAACAGCTGAAAGTCATATGAGGTATCTAGCCTCATCTCAAGAGGCACTAGATACCTGTGTGTGGGCAACTGAATTTAGCTCATCCATTTGCTTAAGTTCCTTATTTAGATAGGTTGTATCACTATATACAATATATTTAGGCTGGGTATTTGTAGCAATTATGCTACTTTTAATTGCATTTCTTAAATGCAAAATACTAAGGCTAGAATGATTAATTCAGCAAACCTCATGAATCACCTTTTTCATTAATGTAGTATGTATTATATGCATTTTAATTATAAAAACTGTACGGTATCTTTGGATACAGAGTATTTTAATGCATTTATGTATTACTTATGCTTACATGTATGTACACATTTGTTTTTTTTAGGATGCTGCTTCATTATGCATTTTCTCAACTCCGATCCACTCAGGTTGCTACCATTCACTGCAGCGCACAAACTACTTCTCAACATCTTCTACAAAAATTATGTCAAACTTGCATTGTAATCAGTACAAACACTGGGAGAGTATACAGACCAAAGGACTGTGAAAGGCTTGTTTTATACTTAAAAGATATCAATCTACCCAAACCTGATAAATGGGGAACAAGCACTCTCGTGGCTTTTCTACAGCAGGTGAACACTTATGTCTGTTATTTATAAGGAGACTTAAGTATACTGGAAATAGTTTAGTGTACGTAGTAAATACCTACGTTGATTATTTTCAGTTAAGAGTCTGCATCTGTATTGACATTAGTTGTGTTTCTGCTTTGATAGAATGTGTAGGTGTCAGCAAGAAATAAGATGTCATTTTTATTTGGCTTATATACATGAGTAAATAACAACGGTGCTTGCCTCAATAGGTTATAATGAAGTAGGCATATGAATGACAAGAAATTCATCAGGAGTGATCAGCATAGATTCACCAAGGGCAAGTCATGCTTGACCAGCTTGATAAACTTCTGTAATGAAATGACAAACCTGGTAGTCACAGAAAAGCTGTCAATGTACAGGCTGGGTAAGCAGATAGTGAGATGGGTTGAAAACTGGCTGCACAGCCAGGCCTAGAAGGTGGTGATCATTAGTACAAAGACTAGTTGGAAGCCTGTAGCTGTTTAACAGCTTCATTAATGGTTGGGACAATAGGGCAGAATGTACCCTTAGCAGGTTTGCAGCTGACAGTGAACTGGAGGAATAGTATACTTCTGGCAATTAAGAAAATGCTAGTAATGATGTGCTGCTCATGATTTCTTTTTGGTTTTTTTTTTTGGTTTTGTACAATACTCTGTTGGCTTTCTTTTTTAATGAAATATTTATTTAATTATTAAAGGTTCTTACATATCAAGGATTTTATGATGAAAATCTGGAATGGGTTGGTTTAGAAAACATACAAATTGTGGCTTCCATGTGTTCTGGCGGAACATTAGGAAGACATAAACTTACCTCCAGATTTACTTCTATCGTTCGTCTCTGTGCAATTGAGTAAGTATGTGGAAATGACTTTGAGAACTCAGATTCAGCTTCTGTCTGTACAGCCCCTGCTCAATTTAGTCTTTATGAAGATGTGGCTGTTTTACTCTTCATCTTTTCTAACAGTTTGGGATATTAAGATTTAGTGCTGTTTGGTGCCTCATGGAACTAGGAACCAGCTATGGAGCAATCTATAGCTTCCTGCAGATAGTGAAGTGTTTGAAATATGTTTCCTGTTGAATGTTTTTGCTTTCAGTAACCTGCTTTAAGCAACCTTAGATTAAGGTGGTGTTTACTTACAAAATTAGACAAATTGAAAAGAAGTTGGTCTGTTTTTTTTTAAGTTTGAATGCATTTACAGATGTATTTAGAAGATTTCTGAGGGTGGCCCATTGCAGTAAAATCATAATTTTATTTAGCTGCTAGATGGAAATGCTATTCATGAAAATTTCTCAGCAATTTTATATAACTTGATTCTTTATATTAAAAAAATAACAATGATAGTCCATAATGATTACTTTTTGGTTTTTTTTCTTTGCAGCTATCCAGAAAGAGATCAACTGCAAGCTATTTATAGTGCCTACTTGGAACCTGTACTACAGAAAAACCTGAAGAATCACCCTGTTTGGGGTTCTTTGCCAAAAATACATCAGCTGGCAGGATTTATGGTTCAAGTATATGAACAGGTATGTAAATTTGATTACTTTTTCTCAAGGAAATGGAGAATTCAGAATTAAAAAAAATCAGCTTTTGATATTAACAAGAGAATAAAAAGGTTTGTCAGTATTAAAATCCAAGTTTGTATCTTTTTCATATCTTCATATCAATTTTAAAGCTACTTATTTTCAGAGAATCTTAGGTATTAGCGTCAAACAGAGTAAGTGCTACTGCTTTTTAACAAATTTATTGTATGATTTTGGCACATCTATACTTTCAGTTCTTGAATTGTAAAATGTGGATTATAGTGTTTAACTACTTAATGGATGGGGAGACAATGTCCTTCAAAAATTGTTAAATGTTCAGACCTTTATAACTAGAGAGATACGAGGGTGCAGTGCTCTATAAACATCAAGGACTACCTGTTAAAATTTTACACTGTTAGGTGTTTGGACACACAGGTTCATTTTCTTCTCCTGGAATGTTGGAATAGTCACTGGCCAGCATGCACCAGTTACCAGGAGTTTCATGCGATACCATCAATGTATTGTAAGAAATACAAGTTTAAATCTTATCAAAATAGAACCAAATAACTGATTCAGTTATTCTCTGAATTAAAGATGTAAATTCAAATATTCTCTCTGGGGTAAAAGTTAGTATTACTATAAAGTCTTTTGTAGTGACTGTTACTGTTTTAGGTATTCTTTTATTACACTCATATTTCCTTTCCATTTTACATTTGGTATTTCTCAAAAAAAAAAAAAAAGGTGTGTTTTGTCTATTACTGCACTAAAAGTCCCAGGTTCAGTTGTTTGCATCAAAAATAGTACGGAAGAAACGTTTTAATTATTATTAATTTTGTCTCTAAATTGAAGAGACATCAATTTGGTAGATGGACAACTCGGAGGATAAAGAACTGGCTGGATGGCTGCGCGCAAAGAGTTGTGGTCAATGGCTCAATGTCCAGCTGGAGACCAGTAACGAGTGGTGTCCCTCAGGGATTGGTGTTGGGACAGTGGGATTGAGTGCGCCCTCAGCAAGTTTGCTGATGACACCAAGCTGTGTGGTTCGGTTGATATGCTGGAGGGAAGGAATGCCATCCAGAGGGACCTTGACACACTTGTGGGGTGGGCTGATGCCAACCTCATGAAGTTTAACCATGCCAAGTGCAAGGTCCTACACCTGGGTCGGAGCAATCCCAGGCACAGCTACAGGTTGGGCGGAGAAGAGATTCAGAGCACTTAATTAATCTCTTCACTTTCTAAAAAAACTAAATAAAGAGTTCATTAATAAAATAAATATATAGACTAAATAGAAAACTAATTTGTCTGGTATTTTAGAAAAAAATGAAGCTACATTTCTAAGTATTTTACATTTTAAAACATCATTTTTTTCTCTCCTCTATTTAGATACGAGCGAAATTCACAGTTGATGATCACAGTCACTACCTTTTCACACCACGTATTCTTACTCAGTGGGTTCTTGGTTTATTCAGATATGATTTAGCAGGCGGTAAGTCACTTATTTGATTTTCACTGGTAAAGCAGTTCTAATGCCCTAAATTATTATTGATGTCAGTCTTACTGTTGACTCCACATGCAGCTTGTTCACCTATGGCACTCTTCATAGAATCATAGAATAGTTAGGGTTGGAAAGGACCTTAAGATCATCTAGTTCCAACACCCCTGCCATGGGCAGGGACACCTCACACTAAACCATGCCACCTAAGGCTTTGTCCAACCTGGCTTTCAACACTGCCAGGGATGGAGCATTCACAACCTCCCTGGGCAACCCATTCCAGTGCCTCACCAGCCTAACAGGAAAGAATTTCTTCCTTATATCCAATCTAAACTTCCCCTGTTTAAGTTTTAACCCGTTACCCCTTGTCCTGTCACTACAATCCCTAATGAAGAGTCCCTCCCCAGCATCCCTATAAGCCCCCTTCAGACCCTGGAAGGCTGCTATGAGGTCTCCACGCAGCCTTCTCTTCTCCAGGCTGAACAGCCCTAACTTTCTCAGCCTATCTTCATATGGGAGGTGCTCCAGTTCCCTGATCATCCTTGTGGCCTCCTCTGGACTTGTTCCAACAGTTCCATGTCTTTTTTATATTGAGGACACCAGAACTGCACACAATACTGCAGGTGAGGTCTCATGAGAGCCGAGTAGAGGGGCAGGATCACCTCCTTCGACCTGTGGTTGGCTTTCTGGGCTGCAGGTGCACACTGCTGGCTCATGTTCATTTTCTCATCAACCAACACCCCCAAGTCCTTCTCTGCAGGGCTCCTCTGAATCTCTCCTCTGCCCAACCTGTAGCTGTGCCTGGGATTGCTCCCACCCAGGTGTAGGACCTTGCACTTGGCATGGTTAAACTTCTTGAGGTTGGCATCAGCCCACCTCTCAAGCGTGTCAAGGTCCCTCTGGATGGCATTCCTTCCCTCCAGCGTATCAACTGAACCACACAGCTTGGTGTCATCGGCAAACTTGCTGAGGGCACACTCAATCCCAATGTCCATGTCAGCGACAAAGATGTTAAACAAGACTGGTCCTAACACCAATCCTTGAGGGAAACCACTTGTTACTGGTCTCCAGCTGGACAATGAGCCATTGACCACAACTCTTCCTAAACTGTGAACTGTCTGTAACTCAGTAGAGGGAAAAGATGCCTAGCAGTTAATTCCATAACATGTAGTAAACAAGTTTAAAAGCTCCAGTGGTGCTTTCAAATATGTGTGGGAGCTATCTGTAAATTAAGGGAAGTTAGTAAGTTGGGACTGCATTCTCTGTTGTGAGAACTTGAAATTTACCCCTTACTCCCCACCATTTTTTTCTGTTTTTTGGTGGGGGTGTTGTGTTGTTTGGTTTTTTTTTTTCAGCATATCTGTCTTGCTTGCCTCTCATGCTTGTCTTTTTATACCTGACTGTGTAAATGTGGTGAGGTTATTGTATAAATGTTTGCGTGAGGTAAACTGCAGAACTACAACTAATACACATTGTTTATGACCTGCTTAACGAAAAATGAAGAATATAACCACCCTTAAACATACAGAAAACATCTAGAAAACTATCTCATTGATGTAAATGTTTGCAAATCTCTACAGAAGAGCCAAATATTTTCACAGTTTGGGAATGCTTGTTAATTGCAGTCTTGTCTGAAAGTTCTTCTTTCCTTAACTTTGGAAATTATGAAATTTGTAAAGGCATTTTGTATGCTTTTCCAAATAACAGCATAGGCTTCTGTCTAATCTTGTCTGTCTTTGAAGTTGGCATTATTACTAGATCATGAGCAATTACACCTTATTGTGTTTTAGCTTCTACATTAATTAAAGAGCTACACAGAGGGCTGCTTAAAGAGTATGAAGGTGATAAGAATGTTGTGCTCATTCTTGCATCATAGGATGGTATAATGTAGCTTGAATGAGGTCAGAAGAACTACACTGACAATCAATGCATGGGTAATCCCAGCCCATTTAAGGACTCCATTGCTGAATCCTAAGGTGACATACACACTTTTTCAGTGATGAACAATATGGGATGTCATTTACTCGTCTCACTTTCCTTCTTACTTTTTTGAAGAATATTGCAGCTTTGTATTTTCTAGTGGCATTTTGTAATACAGACTGTTACTGGTATTTATTGTTATTTTAGTGTTTGTTATCAGTCTTTCTCTTCTCCTTTAAGACAGTCTTCTGTTTTTTCTTGTTTTGATTACCTGGAATCTTGTCTTTTAGTTTTTACTTTGCGTGCAACACCTTGTTCATTTTCATTAAAATGCTGGCACTGAACTGGAGCACTTTTTTTAATAGAATATGTTTCATTTTATTTTGCATTGATTCATAATGCTATTACTAAAAAGCACTTAATAATGTTTACTTTTACTCCTTTGTTATGGATGCTCTCCTGCTGGTATGTAATTCCACTTTCTCTTTTTCAATCTTATATTTTAAAATGGAAAATTTGAGAAATGTAATATTTATTATAAATATTTAAATTTAAATCTCTCCTTAAATTTTGAAGGATCATCAGTAAAAACCGCAGAGTATGTGTTGGAAATTGTTGCTTACGAAGCACATCGTTTGTTCCGTGACAAACTTGTTGACATGAAAGAACTTCAGATATTTGATAATGTTTTGATGAAAGTATTTCAAGGTGATTTGGGCTCAGATGTTCTGGACAATATGGCAGGTAAACCATTTGAGACATACTACACAAACTTGAAATATTTGTTTAGGAACTGCTTAATCAAATCAGTCTGATCAAGTCAAATAGCATATGAGCTGAGCACCTAACCTTTCAAATGTTTAATTTGATTTTCACAGATACCTTCTATGTAACCTGGGGAGCCTGTCAAGAGGCATTCATCGCGCCAGGCCAGGCACTGCCACCACATGGAAGGCCACTTGGCAAACTAAACTCAACAGACCTGAAAGATATTATTCAAAAAGTGAGACAAGATTAAAGAATGTGCACAGCAAGGATTTGCAGCAGTTATTCTAGATATTTTTTGCAGGAAGTAGCATGCAACAGCCAGGTTTAGGGTGCGGTCTGCTGCTTGTTTGAGGAATCATCTTTTACGCTTGATCACTTGAGGGAACGTTTGTGATATTACATGGAGGCAGTAGGAAGTATCATGTAGCAAGGTTATTTTAATGAAAGGGCATCAGTCACATTTGCTGGTGATTTGCAGTGGTTTGATACGCAGCGTTGATGTACATACATATTTGTGTATTAGGGTTTCATAAAATGTTTGCTTTCTGAATTTCATAGAATCATAGAATCATAGAATAATTAGGGTTGGAGAGGACCTTAAGATCAGCTAGTTCCAACCCCCCTGCTGTGGGCAGGGACACCATATGCTAAATCGTATCACCCAAGGCCTCGTCCAACCTGGTCTTGAACACTGCCAGGGATGGAGCATTCACAACCTCCCTGGGCAACCCATTCCAGTGCCTCACCACCCTAACAGGAAAGAATTTCCTTCTTATATCCAATCTAAACTTCCCCTGTTTAAGTTTAAACCCATTCATTACCCCTTGTTCTATCACTACAGTCCCTAATGAAGAGTCCCTCCCCAGCATCCCTATAGGCCCCCTTCAGATACTGGAAGGCTGCTATGAGGTCTCCACACAGCCTTCTCTTCTCCAGGCTGAACAGCCCCAACTTTCTCAGCCTGTCTTCATACAGGAGGTGCTCCAGTCCCCTGATCATCCTCGTGGCCCTCCTCTGGACTTGTTCCAACAGTTCCATGTCCTTTTTATGTTGAGGACACCAGAACTGCGCAAAATACTCCAGGTGAGGTCTCACAAGAGCAGAGTAGAGGGGCAGGATCACCTCCTTCGACCTGCTGGTCACACTCCTTTTGATGCAGCCCAGGATATGGTTGGCTTTCTGGGCTGCAAGCGCACACTGCAGCTGGCTCATGTTCATTTGCTCATCAACCAACACCCCCAAGTCCTTCTCTGCAGGGCTGCTCTGAATCTCTTCTCTCCCCAACCTGTAGCTGTGCCTGGGATTGCTCCAACCCAGGTGTAGGACCTTGCGCTTGGCATGGTTAAACTTCATGAGGTTGGCATCAGCCCACCTCACAAGCGTGTCAGGGTCCCTCAGGATGGCATTCCTTCCCTCCAGTGTATCAACTGAACCACACAGCTTGAAATTGAAATTGAATTTGTAATTGCTAAAGTAATTTTGATTTGAAGAAATACAAATAGATTGTTTGGCGGTTTGTAATGTACAAAAACTGAGCTCGATGAGAAAACGTGAATATGTTAACTGTGCTAGGCTGACTGATTTTCAAGACGAGAGCTTTGATATCATCTTGTCTTATTAGCAGTGTTTGATGGACTGCTTTTGTATATGAGAAACTGCTCCCTCTCCTTAATTGCCAACTTGTGACCAATAGACTGCATCGGAAATGGTGAAGTTCAGTAGCCTCAGAAATAAGAGTCTGTTTTTTTTTCTGACTACACAATTATGTTGGGCGTCACAGATGAGATTTTATTAAGTATAACAAGGCCAGAATTTAATTTTAGGATCTGTTATAATGTGTGTTTCATTAGCAGATTCCATAATCTGCAATTATGCAGCAATTAGCTGTCTAAACCACTCTTCTAAGTTATGTATTAATTAATCTGTAGTCAGAGACACAGCTCAGACTTTCTTCTGGTCAATTATTTACTCTTAACTAATTAAATGGTAGATTTCTATTTCAATATATCAAAGACTTCTAGGGTATCCTGGTTCTGAGGGTAATGTGGTGTGCTCATTACTGGTAAAGGCTAGGCAGGGTATCTAAATTTTGTCACATAAATAATTTATTTGTAATGAATGCTAGTGTTGCCTGTTAAGTTTTCAAGCCCTTCTTTTCTAAACTTTTAAATGTTGGATGCTTTTATACCTCACTGCTTCTAATTATTATTAGTGAATGCATTTCTCTTTCTCCCTTTTTTAATAGGGTATTATTCATTATGGGCGAGACAAAAAAGAAATTGAGATCTTACTGTTCCATGAAGTCCTCAGTTATATGTCTAAAGTGGACAGAGTGCTAAGTTTTCCTGGAGGATCACTTCTTTTGGCAGGACGGAGTGGTGTAGGTCGTCGAACAGTTACCTCTTTAGTTAGTCATATGCACGGAGCCGTTCTGATTTCTCCAAAAATTTCCAGAGGCTATGAACTGAAGCAGTTCAAAAATGATCTTAAATATGTAAGTCACTCAGTGGTTTCCATTTTATAGTGTTGTAGGCATGTATTAAGATAAAAAACAAGAACATGGGAATTTTGAAGGACACAAGTGTTGTGTGAAGACATATTTTAAGAAAAGCAAAATATTTGCAGTCTACATGAAACAAGTAGATTTTTAGAAGTTCTTAGTGCCTAGATTAGTATACTGTTCTTTATAGTAATTACCTGAAACTCAACTTTTTTGAATACCAGAAATGATTTTATGAGTCTTGTGGGCTTCATAAATTCTAAGTTTATGTGAATATTGGAAATGTTTTTTTCATATATGTATTTTCATATTTGTATGTATTTTTATTTTCTGTCTCTACTATGGTCTGCCAGTTAACAGGATAGTAGCTGAATCAAGTAAAATTTTAGTGATTGAGGGAATTTAACACGTTATTTAAAAACAAATGCCAGCCCTCAATCAGGAGTTTCCTAGTACCTTCAACAATGCTAAATATAGAGCTAAGCCCACACAAAAAAGCGATAGGACTCTATAATTGAGTCACATCTGGAACATAAATATGTTCTGTGAAAGAGTCCATTTTAACTATTTTTTCATTACCCATTAATCTTCTGTAAATATATGTTAGTGTAGACGTTGTGGAGAAAATATGTGTGCAATATATAATCAAGGAAAGACTTATTCTGTTACAAACAATACATATACTCAATATACTGAGCTTTAAATGTTTTCTCTGCTTCTAGGTGATGGAGCTTGCAGGCATTGAAGCAAAGCAGGTGGTATTGCTGCTTGAAGACTACCAGTTTGTTCATTCCATGTTCCTTGAGATGGTCAACAGTTTATTGTCTTCAGGTGAGACAAGTCCAAAATGAGTATGATTCTACTTTTACCACACAGATTTAGGCCAGTGAGGCAGAACTTTATGTCCATACCAGAAGTCTTACTTAGCTTTATATATTGTTTTAGCTGGAACGCTTGTACATGAGAAACTGATTTGCAATTCACTTAGCTATTCTTTAAACTACCCTACAGTGGGTGTGCTTTCAATTCCTCAAAGTTGCAATAAAGTAACTTATTTCAAAGGAGTTCTTTATAATAGTGTAACCACAAAATGATAACTTATTCTACTGTACAGCTTCCATTTTCTAATAAAATTCAAAATAGAGAGGGGTTCCAATGTTTTACTAGATTGCATAGACTGAGTCTTTTACTTAAATGAATGCCAGCAAAACGCAATTTTCTGAAAGTAATGAGATGATAAATAACAGTAACAAATAACAAAAAAGTGACTTGGTTATCTAGCTTTGTTCCTTGATCAGGTGGTTCATTGAAGCACTCTTACCGTAAGTTTTTTGGAACTTAAGTAGTTTAAGAGCTCATTGATAAAAGCAGCAGATTTTCCTCTCTCCTAGGTGCAAATCCAAATTTCTTTACAATATCAGATTCTTATCATCCAGTGTTAAACCTCTGTCTGAGGACCTGGATAAATACTTTCCTTCATGTTTCTGTTTTCTGACAGTCTTGTTTGATTTTTTATGTTGTATTGGATCACTGTCTTTAGGTAGACTGCAGTGAGTTTTTTAAGTATATTCCAGGTAGTATAAACAAAGTGAGCTGTTTAAGTTAAATGGAAGTACTATAATTTGGTTTGTTGTTTTCATGAACGTATGGAGGTGAATAATGCCATATTCAGACTCTCTGTACAGATGACTCAAGGGAATCCTTCAAAGGAATTTGAAGAATTGTAGTGTATTTGATCTGCCATTTGAAATTCATTCTTGAAATAGGAGAAGTTCCTGGGCTATATAAAATAGAAGAATTGGAACCACTGCTATCTCCTCTGAAGGATCAAGCTTCACAAGATGGATTTACAGGACCAATTTTCAACTATTTCGCGTACCGTATGTGAACAGAATTATAAGTTGTAATTTATTACAAACTTACAAAAGTGGTATAATAATGGGCAAATAATTTCTAACACAGAACTTGTTTTATGTGCATGTTTACCTTTCAGTTTGTTGTTAAAAAACAGGCAGGAATAATGATTACAGTGTGATGTTTGGGGGCACAGAACTCTCAGCTTAAAATTCATTCTTTGGACTTTGTGTCTTTTGGATTTTGTATCCATAAAAGTTCTACAAAGCTGCTATGAAATCTGCTCTTGAAAGTAACTAGAAGGAAGATCTTGTCCCCATCGTTTTCTGGTTTATTTAGGTTATATGTCTAGTTACGGAGTTTTCTTCTATTTGTCAATTATACCTGCAAATACTTTGAGTAATCATAAGCAAGTTTACAGCTAGCTTTCTTAATTATTTGTGTTTCTTCCTTGGACCAATAAGTAGATTAAATAGTCTACAAATAGAAGAATGTGACTGAAAGAATACAGATGCTGGCAGTCATACTCAAAGGCCTTGGAACTACTTCTGATTGGTTCTATTGGTCTATACTAGTGGTATCATAGTATCTTCTAAATTAAAAAATAGAATACACTGTAACATATGTAATGAGAATCCATGATAATAAATTAATTTAAGTTCTGTTTATAAACATTCCTGACTTAGTGTGATGTAGTAACATTTTTTTTTTTTTTTTTTCAGAAATTACCTTCTTATAAGTATTTGGAAGATGGTGATTTATGTTGTATTTGCAATAAGTCTACCATCATGTAGTTAGATTATCTACTAAATACTTAATATGTTGTATTTTCCTAGGGATCCACCAAAACCTGCATGTTGTCTTGATCATGGATTCTACCAATATAAATTTCACAATAAACTGTGAAAGTAATCCAGCACTGTACAAGAAATGTCAAGTTTTGTGGATGGAAACCTGGTCAGAAAACAGTATGAAAAAGGTAAATTGATTAGTGAAAACCTGTGACTTGTTTAAATTAGTAGCTCTGAAATAACTGAGCTTTGGTGAATAAGATCAAAATATTTGAAGTTGTGAAGGCATAATTGTTACTGTACTCATTTAATCCATTTGTGCAGTACTATAAAACCAGAAAATTCTGCAGAACAGTTAAGAACTATTGGCATTTTTATTTTACTAGTAACATCAATTTCTGTTCTCTCTGTGGGCTGACTTAAAATGCTAACTATGACTGATCAAACACAGGATTTAAGAACAAAATACAAATAGACTGCAAGCAAAATGTTAAAACCAACTGTATTGGGTTTGCATGCAAGGGTTTGGTATTTGAGGTGGCTTCTGCCAGAATTTTCCCCCATGTCTGGTAGCCCAAATCGAGACTGTTCCAAGATGGCCAAGGCTAAGCCCCCTCCCACCAAGTGATGGTGGTAGCACCTCTGGGATAATGTAGGTAAGAAGGGAGGAAAAAAGTTTTAAACTGGCAACTGCAGCTGGACAGCAGTTCCTGAAGGACTGCACCCAGTGGAAAGGACCCATGCTGGTGCAATTCATAAAATACTGCAGCCTGTCGGAGGGACCCCTCACTGGAGCAGGGGAGGAGAGTGAGGAGTCCTCCCCTGAGGAAGAAGGAGCAGCAGAAACCAACCGCAACCTCCGTTCGCCATTCCCTATGCTGCTGAGAGGGGAGGAGGTAGAGAATTTGGGAGTAAACTTGAGCTTAGGAAGAAGAGAGGGGTGAGGGAAAGATGTTTTAAGATTTAATTTTTATTTCCCATTAACCTACTCTGATTTGATTTGTAATAAATTAAACTAATTTTCCCAAGTTGAGTTTGGTTGGCCCATGATGGTATTTGGTGAGTGATCTCTCCCTGTCATCATCTCGACCCACAAGTATTCAGCTATATTTTCTCTCCCCTGTCCAGCTGAGGGCGGCCGTGATGGAGCAGCTTTGGTGGGTACTTGGCATCCGGCCGGGGTCAACCCACCACACCAGCTATGTTGATGATATCTGCTGTTACTAGTGTGCCTGACACCTAGTTAAAAAAATAGGCTTTTAACTTGTATATGAGCTTCTCTAGATCTAAGATTGCACTGTAAACCTCATGTTATTCTTCAGTCTTTTTGGTGGAATAGAGTCTGTATGTTCTTTTTAGGATCAAAATCTGTTTGTTTCAGGATGGTCATAGTGTAAGTGTGAGATATACGTTACTCATATATTTTTGAGGTTTCAAATTCAATATCCTGATAGAGGCAAGGCTTCTGTGAAGCTTCACAGCCCCAACCTGAACCAGTGAAGCTGAGCATGTATTCCCAGTAGGCACAGACATAGATGCACATATACAGCACATGTATACATTTAATTGGTAACACAGAACAGCACAAACAAACCTTCAGCACAAACACAAATGGCACCGTTGTCATTATCCTGTTCCCTTCTATGAGTGATCACAGTGAAGGCCCATTAGTGGGAAACATGTACATGTGCAGAATGTGGATTTCACTACTAGCTGGGCGCAGACACACAAACCCTGCAGTAATTGCCTCTGGATGCCCTGGCCTCCCCACTTGCTGACATCTGGATGTACAAGCTCCTGAGGCCACTAACCTACTCCAGCTGTACACATACTGCCTCACTGTTCATGCGCATACACACAGTAGGATCCAGTAACTGGGCTTAGACATCCAGTCCCTCTGGTATCTGGCCTTGGATCTAGGATTTCCTGATTGCATCCTGCACAGGCATGGACACACACAGAGACACATGCAATTGGGTTTCATTTGACTGCAAGGCTCCACAGTCTTTCACGTAGCTGGCCTGGACCTTCTAGTACCTCTGGCAAGCCAACTCCCGTGGATGCTTCAACAGCCCATAGTAAGTCTTGTGTTAAGATGAAACGGTCTTCCATTGTATTCCATAGTGTGTCCCAAGATTCCTATGCAGTAATCCCTTCAGTCTGTGTAAGGTGATCTGGCCTATCCCGTTCACACCTGAATCATGGGGTTCGTCACCCTCCTGGGGGAGCTGTGGGAGCTGGTGACAGAGTGTCCATTTCTGCCAGGGTTGCTGGGGCTCCTTCACTTGACAGCAGGTTGTACTTAAAGTTTGTTTGGCAAAAATATTTGGACCAGCTCTGTCCACAGCTAAAAAAAATATTTTCAGGATATATTCACTTCCACTTCAGTAGGGATTTTTTTTTTCCTTATTTTTTTTTCCTTTTTTTTTTTTTTAGTCATCATTTAGTCATATACCAGAACCTTTGGAAATACTTTTTTTTTACTACTGTATGTTGTATAGTAGATAAAAAAGTCAAGGTAAGCCCATTGTAGAACATAAAAAAGACTTCAAAGACTTAGACTTAAGCACTGTTTAATTCCATTGTTGTATCTGCAACAGTTTTAGTTCAGACCAGCTGATTTCCTTTTGAGTTGTATATCTTTTTACATGTTTGACATTTGGGTTACTGTAAGAGTCCTCTGAGAATTAGTTTATTTTTCTTGCAACCAGCAAAAGCTCCTTTTACTGGAGACAACAGGAATTTAGTGACAGGGAAAGACAGAACTGATCTTTTTAATTATATATATGTATATTCAGTAAATACCTTATTCTGAATAAAGTTATCATATTCAGTCTTTTCAAATAAGAAACTAGATTAAAGGTTTGGGTTTTACAATTTTAACTCATATTTTCATTGTTCATAATTTTCATACAAAAAAGTCATGCTCATTTTTTTTAGATACCTGAAATGCTTCTGAATGATACAGATGAACAAGAAAAGACTGAAAAAGCACATAAGGAACTTAAGAAAAAACACTCAGGTAATATTTAGGTGAACCCACTATTTATTATTATTGAAACACTTACTGGTTTTGTATTGGGCATAGATAATAGCATAGATAATTTGAGTCTGGTTTTGCCAGCATATTCATAGACTTTAGTAGTGTTCAAATGGCAGGCATTTTGAGCAGCACTGGTCTAGAGCATACATCCTGGGTGACTAAAACAGTCTCTTCTGTCACAAGCAATTGTGATGTATATTCATTTTTATAAACTGATTAAGCCTTGTTTTGTTTTGTCCTGTGTCTTCCTTCTATGTGGATGTTATTTTACAACCTCAGAATCTGATAATTCGAGAGTTATTCAGTCTGCATGTTCCATTATTCTTGCACTAGACCTAGTTATTTTATGTTAATAATTCCTTATCTCCAGTAACTAATTTCTTGGAAATAATGCCCTTTTCCCAGAATAATTTGGTTTTATAATACGACTTAAAATTTAAACATTTTTAAAATAGGGTGTCAAACAGTAATCTAGGAGACCAGTGACTCAGCACTCATTTGCATAGTACTTTTAGCTACTTTTCATAAAGCATTAGTCAATGAAACAGTTTCAGTATATTTTTTTCTAAGGAATATGAATTTCAAGTGTTGTTTCAAACATGTTGTTTCCCTGAAAGTGTTTGAAAAATATGTATTCTTTGTGAATTTTTTAATGCCCTTAATTTAGATCACAAAAAAATGTACTATGTTGCTCTACCTCAGTTATTGTAATGTGAGATAAGAATGAATATATTATTGTCTGTGTAACAAATTGTGTTGTACAGGTGATTCTGATTTTCTGAAGTCATTTCTGGCAATCCACAAATCATGTAAAATGTATGGAGCAACACCTAGCAGGTATATGACATTCCTTCGTATATACAGTACCATCAATAACAGTAAAAGAAGAGAGCTAATAAAAAGGCAGAACCACCTGCAGGTACGTATTTAAGACATTTTTAAGATACGGCTTTTCAAAATACTCTCACATTTGGAAATGCCGTGTAGCGGCTAACATGGTTTTGTGAGGTGTCCTCTGTCGGTACATGCAGATGCTCTGATTTCAGGAAAGGAATAGTATGAATTTTAGTTCACATCCTTGTTCAAATGCCTTAAAGGGTGAAGAATGGTTTCTTGTTTTCGTTAATATTTTTCCTCAAGAATGTATCAGACTGGAAGAGTAAATAGTACTTGAAAGCACATTATTTTTTTTTCATGTGTATGTATTGGAATTATGTTGCAAACAACCCATCATCTTTCCATACATTTATGTTATGCCTCTGTTGGTATAAATTTTCCCCATGTAGTTACATATTCCATCCCTTGTCTTTACATCTCTACAGCACCTTCCTGCTTTGTGTGATTCTTGCTAGTTCAAAAAGCAGTTTTCTTTAACCTCATGGTGCTCTTGTGTAACTTTGACCAAGATTCCCTTTGTTATGATTCTTTCTCATTTTGTCTTTTTGAATTGATTTTGAATTCCTTTTCCATGCATCAGACCTTTACACAGTTCTAGACCAAATGCAGTTCCTCTCACAGGCATCGTTTTCCTCCTGTTCTCTATGCCTAACATGCTTATTTTTAAAACCCATTTCTTATCTTTCCAGTCACATATACTTCTCTTCCTTCTCCTCCCAATATATTTCTGGAAAGATCTTCTGTATGATCCTTCAGGACGTATAACTTTTCTCTTTACCCTTCTCCCTTCCCTTTCAGCCCCTTTTCCCAGTGACCCTTGCTGCTATTCTGAAACCACACTTGTAAAGCTGTATTTCTTCTTAAAGCAACTATCAAGATACTTCCTTACCTTGTAATCTACACTGTTTTTATTCTGCCTGGCAACATTTTTCTGTCTCGGTAGTAAGCAATTTAAGAAGATTTACATTTGTAATGATGGAAATTGCCTTAGTATTTATTTAGAAAGTAGCTGTGGTTTGTTTGTGACAGGCACTCATTTGCTTGTAAAATGTTCTGGTTAAATAAAAGTAATCATTTAAGTGAAATTTATTACGTATATCCTAAATCGAAACATCTTGCAGGTAATATTTTTTTCCTAATACATCTTGAAATAATTCTGTTATCTGATTACCACAGAGTAAATAATTTAGAAAGTGTGCATAAAGAAAATAATTAAGCATAATTGAGGCTTTGCTTTATGTGCATATATGTTCTTTAGAAAATGTACAAGTATGTAGAAATAGGATAATTAATTTGTTCTAATTAGTTTAATTTTTTTGTAAATTTGCTTTTATAGAAGATCTGTGTCATTAGTATCAGTTAACTGTAATGCTATTAATTAATGAGAACAAGATTATGTACTAGTTGCTGTTCCATTGAAAGTTTATTATTTAGAGAATTTTGGTTTTGACTTTTTGATGTAGTAACAGATCTTACAGCAACACATCTGTAAGTGCTAAATCTCATTTTTGGATTAAATAATACTAAGAAAATGTAAATATTGAGAAAATGTGGAACATAAATTGAAAAAATGAAGAATATTAATCTACATCACTCTTAGTTTATGCATAATGTTCGTAACCAACCTTCATTTAAATATTTTTAAAATTCATTGCTACGTAACTGCTTTTTATAAACTTTTATAGGCAGGTGTTTCAAAGCTGAATGAAGCTAAAGCACTGGTGGATGAACTGAACAGAAAAGCTGAAGAGCAGAGCATTTTACTCAAAACAAAGCAGGATGAGGCTGATGCTGCCCTTCAAGAAATTACAGTATCCATGCAGGTGTTGTATACAATGATATCAAGAAATGGAGGAAAAAAAGATGTGCTTTTCTATTTTTGGTCTCCTGCCTGTGCTTTGTTCTTTTCAGGGTTATAAAACCTGATGCTTTTACAAGAATTTGCCTAAGGGAGTGCATGAGCCGTGAGGCTTGAATAAACTGCAACAGGACAGAGAATTACATAATTGAAATCATATTTGAACTAATGGAGTTGGAAGAGATCAGTGCAAGTTTTGCACCTGAGTAGTATTTACTGCTGTAGTTTACTCTGAAGGTTTTCCTAGAAATTCACAAATCCAAACTGGTTCATTTTATGATGTTTACTACAAACAGGGAATTTAAACAAAAGACTGACAAGTAGCACAATTTTAAGTAACAAATGCCAGGAATTAAATTTGTGGACTGTTCAAAAGAATGTATTTCATGAGGTCCAGTCCTTCTAAAGTTAACCTCAAAGAAGGTTGAATAATACCTCTGTGTTCATCACTCCTTGAATTTTTATTCTTCAGTTCACAGGTAGACATTCTATTTTTTGAGAAGGTAATTTTCTTTAGTAATGTTTTCCCAGTTAAGTAAAATAATTGTGCAGAAAATAGATCTCTACATTAATACTTCTAGGAATCATAAATGTAGGATAAGCCATAATGAATCTGCTGTCACTGCACTGCTTGTTTTGTCACTGGTTTAGTCTGATCAGTTTGAAGAAAACTTAAAGATGTTCAATGCCAAAGACATTCTCTGTTTGCAGTAAAGTAGTTTGTTTCTCAAACTACTTAGTCCACAGTAATTTTTTATAAACCTACTTCACTTGGAAGTTTTTAATGCTTTAAGGCTATATTTGCACATAAATTTGAATAATGATGATTGGATTGGTGTGTTCACTGCTGGCCTCCAAGAATTTATTATGCCATTTTCCCTGTTTTCTGTTGTAAATCTGTGTCTGCTGTTGTCCAGTAGAGTTACAGGTTGTGTGGGTAGCTCATATCACATTGCAGGATAAAATCAAAGAATAATAAAAAGCCATGAAACAGGATGGGCCCACTGACATCAGAAAAATTACAGTAAAATTCTGATTATTTAGATTATCATAAAGAATAGGTGCCCTTTAACATTTTAATGTCACTTCAAATATTCTGATTTATGAAAGAGAGAGGGCTGTAATACATGTAGACTCTTTCAGAGCAAGGCTTTTGACCTACAACTGAATTTTAAGGTTTTCTTATTCAGAGCCATCATTCAGTACATGTACATTAATACAAAATGTCTAATTGAGATTTAGGTAGCTAATGTTTTATGGATTTGAATATAATCTTCAGTGACATACTCCTCTATATAGCTTGTGTTAAGTGCTCAGAAAGATTATTATTAATCTCATTTTTTTTTCTGCTTATGTATATCTATTACCTTCTGCTACAAGTTCAACTCAGCTCAGCAATTGCTGCTGATAATTATGTGTTATACTGGGAAAATTTAAACTCTGGGATTTGTTGTCTTTTATCTTTTAGGTGAACGGAGTCTAGAATATTAGTCTTATTTTACGCATTTATCCTCAATTATTTGTTTTGCAGCAGGCAATGGTAATCCCTGGGTTTTGGTGTGTGCTTTTTGTTTATTTGTTTGTTTTGTATTTTGTATGTTGGTGGGATTTTTTCTTGTTTGTTTTGTTGTGGTTTTGTTGTTGGTTTTGTTTTTCTTGTTTTTTTTTCCATTTTTTTTTTTGTGGTTCTTGAGGTTTTTTTTTTATACTAGGCATTTATTGTTGTACTGAAGTACTAAGGAGCCCTGGAGATGGCTAATAGATACCATCTCCTGTGTGGTAGACACAGTACAAGTCTAAAAAAAACCCAGATGTAAACCCAAAGAGCTTAAAATACCTATTATGATGTAGGACATATGGCAAGTATCTTTACAGACAGAAGGGTGCAAATTTCCTGCTAAACAAAATATTAGTATTTTTAGATTAATAGGCTTTAGTTCCAATACCACTGCTGCTTCTATGAGCATTATAGAAAAGGAGAGTTTTAATGGCATCTTGAAAGAAAGGTGAGCATCTGTAAAGACAACAGCAGGAAAATACTACTTTCCAATGTAGTAAGGATTTACAGAGTCTGTCACTGCTTACCCTTTCAGACAGGGACTGACATCTTGATAAGGAATGAAAAGTCAGAGGCAAGGAGAAAAAAGGTCATAATGAGCCTCAAAAATAGAGGTACAGATCTTGTCTGTGGTAAAGAAAGAGAAGGAGACATAGTAAAAGCAGAAGATGCTTATTCCATAATTTAGTTATCTAGTCAACATGTCTGGTATCAATCTCAGCAAGATATTGCAATTGGTATTTTGCAAATTACATTACAATCAAGATTAAAAGAATAAAAGACCTAATGGAATAAAATTGTGTAAATTTGAAAACTAAAGGTATTCTCTTTTTTTTAGAGTGCTAGTGAGCAAAAAACAGAAATGGAAAAATTAAAACACCGAATAGCAGAAGAGGCTGCAGAAATAGAAGAGAGAAAAAGAAAAATTGAAGTGGAACTAAAAGAGGTTCAGGTAAGTCCTGCCATACAAAATATTTCTGCAAAATGTATCCCTGTATGTCTTAAATCTTGCTTTAAGTTATTTTGATATTAAGGCTTTTATGCATTAGAAAAAAGCATTTTATTTACCAGGTTGAGATTTTCATTTTGGCATTTGTGTTCCATTAAATCTTAATTACAGAATGAATTTTCAGGCCAAATTTTTCCTTCAGTTTCTATTTCTGGGCTGCTGCTGTCTACAGCTGAACTATGCAGATTTTGTGGGATGTTTTTCAATTACTAATATCTTATGTAGACCAACTACATTACTCTGCCTTGATCAGTCTGGCTCTATCATCAGCTGAATGTAAATAGCTTAATGAGCAATAGTTTCTAGTTATTACTAAATTCTGAAAATTATATATCCTAATGTTGCTAATAGCAAACTGCTTGTTCCAGAGACCTTACAGCCATTAAGCATCAGGTTTTTTGAGAGGTGTGTGTGTTCAGTCATTGCTTTTAGTCTCTATTTTCCATCCCATCCATTTTAAAATTGTATTAAACAACAAGAAAAAAGTACAGCAACGTAATTTTTTTCCTTTTAAATATCATAAATGCCAAGGAATTATATCCTTGTATTGAAAGTGACATAGAACTACAGGATTAGGGCAAATACCTTTCTGTGGTCTTTGATAAATATGAAGGATGTGCAAGGTGTTCACAGTGTTTAATGATAAACTTTAATTTTCTTCTGTCTTATAATTTTGTTGCTTTGTTGATAAGGGCAAAGGCTGTTTGGATTTGTTTAGTTACTGAAGATAAAAAAGCTTTTGTGACCTGTACTTCTGCACATCTTTAGAAAGACACCCTCAGGCATACCTACAGATGTTAATTAGCATCATTATTAAAGCATATCTGTATGACAATGAACTTTTAAGCAATGAAAGAATAAACATGATTGGTATTAATATCTGTATAATGTCTATGAATTACAGTGCTGAATGAAAAGTGAAGGAAGGTCAGGGGTATAACATGCTGGGTTTTATGGAAATACATTTATAATCTCTTAATAAACACATGGCAATTTTTAAATAAATGTGCGCCTGTATGCATCAGTGGCAGTTGGTTAGGTAATAAAATATATAAAAAGAACAAGAAATTGTATGAATACTGAAATGGCAAATGTTCTGTTTCTTATATCCTCATCTCTTTTTAAATGTATTTTTATATTTTAAGCCACTGGTTAATGAAGCTAAATTAGCAGTTGGAAATATAAAACCAGAGTCTTTGTCAGAAATCCGGTCACTACGGATGCCCCCAGACATAATCAGAGACATACTAGAAGGAGTTTTACGGCTGATGGGGATTTTTGATACATCATGGGTGAGCATGAAGAGGTAAGGATATTATTTAAGCTTTAAACTTAAGCAGTAATTTGCAATATGAAAATCTTTTTATTATATTCAGAAACACTATGTACAGAATTCTTTAGTCTCGTACAGAAATAATCTCTTTAACATTGTTTCTTTTTTACTTAGTTATTTAATTATTTTTACAGTTTCTTGGCTAAAAGAGGAGTGAGGGAGGACATAGCAACCTTTGATGCCCGTAATATTCCAAAAGAAATACGGGAGAGTGTTGAAGAACTTCTTTCTAAGAACAGACCATCTTTTGATCCAAAGGTAATTCCTGATTGCACTACATAAAATGGAAAAAGACGAGGGAAAAAAAAAAAGGAAAGTTTAAAAAAAAGACATGATTGTCTGGTTTTCCAACATAATTTTTGGAATGAAATTATAGAAAAAGTGATTATTTCTGCTTAGAGTTTGTCAGTCTAAAGAGATAAAATTGTAGCAGAGGTTACTCTGTCACACACTGCCTCTAACAGTGAAGATTTTTTACTAACGAGCAGTGGGATGAGTAGTCAGGTCCTTGGAGATTTTTGTCACTAGTATAAATCAGAACTCAGATAAAGGAATTGTAACTGGGTCTCTCTGGCTTCCTGGTAATAGTAAGAGTCTTAACAATACACTTAATTAAAAAAAGGAGGACTAATGATGATTAAATGTATGGGTGATGTTTTAGAATTGATTTGGTAGTAGCTATAAAAAAGAATTCTTATTTTTAAAAGCAAAGTTGTAGTTCCCTGAGAAGGAACATGTTAATAAATTATGCGTTAATTTAAAGCTTACTAACTTCAGTGAAGCTTCATAGCTGTAAAGACACCCATTATTTTGTTACATGGATTGATGGCCTAAAATACAATCTCTTAGTAACAATTTAAAAGATAAGTTCATTAGGGGATCTGGCTAATTGGCATATTTAAATTGATAACTTGTAAATCTGTTGCAGTTATTTATGCTGTATTTATCTTATCTACATTACACTTCAAGGACTTTCTTGTAACTCTTACTGATTTTTTCCAGAATGCTAAAAGAGCCAGTGCTGCAGCTGCTCCATTAGCAGCTTGGGTCAATGCCAATGTCCAGTATTCCCATGTCCTAGAACGAATTCAGCCTTTGGAAAAAGAAAAGGCTGGCTTGGAAGCGTAAGTTAGACACTGTTACAAAGTAAATGCTCTTAATTCCAATGGTGGTGGGTGAAACTAAAGCTGCCAAGGTGTAGTTGAAGTTTATTAAAAAGGAAAATAAAAAGATATAAGAAACTGCCTCATCCATAGGTAATAAAACATTCATGCTGGGACAGGAAAAGTAAGCGTGCACTATTTGGTTTTCCCTGGCAGCTATGCCTTGGATATTTTTTGGCCAATCACAAGTTACCTGTGTCAGCTGGAATATGACAGGAAGAAATGAAGATCACATATGAGTTTAAAATGTATTGTGTTGGTGAAACCCATTATTTTGTAAGAAAGATGTCTGCTAGTTCCACTTTTTTCAGTCACATTCTAAGCATACTCAGTTTCTTCTTAGGATCAAAAAGATACGACATAGTCTTATGAATATCCATAACCTGAGGAATCTATACTGATTGTTTTGTGAAGTCTTAAAATTCCTTAATGGAAGCATTTGTTCTCATCTTTAAGAATATATTTGAATGGGTTGTTTGGTTTCCATTTTTGAAGCTATATGATGAGATGTAGTCAAAACTTTTACATGTGAAAACAGATTTTTGTCAATATAAATCAAGAAAGAACTGTCTCTGAACTATCTCTATGTAAATGACTTCCCTGTTGCATTTATCCTCCATAGTGTTAAAATAAATGTTAAATTTTTGTAGTAATCTCAAGAAAACTGAAGACAGAAAACAGAAGTTAGAAAATCTTTTGAACTCTGTTGGTCAAAAAGTATCGGAACTCAAAGATAAGTAAGTCAGGTTTGTTTATTTTAAGGTACTAATAAAACTATTGATGAATTTGCAGTATGAGTAATGAAATTTATCTAAGGAAATGTCTTTCCCTGCTCTGAATTTACATCAGAAGTAGCAATAATTAGGCTTTCTAGACCCTCAGTGGAAATGAATACTGTTAGAATAGAGTTCATCTCATCTATCAGATGAAATGCTCCTTAAAATTACCTGTTTCTTGTTACTGTGTTGGAAGCCTTCAGTGTAGACACTGCAAAGATAAGCAGTATGTATATCACTTTTAAAACTAAGAGGACTTTCATGTCTCCTTTGGACTTTGGAAACATTCCTATACAAGACTTTCAGTGATCACAGCTTGAAGAAAGGCAGTTCTATTTCTTTTAGGGTGGCCTACTTTCCTGACAGCTAGCTAACTGTCCTTTTAATTTAGCATCTCATCAAGTACGTTACTTACACTGCCATAAAAATTGCTGTGGCGAACTTCTATACTTTCTGCAAATTCAGTAGAATACAAGTCTTTTAGTTTGAGGTTTCTCTTATGTAGTTAATATAGGATACTGTATTGCTATACAACCTGACCTGACATTTGTGCATATTACTAAATGTCATGTTTTGTAGGATGCAAAAAAAAAAAAAAAGTTGTTGAATTCTCCTTTTCATTAAATTATATAGTGATGTCTGAGATTAACTAAATACTGTACATTACAGTTAAATATATTATTTTTAAAAAGGTGAATAGTAAATGCATTATTTTAATTAAATATTAATTTAGCTGAGTAGGCATTAAACATTACAAATCAATACCTAAACCTTGACTGTTGTTTGGGGCATGTTCTTACTTAGTGGTAGTTTACAAAATAGAGTAATGCACATGGCACTGGGGTCATTCATATGAATTAGTGATGTTCTCCTTTAAAGGTTTCATAGTTTAAATTTACCAAAAAAATACTAATGTACGGTATGCCATTGAGCCCGCTATTGTTGTGTCTAGGTGCAGAACAAAACACAATCAGTAAAATCAAGTCAGGCTTTTTAAGAAGTAATGATTTTGAGACATTAAAGTCTACAATATAAATGTATTTTTAAATCTTACCTGTGCATCTGTCTAAATTTTGTTAGTTAGAAGTCTTAACAAGATATCTGCCAATTAGAAGCAGAATGTATAAAAAAGATGTGGGGGGGGATTAATTACAAATTCAGGCAATTAAACTGCCTTGAAAATAACTGTCCAAAAATTTAGTAGTTCATGCAATGAAATGCTATTACAAACAGTAGTTTTCTTACAGATTCCAGAGCAGAACAACAGAAGCGGCAAAACTTGAAGCAGAACTAAATAAAGCTCAGAAAACATTGAAAGCTGCAGAGATACTAATAAATCAGCTTGATAGGGAACATAAAAGATGGAACACTCAGGTTAGTGAAAATTTTGGTAAGCAAATCTTATAGCTAATAATGTGAAAACTGAGGTTTTGCACTGTTTGGAGAATGTGAGTTATTGCCATTCTGTGTCTCCTAAGTACATTTTTTTCAATTTCTCATTAGAAATACAAGCTTTTCTTCCTTCTGAAACTTCTTTGCACACACAGGCCCTCCTTCAGCCTGAAACAAAAAGTAAAATTTCAAGATATATACCAGCTGAAAATAGCTGTCACCTCAAGAAAGTGATGCCAAGCTTTCTTGGTTATCTAAAACTGGAAAAAATCTCTCTGCTGAGAGACATGGTCCTGTCTCTCAATTGACACTGAAAAAAAGCCTAAACAATTAGACTACGTGCATTTTGAAGAACTAAATTTAGGGTTTAATGAATCCTTCCTGTAGGTTGACTAGCATAATGGAAAAAAAGGTTGATTTTCCTGTTAAAGTAGCTTTAAAGCTATCCCATTTTCTATAGTAAGGATTGCCTGTACTTGAACCCCAGATTTTAAATGTTTCTAAAAGTGGTTGCTCACAGTTTTTCTTTCTGGTACATTACCCCTGTCTTTAGAAAGCCCAGGTTATATATTAATAGTACACACTGTATTTTTCTCCAAAATACTGGAACATTTCAAAGCAGAGGTAGTGTGCAGATAAATTATTTGAAGATATATGATAAATTTATTTTATCACATAAGTCTGCAGTGAGTCACATTTTTAAGTGTAATAGGTACATACAGTATTTACATATTGTAAGTGGTACTCACTAGCTGACTCTGACTAGTGATGCGTATTTATTTTTCTTACTATAATACTATTTACCCAGTTGCTTATAAGTGAAAAGGTGAACTGTTCATCAGATTGATAGATTTTTAGTAGCTAAGTTCTCAGAAACTTCTGTTCATGTTCAATTCCAGAGCTAAAAAGAACTTTTCCCGTACTTTCATGTGTGTAGCTATGAGTTAGCTATGTATAGATACCTGAAATACAAAAGAGAGAGACTGTGTCAATTGTATTCTCATGGAAGTAAAATTTAATTCTGACTTTCTAGTAACTGATGAGAAATCTTAACATAATTTTTGTTTATAATATACCTGTGTATTCTGTTCTAATTTTTTTTTAAGGTGTCAGAGATAACAGATGAACTGGCTACACTGCCTAAAAAAGCTCAGTTAGCAGCTGCATTTATTACTTATCTTTCTGCTGCTCCTGAAGATCAGAGGAAAACCAGCTTGGATGAATGGATCAAATCAGCAGGCCTTGAAAGTAAGTGTGTGTGTCTGTGTCTGTGTGTCTGTGTGCCTATGTGTAAGTAGTTAAGCTTGATTGAGAAATGCCAGTGAGTTCTAATGGACATTCTCAATTGTCTTGGTGTTCCAATGGAAAAGCGACATTCTCTTACTCAATAAGTACTTGTATATACAGACTATTTCTTGGGATAACTCTAGAAATTATTAAGATTATAAATACTTACAAATTCTTAAGATTTAGCTCCATAGTCCATGTTTAAAAATAAAAGTTTACATAAATAAATGTATTCACACTAACTGTTGTAAATTTGCCATTGCGTTCTGAATGCTTCTGCTTTTCCAATTATTTTTTCGATATGTGTTAGTAACACCATTAAATATTTTTTATAACACCAGCTGGTTAATAGTACTAAGTTCAAGCAATAAAATAATAAATTAAGGGAAGTCTGCAGACTTGCACTGTAGATTAGACAGAGTTTTCGCATTATATAGAGTGCTAAATGCTTAAAAATTATGCAGACAATATTAGCAAAAACTTAAACTTTTTTATTTATTAGAGTTCGATTTACGGCGTTTCCTGTGTACAGAAAGTGAGGAGTTAGTCTGGAAGAGTGAAGGTTTACCTTCAGATGACCTTTCAATAGAAAATGCTCTTGTCATTTTGCAGGTAATTTGGTGGGATTTTTTGTCTTATCTTGGAAGTATTTCAGTTTCTACAAATTTCAGTAACATGGCATCATTCTGAAATTTTGAACCATTTCATTTGTGTTATTTTCTTAGCACCACAGAACACACAGAGACACCAATACTTATGGAACTCTGGGTTTTCTGTAGCAAGAAGAAAAACAGTTACAGAAAATACGTATTTTTCAGTTTTGCTTTTATAATTTTCTTCCAGATGTTGAAAAGACAAAGCCTGGTATCAGTCTATTAAGGCTTAAAGAGTAAATAATTATGAACAGCAACACAAACAGCGGAAGATTATATCCTATGTTCACTTTGACATATCATTTCTAATATTTTTTCTCAGAAAAAGGGAAAAGCCATGTGCAGATACATTTTACAAGAACTAGATTTTAAACCCTTAGATATCATCAGATAAGCTCTGTCATATAGAATGCAAAATGCCATTCACTTAAGGGCAGTAGCTAATGACATTTGAGAGAAATATGATAATACTATATGATTCAGTTTTATCGTATAGTTATATATAGATGTATAGAATGAATGATATTCATATACAATTGCATTTATGCACATAATATTATTGTTATAATGTAGTAATTTATTGGACCTGCTAGAAAGTAAAGATTTAGTGCCATGAGGAGAATCTGCATTTGCCACTTGGATGATAGACTATTCTCTTAAATCAGCTACAGCTTTTTCTCTGATTTAAATTTATTTTGCTTTATCATCTTGATAGTACATCTAGCTACTCCTTTCTCAGTTGCTTGAAAACTCTTCAATAAATACCATCTTGTACCCTTACAGTTACTTATATGCTGTAATCAAATCTTATTTTTGATTTTCCTGAGTTGAATAGATCGAGCTGCTAAAAATCTCACTGTGTATGCAGAGCTTTTCAAGTGCTCCCTCAGCCCAACTAATTCTTTATGGACAGTTTTTTTCACCACCCCTTTAAAACTGAATTGAATGCGGTATTTTACCAAAGTCATTTACAGCATGGTTCTTAAGCTTTTATGCTGCTGTCTTTTGACGTTAAGATATTGTCTATGTTTCCCTGTCATGCAGCTTGAGGTCTGTGTTGTTACTCAGTTTGAAATAGTAGGACTCAGAACCTTAAAAAACCCCAAACCTTGAAAGTGTTCTCCTATCAGAATGAACCAGAGAATTTCTGAAAATACATGTTTAAACCCTCAGCCTGTTTGCTGATGACGCAAAACTGGGAGGAGATCAGAGGGTCGAGCTGCTACCCAGAGAGTCCTTGACAGGCTGGAGAAGTGGGCTGACAGGAACCTCATGAAGTTCAACAAGAGGAATTGCAAGTCCTGCACCTGGGGAGGAGCAACCCCAGGCACCAACATGTCTCAGTGGTTACCCAGTTGCAAACAGCTTTGCAGAAAAGGACCTGGGGTTCCTTGTGGATGCCAGGCTGTACATAAGCCAGTAATGGGCCCTTGCAAAAAAGAAGGCCAATTGCGTCCTAGGCTGGTGTAGGCAAAGTATTGGCAGCAGGTCAAGGAAGGGGATCCTTCTCCTCCTCAGTCCTGATGAGGCCACACCTGGAGTGTTGTGTCCAGTCTTGTGTTCATCAATACAAGTGAGACATGGATGTACTGGAGAGATTCTGGTGGAAGGCCGCAAAGATGATGAAAGGACTAGAGCATCTCTCCTATAAAGAAAGGCTGGAGAGCTGGAACTGTTGAGCCTGGAGAAGAGAAGGATCAGGGGAATCTTACCAATGTTTAGAAATACTTGAAGGAAGGTGCAGGTAGAATAGAGCCAGGCTCTTTTCAGTGGTGCCCAGGGGCAGCACCAAAGGCAATGGGCACAGACTGAAACATGGAAAACTCTGTCCTGACATTAGAAAACACTTTTTTACTGTGACGGTGACTGAGCACTGGCATAGGTTGCCCAGGGAAGTCTCCATCCCTGGAGATACTCAAAAGCTATCGGGACATGAGCCTGGGACATGAGCTCAATCTCATCCATTCTATGATTCTGTAAAATCTTAAATGCACATGTCAGCAGTGAATAGGTCTCTTTTCATTTCCGCTCTTACTACCATCTCTCTGGTCACTCTGTGTTGTGACCATTGTGTAAGTTCTGAGCACTTACATAATTAGTGTATTGGTGATTAAAGTCTCAACATTTAGAAAGCAATGTGTATGGCATAGCGTATCTTTATATAATAGTAAAGCTTTGCACAGTACTGGTATGGGAACCACACATTTGATAAAGGTTTTACGAAAATGGAAGCCCGCTGTCTCATCAGTATTCATGTTACTAGGCGATATCACCAAAATATTTTACATCATAATGTTTGTAAGTTTGAGATCTGGATTTATTTGTTATTGTAAGTAAAATGCTATTGGTATCTTTATTCCTGCAAAATACTTATATTTTGTTATTATTTCTAAAATGCATTGAGGTCCAAACCCAGATGTACTGTACCTTTGCCCACTACAGGAAGAAAAAGAAAAAGTAATTTTGTTACTAGGCTGCTATTGTTTTTTTATGAATTAAAAAAAATGAAATTAAAATGACTGTACTTTGGGGAAGTAGAAAAGGACTTTGTTCAATTTTATTCTTAAACAAAGTAGATTTCAGTAAATTTATTTATTTATCTATTTATTATTCTTCCCCTAGAGTAAAGTTTGCCCATTTTTGATAGACCCTTCTTTCCGGGCTACGGAATGGTTGAAGACACATTTGAAGGAATCACGTTTGGAAGTTATTAATCAACAGGTGCAATATTTACTCTTGGTCTTACAGTTCTTTTCTGCTTGAGCTAATTCCATTCCAGACTTAGAGAGCAGTTTTTAAAGGGGTGTGACAGCAATCAGTGAAAATGTGGTTATATTCCATGAAGCATGTAATTTCTCACAGAGTTCTAGGTTACAATGACTCTTGCATGATATTGAAAATTCGTTTACTCAAGGAGGAGATCAGAGTATTTAAAACTGAGGGTCAAAATCTGGCATTACTTCTACAAATTTATCTCCTCATGCTTCCCCCTCCAGGAGTATCAGTATTTCCTGCTCAGAGGGAGATAGCAAGAGGTTTGTAAACAGAGAGGTCTTTTGGTTGCAGTTCACTTTATTTCAGGAGTATGTATACACTTCTTCCCTATGGTCTTTGTGTTGTTTTCTCTATATTTGAAATAGAAGGTTGGATTTCAGTTTGAGATTAAGGTACCTAAGATTAATTGTCTACATGTTACTGTTTACATGGGTGGTGATTCTTTGCTTAGTTGCACACACACATAGTTAGGTATCCAGGGCCTTTCAAAAGCTCCTTACTGAATCCTGCTTGGCCTCAAGATGCTGATTCAACAGAATGTAGGTCTTTGACAGATCACTGCTAGCTCTGCACAGGCCTTCTAGCTACTCTCTGATGGTATTAAATGCATATCTTTGGGTGATTTAAAGTTTCTCCTGCTAGCTGATTGGCTTGATTACTTTTTAGGCTGTTGTCTGGATTGTCTAGGGTCTCCATTAACTGTAGTGGAATCTTAAACACCATGTGCATGTTTAGACACCTACATGCAAAAGACTGTATTTAGATATCTTTATGTGAATCCTGTCCTTTGGTCTTGATTCAGTTTTGAGACATAGCTACCTAATAACATTTGAGATGTGTTAACTAGCTAGGACTTCCAGGAACACCTGAAACATAACACAATACCTATGGTAGACCTGCTTTCTTCTGGTGTGGCACATGGAGAGCTCGGCGTGTTAAATGGGTTGCCTGTATGTCAGTAACTGAATAGATCAAACTTACTTAAGTTAAACATTTGTGGTTAAACCCTGAAATATCATATGATGCTTGTAATAGAACTTTTCACCAATTAGTGAATTTAAGATTCAGACTCCTGGTATAATGCCTTTCTGTTCATTTCAAAGTGTTAATATTTCATAAAAATGTGACTCAGCAATTTATTTTTATTTACCTAGGACACCAACTTCTTAACCGCTCTTGAGCTGGCAGTGAGATTTGGAAAAACACTTATTATACAGGAAATGGATGGAGTAGAGCCTGTGCTTTACCCATTGCTAAGAAAAGATCTTGTTGCTCAAGGTAAATGACCAAGATCTTTACAAATGCTTGTTCGAAGCTTTTGTAGGTTAGATCTGTATATAGCGTATAAAAATTGATTTTTTCTGAAAACATCAGTACTGTATCGTTTTTTTTCCTCTCTAACATTAACCTGCTGCTAACACTTCAGTGCATGAAATAAGCTGGAGATACTGAAAAGTATTTGGAATTTTTTTGACTGGATATTTTTATCAACTCTTCACAATTAAAATTTTAAGTTAATTTGAAACAGATTTGGTTGCTTTAAGAGGATGATATGTAAAATTGAGTTGAAAGTTTAGCAAAGATAAACAGTAATAATGTATCTCAACATGAATTTTGTTGGGTTATATTGCATATTTTGAAATTATATCGAAAGAGCCAATGGATTAAAACAATACAAACTGTATGTTTTAAATATTTTCCAAATTGTTGTTAATTTAGAAAAGTGTTAGTTGCACAGCCTGTACCTGTAATTTAACATTATGAAATTTGGGCACTGAAAATGGCTCAAGACTACTTTTTGTTGTCTGTTTGATCTAATAGTGGCTGAGGTAGAAGTAATTCTTTAAATGTAAATTCATGGTAAAAATAAATGTAGAACACCACCAAAGTGGTGACTTCAGGGATCTGTAGTAGGCAAGGTTGAACATCTTTATAATTTTTCTTTTCCACTAGCTTCTGTTCAACTTTGGAAAACAGAGATACAGTGTTACAGGTATCTTAACTGTTTATACTCAGGGAATCAAATTAAGAGATGAATATGTCTGCAGAACTATGGAGAAAGAAGATTAAATAAAAATATATTAGTTTATTCAGGGAAATTACTCATAATACTCAGGAATCTTCTTCTGAACATTAATGTGCTAAGTTAATGGTAGGTCTCTGCAAGTCCAAATTAGGTAGGTGGTTTTTGAAAAGGGAGGTTGCTGTTTGAGTCTTTTCAGTCACTTCACAAGCGAGCACACACTCCTCCTCTTGGTGAAAAAGTGGAGGTGGGGGCCTATCTATATGATTTTGGTTGTGATGACTCTACATCTTTTCATTATTTGGAATGACATGTAAAGAAAAATGTGAATATATATACTGCAATGAATTTGTCTTAGTACAGCTTTCATTTTGTCTTTGACATTTTTACAGCATAGGCCTAAAATTTATTTTGATCTTTGGCACAGAAGCAAAATTGGTATGTGATTTTCATCTCTACCAGTGCTTTAGCAAGAGATTTATATTGAGAGCATTTCCGATCTGCTCCTGGTGCTAAAAATAGAGAAGCAACTAAGTATGTTACCTCAGAAATTTCTCTGGAAAGGGAATTTTCACTTTGAAACTTTTGACCTTATAATTCTGTTCCTCCTTCTTTTTTAGTATTTGGAGGCAAAATCTTAGAGTCTATTATGTTCTGACCCTGCTAGAATGGAAACCTATGGTAGAGGGAAGATGGCAAGAGGCCATCCATGTGCTTTCATTCTCTGACAGGCATATCAAGAAATGTCAGAATACTAGGAGTATAAACAGAGATTGAAAACCATGACAGAAGAAATTAAATACATTAATTGTTTCTTTCATATTGTGATTAAATTAAATGCATTTATAATAAGACAAATTTATGGGATACTTTTAATGGAATGTTTTTCTTTCAATTTAATAACTAGATATTCCAGCATCTTTAGTTTCATAGACATTCTTTATAACAATTACACAGAAATGAATTTTAATAGAATTATGATCGCACAGTAACCTTCTACAAGTAAATGTAACAGATCCAGAGATGAAATCTAGTGGTTTTGAATTGCATTCAGAAAATGTTGAACCATCTTAAGTTCACCAGTGTGTAATTATGGCTAGTGTGTTTTGGTAGAACAGTTTACCGATGCAGAAATGATATGAGTGTAAATGAGTATGGTTTAAGTTATGACAGGATTGTTACACAAAAGGGTAATCTCCAGTGCATCTTATGTTGTCTGTTGTGTCCTATTCATTGTCTGAAGATTCATTAGTGTTCCTTTACTTCAAGTGCTTTTTTTGCCATTTATGCTTTTTGTACTGGGTAAGGATAAATAAAGTGGTGTATTAAATATGTTCACCATGTAACTTCCTTACATTAGTGCTGTATATTGCATTGTTTTATCTAACAATGCAACATAGGTTATGTTCCTTAAGTTTTTATAATTTATTTTTCTTTTTGAACAATAGCAAATTTTGATAAATATTTGCATCTATCACTCATAAAGTATTACACAAATACCATTATTTTGAGATAAATGTAGAATGTTCCAATCAGAGTATAACATTATTTATTTTCTACAGGACCCCGTTACGCTATACAAATAGGTGAAAAAATGATAGATTATAATGAAGATTTCCGTCTTTTTCTATCGACAAGGAACCCAAATCCATTCATTCCACCTGATGCTTCTTCTATTGTTACTGAAGTAAACTTTATCACAACAGGAAGTGGCTTAAGAGGGCAGGTAGGCATTTAGAACAAAACTAATATATGTATAGCAGACATCTGTAGCTACATCCAGCTTCTGGAAGAAGCCCTATGGTGCAGTTTTCATTAATGCTCATGGAGATATTTTCTAGCACATAAATATGAATAGCAGCATCAATGCTGAAACTAAATTTAAATTTTTAAATCTTGTTTTCATGCACTTGGACCTGAGTAGTGAGTCCAATAGAGAAAATGGAAACCATCTCATTGATATCAATTGCGACAGATTAATTACTAAGCTTCTGTTTCCTGTTCAAGATGCATTTACGGTACTGTGGAAACTTTTTTGTTACTGTTCTCCAGTATCCCAGTTAGAGAATAATACAAAGATAATTTATGTACAGGAAAAATTTGATGGAACCAAAAATCTGTATATTTTACTTGTTTCAAAATGTTAGTAGCTTTTGAGTACTTTTTTTTTTAACATCTAGGAAGTAAAATGTAGCATACAGATAGAAGAGAGCAAGAAAACACAGGAATTAAGGGAAGAAAGTCCCCTCTGTATTTGTTATGAAACAAGTTTTTCCAAACTAACAAGAGGCTTAGAATAGGATGTAAATAAAATGTCAGTAAGTAAGATATAATTCAAAATGTGAAACACAGAGATACGGAACTAGCACTGTACAATGTAACCAGGTGAATTGAATCTCTTTTTTAAGTGGAAATACAGAAAAAAACCTTTGGTTTTTGTTTTCTCTCTTTGTTGGCAGGAGAGGGGTTTGGCTTTTGGTACATCTGCTGGAAAATAATTTGCTGCCATTCTGTCCAATTTTTGCTTTCCATCACTTACATCTTTTTGTATCTGATAACAGTATATACTAATGAAGGCTGCCAGTCATTTAAGCACAGATGTGACTCAGACTGAAGTGCAAAGGTTTAGGTCTCAGCATAAAAGGGTATGAATCAATGGACTTAATAAAGTGATGCAGTGCCTTTTGAGATGTCGTTCAGAATCTCACCTGACCAACATCTGCTGTTATACAAAAGGGCATGATTCACAGTAGTTCCTGAATTATACTGGCCACTGCAGGGTATTCTGGATGGCTACATAGATTTAATGCTGTTGGATCTCTGGGGCAACTGAATAAACACTCAGAAGTCTAATTGCAAGACTATAGACTATATACCAATATATGAATAATGAGTATATATTATTCTATATAGTTAATGAATATATATTAGAAAATACATATAATATAATCTTGTTTCTTTTTAGCTTTTGGCTTTAACAATTCAGCATGAAAAGCCTGATTTGGAAGAGCAGAAGACAAAACTGTTACAGCAAGAAGAAGATAAGAAGATACAGTTAGCTAAGCTTGAGGAATCTCTTTTGGAGGTAAAATAAATTCACCTCCTTTATATCTGTTAAACTAAAAAGTCTATTGGTCTAAAATAATACTATATTGGTATTATTAGAAATAATACAAAATACCATATTGGTATGTATTTGAATGAAGATGGTGAGAGTGTTGGAATAATGAGCCCTCAGAATTTTTGGTTTGAGAAAATAAAAGCATTATTTGCCTAGGGCTGTTGGAAGATTAAAGTAGATAAAGTATGTACATTTGTCATGAAACCATAGTATTTCAATACATTAAGCATTATCAAAGTTAAACACATGAATAGATATAGACTCGTTAAGATTGATTAGAAATGTCATTAACTTTAATGCATTAAAAAAGAGAAAATTTTGTTAAAAATTAAAAAGTCACATTTTTAAGCTTGTGAATCATGTTAAGTGACTGTTTTCCCAGTTGAGAAATTATTCTATATTGTGAAAGGAAAAAAAAACCTGGCAGAAAAATTCCCGGTAGAAAATATAAATATTTGTTCAGAGAGACATTTAAAAATTTATACCTCCACAGTTGTTTCTTGTTAGCAATGAACTGTATATTCTTTATATTTAACATTTTGATTTTCATATTTACAATTAATATTCTCAGTTTTCAGTTTACCCTTTTATTTTAATGAAAGTAATGATGCTTGGAAACACTTGTACAGCTCTATAAGAAAAAGTAGCTTTCAAGGAAGAGGCACTGTTTTGGTTTTTTTTTGTTTACATCTTGTGGATTTCACAGAGCTGTACTTCATGCTGACAGGAATCCTCCTCAAATCCTTTTTTCTAAGATGTCATAGGTGCAGAGAGATTGACTTACTGACTCAAAACCCGTAGTCTGTAGCCAAGTCATAGAACTTTTCAATATTCAGAACAATAGACTTAACATAAGCTAATTGGTTTTATAAATACTAAGCTGAAATCGTACTTAAAATTCTGATGGGGCAGATTTCTCTTACAGGCACAAGGAAACTCATTCTCTAAAAAAATTCCGTATTCACAGCTGATCATTTTTTGGCACCTTAGTGTCTGCCAGAAGCTGAGTTCAGAGATGCAAGAAAAAAATGCCCATTCTTTAGAACAGATTCTCTCTGTGATGCTGGAACTCCAAAATCTTTCACATTTGTCCAGCCTGAATTGTCAAGTGCAGAATTTCAAGTAATTGGTTCCTAACATAACAGCAACAAAAAGTGGCCAAGTGTTAACACTGAGGCTGATTTCAGCTTTGGCATTTTTGTTAGCACTAAAGTCAGAATAATGTTTGACCCTGAAGAAAAAAAAACCTAAAGCTCAGTGGAAACTGACAGGTGCTACATGGACTTTGTCCACAAAGAAGTCAGTGCTGGAGGTGATCTAGCTAAATTCCAGTTAATCCAGAACCAACATTAGCATGCTATCTGAAGTACTATGCTGGTTTTTTCCTGAAAGCTTTGGGACAAAGACACACATTCTGTTGCTATCTCATAGCTCACACTGTAAATCCTTATAGCAAAGTCAGACTCCTTGAAAAAACAGATGATCTTGGCCTTGTCCTCAGTTCTTTTCAACTAGAGAACAAAGTGCATTTTACTGTTCTAACTGGTGAATCTCTTCCTCCAAATGTCCTGAAATGCTGTTCTACATGTAGTCATTCCGAGCTGACTTGACTGATAAGAAGCTAATTTGGTGGTGGTGTCTGACAAAAAAAAAAAACACCAAAAAAAATTGTAAAGAATTGTAAAAAATAATAATAAAAAAAAAGTACTGGAATGTATTTACTGCAGGTTATTAAACCCCCTTAAAAAAATAGTGAACCATTCAAGCTTTTCCCACTGTTTACTAGAAATGAAATTGTTTGCGCAGGAGACCTCTGGGAAAATGTAGGATATTATCAAGGATTTGGAAGGGATCTCTTAAAATTGTTGTAATTGTGAGTACTCATCTCAGTTGGAAAACAGAACTAAATTATATAGAGGATATTGGAATGCTTTTGAAAGTTAATGAATTCATGAATGACTGGGTACGGGAAGTCATTACTAGTAGCCATTTTCAGGTTAAATTGGTAGTTAAATAGAAGAAAAAAAATAACCCTATTTTTTATTTATCATGGGGAAGTTAGGGCTAAACCTCTGATCAAAGGAATTATGCTCAAAAGCTTCCTGACAGCTTAAGTTCCAGAACCTGGCAGTCTGTGTTTTTGGAGTTTTTTCTTGGGGTTTTATTTTCCATGCATCTAATAACCACTGGCTTTCTAGTACTCTTGATACGTTCAGAGAAGGAGAGCTTACAAAATGGTTGCTTTACAGGGTTTTTGTAATGTAACGTAGATGGCTATTTTTTTATTTTTTTTTTTCCACAGACACTTGCAACATCACAAGGCAATATACTAGAAAATAAAGATCTGATTGAATCTTTGAATCAGACTAAAGCAAGTAGTGCACTCATCCAGGAATCACTTGCTGAATCTCACAGACTTCAGAGTTTCCTTGATAAGGTAAGAGAATACTTTGATCTTTTATTGCTGGTTTTCTCCTGCTAAAAATAGTCATCTATATCAAGAGATACTGATCTTATACTCCTATATCCACAGGAGTATAAAATCAGTAACATACTTAAGTTATTTTTTTTGAGTAAAAGATAATGTGGATATGTGGGATATGCAAGTACAGAAAGTATTTGCATTAATTAAATTCCTTTGCTTTACACATGCTGAATAACTATACAATTTAAAGTCTGTTAGTTTCAATTAAAGGAATTTTTCCCAAGGACTTGTGGGCAAGTAATGGGCTTTGACTTTATTTTTGCCATCTACACTTATCATAGAATCATCGAATCAAATAGGCTGGAAAAGACCCTTAAGATCATCAAGTCCAGCCATTATCCCAAGACACACTCTTGCAAACAGTGTGGCTCACATGAATGTTCCTACTTAATATATCCCTTGCTACTGCAAAAATTTATATCACTGCTGATGCTATTAATCTAACATGCTCTTTTAGTAACACATTGCAAAGGTTTCCTCTTTGTTCTTATTTGTTTAAAATTTTCTTTTAAATTTTGAGATGTTCTGTGGTGGGAAGAGACCTCAGTGTTCTAGGGATTAATTTCCAAAAAGTTCTTCATAATTCAAAGATTTTTTTTTGCTAAAAATCATTTCTTCAGTTTTGAAATCTAAAGAAAATGTTTAAGTCTTGAGTGAATGGCCCTCAATTTGAAGAATCGGAAAGGATTCCATTTTCTAAAGCAGCGGGTGTCATCTGAATGTTTTTTTTTCGGTGGGATGAGTAAATGTGGAATAACCGGTAGATGGCAGTAGTGTTCTGGGTTTATATCTAAGTATGTTTGTTTTATCCCCAGGAGAGGGACGCCTATCTCCCGTTAGCTGAGAGTGCCAGCAAGATGTACTTCATTATCTCTGACTTGTCCAAAATTAATAACATGTACCGTTTTAGTTTGGCGGCTTTCCTTCGACTTTTCCAAAGGGCTCTGCAAAGCGAGCAGGTATTTTCTGTTTTCCTGAAGCTGTTAATGCTGCAGAAGGATCAATCTGCTTTGATCCTTAAAATTTGGTAGTTGCTCTGAACATTCTTAGAAACTAATGTATAATAATAACATGATGAAATGTATGATAAGTAGTGATACTGAGCTGATGTGCTTTAGATGCGCAGAATACATACACATGGAGTTTTTAATGACCTTAAGTTACATATAAATTTGTAAAATTGATGTGCCAGCTGAAAACAAAGTAACTCTTATTTGTAATTTCAGGCTCGCTCTTTGTTTAAGGTGATTTAAGAAAAACAAGGTTGTTTATAACTTTATGAAGGACTTTAATTAAAGAAATTACTGGTCTAATCACAGAGAACACTAATTCTATCAACAAAGGGTAGAATAGGAAAAGAGATATTTCTACGTGATTCAGTTAGCTGAAGGAAGATCAAAAATTTATCTACTTTAGCACAGTTTGTAAGCATGAATGTGGCCTGGCTTGTGAAAAATGTAATTTTTACTTTTATGTATTCTACTGGTCAGTATATTCTTCTTACAGAAGCAAAGAATTATAGATTTATGCCTTGTCACCTCATTCTTTACGTTTAAAACTTCTACTGAGTAACAATTTGTCTTCTTTTTATTCAGCATCTCCAAAATTCACCTTACTTCTCTTTGTTTCTACTTTAAAAAGGCATTCACCAGCCTTTCATCGTGTCAATTTTAGATTCTCCTTTATTCTGGCACCTGTGCTTACAACTTTCACAGTATCACAGTATCACAGTATGCTAGAGATTGGAAGGGACCTCAAAAGATCATCTAGTCCAATCCCCCTGCCGGAGCAGGAACACCTAGATAATGTTACACAGGAATGTGTCCAGGCGGGTTTTGAATGTCTCCAGGGAAGGAGACTCCACAACCTCCCTGGGCAGCCTGTTCCAGTGTTCCGTCACCCTCACTGAGAAGAAGTTTCTTCTCAAGTTTAAGTGGAACCTCTTGTGTTCCAGTTTGTACCCATTACCCCATGTCCTATCATTGTTTGCCACTGAGTAGAGCCTGGCTCCATCCTCGTGACACTCCCCCTTTATGTATTTATATACACTAATAAGGTCACCCCTCAGTCTCTTCTTCTCTAAACTATACAGACCCAGCTCCCTCAGTCTTTCCTCATAAGGGAGATGCTCCACTCCCTTAATCATCTTTGTTGCCCTAAACTTTCCTTCAGCTGCAGTCATTACTAGGAACATGGTTCTGACTATAAGAACTTACCCTCTTTAAAGTTCTTTACCTATTAACAACACGAGATTCTAAATTCTTGTTCTTACTTTCACACTCTTTCAAAATATCATTTCTTCCTGCCTACTGTGTTAACTATTTAAAGCTCAGCTTCTGGTTTTGCTGTCTTTGCTTTTTTTCATTTTTGCTTCTCTATCCAATTTTTCATTTTTCCCAAGCTGTCTTTTAGACATGGGAAAGCTATTAGTTGAATCAGGTTGTGAATCCCAATTTTCCTTCTTTATAAACTCATCTCTTCAAATGGCAATATGGTGGAAAGGAACTTGTCTGTGATAAATCTCATACCAACTGTTACTTCCCTCACCTCCCCCCTCCTTCTATCCTATTTTATTCTCTTTTATCCTTTCTTTCAGTTTTCTTCTGTTATAATTAGTCTTTTAGTCTGTAAGCTTTGAAGGACAGGGTATATTTACTATTTTTCTACAATTCTTACTTCAGTTGGTCCAAATTTGACTGGAGGTTTAGCAACTACACTCAATGTCAACACACATTAAATATAATAATTCAATAAATAATCAGGTTTTTACCATGTGAGAACTATGAAATTTCAATGATATTAATGTTAGGAGAAGAAATTATCCTCTCATTCCCTATATATTTATTTTATATATAAAATGTTGTAAAATGTTCACAGTCAAAATATTCAAGGTCAAAATATTTATTTCTCAATGCTTCATTATGAACTTCTCATTTCGTCATCTACTCATTAATAGCTGCAGTTGAATTCAGTAATACGTTTTTAGAACTAGTAAGGGTCATGTAGAGTCCAGATTGTTTGTGTCCTTCTGCTGAAATTTACAAGCAAGGTGCATAAAAAGATTTTTACTTCCACATGAATTTTGAAACCCAAACTTTCTTTTTAGGATTCAGGCAATACTGAGGAAAGAATCAAGTTGCTTATTGGTTCATTGAAACACACAGTGTATGAATATGTTTGTCGTTGTTTGTTTAAGGTAAGATTGTGGGGTTTCTTTTGGCTTTTATGCAGTACATTAGATTTGAAAATATTCTTTCAGCAACAAACACTTTCATGTACTCAGATAAGTAGTATTGTGTTAATACATATGTAGTGCATGCAGAAAATTACACTTGCAGTATATAACATGAAAAATTAGGAGTACTAACAATTAGGATATGACAATATTAAGATTGCTTATGCACATTTCTCCACAGAGCAGTTTTCTAATGGACAAAGGTATTCTCAGTCTAGTCCTATTTCTGCTTTACCTCTGGCTCCTCACCTTTGCCTCATTGTGGCTTCTTGGCCAGTCCCAGGCTTTGCAGTCTTCTGGACACTCTTATTTCTAGCACTTCTACCCATGATGTTTGACCTACCTGTCATGATACAATTTTGTGTGATTATTTGCTCTTTTTTTTATCTATTTTTATAATGTTTTTATTAAAGGAAACAACAACAAAAAAATCCCGTTGTAATAGTCTCCTTTCCGCATCTTGCCTCAAATGTCTTACCTGCTGGCTTGTTTCTATCTTTTCCCCTGTTCCTCCATACGATGTTCTTAATGTATTTCTTTTTTGGTCTGTATTTGAATCAGGTGGATTTTTTCTTTTTGTCTTGGTGAAAACCTATCATAGATATGCCTTTCACTATCCATTTTAATTTTTACTTCCACATGGAGCTGTCATAACAGGAAGTGTTTGTCTTATAGTACCATGCTGAAGAATACATAGTAGGTCTGCACAGATGATTTGAACAGTAGCACAATCATGCAAGTCTGGAGTTTGATCAGTGAGAATGGAGAGATCTTGGAAAATTTTGGGCCTCCTTCCCCCACGCCCCTGTGTAGCACCACTATATTGAGGATGCAGAAGTAGCGGTTATTTCTAAGGATTTTGTTTTAGCAAAGCCTAAGTGGATTCTCATGGAAGACTCATAAGAATTTAATATCTGTGTTTGAAGTCATGAGCATGTGAAACCTTCCAATAAGTCATTACATCTTTCAAATATCGGAAGGCAACTATTTTTATATATCAGAAAAGATTAAAGATTTCAAAAGCAAGGCACAGATAAGAGATTTCTAGTAGGAGAGATTTTCATTGTGAATGATCAGGTTGGAGTTTAGAAAATACTGAAAGTGTATTACTGTGCAGCTTCAGACTAATGGTCCATCTAGCTTAGTATCATGTTCTGGAGAGATACATGATACTAATGGAGAAAATAAGCTCCTCACTCCATCAGCAAGCCACTGCTAATTCTGCCTTTTATCCATGCAATTCTTTAAAGACTCCTGTGACACCGAGGCTTTACTAGTGTCTTCAAAAATGGTATAGCTGATACAAGCTTATACCCTTTTAAGCATGCTAGAATTGGGATGGATGGTCTTGTTTGTCTTACTGTGGTTAATAATTATGTTTGTGTGTACATGATCTTAATATATGTTAGTAACTGAAGTGAAGCACTGGGAATGGTCACCTGTACTGTTAATTTGTCACAATAGTTGCTGTCGTAGGTTTGGCCTGGGTTAGTGTTGTGGTTTAAGCCCAGCCGGTAACTCAGAACCACGCAGCCGTGCTCTCACTCCCCTCCCTTCTTTCTCTCCCCTGCTCCTGGAGTGATGGGAAGGAGAATCAGAAGAATGTAAACCCCATGGGCTGAGATAAGAACAGTGCAGTAACTAAAGTATAACACAAAACTACTACTACTACCACCAATAATAATGAAAATATAGGAACATAACAGGGGGAGAGAATACAATTGCTCACCACCCACTGACTGATACCCAGCCCTACTCGAGCAGCGATTTGGTGTTCATGGATGTGTTTTATTTATCAATACAGAAAGAACTTTAATGCTTTGTACAGTTTGACCCTGATTCCTTGTTTGGTCTTGTTTGCCTTCCAGTCCTACCCCTGTAAAAAAAACACTAGTAAATGCATCCAAATTAAAGTATAATGTACTTTATATGCTTTAATTGTATCCTTGAGGGTACTTTTTCCCATATGGTTTTGTAATTGAAAGATTTAATAAACCAGAACTATTTAAAGCAGCAAACAACAACTTTAGGTATTGGTATGCAGAGAGATACAAACTATGTCAAGAGTTTGGCATGGCTGCCATCATGCATTTCTGCAGTTACATAAACATAGCTTATAGTGTCTGTGGTTCATATGAATTAAGTAATATATAGCCTCTTGGTAGTCAGGCATTCCAAGGTAAATTAAAACTAGTAGGGATATGGTCTCTAAGCCACATGTATCCTTTAGTCAGTAAACCAGAATTCTGGAACTTAATCATAATATTGTTGAAAATACGCATGCAGATGCAGCTGAAGTCACTTTTACTGTATATGATGAACATCTGGAGCACCCTTATTCCATGATTTTGTTGTGTGTTGTTCTTACATCTGTTTCTGAACTTTTGTGTCAAGCTTGTAAAAAGGTATCTGAGAAAAAAGTAATAATAAAAAGAAAGCAAAAAATAATTTCACCCTCTAACATAATTTTGTCCTCAAAAATATAATAGACATTCAGATGAGAAAGCCAGTATTAGTCAACCAGGTAATCTTTTACCTTATAACATGCAAGGAATATTTCCTAGAGTATGCTTCTTCGTAATTGGTCCTGTATCTTTTGAAAATTCCCAGGCAATTTATTTTTTGCTAGTATTTTTGTCAGTTTAATATTCTTCAAATTGTTAATCCTCTGGCTTGTATGTGGAAAACCACACTGTGGAAAATTCAAACATTGTCAAGAACAGCATTAATTTCTATAGGAGGGTAGATGTGTTTATCAGCTGGCTGAGATGCCTGTGCTTTGCAGTCCCATTGTTGATTTTTCTTGCATTCTTCCCTTTCACCTGTGCTTTATGCCTCTTAGTTATGTCACACTTTCTTGAAAGAAATAAAAGAGGTGCCACCTTAAAATCATAGAATAATTAGGGTTGGAAAGGACCTTAAGATCATCTAGTTCCAACACCCCTGCCGTGGGCAGGGACACCTTACCCTAAATCATATCACCCAAGGCCTCATCCAACCTGGTCTTGAACACTGCCAGGGATGGAGCATTCACAGCCTCCCTGGGCAACCTATTCCAGTGCCTCACCACCCTAACAGGAAAGAATTTCCTCCTTATATCCAATCTAAACTTCCCCTGTTTAAGTTTTAACCCGTTACCCCTTGTCCTGTCAGTACAGTCCCTAATGAAGAGTCCCTCCCCAGCGTCCCTATAGGCCCCCTTCAGATACTGGAAGGCTGCTATGAAGTCTCCACGCAGCCTTCTCTTCTCCAGGCTGAACAGCCCCAACTTTCTCAGCCTCTCTTCCCACGGGAGGTGCTCCAGTCCCCTGATCATCCTCATGGCCCTTCTCTGGACTTGTTCCAACAGTTCCATGTCCTTTTTATGTTGAGGACACCAGAACTGCACACAATACTCCAGGTGAGGTCTCATGAGAGCAGAGTAGAGGGGCAGGATCACCTCCTTCAACCTGCTGGTCACGCTCCTTTCGATGCAGCCCAGGATACGGTTGGCTTTCTGGGCTGCAAGTGCACACTGCTGCCTCATGTTCATTTTCTCATCAACCAACACCCCCAAGTCCTTCTCCGCAGGGCTGCTCTGAATCTCTTCTGTGCCCAACCTGTAGCTGTGCCTGGGATTGCTCCCACCCAGGTGTAGGACCTTGCACTTGGCATGGTTAAACTTCATGAGGTGGGCATCAGCTCACCTCACAAGTGTGTCAAGGTCCCTCTGGATGGCATTCCTTCCCTCCAGCGTATCAACCAAACCACACAGCTTGGTGTCATCGGCAAACACGCTGAGGGCGCACTCAATCCCACTGTCCATGTCAGCGACGAAGGTGTTGAGCAAGACCGGTCCCAACACCGATCCCTGAGGGACACCACTCGTTACTGGTCTCCAACTGGACATTGAGCCATTGACCACAACTCTTTGCATGCGGCCATCCAGCCAGTTCTTTATCCACCGAGTGGTCCATCCATCAAATTGATGTCTCTCCAATTTAGAGACAAGGATGTCATGTGGGACAGTGTCAAATGCTTTGCACAAGTCCAGGTAGATGACATCAACTGCTCTACCCCTGTCCATCGGTTCTGTAGCCCCATCATAGAAGGCCACCAGACTGGTCAGGCAGTATTTCCCCTTAGTGAAGCCATGCTGGCTGTCACCAAGCACCTTGTTGTTTTTCATGTGCCTTAGCATGCCTTCCAGGAGAATCTGCTCCGAGATTTTGCCAGGCACAGAGGTAAGACTGACTGGTCTGTAATTCCCCAGGTCATCCATTTTCCCCTTCTTGAAAATGGGGGTTATATTTCCCGTTTTCCAGTCATCGGGAACTTCACCTGACTGCCATGATTTCTCAAATATGATGGCCAGCGGCTTGGCAACTTCATTCTCCAGCTCCTTCAGGACCCATGGATGGATCTCATCAGGACCCATGGACTTGTGCACGTTCAGATTTTTAAGATGGTCTCAAACCAGATCTTTTCCTACAGTGGGCCCAAGGTCTTCATTCTCTTTGAAAATTGGAGGCCTCAGTGTTGGTTTGAGTGGTCCTGATTTTTGAAAATACCGAGTTCCAATTTATCACATTGACATTGCATAGTGATCTGTGCTTTTCAGCACAGCTTTGCTAGAACACATCTATAAAACTTTCTGTGTATCTACAGAGGAATCCTAGTTTTAGCAAACCATTATTATTTTGAAAAATATTGTCTTGTATGTTTGTGTAGTTTATTCCATGGCTCCGTTATTCCTGGTTTATTGCTGCAGTGCTCAGAGACTGGTTGAAATTCAAGTGATGCAGCAGACCTGGGAAAAAGTCAGAAGTCGACAGTGTTTTTTGTTTTCTGTTTGTTTTGGGGTTTTTGGTTTGTTTTTTTCTTTTTTTTCCTCCAAAATTCTGTTTCAAAAATTTGCTGTAAGATTTCAAGCATTTCCTATGCACAGCTTAAAAAAATAATAGATACTGTTCAGTATGTTTACTTTATTACAAGTACCATTATTTTCTTCTCCACTGGAATTTAGATGTACTTAGTTACAGAGTTTGCATTAGTGTTTGCATCTAAGTTGCAGAGGTATAGCAATTTTGAATTAGCATATATGTCATTAAGTCAGTACTATGGATTTAGAAGTATTTGATTTTTTTTTTTTACTTATAAAAAAAGCAGAAAGGTGAACTTTTATGAACATATAAATACATTTTTGCTGCTTTTATTTCAGGCTGATCAGCTAATGTTTGCTCTGCATTTTGTACGAGGAATGCACCCTGAACTTTTTCAGGAGAATGTAAGTGCCAGAAGAGAAAATCCCCAAGTGATTTACTTAAATTTAATATGATGTGTAAATATATAAATTTAATATGAACAGTTAAAAAGTTTTAAGTAAAGTCAGTAAGTGTAGGACTTGGGATTTTAGATTTATATGCCACTATTTTTGTATGATAGTTACTTTTGGATGTCAACATTATATTTATTAGTTTCAAAGTAAGATTACCATGAAAAGGTAGGTATATAGTTGCCTTTTAAATAAGGGTCAGAAAAAGATGTTTATGGAGGGTTCTTGCAGGTTTTTGCAGCCACTGTATCAGTGTTTCCTGACACCATGTGGCCACCAGACATTTATCCATTCTTCCAGTTAAATATGGATATTTCTTTATAAGTAAAGTGATGGTTACACATGGGGTTATCTTGGTATTGAAATGCAGAAAAGGAGTGCAAGACCTAGGGAGAAGTTAAGTAAAAGTCTGATTCTGCAACCTGCAGTTGAAGGCACTTAAAGAGAGGAGTCTTCCTGGAAGGTGAAGCAATTAAGTTATCCTTTGTGCATTTCAGCCATTGATTCTTCAGTGTTTAAGATATTCCTGAACCAGTGATCATTAATGTACTTGTTTGCAGCAGTATGTCTAAGAGTGCTCTGTACAGAGAGTGTCCTTCTTATGTTCTCTGGCCAATTAAGTATTTGTGCCATAGTGGCCTAGCTTTGAGAGGACTGATGAACTCATCCTTTAATAGTTTATATTTTTGAAAGCATAGTACTGTTAGAGCTCTTCAACAGCTTAATCTATGTTACATACAATTACTGCAGTATCTGGGTACTCAAGAATTAAAACAGGCAAATAATACCAATAAATTTCTTGCTTCTCTGAAAGGTGGAGCTTATTTTAATGAAATCGTTAAGACGAGTGCTTGTGTAAAATATTTATTGAGAAAAATGAAGCTGAAGTGATTATTTTTTTAAAGTCATTTCTTTTAAAGCTGTTAATGTGAAGAAGCTAGAAGCTTCCTATCATGCTTGTAGGGAATTTAGTATTCTAAGTCCCTGTCTCAAAAGAGTTCAGCCTTCTGTACTTATTAATTTTTTGTGTGGTGATGAGAAATTTGTATTACATTATAGCATAGAATGCCTTGACTCTTAGTAGAGACATTCTCTTTCTGAATAATATGTATAGAGTTTTCTGAGGTAGTTTTACGTGTCTCTGCATATTATACTTCTTTCCTTCATAAAAATACTGCATGATTTCTGGTTTTAAAACTGGGAAGCCTGCATGAATTTTTTAGTGCATGAGCATTTTCTTTGTAATTGGGAGAGAAGCATCAGTTTGTGATGAGAGAATTAGACTGATGGGTGCACAAAACTATGCTTTAGTCTGTATCAGAGTAGTACTAGTTGATGGACCTTTTCATTTGGGATGTTACCATTGTCTTTAACAATGAAAAAAGAAGTTCTTTATCATAGAATTATAGATATTATATAAAATTTCAGTATTTATGAAGTCTTTTTAGTATATTTCTTATCACCTCCAAATATAAGATTGTCATTTGTAGTATGTTTTTAAATACTGATCTAATCTGTCTTAAAATGATTAAAAACTGTCTTCATAGTTTTGAATACCAAGTCTAAAAGATTTAATCATATATAATTTCAACTTAGTGCAATCAATGTGTTCATAATACCAGTCTATTATATTAAGTTTCCTCCTGTTCTAATAACTGCATCATTTGGATGCTATAACGTGAAACACTATTGAAACATGGATTCTGTAGTTATCTGTTGTATGTGGGCTGCTGATGCTGTATTAGGCAGTGTGTCCTTTCCAGCCACCTATGTTGTTTCTTCCTAGTCTATAGTTAGCAGTCTGGGTGGGAGCTGTGGGTGCTATGAATAGGGCTTCTCCTTTTGTTTCTTTTTCTTATAAAGCACTGTAGTCACTTAGCTTGTATTCTTCATAAGGAATGATGTACTGGTAGTATATTAACTAGAGTTTTAAAAATGTCTTATAACTCTTTCAGAATCTAGGCTTTAATTTGTTTATCTTCCTGCTTTGCCTATACCCTATTACCTATTAATCTTTATACTTAAAAGACGACTTGTGACTTACCAGAGTTCATTTATTCCCCCTAGGAATGGGAGACTTTTACAGGTGTGATCATTGGAGATACCGTAAGAAAATCAGTAAGCTACATTTATTTGTCTATTTTGAAAAAAGGAACATTTACTTAAATACTGAAAAGTTAAAGTTGTATTCTTACTATATAATTTAATTAATTGTATTCATACATCAAAGGAACAAGTAACTTCTCACATAGTCATACAAAAATATAAGAACTTTTTGAACATCACTACTCTTTTTCCAATTTCCATAACTTTTTGCCTTTGTTGCTTTTTTCCTCTTTCTTTTTCTGTTGCCAGGTTTACAATTTGTTTTTTTTCAGTGTATGTTTGAGGAGGTTTAAGCTGTCTTCTGTAGCTAAAATCAGTGTTTCTGAATCCTTCTTTCCCCTGATATTATACATGAGTTGTGCTTTTCATATATTAGTCCACACACTTTGCTAACTTTGACATGCTTTTTTCCCCAGCTTCAGATTCTATATCTGGAGATGTATTTATACGTTTTCCTAAGTGACAGAGCTAGTTTAGGAAGGTTCTGTTGCATGCCTGATCAATCATACTGTAGTTTATGAAGTGCCCCTCAATTCTATTGAATCTGTATACTTTCAAAATAATCTTCCAGTAGAAAAGAATAGAGGAAAAAAGCTTTCTGTAGTCTTATCCATTGTAGCCCTTCTTTGAACCAAGTATTTTGACAAAGGTTTTGAAAAGTATTTTTATGAAACATGAGACCAATCAGGATTTGTGGGCTTAGTCTTTGCCTCTACTTTGCTGATCTTTGTTCAGGGTCATGCTATCTCATTTCCATCATGCTCAGTTGCAGTTTTCATAATTCAGAATAAATTTTAATGGTTAGCCTTGTTCAGGTGTCTGTCAGAGTATCTTGTACAGCCAGTGGTACAAGACAATGAACAGTGTGAGTACCTTGTTTTTAGAATATTAGTGGCATCAACTGTGTTCACATGCGTGCTGGCAGGATTCGCAAGTTGCTTTAAACACAATATATTACTCAGGTTTTCTTACTTAAATAGCTGGTTTCTTAAATCCTTAGTTTCTCTAGCACTTACATGACTCTACAGGTTCAGTGTGAGCAGAGAAGTCCCTCTTCATCTCTATGGAATCTTTAAAATTCAATTAAACATCAATGAGTTCGGTGATTTTCAAATATTTTCTTGGTGTACGTGTTTTCAAGCTATGTGAGACCTGATTGTATAATGGAATTTAACACCAACCCTATCTCTGTTCCACCTAACACACAACTCATATATTTTGGAAAGAATGGGGACATACTTGATTCAATCCCACTTCTAAGTGGAAAGTATATTGCAGACCCATTTCAAGTTTATTCCTACAATTGCTTCCAAGTTTCCTACTCTTGTCTTTCTCAGGGTTTATAATTCATGGCTGAGATATCTTTTCACAAGAAAGCTTTCCTTTTATCTGCTGAACATTTAAGATTACTATTAAAGATGCTCAGTGTTTGAGAGATGCAAGTACATTTTCAGACAGAGACTGTCAGACTTGTTAATGGGTACTGTAAGATTCTTTCTTAAAAAATAATGTAGTGAATACAGAGATTCCACAGGAGCTTAAGCCATGTTGTTCATCCTTAGAATTTTCTCCATACCCAACATGTAAGAAGCAGAAAAATGGAGCTGTGACTAAACTGTACCAATGCAGAGATGTTCAGAAGTGATGCTTTGACTAGTGAATTACCCCAGAATTGCTTTTTGTGTAAAGAACCATCTTCCTCATGGCTGCAAATATGTGCAATGGAGTTATTTTTTTAAGTCACTTGCTCAGAGTGCATATGGAAAAGAAAACTACTTAGAGTGTGTCATACAGGTGCTTTAAATGGTAAAATATTTTCAGGCTCAAGTGGTTAAGCAAGTGTTTATGTAAACAGTATATCTCAAAATTTAAATTGTTGGTAGCTTTTGTTTTGTTATGCCATTTATGAATTTCACATAGGACCACAAAAAGAGTCCAGTTGTGAATGCTATTTTCATTAAAAACGTGGGGTTTGCAATCTTATTACTGAATATACATTTCACAAAAATTTGTGTAACTTTTGTGTTTTTGAATAAGGATTCACAAAGAAGTGTTCATGACCAGATTCCTTCTTGGATTGAACAAGACCGAGCCTGGGCAGTAGCATCTTTGAAGGTATACATCATGTGGTGGGTTGAATTTAACTTAAAAGGCCTTTGGTTTTAGCAAATAGTAATTTGGACATGAATACTCAAATATGTATTTACTAGATGGAAGTATTTTGTTATTTTAATGGTTTATTCTATCTTCCAGAAACCATGGCTGAACATATACCTACCTTTCATTTTTCTGAGCCTTTTGCATGTACATCTCAACCTCATCTAACAGTGCATTTCAATGCATATAAATGAACCTGTCATCCTACTGAGATTAGAAAATACTCTAATCCTACCCAAGGCACTACAGTTTCTTAGAAAAATTCTTAGAAAAATATACAGAAGAAAAATCGCAAGGAATATTCCAGTTGCAGATTTCTCTTACGTAATAACTTTCACAAATCACTTCATATTGTATTAAAAGCCATAAACTGTTAGTTTGGAAATAACCTTTCTACTTACCAGATTTCCATACCCATCTTTAAAGGTATTTTTGTTTGTTATTACTCAGATCAAGTCATTTCAAACTAAAAAAAAAAAACATTGTCTTGCTTTGGTTCACCCTGCAACAGTTAATGTCGATGTCCTCTGATCCTGAAGGGAGCTAAATGAAAATGCTAGTCTTTGAAATTCTGTCTTAGGCTCTTCTCCTTCTGCATTTAGTTCAGCATCAAGAAAGGAAACCTTGACAAGTCTTTGGCAAGGACTTTTGCTGCTAAATCCAGAGTTCATTATTTTTCATGTCTCTTCACCAGGGATCAGGAGCAATTGCAATAATGGTGTGGCAATTATGATTGTTAGGGTTTTTAAAAACAAACAGAAAGCGAGCAACTTGGGTGAATCAGTAGTATGTAAGGATAGAAAAAGAATCTAGTCATGTTTAAAAGAAAGGATTACGATTGGGTAGAGCCTAAATTTTAAAATGAAAGAAACTAGAGTTTTAAAAATATAGAGCAAACAGCGACAGCATTTTCATTGAATAGGTAAGCAAATGGTTAATTTTAAAACCTACCCTTTTCTTCTCTCTGAGGATAAAATTGAACTGAGTCATGTGATATGCATGAGTATTTATACGTTTAGGGTCCTAGAGGTATTTGCAAATCAATCACAATATATAATGTCAAAATGAGTATTCTTCTTTATTGTTAAATATATATTGTTTGTTCTGTAGATTTCTCTCCCAGGACTCTATCAGACACTTTGCTTTGAAGATGAAGGTCTGTGGCACACTTTTTCTCAGAGTTCTGTGTGTGAACAAGACTTTCCATCTACTATTGTGAAAAGAATATCCTTATTTCAGCAGGTAATTTTTTTAATATTAAATAATTTAAAAATTGTGAGTTCAGCATTGAAAGTTTTACACCTTGGGAATTTAGGCTTCAGGCCTGGTTGAATCATAAGCGATTGACAGTATCTCCATTGTCTTACAGCTTAACTAGTTTATTTAGTCTAAGGATTTTTCTTTTTTCTATAATACGTATTTAGCTCTCTTTTATCTGAGTCTGTTTTTGTGTTGATGTATTGGCTGCAGCTGAGCATGCTCTGTAAGGTAACAAGCTTTTTGTTAATATTTACAGAATTAATTTCATGAATGGATATTAAAATTCTTTTATGGTTGCTTTGTTACTGAAGAATTTGTCACCTTGTTGAGCATCATTAATTTAGTTCATCATAAAATGTGCAAACTCACACATCTGACTGAACACCAAAAAATGTAATAACAACCACTGATTTTTAGAACAGTAGTCATAAAATAGTGGTTAAAAAAATTCCTGAAAGCTTAGTGATCAAAGAACTCATCAAGAATGTTGGAGAGGCAAGTCCCTTCCTCAACCTGGGATCTCTTCTACTCTGGAAGAGAAAAGTGGCAACCTTCTTTTGTTTAAGGAAGAAAGGGTGTTATTACTCACTTTCACCTGATACTATGATTTTTCTTTTGAAGTACTTGATATTAAATGAAGGCCTGTCCAAAGAAGTGAAGAGGTATATGACAATATAGTTTCATGCTGATTGTCTCTTAGTGGCTCTGTATTTGGAGTTTTTGTACAGGAAGAGAATTTCTAAAGTAGCATGCGTGGAATTTAGGAACAAACAATTTTGGAAGGGAATTTGTCCAAGTTACATTTGATTGGATGAGACGCTGAAGAGCAACTCTTATGAGCACAGCGTGTTGTCATAAAAATATGGCATTTATAGGATAATAAATCTGAAATGGTCAATGTATTATGTATGTAGTTCCTTGTGTAGAAAGTATTGACGTTTCTGTTGATGAAATATACTGAAACTACTTGATTATATGCTACACGAGTTAGTTTCTTTCAAACTGTATGTTAAACATAAAAATAGTGAAGTAACACTTAGTGCAATCTCAGGCTTAACATGTAGCACTTAAAAACTTGATTAAGTTAAATTTTTCCTCCAAAATAGCAGATACTGTAAACTGGAATGTGATGGTAGGATCAGCACTGTCATTTACACATCTACAAGTAAGGGGGTAGGAGAAGATGTCATGATTTTAACATATCATTTTTACTGAAGTTGCATTAGTTGCCTGCAGTTGCCTGCACTGAAAATTTGCATGAAGTTAACGGAAAAAGAGGTTGCTGGTAGGAAAACTACTGATTTAATTTTGTATCTGAACTTATTAGCTGTTCATGTTCTGTAGTCTTTTGAAGAACAGTAAGAACTAGGAGGTTTGAAAGTCAGAGTGTCTCAGAGAAAGAAGTTAAATATGAAACTCTAAAGGTTTACTAAAGGGAGTTACTTCAAAACTGATTATTTTACTGTATTGCTGCACTGAAATCAGAAACATTGCTGTTCATTGCAGTTAGGACGTTGCTGCCTGAATACATGTATAGAATTCAGATTACTGGTTTAAAGCTAAGTTCGCTTTCTGTCATTCTAGCTACTCACAGAGCTTTTCTCTAAAACAGTGTAGAAGAAGTTACAGCTTACAAATAGACACTACAGGTAGATCTGTCTTGTGATCCTGTTAATAGGACAAGCTACTTACAAAAGAGCAATTACATTAGGTTGTCTTGGAAAGGATTGATCAGATAGCTATTCAGAGAAAATAACTTTGTTCGAAAGAGAATTTTAAATAATTCAGCCTTCTTAGAAAAGTCTTACTTTTTAAATTGTCACAATATACCTTTAGAAATGCATCTCTTCTGAATGTATTTTATTTTAAGGTACTTGTGGTCCAGGCTGTCCGACCAGACAGGCTACAGAGTGCCATGTCTCTTTTTGCATGTAAAACCCTAGGTAAGTTATTTTTTTCTCCAAGGTGTTTCCACACAACAATTAAATAATGGTTTTGGTCCATTTTCTCTTTTATTTTATAGTTCTTATGGAATCAAAAATTTAGGATTTGAAAATATGCTATAAATGGATTTGCTGATTTTGTTCTTGGTAAATATTATTTAAAAGGGCTTTCAAATGGTTTGGTATTTATGTTGCATATGATTTAAAATGTATTAAAGATCTGTCAGATTCTTTTAGTGAATTCTTGAATGCTGGAGTAATTAAGAAAGGATGATAGCTGATTTTCTATAAGTTTTACATTCAGCATTTTCCCTAAACCAGAAATTTTCCAAAAAGATTGTTCTGTTTAATGTCATTTACCATTTAAAAACCATTAGGTTTGAGATCTTGTCAACTGGATCTCAAAAGATTGTTTCGTCTCTTTGATGGTGATATGAGGAAATACACATGATTTAGAGTGATTCAGTACTATAATTGTCTATTTGTTCTCATCTGTCTGTTTCCTCTCTGAGGTCTATTATATCTAAAGCTTGGGACTTAGGTTCCAGATATTGCAATACAGCACACCAAAGCCTCCCTTCATTTTTTAGCCATTAATGAAAATGCACATGTGAAAGATGAATTACGAGTCTCTCATTGGGGTGGACATTGTACTTTTAAAAGTCACCCTCATAGGCATTACATAGGGACAAGACAGAATTTGTTGGTTTTAATGTGGTAAAACCACAGTAAAACCACATTAAAATCTAGTCGGTAAAACCAACCAATTTGTTGTTTTTAATGTGGCTTTTAATCCCACAGAAGTGGGATTAACAGAAAGGAAAGATCAAGATTCTAATGATCTTAAGTGTAAGTGACAAAGGCCGTTCTTAATATAGTGGGAAGTGAACCTGGAAAATTGACTCACAGGCTGCCAAGGTAATATGTCTAAACTTGTATATCCAGTGCTTGAGAAGATCTGCAGTTTGAATGACCTCGAGATGGGTGATTTTGCATCATAACACGATGGATGAGTTACATAAACATGACTATGACAATTTTAAGTTCTCAACATACATGTCACTTCTTCTATAAGATTAGGTATAAATTAGGTATCTGATTCTTACATTTTTAATGACATTTGGGTGAGAGTTTATCTTACTTCCTCCTTATGCTCTGCTTGTGGGCTTTACTTATGATAAAAATTGGTTCCATGTCTGCCACCATGGCCTGTATTTTCAGAAGTAATGTTAGCCTGCTCTGTCAAATGTTATTAGTAGATACAGAAGGTACTTTCATCATGGTGAGTGTATGGGTGCCCCAGTGACAATGTCCTTGCCTGTTAGAATCAAATGACAAGTGTTTCACTTAGTTCAAAAGGGAACTGTTAAGTTTCCAATCTCCTTTAGGTGTTTTCCTGTGAGAAAAATGAGTTCCAAAAGAGCCATAATGCCCTACAAGAAAGCCTTCTGTTTCTAATTTATCCAGATATGGTGGTTCGTTGTTTTTTTTGTTTTTTTTTTTTTTTTTTCCTTTTTTCATCTTTTACATGTATTTGTAAATGTATGTATGAAGGAGGATTAAAATAATTTCTTTTGAAGATAAAGTTCATAAGAGTTTTCTATAAATGTATTTTGTGGGCACCCAAAGTATGCTTATTTCTTTATTTTACATGGTATACTGGTGTGCATCTTGTTAGGAAAATGGTGTAGCAAAAGGGAGTTTCCTGTTCTTGCGCCACTATGGGACAACAGCTATGAGCAGGCCTTTTTCTGTAATGTAGACCAGAGTTCTTTGGACTGCATCTAGGCAAAAATAAAATTACTTGCCAAAATAATAATTAAAAAAATAATCTTTCCTGCTTTCTGTATTGGAATTGTTAATGGCAATAATACATTTACTGATGTTTTTGTACATTGTTTCTCTGTGGACAGATCACCAACAGGAGGAATTTTAACAAGCACTTTGAGTTCAAGTTCCAGCTGCTGTAAATTGGTTTTAATTCATTGACTTTTGTAGAGAAGTTTTGTGAAAAGTTGTTCATTGATTTTTATGAAAACTTCATCAGTTTATAAAACCCACAAAGTTTGTACCCTGTGCCAGATTTGGATTTATATGTCAGGTGTTTCTTTTTTCCTCTTCGATCCCTCCCCCTGACATAACTGAAAGGTTATTTGCTCTCACATTTGCTTTTTCTTCTCATGTCAGGATGTCATTTTGGATAGTGAGATTTAAGAAATTCTATCAGAATGGAACAGTCAGGCAGAAAAGTATGTTAGAATTCCCACGCTGTCTGCATAGTTATTAGCTGGAATATGAATGCTTACTGATTTACCCTGAAAACCATGGAGTCCTTATTTTCATTTCTCTAAATGTAATCCTGGCTGTAATGGCCAGGATTGGACGGTGCTGTATCTGTATTGTAGTTTTTCTAGATTTCATTTCTGTTGAGCTTCTTTTTTTTTTAAAAAAAAAGCACCTTCAGCATAGCTATGCTTTTAATAAAACACTGTGTCCAAATTTCTGTAAATCCAAACTGGTTTATGGAAGAAAACTTATACTGTATTAATTTTGTAAATGGTGCATCTCAAGAGTACCACAATGTATTTGACTAGGCTGTTACTCATTTACAATTACACCTAAGTTTAGCATCATTACCATAAATGTTATTATAATAGCTTAAGTTGCAGGTGTACACACATTCATCTATTCCCCAGTGAATGTGAGGCCAAGAAGTAGGCCCAAGTTAACATAGCGTTTTGTAGAATATCAAAACTCCTAATTAATTAAGCATCTCAGAAATCTGTGTGCCTTCTGCTAGCACTAAAAATAAAACAGTCTCTGGTTTATATTGACTGTAGTATATTCCATGCATCTGTTTGTAGCAGCAAAGCAATCTTTAAATACAGGAACTTGATGACTGAAGTGGTGGAGAGGTCTGTCTAGTGTGTTAACTGTCTTTGTCAATGACAAATAGTAAATGTCAGTGCAAGAGTATAAGCACATTACAAGCCTATAGTGAGACTTTTTGCACTAACCAGTGTTTTATGTCTCCAGGGTTTCTCAACTGGAAGTAGTAACACACTATTTAAAAGACTCAGTGTATTTGCCTTACATGACTTTGTACATCTGTTCTGCATTTCCATGTAATAACAAAATATCTGCAGCATTACACGATGCCCATTGCACAGTGTTAATGAGTGGTCAGAAAGATCTTTGTTTAGTTTTTGGATCCTTGCTGCCTGTTGACTTCAGCAAATATTTTTCATTTTTTACATCTTTCATAGGATTTGAAGCAGTAGTGAAGATTTTAAAAAATTTCTTCACTGACATAAAAACTTAAAATTTACCTTTCCAAACCCTTACTTTTAATCAAATTTTGATCTAAAATTTGGTGCTAAGATTCATAATATATCTTTATTGCTTATGTAGCTACTGATTACATTGTAATAATGCTTTATGTAATATGTCAATTAAATTCATATGGAAGCAATTAGATTTTGATATTTCAACAGTGAATGCAGCTCAGGAGAAAGTGGCTTGATGAGATGAAATGTGCTTAAGGAGCAAGACAGTGGTTTATAGCCCAGATACCAGAATGCATCACAAGTACCTCTTCCTTGTACCTCTAGGAAGAGGTGCAAGGTACCTCACCAACAAAACCCAATATTTCATGTTAGATTTTCCTAATTATAGACATGATATTGTTTTCTATTTTCAGTATTGTAAACACTCTTCATAAAAGCTTTAACTAAAATAAACATTCTTACTTTACAGAATGCTATCATGTTCTGCTTCTTGATATTTTTCTTTCATTGCTTAGACTCCAGTAGCTTAAATTATGACTGTACTTGGAAAAAAACCACAAGTCAATCTGTAGTTATATATAAAATTTATTTTCTTAGGCAATATGTCTGTTGTCTTTCTTTCTACCATTTCCGCCAATAGCTTAGCTATTTCCATTTAGTATGTTAGCGAAGGGAATGTTAAATCTGGAGTAGTTTGTACTGTAAAAAATGTTAGTATAACCTCAGTTTGGAGAAATGACTAGAAAGCAGTATGCTGGGCAACTTTCATTCAAAGTGTATGCTCTTTTTAAGGACTTCTGAGAATGCATCCAAATTTGGCCAATACAGGGTTCATTGAGAGAAACAGGTTGCAGATGTTTGTCAGACATTTTTGAGATTCTGACAGATAAGTGTCCCTCAAGAGTCTTCTTCACTGAGCATGCTTCAGTCCAGCACTGAACAGCCCTACTTTAATTTCAGTGCCTTTTGATGGATCTTTTATAGTTTAGGGCTTGTTGGCAGTGAGCAGCCGAACTCATCAAGGGAGCTGCCTGTGTCAATTGCCTTATGGCCTTGTTTGTGTATTTACCTCAACTTCTATTACCTCTGCACACCTAATGATGTAATGAAAATATTTTCCAATGTTAGTCGTGTTAAAATTATTTTTAAAGCATTTTGATTGGTAGTGATATTATTTGTCTAGTTGTATCTATTAGAGTCTCTGAGAGAATCATAGAATAGTTAGGGTTGGAAAGGACCTTAAGATCATCTAGTTCCAACCCCCTGCCGTGGGCAGGGACACCTTACGCTAAATCATATCACCCAAGGCCTCGGCCAACCTGGCCTTGAACACTGCCAGGGATGGAGCATTCACAACCTCCCTGGGCAACCCATTCCAGTGCCTCACCACCCTAACAGGAAAGAATTTCCTCCTTATATCCAATCTAAACTTCCTCTGTTTAAGTTTTAACCCATTACCCCTTGTCCTATCGCTACAGTCCCTAATGAAGAGTCCCTCTCCAGCATCCCTATAGGCCCCCTTCAGATACTGGAAGGCTGCTATGAGGTCTCCACGCAGACTTCTCTTCTCCAGGCTGAACAGCCCCAACTTCCTCAGCCTCTCTTCATACGGGAGGTGCTCCAGTAACCTTAGCTAACTTTACCTCCTATGTTTAAATAATACGGTATTGTTCCATGTGGAGATAATAGCTCAAGTCTGAAAGCAGAGCGTGCCCTTCAAGGAAACTTGTGTTGCATCTTTTGGACAGTGTGGCATAAATGTCACTGATTTGGGCTCTTCTGTCTTGCTTTATGGTGTGATTTCCCACTCCACCTAATACTTTACTACTTAAGGACCAGTATAAATTTGCATTTAAATATCTAATTAATGCTGTTTAAGTTTATGATGCACTTACAGCTGTGAGCCTGTGTACAAATGCCTTGTCTATACTAGGTCAACATTCTAGGCATTTAACTTGTACGTGAAAGGAAATAATAAAGTAATTGTAGTACTAAGAACTGTGTAAAGTCAAAGTCTAGTAATTAAAGCTCTGAGGATAATACAGGAGAGAAGTTCTGCATATGGACATACACACTGCAGTTAGTTTTAGCAAATAGCATATCTTTTTATATTCTTATGTTCCACCTTTTCTCTTTTTGTTATTTTTCTTGAAGACTGCATTCTAAATAAAGACTTCAATACATGTCTGTCAACCTGGAAGTACAGGCACTCTTTTGGTGCTTGTGTCTTTTTCTTCACAATGTAGGGTGACTCTACCTGCATGTTGTAAAGATTTATTTATCATTTTAGGACCAGTGTTATGGTCTCCATTGAACAGAACATTGTATGTTCAGTTAGATAATCTCTAAAAGTGGTCAGTGAAGCACTCCATCCTGTGTAGTCACTTTATTTCCATAATAACTCTAATTCTAATTCTAGGGACAAAAGAGCTATCTCCATCGCCTCTGAATTTGAAACGTCTGTATAAGGAGACTATGGAAATTGAACCCATCTTGATAATTATTTCTCCTGGTGCTGATCCTTCTCAAGAGTTGCAAGAACTTGCCAGTCTTGAAAGAAATACTGAGTGCTACCATCAGGTCAGTCTTAGAAAGCATAATGATTAAATCCCACAATGTATAAAGTTTTACAGTAGTAATATCTGTTTTACCTTGGTTTTTAAGGAAGTTAGTATGTAAAAGCATAGTTTGGTGTCTGTGCGTTTGTTGTTCCCACCTATCTTGCCATTAACTTCTGATTCCACTGGCAACGTGGGTTGGAGAAGAGAGACACAATCGGGGATCCTCACAGAAGCAGAATCCACATGAGAGGCATTCCTCTAACTTGGAGAAGGGAAAAATGTGAAGATACATGGAAGAGAATGAAAGAGACAGAGAATTGTTATGGTGAAACATTATCTTTTTTAGTGTGGAGTTACCAAAGTATGAACAAAACAAAACAAAATAAACAAACAGAAAGATTTAAAGAAGGAATTCGTTACTGTGAGGGTGCTGAGGCACTGGAACAGGTTGCTCAGAGAAGTGGATGCCCCATCCCTGGAAGTGTTCAAGGCCAACTTGGACAGGGCTTTGAGTAACCTGGTCTATTGAATGGTATCGCTACCTGTGGCAGGGAGTTGGAACTAGATGATCTTTAAGGTCCCTTCCAACGCAAACCATTCTATGACTCTGTGAAAACTAGACTTCATCATTTCCTCTGCTTACAGGACTTGGATGTTTATTTCTTCAACAGAAAACATGAATCAGATGTTCACTGTTTGTGACTACTTCGGTATCTTGAGAAACTCTGTAAAATATTTTGAGAAATTTGACAAGTAAATGTTAAACACTTCATTGTTGATGGGAGTTCCTGAAGAGAGCTGTTGTATTTCAAGTCTTTTTTAAAAAGTGGTTAAGATTGACTATGCCGAAAGCTCTCTGATTTCAGGAATAGGTGTACAAAATGGGAATTATTTGCCCAGCCAGGGTAACAGTTGTTTTTTGTCATGGCATACCACTTCTTCCCTTATTTGCATTCAACACGAAACTGAACTGAGTGAAGATAATTCCCTTTGAGTAGGAATTGTACTGTTAAGTAATCCCTTTATATGTTCTGTGTCTGTTTCTAAATTGGATCTATGCAGAGGTCTTGAAAACAACTTGTATTAAGAAGAAATTTACATTAGCTGTTAATTTCATGGAATAACCTACATTGGAAGGGACTTCTGGAGATTATCTGCTTCAGTCCGCTGCTCAGAGGTCCCCCCTCCAAGGATGGAGATCCCACACTATCTCTGGGGAATTTGTTCCAGTATTTGACCACTCTTACAGGATAATATTTTTTCTAATATCAAATCAGTATTTCCCACGTTCCAACTTGTGTGCATTAACTTCAGTCCTGTCACCGTGGCCTCTGAAAGATTCTGGCTCTATCTTCTCTACATTCTTCAATCAGGTAGTTGGAAACAGCAAGAGTCCACTGGACAAAGCCCTCAGCTGACTCTTAAGTTCAGCAGGAGTTTGGACTAGAGACCTTCTAAGATTTATTCCAAGTCAAATAATTCTCTGATACAAGTGGGTTTCTAATATTCCTAATACACAGTACCAGCATGCTTTATACCTTTTTGTAAAGCGTTTCCTTCTGTATTTTAAAACATTCTGGGGAGGGAATTGTTTTCTTAGCTGATCAGGAGTTAGCACAAAAATGCCAAATGCTTTTAAACAGTCCTTGAAATTGTTCCTTTCCTGGAATGTGCACTGATGCAATATATCTTTCTTATCAAATTGTACAGATTTAGATCCTACTGCCAGCTCATCTAGCTGTGAATGTTTCATAATGCATGTTTCTTACTCTGCCACACAGCTTTTTATTTTTAGCTCTAAGTATCGTTTACATTTTTGACTTCTAAAATATAACATGGTATGGTATTTGACTAAGGAGCAGTACTCAAAGCTAAATCATCTAAAAGTTGTCCTACTAATGAGAATATATTGTTGTTACTATTTTATTCCTGCACTTACTCATGCAATTTGAATAGAACATACAAGATCCGATTCTTCTGTTCAATTATTTCGACTGGAATAAAGGAAATATAACCCCCATTTTCAAGAACGGGAAAATAGATGACCTGGGGAATTACAGACCAGTCAGTCTCACCTCTGTGCCTGGCAAAATCTTGGAGCAGGTTCTCCTGGAAGGCATGCTAAGGCACATGAAAATCAACAAGGTGCTTGGTGACAGCCAGCATGGCTTCACTAAGGGGAAATCCTGCCTGACCAATTTGGTGGCCTTCTATGATGGGGCTACAGAACTGATGGACAGGGGTAGAGCAGTTGATGTCATCTACCTGGACTTGTGCAAAGCATTTGACACTGTCCCACATGACATCCTTGTCTCTAAATTGGAGAGACATCAATTTGATGGATGGACCACTCGGTGGATAAAGAACTGGCTGGATGGCCGCACACAAAGAGTTGTGGTCAATGGCTCAATGTCCAGTTGGAGACCAGTAATGAGTGGTGTCCCTCAGGGATCAGTGTTGGGACCGGTCTTGTTTAACATCTTCGTCACTGACACGGACAGTGGGATTAAATGTGCCCTCAGCAGGTTTGCCACCAAGCTGTGTGGTTTGGTTGATACGCTGGAGGGAAGGAATGCCATCCAGAGGGACCTCGACACACTTGTGAGGTGGGCTGATGCCAACCTCATGAAGTTTAACCATGCCAAGTGCAAGGTCCTACACCTGGGTGGGAGCAATCCCAGGCACAGCTACAGGTTGGGCAGAGAAGAGATTCAGAGCAGCCCTGTGAAAAAAGACTTGGAGGTGTTGGTTGATGAGAAAATGAACATGAGGCAGCAGTGTGCACTTGCAGCCCAGAAAGCCAGCGGTATCCTGGGCAGCATCAAAAGGAGCGTGACCAGCAGGTCGAAGGAGGTGATCCTGCCCCTCTACTCTGCTCTTGTGAGACCTCACCTGGAGTATTGTGTGCAGTTCTGGTGTCCTCAACATAAAAAGGTCATGGAACTGTTGGAACAAGTCCAGAGAAGGTCCATGAGGATGATGAGGGGACTGGAGCACCTCCTGTATGAAGACAGGCTGAGGAAGTTGGGGCTGTTCAGCCTGGAGAAGAGAAGGCTGCGTGGAGACCTCCTAGCAGCCTTCCAGTATCTGAAGGGGGCCTATAGGGATACTGGAGAGGGACTCTTCATTGGGGACTGTAGTGACAGGACAAGGGGTAACGGGTTAAAACTTAAACAGGGGAAGTTTAGATTGGATATAAGGAGGAAATTCTTTCCTGTGAGGGTGGTGAGGCACTGGAATGGGTTGCCCAGGGAGGTTGTGAATGCTCCATCCCTGGCAGTGTTCAAGGCCAGGTTGGCCGAGGCCTTGGGTGATATGATTTAGCGTAAGGTTTCCCTCCCCATGGCAGGGGGGTTGGAACTAGATGATCTTAAGGTCCTTTCCAACCGTAATTATTCTGTGATTCTATGATTTCTTAGATGGGGTGAAGAAAAGACCACTGAATTTGGGTGTTGCTCTACCATATTGTCTGGTGACTTTTGGTGTCTTCTTTTGGCTATTTTAAATTATTTCAAGATATTATACTTAGGTTTATTTAGGCAGAAGATATCTCTTCATCATCATATAAAGCTAAGGCCTCAAATTTCTTTGTGTCAGTACAGTTTTAGGATAAAAAGACAGGAAGGATTTCCACTTAAGGGATGTTTGATGAAGTCATAATAATAACAGTAGTTCTGTTTTGCTATAGCAGTAATGCCAAGACAACATTTTACAACATTTTACAACTTCTTTCAACTTTTCAGCTTTTTCAGCTGTTTTTTCAACTTGTTTGGTTCTGGGCTTTTTGTAGTGTAAAGCTTCCAATTAGATTCGAAGGGAGAACTAATGTGAATGCACTCTACAGATAGTCTAACATCAGTTGTTGCAGTAATTCTGCCACGGAACAAGTCCTTTATTTTAAATTTTCTCTGATTTATCAGTTTTAGATCTTGGTATTTTCATTTGAAGATCCAGATTCATTTTAGCAGCAATACGGTACTATAAAAATGAAGAAAAGACAATTTTTCAAGCTATTCATCTTTCTCAGTTGGAAACAGAGTAGCCTTAGTTTTTCACTCATCTTAGTATGAAAATCCATGTTTCTCTTCAAAGAAAGTACTCCTAACTTACAATCAAAAGAAACTTTGTTCTCATTTATGTCTTGTTTTTACTGTATCAGCAGTTCTGCAGTGATATGGAATAGTCACTGATATTTAAATTACTTTTTGAATTTCCAGGGGATACACTATCACTGTCACCAACTGATGTATGGTTTTTCCATAGAAAGATTAGGTAATGGTTTTTCTTAAGGAACTCTGGTTAGGTAGGTTGCAAAGAAAAAAAATTTCTTTAATCTTTTCCCTACTTTAGTAGCTTATCGCATTAGAGAATATTCTGGTTACCTTTACACAATCTTATTTTTTACATACGCACTCTAACTTGGAATCACGTATTTTTTGTATTTAGCTGTTAAATGGGTACAACAGATACAACCATGCCTGATAAAACTGTGTCTGCCATTTCAGATTGCAATGGGCCAGGGCCAAGCTGATCTGGCTATTCAAACTCTAAAAGAATGTGCACGCAACGGAGAATGGCTTTGTTTAAAGAACCTGCATCTTGTTACATCTTGGCTTCCTGTACTGGAAAAGGTGAGGGTAACTAAAGAAGAATGTATTGGGAACCACATAAAACTAGTATGTAATGTTTCTGAGGCATTTCCGGCATTTCCATGGTTAAGTTTAAAATTCCAGCAATTTAAAAATAAACCTTTGCAGTTTCCTCAATCATGAATAAGGTGAAATGCATCAGATAAAAGCAGGTCTTTCCTTTCAGTGCTTTTATTTTTATACAATGTAGAGCATTTCTGCCACAGTAAGTAAACAAATGCTCTTGTTAAAAGTCTGGTACTGTAGGGGGTACTGCCAGTGTTTGCTGAACTCTGAATGTATGCTTGAATTTTTATTTTTTTTTTTCTTCAGTTCTGGGAGTTTATTAATTTTTTGTTAAGTGTACCTTGTATGTGAGTCACTAAGAGATTTCTGATGATTTGAAATCAAAGTAATGTTTGGTAGAAATACCCTTATTTATGGCATGTAAAATCATTAACTTGCTAACAAAATCAAAGTGACTTTACCTGTATATTACTGTGAAATACAGATATGTATCAAAAATTTCTTTTCTCTTTCCACAAGAACTCATCTTTTGAGATGTAGCCTTCTGTATTTTTTTGTTTTGTTTTGTTTTACTTAAAGGATGTAAAGAACTGGTATATACTTTTCTGCTCTGAATTTTAAGATCTAGGGGGGAAGTGCAACTAGGATGAACTTCAAACTTTAACACAGTGAGAATGTAGAATGTGTGGTGGAGTCAAAGCATGTTGAAGTTTTTTGAATAGCCTTGCTTGTAAAAACAACTAAAGATGTTTTAGACAAGCCTAACTTTCTAATTTAGGATATTATAATTTTGTAAATACTGTTCTGTCTATTAAAAAAACCCAACCAAAATCTGCTTGAATATATAACATCTCTTTAATAGGAACTGAATACATTACAGCCTCAACCAAACTTTCGCCTTTGGCTTACTACTGAAGTTCATCCAAAGTTTACACCAATTTTGCTTCAATCAAGTCTGAAAATAACTTACGAAGTAAGATCTGTTTGGAAAGTTTTTATTACAAGTTTACAATGAATGAAATTGTATGTATAGTAAACTATATGTTTAGATAGAAGTTTAGATAATGTGGACTAATTACATAACTGGTTTTCTCTGATATTTCTATTAGATGTAATACAAAAAAAGGTATGAATTTACCTTTAAAGATTTTTGATTATCAGTTATAATGTATATGTGGGAATTTGCAGAAGCTGTGCTTTAAAGGGAAGTTTTGTAAAATTTCTGTCTAGATTTTTTTTTTTCCAGTTGAAAGTCTGAACTGAAAATAAATTTACCTCGGGGAAGTGTTTGTTCTGTTTTGTGTTCCAAATTCTTTAATGCATTTAATCAGTGGATTTTAAAAGCAAAAACCTACACCGGTGCTCCTACTTGATGAATCTCCTCATCTGAGCATCACACAGTCATACTTTTTCTTCCTTATTCTTCTTTCTGGACTCATAGCTTTATTTTCACTGGGCATTTCAAGAAAAATGGCTCTCCTCCTGTATTGCTGAATGTAGAATTAAAGGCCTTTACAAAAAAATGAGAGCTTTACTTAAATGGCATAACCTAAGGAACCATGGGACTATGCTCCTCCAACTTGTTGGAAAGTTCTCTAATCATTAATGCACTTATACATTAATGTCCATTATGGAAATCTTGGATAGGGGTGCTACTAACTCCTCCATTGATAATGGAGTGTTGTAGATTGTGCCTACAGCTCAGCCAAGAAGCTCTGACCATTTAGAGCCCAATATTGCCAACTTTCAAGAAGCCAAAATTTTTACATACAATATATTGACTGCAGGTATTTTTAAACTTCGGAGGTACCTTCTTCTTTATACTGAGGTCTTCAATGGTACAGAAACTACAGACTGTGTAGGATTGTCACATTTCTTTTCACCTAGCTTCCTAAAGTTACTGATCCCACTGTCACTGGAATAATTGGGTCTTTGCAGTGATACAATGTTCTAATCCTTTTGTTACCTTTTCGTTTGTAGTAAATATTTTCTTTTTTACCAAGAAAGAGCCAACAACTTGTCTAATAGTGGTGGCTAATTATATGGTTGTGGTATGTCCCTTAACCAGTACCAGTCAACATGTATATATATTGAAAAACAAAAAGTCATCGTTTGGCTACAGTGTTTTGCAGTTCATTTGTCACAAGTGTGCATATGAAACATATGAAACTATTGTAATCATAAAATCATAGGATAATTTAGGAAGATGATCTAGTTCCAGCCTCTCTGCCATGGGCAGTGACGCCTTCCACTAGACCGGGTTGCTCAAAGCCACATCCAACCTGGCTTTGAGCACTGACAGGAATGGGATATCCAGCACTTCTCTGGGCAATCTGTTCCAGTGTCTCACCACCCTCACAGTGAGGGATTTCTTCCTAATCTCTAACCTAAATCTCCCCTCTTTCAGTTTAAAGGCATTCACCCTTACCCTATTACTGCATTTTTTTTGTAAAAAGTCCCTGTCCAGATTTCTTGTAGGCCCCTCTGCATATTGGGAGGCTGCTCTAAGGTCCCCCCCCTCGAGCCTTCTTCCAGGCTTAACAACCTCAGCTCTCACTGTCTGTCTTCATGTGAGAAGAATCTTACGGAAACATTAACAAACATTCTTTTTCAAAAAAAAAGAAAAAAAAGGAAGAACATTCTTATATGTGATTTAAACATGTTTAAAATTTATGTTTGCATTCACACTTGCAAATAATTTGAAAATGGCTCGGTATCTAGTCAGTTGCTTTTAATCTAGTATAGTAAGCACTATGATCTTTGATATTATGTACACTTTAACTGCAGTTACTTCTACTGGTTGTGAACATTACCTAGGACTAAATCAAAGCACTAGCATTTTATCATATATACACCATATATGTATGGTAGCTAACAGAGTGCGGTGATGGAGTAAGGTCTGTTGGCTCTGATCACAGAAATGATAATTTGAAGTTGAGATTGTAAAATCATAGGAAAGGTTCTTGTTCTTGAAAAAATTGAATTTACTTTTATGCTTGCAGATTTTTATAGAGTACTGTTCTCTCATTAAGATCTTTTAGTGTAGTTGAACCCTCATATGAGTTGGTTCTGATTAAAATTTCCTTCAGTATGTTTAAGTTATTTTCAGTATAAGATCATCCTGTAGTTAGGCTATTTATTACAGGTAGGTTTTTTTCTTTTTTATTTTTTATGAAATGCTGTTTGTAATTTCATTAAGTTATAAATCGTAAGTTAGGATTTGACAAAATAGTACATAAAAGTATCAGGTTTCTGTCTAGAATAGTGTTTTTCCTTCCAACGCAGGCGCCCCCAGGCCTCAAAAAGAATCTCTTGCGAACCTATGAATCTTGGACACCAGAGCAAATCAGTAAAAAGGGAAATCTGTCTCGAGCGCATTCTCTCTTTTGTTTAGCGTGGTTTCATGCTGTATGCCAAGAAAGAAGAAATTATATTCCTCAGGTAAATTTTTTTTTTTTGCTACCTTTTTAAAAATTTACTTCATTTATTAGCTTTTATATTTGCAAGTATTTTTCATCAGGCATACTTTGGGTCATGTTGAGAGATGAGACAAACTTGAGTAATTCTGGTGCCTGCTTTCGTTATTGTCTCAGAATTCACTGCAATATAAGAATTTAGCAGCCCAAATTCTTGTCCTTCTGAAAATTGCTAATGTCTGCGCTGGGTTATTTTGTGATCTGTGTACTGCTGATACTGATGCAAGAGTGGGGTCCCATGGAAAAGATTCTGTGAATCCTGTTCAGTTGGGACAGGAAAAAATATTTTGGAAACTTACAAGATTCAGTGTAAGACATGAGAAAAGAGACACTTTGGTGGGAAGGAGGACATGACATTGTCTACTCTTTCTGCATGCAAACCCTGTTCACGGAGAAGGAAAAACAAGGGAACGTATGCGTTTCTTGTGGGTATTATAATTAATTTCAAAGGCTGTGATGTGCGTTTCCCTTAGACTATTTTTTTTTTTTTTTTAAAGTTAACCTTTCTGACTGCAGATGCTTAAATCAAGCAGAAAAAAAGCTGCACTACCAAACTTTTCTATGTCTTGTTTGTTTTATTTAGGCTAGGGGTGAAATTAACCTGTCATCTGAAAGATTTGATCCCTCAGAGGCAGGAATGTTTGAGAGTTTTTAGCTAGTTTGACTTTGTGATTTATAAGATTGTTTGCCTCTTGCAGTAGCAGACTTTTTGATTATAGTGTTCAAGAAGCAGAACAGGTGAAAAAGTACTGATCTGACACATGAACTCTCATTTAGCTTTGTTCAAATTCATTTTCATTTACCACCGGTTTCCAAATGACACCAGATAGGATTACTGCTTTCTCCTTAATTCCACTGTAACTGTGTTTATCTTATGCACAGACTTAGTGATGGTTTTCTGTTTTGCTTAAGATAGCAGATTTCTATCATTGCTGGACTGCAGTTAATCCCAGCTGCATGCTCTTGTACTTTATAATGAATTTCAAGCTTTAGGTCCACGTACAGATCCATCAAAACAAATATATGAACACTGTTGGGAGACTGCAGCACATTTCCAGTTTATGACCTTCTGGGTGACTTGGTTGTGACCTGTGAAGCAGCTGTAGTCTTGACTGTGTCCCTCTCATTGAATATGCGAGATATGAGGACATACCTTTGAGAACTGAATTTCCTAAGTTTTGTATCATATATCAATATTTATTTATAGTTATCTGTTTACATTGAAACTTTTTTGTGAGACTTACATACACATTAAACAGTACTGCTATATAAAAAAGTGCTGTCAAGAAAGGAGCTATAAACTGAGAATGATAGAATATGTAAATGGTGGTCATCATTTTCACTGTAATAGTAGCAGTAATTACTTTTATCATAGTTTTTTCAGTCAGTAGAGAAGTGACATGAATTAAGGAGTAAGAAGATGAACGTATAATTTAAACTGTGTTTGAAGAATCAGATCTATTTATGAAAATTAAAAAAACCCTGAAATACAGAAAAGCCTCAAAAATAAAATCATAATTCAATGCATGATCTAGTCACAGATGTCAGCAAGTTTTAAGTGAAGTAAATACTGTTAGGAAATAAAATAATCTTAAATTTACATTCCTCATACTCAATGATTCTAGTCTGTATAAGGATGTAAAATTAAATGCACTAGTAAAGCCGTTTTTTTAATACTACCTCTACTGAATGTTTCCAGTGATGCACTTTGCAGGACAAATGTTTCTTTTTCATTAAGTATCGTACAGTATACAGTAACCACGTACATAAAAAATATTTGTATTGATCATTCTGTGACTCATTAGATTCTTTGAATTGCTTTTAATGGTAGGGTTGGACCAAGTTCTATGAATTTTCTCTATCTGATCTCCGTGCTGGTTTTGACATTATTGATACACTTTTTGAAGGTAAGTCACTTATGGAGAAGAGTTCACACTTCTGTTGCATAGCCCTTCTCAGTATCTTAGTTTTAAAGTATTAAAACCTTTCAAATTAATTTAAATAAATTGGTTACTTTGCATGATTTTTTTGTTTGGTGTTTGGAGTGGGGCCATTCTGTTTAAAGGCTGCTTTGAAGGTATTTACAATTTTTTATTTGAAACTTCATTGGAACATTTCACAAATATAAACACATGTCTAGGTAGTTAGATAAGTACTTCAGTATGGGAAGTGGTCTGACCCTGAATCAAGCTGTGCTTAGGCTTATTAGGGTTTTCTGGATGTAGATCCAAACTCAGAGGATATGTATTAGTAAACTGGTAAGAGCTGGACACAGGCCCAAAACTATTGCACAGTTAGGTTTATTTATTCCTGTATTTGGCTTATGCAGACTGGCATTGTCATAGGCACTGACAAGTCATGGTTTGCAAGATAGCAGAGCCTGGAGATTCTTTCCAATAGGCATCAGGTAGGAGGTTACCTTATTTAAGGGCAAAAGAGAGTTTAGTTGTATGGATGAAGCCGCCTTGTCCTATCAGATCTTGAGTTCAAGTGGAACCCTGTCTCATTTTACAATTAGCAGAGACATTTCATGAAGAACTTTATCTTTCTATAACACTCAGATAAGAGTGTAGATGCTGCAAGGCTCATCATCAGTAAGCAAAGCTAGACACAAAGAGTGAATCATAATTTCATTTTTGGGAGGTTGGGTAAACCAGGAATTTCTTTGTGCCAGGAACTATTCTGCTCAGCTTCTTGAGTCCAGAGGAATAAATAGGAAATAGAGGAGTGCCTGGAAGATAAGTTTTCTGCCTCTGTTCTTTCTGAGTGACCTCCCCCATATAGTGAATAAATGAATTTAAAATTAATTGAATATTTATGAATTCTTCATGTTGAAATTCACTGATAGAACTCCCTTCATTTTTATGTTAAGTAGCATAGTAATGTCTTAATACCAGTTATTATGAAAAAGGTATTTTTTAAAAGTCTTTGCATTTTGTATCATTTACTTCTATGTAAATTTAGGAACTGCTGTTGAGTCATAATTTGTGATCATTGATTTAAATGAGATTTATGGATGATTAGTACTTTTGGAACTGGACCTTAGTTATACAGACTTGAAACATACAGTGATGTAAAGAGATTGAATCACTATCAAAGATAATCATTAATCTAATCATTAATTGTTGCTGTGAAGATAACTTTTTTTACAAAGGAACAATTGAAGTATTTGGAAACAATAGCTACCACCAATAAACTCTCCCCCCCCCATCTTAAAATAATTGCTGCTTCCTTTTTCAAGGGACTTTCAGAAATACTTTTCTGATCAAACTTTTACCTGTACATGAAAGCTATAGTGTCTAAGTCATTATCACATGTAGTTATTTTGGGCAATTGTGATTGATAGAAGAGAGGGAAAATAAGTTATTTTGAATTTACGGGATATAGCTGAGCCAGAGTAATCTAATTGCAGTATCAAACTATCCAGGAAACTAATAGTAACATGATCAGTTTTACGTGCTGTATTGTGTAACTTACAGTGATTTACCTATTCTGGACCTCTCTGTGTTTGACAGATAACATTTCCAGTAATGTTTTGGTTCAATCTATCAGTTTATTTTATGAGATCAGATGATAATGTGATATAAAACAGTGTACAAAATTTGGAACAAGGGGAATTATTGTATTTGTGATAAAGAAGTGCATAATTACAATTTTAATATCATAATTTCTGAAATGCATATAATCAGTTTATGATAGAACTGCAAGACTTAAGTAATATTTCTAATAACTCATTTTGAAATATAGGTGTGTATTTTATCAATGACAAGTATTTGCAAAGACATTGAAGTTTCTGCATCTTGTATTATTTGGTAATATAGAAGAAAAACAATTAGAAATTATAGGATGTGCTTGTATTTTTTTGTTTCAATGAAGAACTGCAGTGACAAGAAATGCTTACAGTGCAATGCTATCCACTCATACAATATTAATATTAATATTAATTAATTTATAGGTTCCAAAGACTTTCAATGGGAATTTGTGCATGGCTTGTTTGAAAATGCAATTTATGGAGGCCGTGTAGATAATTACTTCGATATGAGGGTTCTTCGGTCCTACTTGGAGCAGCTTTTCAATTCACAAGTCATTGGCAGTTTAAGTGCTAGAGGCAAGAAGATTACTAGTTTCCCATATTCAATCTCTTTACCAAATTCCTGCAGTATTTTGGTAGGTATACATCTTCTGTCACCTAATATAAAAACTAAACAAAGTTATTTTCAAGAATTCTTCTTGGAAATAATTCCACAAAGAAAACCAGGATTACAATCCAAAGAATGCCTTCATTTATTTATTTAAGACTTCTTTTGTGTAAAGAACTAATTCTTAAGTTGTCAAAACTATTCTGTCTGTTCAGCCAGTCTCCTTTTTTATAATGTCTGATTGCACTATGGAGTAGAACAGCATAGCTATAAAGAACTGAGTAAAAGAAATTGGGTCAATTTATGACCAAGGTTATCATTGCATTTTTATGAAACTTGATGTCTTAGCATAATAGTATTTTTTTGTAGACTGCTAAAGATTCTTATAACTTCTGGATGAAATAGGGAAATCTAAATACATTTCTATTTACAAAATATATCAACATTCTGATGTAATCTGTTTATATGCTGTGGAGGATGTATAGCTTGCTTTTTTTTTTTTTTTTTTTTGAGATAAATATGGTTTCTGATTCCCCTATAGTATTCCTTTATTGTAAACAAGAGGGAATTCAGTGGGTCTAAAGAACTATCTCTCCCTATCTTTTCACATACTGTTGCTGTTACTACTAATATTAAGATTAATTTGCATTTTAATGTAAGACTCCAAACTAGACATCTGAGTTGAAATTCTTTTAGCATGCCCTGTTAAATTCATGAGCTGAACAAAAGGTCCCTCAGTTATGTTTACTCTTCTCTTAATAATGCAGGATTATCGTAATATTATTGAAAGTCTTCCAGAAGATGATAAACCGGACTTTTTTGGCCTGCCTGCTAATATGGCTCGTTCATCACAATGTATGATCAGTTCCCAGGTAAAGTTACATTTTTCATTGGACACTGAATCTTTTCTGCATCCAGTATAAGCTACAGAACCCACCACCTGTTCATAAATATTAATTTCCATAACTCAGAGTAAATGAAGGGATTTTTGGAGTATGTCAACTTTTATCTGTAGAATAATAGAATAACTGTTCTCTTTAGTTGCAAAGATATTAGTTTAGTTCTTATATAAACAAAGAATTATTGAGAAAGTTTACAATGATGTAATTCAGTTCGTGCTGAAGAGTATCCACATACATAAGTAGTTTCTAATTCTGTTTATACTGTTAATGTAGCTTTTGTCAATAGGTTAGTTCTTACAGGTGCTGTTCACTGCAAAGTTGTTTTTAGTTCTGGTCATTAAACTCTAATACAGTAGTTTGGCAGATAGAATATGGGTAACATGCTCTTTCTGAAAGAGGAATTAGTACATTAAACTATAAAACTATATAAAGACAAATCAGTAGGATAACAGTGCATAGGGTAATACACTGAGCTCAAGAACTCATTACAAAGCCAAAGAAATGAAGGTTCAATGTGTCTGGTTTTGTCTTAAAATCTTTTACACAAAAATCAATTCTAAAATGCCTTTGTTTCTGTCAGATACACAGTAGCCTGCTCATTATTTCTTTCAGTTGTGCTTACATAATTTGTTCACAACTGCAGTTGTTAAAAATGCTCGTGTTTGAAAATAAATTCTTAGTTAACCTCCACAAAATCAGAATAGATTCAGAGCTCATGTGTGAAGGGAAGTAGGAAATGAAAGCATTCACATGCAGACTTAGACTCTACTGAACTGGTCTGCCATAGCATTGATTATAATCTATAAACTATGGATTATAATCTTGAAAATATGAGGCTGTTGTAGTTACAATTCTGTGAGATGCTTCTTTGTCATATGAGAGATTTCCTATCTTTTCAATAGTAGTTTCTGGGACTTCTTTTAGTCTTAGGCAGTTTAAGTAATGGAAATGGGAGATTTTTTGTAAATTGTGTTTCTACCGAACTATGAATCCTACTCCCATTCCACTTCTGACAGTTTGGCAGCTCCCTTAGATCCATAGGTGATCCTATGGTTCAATTCAATTGAGTGATTGGTTTCTAACAGGAGTCTTTCTCATAATTCCATTACCAAGCCAAGGCAGAGAAAAGCTGAATGAATAAAGTTGTGAGAAATAAATTGCTACCAGCTCAATCATCATGTCACTAGCACTACAAACGTGAGATTTAATACTGCATCCACTGCTTCACTGATTCTGTGCGAAGTATGTGGTATACAATTTATATCTACTATCCCATACACTTTCATATCTACTAGCCATTGTAATTTCTCAGTATTTTTACTAACATCTTCTTCCTTATGCAGAGAAACAGAATTGCATTGTCTATACCACTGAACTCGGGATTAGGGGAAGTAGTTTTTTTTGAAACACATACTTAGAAGTTATTTGTTTAAACCAACTGACAGCAATTTTGACTTCAGTCATATTTTAAGGCTCAGAGATTTAAAATAATAATTCAAATATGCACTGATTTTAAGTAAATTGTAATCAGCAATCTTTTATCAGTTCAAAACCTTTTAAAATAAGTATTTAAACAGGTAACACTACGATCTATTCTATTAACCATGACATTAAAAATAAATCTATTACAAGCAATCTGGTATCATTTTATGCCATTGTTTCACTACACAAGATTGAATACTTAGATAATAGAAACGTAGATTTTTATAGACTTTCTATGAATATTGCTTAATTTTCATCTATAGGAATGATGGTTTGTGTTGGTGGAGCAACACATTTTGCTGTAGCAGAAATTTACTGCAGCACAGTGCAGCATTTTGCAGTCATGCAGAGGTCTCTTCAGTAACCTGCTGCATTGCTAATGTTTGGTTAAACTTAAAACAGCAGTAACAAGAAATGGACTTTTTTCAGTAGCCTTGCAAATACTGGTTATATTCACAGCTTTTCTTATTTACAGCAGAGAACTTCAATTCTAATTTAAGAGCTGAATATCTCTAGCTGCATCATTTTAATATTGTTAAAAATCATGTCTTATGATGTTCTGTAGTGTAATTCAGAAAGTATTGCTTCTGCATGTGTATTGGTAACAGCCATTTTGGTTTAAAAAAAAAATTTGACTTAAATAGATGTGATCTTTTCATCAACATGACTTACTTTTTTATTATTTTGTGCTTAGTTGTTTAATGCAGGTAGAGCTAGATAAATTTTTAGAGCCTGGGTTTCTAGAGTTCAGTGTGGCTCTGCAGTTCTGACCTACCTACCATTACAACAAGCTTTTGACACTATATCCCTTTGGTTGCGTTGGTCATGAATAATCTCACATCTCTTGCTGTGTTCTCTCTGCAGAACAGTGCAGTTAAAATAGAAAAGAACTCATCTGACAGTGCAGATGCAGGAGCCAGCATAGCTGGTCCTGTCTGTTTTACACCAGGTAGATTTTCTGTACAGCTGCAACTCAGATTTCCTCAGCCCTCATTACAGAAGGCAATTGGGTTGGTCAGGCATTGTTTGCTGCTGAGTCTGCCATTGAACCATGACCATAAAAGCCACATCTACACATATTTTAAATACTTTCAGTGATGATGACTCCACCACCACTTCACTGGGCAGCCTCTTCCAATGCTTCACAACCCCTTTGGTAAAGAAATTATTCCTAATATCCAATCTAAACCTACCATCACACAATTTGAGGCCATTTCATCTTGTCTTATCTATCACTTTTTCCCTGGGAGAAGAGACTGACCCCCACCTCACTATAAGCTCCTTTCAGATAGTTCTAGAGAGCAATAAAGTCTCTCTTTAGCCTCCTTTTCTCCAGGCTAAACAATTCCAGTTCCCTCAGCCATTCCTCATCAGACTTGTTCTCCGCACCCTTCACCAGCTTTGTTCCCTTCTTTGGACACATTTCAGCACCTCTATGTCTTTCTTGGAGTGAGGGGCCCAGAACTGAACACAGGATTCAACCTGTGGCCTCACCAGTGCAAAGTACAGGGGGACAGTCACTGCCCTAGTCCTGCTGGGTACACTTCTGATACAAGGCAGAATACCATTGGCCTCCTTGGGCACCTGGGCACAAGCTGGCTCACATTCATCTAGCATTCAATCAACATCCCAAGATCCTTTTCCACTCAGCAGCTTTCCAGCCACTCTTCCCTAAGCCTGTAGCATCGCATGGGGTTGATGTAACACACATGCAGGGCCCAGCACTTTGCTTTGCTGAATTGGCCTCAACCCATCGATCCAGCCTGTCCAGATCCCTCTGTAGAGCCTTTCTATCCTCCAGGAGATCAACTCTCCCACCCAGCTTGGTGTCATCCACAAACTTACTGAGGGTGCACTCAATCCGCTTCTCCAGATCACTGATAAACAGAACTTCTTGTATGTTTCTTTTTTGTCTTTCAATCTATTGAGACCCTCCCTGTTTACCCAAACAGTCATTCTGCTGAAAAGCCTGGTCTTTCTGCACAATGAGGTGATTTCTTCTGAGCTCACTCAAAAATCCTTCTTTGTTCCCCATTTTAGTGACCTGAAAATAAGGTTCTGTCCACTATACTGTCTCAGATTTTCCCTCTTCTTTATGACCAGTTCTCATGGGATTCTGCTAACATTTCCCTGAATAAACCGGTGTCTGCTTTCATAAAGTCCAAAATCACTACTCTGCAGTTTAGCTCAGACTATCCTCAGCATAAATATAAATAATAATTCCTCCCTGTATTTGCAATGTTGGCTGTTAATCATCACTTTATATATTTCCTTCAGTAGTGTCACCATTAATAATGCAGCTTTTTCACATACATTTTGAAATATGAAGATGCACATCTGAAAATAATGGTATTAAAATGGTTTCCGTGACTGAAAGGTAACTCTTAATTTGTATTAAAATTTTATAAGCTAGTAGGTCTCTGATGAACTTTATTCAAGCTTTTGAAATACAATTCCCATGAAAAAATTATTAATGTGCTTCTTTGACATAGTATTAAGCCTGTGTGGTTTATTTCTCATGCTCAGTAAAAATGTACTTTTGCAAATCACTGCTATAAATATCAGTCTGGAAGTGTACAGGACTAAAATGCACATTGTTACAGAGTATTTTAAAAGTGTGTAGAAATGACCTATGCCTCTGTTCACACTTCTTTTCGTGTATCCATACTGTGACATTTCATACTCGTGGTGAATGACAGCTGAATCATTTCAAAACTTAAGTTTGTTCTAGGAGAAACTCAACAGACAGAAATAACACACATTGCATCAGGATGACTTAAGTAAATTATAGTACCTGAACAAACTCAGTTTATGAAATCAGGCAAAAAATGTTTTGCTGGTGTATATACTCCACAGAAATTATACTAGCATAGAAATCACATAATCATAGACTGGTTTGGGTTGGAAGGGACCTTAAAGATCATGTAGTTCCAACCCCTCTGCCATGGTCAGGGACAATTTCCACTAGTCCAGGTTGTTCAAAACCCTGTCCAACCTGGCCTTGAGCACTGCCAGGGATTGGGCAGCCACAGCTTCTTGGGACAACTTGTTCCAGTGTCTCACCATGCTCACAGTGAAAAATTTTTTCCTAATATATAATCTAAATCTACCCTCTGTCAGTTTAAAGCCATTCCCCCTTGTTCTGTCACTACATACCCTTATAAAAAGTCCCTCTGCAGATTTCCTGTAGATTCCCTTTAGCTATTGGAAGACTGCAGTAAGATCTCCCTGGAGCCTTTTCTTCTCCAGACTGAACAAGCCCAGCTCTCTCAGCCTGTCTTCACAGGAGAAGTGCTCCAGCCCTCTTATCGTCTTTGTGGCCACCTCTGGACTTGCTGCAGCAGGTCCACGTCCCTCTTGTGTTGTTTCCTCCAGAGCTGGACGCAGTACTGCAGATGTGGTCTCACAAGAGCAGAGTAAAAGGATAGAATCACCTCGTTTCGTCTTCTGGTCTTCTACTCCTTTTGATGCAGCCCAGGATATGGTTGGCTTTCTGGGCTGCAAGCGCACACTGATGGCTCATCTTGAGCTTCTCATCAACCAGATATGCCCAAGTCCTTCTCCTCAGGGCTGATCTCAATCCATTCTCCACCCAGACTATAGCTGTGCTTGAGGTTGCCCTGATGCAGATTCAGGTCACTTTGTTGAACTTCATGAGGCTGGCATTGGCCCACCTCCCAAGTGTGTCAAGGTCATCCCTATGGATGGCATCTCTTCCCTCCAGGGTATAAACCAAACCACACAGCTTGGTGTCATTGGCAGACCTGCTGAGGGTGCATTAATCCCACTGTGCATGTCATTGACAAAGATGTTGAACAGCACCGGTCCCAATACTGTAATCTCACATTGAATGCATTCTGTTTATAGATGTGGTTGACTGAAGAGAAAAAACAATCACCGTGTGGTTCTGTAGCTCTTCCCACTATTCCATGCATATCTATCTCATTTACTTAGATTAAAGCTGCTATCTTCCTAAAACTGTAGTCAGATGTATGATTGTATTAAAGTTCAAGTGCTGGATTTTACCTTGTTAATGACAGCAGCTGAGGCAGAATGTGCAGGGTAGGGTGTTCAAGGACACCTGGAACTCTTAGATTGCTGCATCATGATTATACACTACTATTACCACCTAAGTCACCTAAAGAAAAGTTAGGGTGAGTATGTCTGCTCAGTATTCCAGTCATACATCTGACTGGGGCTGTGGGATATGGTTATTTTTCAAGGTGCAATTGTAATATAATAATAGCTGTAGCTTCTTCTTTGTTTGTCAACGGGCTGAATTTTCTCTTGCAAAATCTAGCTAAACAGGCCTCTGAGCACTGGTACCTAATTTTATATCTACTGCTCCTCCATAATTCTAGTCATGCCACATAGAGTAATATGGGTATAATTATTGAAAGCATGCAATTGAAATTATTCTTGATCTTGTTATGTTATTGCTATAGCTGTCAGGATGCACATAAATCTATTTTCTTAAAATAATTTAGCATTTATATAACCTTTGCATCAGCCGTGCATAGCATATAATTATTGACATTGATTAAATGCATCCCACATCACAAATACGTGACTAATAGGCTCTAGCAGGAATTGATATGTAAGGCCAAACTCTAGTTATTATTACCTTGCAACTGAGCGATCTGAGTTCTTAACAAGAATTGTTAAAATCTGGGGAGTGTTTTGCATATACCTGGGGTGCTGCATGAAAGAAAAGTGCTGTGTCAAATAATGGGAGCTGTAGTACTGTGGTCTGCCAGAAAACCCAGCTCTTTACCACTGCAGTCAATCATTGCAATAATTCAAGTAGCCTTATTAATTCCTACAGGATTGGTGCTGTGTATGTGAGAATATATTGTTGCACTGCATAAAAGTTTGTTCTGAACAAGGCTCTAATTTTCCAGTTTTTTTAAATTTTGTCATGGTGTGTAATTAGCTAATGTGAACCACCTCTTCTGGCTTTCCTTTCTGCATGATATTCTCCAGGTAGTATATATCCTTTGACCTCTACAAAGTAAACCCCACAGTTACTCTTTGGGAGAAGGTTAGAATATCAGCTGGGTCAGTGGTGGGCTTGTGCTGTACATCTGCAACATCCTGATGGTTATTTTCCTCCTCCACTGAACCCCTGCTCTACAGAGGATTTTCCTGGTGTCAAAATGTATGATCCTCTCATGTATAAAGGAAGATACAGGTGGTGTCAATGTCTTTCCCTTTTTTGCTTTGTATTTTGATTAAAGCATCATCTAGCTCTGTATTGAGTCCAGTCTTACCTCACATCCTTATTGAGTGAAAGCACAGCTTTGAAGTGGTCTTGAGGGAACAACCACAGAGGAAGTGAACAGACCTTCACTTTCTTACTCATCAATATGCAATATGAATGATTTGGTTATGAATGCCATTAAAGTACCTTCATCTTAACAACCTCCATGGACCCTGTTATTGCAGAGAGGCTAAGGGACACAGAGACTGAAAGTCCAGGAGATTTCATTGACAGTTCAGTCTTAAACTACTTTCACAGCCATATGGGTAGCTGCAGCTGAACTATTAGGAGCTGTATGGAGGCATGTAGTTCTGTCAGAAGGCAGATAGGGCTCAATCCATCTCCTCTTCCTCAATGAAGACATAGTTACATTGCATTGAGTTACTACTTCACCAGTATTTATCAAAGTAACTATGTTATAACTTCATATTATTGTTTGAGCTATAAAGTTTTATAAAACCAGAAATATTTCCTTGAATAGCTGTGTAGAGGGGTATATTGTTTCTTTCAAAGAAATAAGACATAGAATTGGTTTCTGTGCTAAGACTACATTCCTTTAAAACTGGTAGATGGCAGTAGAGCATCTGCTTTGACATCGTAGATCTGCTGAGGGGAGTTTGTTAGCTTTTTCTACGAAAATAAACGTCCTTTTATCTGTTCCATAGTCTTGAAAAAATAGTCTTTATTTGACTAGCGAATCTTTTCTGGTTTGTATTCTTTCAACAGTAATCATGCTCAGAAATCACTGATCTGAGATTTTATTTTAATTCAGTGACAGAATTTCACAGTATATTTTTTACTTTATTACTTTGTTCTTTTTCAAATTGTAATACTGTGTGTAAAATTTTATTTCATTGTATGCTTTGTAGGATAGATTGCTTCTGAAATAAATAGAAGTCTTGGATATAAGCCTGTGTTTCTTATAGATTGTATTTGTGAAATAGCAGGTTTTGCAGTAACTGTGAATTACTGAAGGCAAGACTTTTTCCTCATCTTGTGCATCTGTAAAGAACAGAAATAGATATTGTATTTCTAGAAATTTCTTTTATCTGAGTTTCAGGGAAGAAGAAATTAAAATCTTGAAATTTTCTCTCTTTTCCGGTGAGTTTATTTTAATTTTCAGGTCAAACATGACTATCTAGTAATTCTGGATGAAGCTACATGGGATGATTACTGTCTTTATTACTTTCTATTCTGTTCATTATCTCTCTTAATTTCTCTAAATGCATGGGGTTTTTACTATAATGTGTTGGTCAATATCATAGCAGCATATATCTGCAGAAACCCACAAAGTATTCAATAGATTAAAAAGTTGAGACGCACATTAAATTTAATACCTACATAAATAAATATTGACATTGCAAGTTTGACTATCCCACCTTTATTAATATATGCAGTTTATTTTACTCTGTGCTAACAACACAAAAAAAGTGTATGAATTTTCCATTAAGAATGGAGAAAATATCCAGTAGCAGTTCCTTTATGCTGTTTCTAGTTATTTAGATGCACTGTTCACAAATAAATTACTCTTTTATTTTTTATATAAATACTGTTATGATTAGTTGACCTTACTTAAAACAGACATCTTCTACGGAGAATCATGGTTCTGAATAATCTTTTCACCCTTCCTTAAACAGACCAGTATTTGTGGTTGCTTTTTTATTTTGATTAGCTTTCTTTCCATCCCTCCCATGTTTTCAGTGAAAGTAGTGGTTTCCTGCTTTATGTTAGATTTTTTCACTCTCTATTCAGAATATTTAGGTGTATATTTGGACTGGACTAGCACAGCATATAAGAGTTTTTAGTGTATAATATATTAAAAGGCTATGTTACAATAACAAATGTGAGCATTGAAAGGTCAGGTATTTAAAAAGTATTCTTATTTTGAGTACTCTGTATTATACAACTATGATTAGATTTTCAGTTTCCTTAGTATTATAAGGACATACGTTGGTTCTTTCCACACTAGAGTCCAAAGGATAGGATTCAACAGACCTAGACATCTGCATCTGTGCTAGTCACTTCTAGTCTCTCTTTGTGTCATAGGAGTATTGTGTTTAAGGTATGATTAATCTCATCCTATATAACTATCTGAAATTGATTATAAATTGACCTGATGATAACATAGTACAGTGAGAGGAGCAGAATTCTTCTTGAGTTTTGAAGTTAGGTCTCCAGTAAATTAAAATGGTCATTCTAATCCCCACAACATAGACCCATCTATCTATCCTTACCTATGTAAGGTACTTAGTTTTCCTATGTACTCAATAGGAGGGTCTCCTAAATTACAAATTGGCCCACTTAAGATCTGTCTATTGATTGTGTTATGCTACCATCATACCTGTTAAACTTGAGAGAAGAAATGAAATGCACTGGAAAGAGCTAAAGAATTTCCATGAACAGTTGGTAAAGATCATACTATGTTACAGTACTCTAGAACACTGACTGTTAAAGCTTGATTTCTTTTGATTCTGCACTTTTAAGTGCTTAATTTTTGATAATCACATCACAATATTTTTGAGCTATTTTGATAAAATATACAAAGCAGAAACAGATACAGTTGCACTGAAGAAGATTGAAATTATGGATAGATACTGTATTTCCGATTTAAATTATATTGTCAAAGTCTATAATTGGATAATTAGAAATAGACAACTAACCCTATACAGTAGAGTTAGAAAATAATTACTTGATCTTGCAGTCACTACTTCTCAAATTCATTTCAGCTATATGAAGATAAGTGTTTATACCCATAGTGACACTTAAAAAAGAAAACAATACTTAATATTTTCAATCGACCATATTCAAAAAGCAATCATATTACCTTTTTTTCGGTTTTATAGTATAAATATGCAAGTTTATGTGAAGTACTGCATACTGAATTACCAGTTAAAGTATATTTTATATAAATGTTTTATTTCTTTGCAAATGATAGCAGCCAACTATTCAAAAACAAATTATAAGAGCCAGAACTGTAGCTAAAAGAATTATATCTGGAAGGCAGAAATGTGTGTTTATTATCTGTATTGCTTGTCAGAATATTTGCATGTGTGCAGAGTGAAAAGGAGGAAGAATAGCAGGAATGATAAAGATACTGTAATCAAAACATTGATTAGAGAAAATAGTTTTTTGCTAAATTAAACAAGAGTCTTTTCTGTTATACACAATAGCTGGAGCACACAAAGAATTATTAAAGTTATGAGAATAAGAGAATGAAATGGTATTTTCCTTAACAGAAGCTATGCTAAGCGGTGCCTTCTGTTTTCTTTTTCGCCCTTTAGCTACCAGAATATTTGTAGAAGACCTTGTAGGCTTTTGCATCTGTTGCTCTTTTGAAACCCAGCTGAGATTTGGCTTTCCTCACTCCATCCTAACTTAACTGAGCAATGTCTTTATACCCCCGCTGGATAGTCCATCCTTGCTCCCATCTTCTGTGGATTAGCTTTGTACACTTGAGATCACTATATTCCTCCTCATCCATCTTGATCTTCTGCCACCCTTTTCTTTTGTTTGCTTCTCATGCTTGCTTCCTGCTCATCAGAAAGGACTGTTCTTGTGCTTTGAGAAATTTGTTCTTGAAGACTGACAACTGCCCTGACCCTCTTTGCCCTCCAGTGCAGTTGCCCACCATGTCCTGCCAACCCTGGGTACCCAGGGTTGTGATTCTACTACTTGCCTTACTCTCTTCTCTCAGAATTTTAAACTCCACAATCTCATGATTGATGCAGCCAAGGTTGCCCTCAACCTTCACATCTTCTTCATTGTTTATTAACAACAGATTCAGTATAGCATCTCCCCGGTTGAATAATTGCTTGCCTTTAAAAAGAAATTGTCTTCAAGAAATTCTAGAAATCTGCATTGCTTGTACCTTCTCATATTTCCCTCACAGCAGATTGATTCTGTGTTTGGTGAAGTATGACGTGAGTATGAAGGCCTGTGTTTGTTAGGCTCCTTCAGGCTGTCAAAATATTTCGTCTACTTTATTGATCAGGAGTCTGTAGCACACACCTATTAGAGCACCACCAGTGTTCCAGTCTCTGTTTGCAGGCTCTCAGCTGGTTTGTAACCTGTTCCTGGGCAAAGCTCCATTCACTCCAACAACTCCTTTGTCTTGACTGCAACTTCTCCTTGACTTCCATTCTGGCAATTTACTTCAGACTAGACAAGGATACAAGCTTGAGGAATTGTGGCTGGAAAGCTGTCTGATGGAAAAGGACCTGGGGGTATTGGTCAACAGCTGAATGAATGTGAGCCAGCTTGTGCCCAGGTGCCCAAGGAGGCCAATGGTATTCTGGCAGTGACTGTCCCCCTGTACTTTGCACTGGTGAGGCCACAGCTTGAATCCTGTGTTCAGTTCTGGGCCCCTCACTCCAAGAAAGACATAGAGGTGCTGAAATGTGTCCAAAGAAAGGAACAAAGCTGGTGAAGGGTGTGGAGAACAAGTCTGATGAGGAATGGCTGAGGGAACTGGGGTTGTTTTGCCTGGAGAAAAGGAGACATAGAGGAACTCTCTACAACTCTCTACAACTACCTGAAAGGAGGTTTTAGTGAGGTGGGAGTCAGTCTCTTCTCTCAGGAACTAAATAGCAACAGGATAAGAGGAAACAGCTGCTGGACATGTCAGGAGAGGTTTAGATTGGATATTAGGAAAAAAATTGTCACCAAAAGAGTTGTGAAGCATTGGAAGAGGCTGCCCAGGGAAGTGGTTGAGTTACCACCCCTGGACGGATTTACAAGACGTATAGGTGTGGCTCTAAGGGATATGGTTTAGTGGTAGACTTGGCAGTGTTAGGTTAAGGGTTGGATTTGATGATCTTAAAGGCCTTTTCCAACCTAAACGATTCTATGATTCTATGTTACGCATAGAGATTTTATTTATTTTTATTATATATATTTATAGATCATAGAATGGTTAGAGTTGGAAAAGACTATAAGATCGTCGAGTTATATTTTAGTTTATGTTTTTAAGACACTTAATATGAATATGAAATATAAATTATAGTTAATGTTATAGATGTTCAGATTGTTCAGTTCACTATCATTTTGTAGTGCTTCATAGCGCCTGTCAAAGCTGAGTAAGAAGGTGCTGTTCCCTTGAGCGAAAGAAAATGAAAAGCAAAAGAAAGTAATACATCATTGCACATCTTTCAAGAATAGAAAATAAGTCAAAACCTAGCAGAAGCAACTTGACTTCCTGCCTCATTCTGTCTAAAAATTAAATAGACCAGTCCATCTGAATGATTAATACAGTTTGTATTATCAATTTTAATTCTTTAAAGTCAAGACAGTAGAATTTGTAAGTTACTCTGTAACATGTCTTGAAAATTATGCACTGTGAAAAATAACTAAGATACAGCTAAATCACCTAAAATTATGTGGTTATAAGTGCAGCTTAAGGGACAGACTGCAATATCACTGAAGAATTTTAATTTCAGTATTCTTTCTTTCTAAATATATACTTGTGTTTGATGAGTTTATGTGTTATTAGGGTTGCTAAAAGTACAAGGCAGCTGGACCTAATGAACTGGAAGCACCCCTTCTTTCTGAAAATGTTGCAGTTATTCTTTTAATTGCTTGCCTTCTCTCTTTAATAAATATGCATTTAAATAATTTGAGGTAGCATGAATATCTGAGTAAGAGATCTGTGGAAGATCAGAATGGATTGATTGTAATTGTCTTGCAGTTTTGATGCCTGATAGGTATTACATGCATTTAGTAACATTTTCTGTGGGTTTTGTTTCTCTTTTTTACTTACCAGTGGAGCCTAGTTAAAAGGAATAGCTTAAGTTTTGTTTATAGTTTTTGTGAAAAAGAGGCTTTTTAATTAATTATATACCTCATTAATTTTTAAATTATTGCTGAACAAAGGCAATTACTGTGGTAAGAAGAATATAGGTGTTTTTTTGTTTGTGGCTCAATATGCCACAAAGTATGGCCCAAGTATGTTCTATATTTATATATTTAATTTTTTTTATGTTCTTAGTAGATCATGATTAGTAATTAAGTATGCAGAAAAATATAGTCCATAGATAAATCAGAGGGTGTTTGCTATTGTATTGCATTTTTCTACTAAAAAAAGTTTGTTTATCCTCCTTCAAGATTGCATTTGTATTCTCATCACTCAGGTCATTTCACAGCTTCGGATCCTGAGTAGGTCAGTAACTGCTGGCTGCAAATTTGACAGAGAAATATGGTCTACTGAACTTTCTCCTGTTCTCAATCTATGGAAGAAACTTAATCAGGTAGGAAAGTAGCTAATTTGGAAAGACAACTTTTTTTTTCCCTGTAACTACATTAAAAGTAAGGTCTAATCTTGGATATTGAAACATAAGAAGCAAAAAAGTAAGGTAAATGTATTTGAGGTGGGAAGTACAATGCAGGTGCACATTGCCATGTCATGTCCAATTTTTTTTCATCTACCAGTATCCTCAAGTCCTTCTCTGTGGGGAGTGAAAGTGATAACATTTGCATGAAAAACAGTTTGGAAATGAGCTCTGAGGCCTTGGTGCTTTGACAAGCCTGGGGGTGATGAGTTGGGGTGTATAAGGCCAGAGGATGTGGGGGTTGTGAGAGGGTCTGCAACACTGTGATTGGACTATTTAACTGGAGAGTTTTACAGAGGCCAATGAGATTGAATGTTGTATGTATGTGCGGCTTGGGAAAGTACTGAACAAGGGGATAAAAAGGGCTTGGTGGTAATAAACGAGGATTTGAGTCTCTGCATCAACTTGAGTCTGTGTCGTGAAATGCCACACTTCTCCACAGGGCCAATCTCAATCGCTTCATCCGCCAGTCTTTACTGATGCTGGGGTTTGCTCTGACCCAGGTGCAGGACCTTGCATTTGGCCTTGTTGAACTTCATGATGTTGTTTATTGTTACCATTTATCTGTTGGTTACAGATAGTTGTAAAATAGATATCAGATAGGATAGATTCTGACAATACCTTCCATTATATGTACAAGAAGCAAATACAAGTCTTCTACCCGTCAAATTTACTTATCACTAAGACTAGTTGGAAATAATGGTCTAACATCTCTTTCAAACTACTGAAACTCAAGACGTGTCCAGTATATGTCTGAACAGAATCTAGCTACTCTATTTATAAATTCAAAGCTGTTTTTAAAATCAGCTACTTTTTATTCCAAAGGCAAAAAATGCTTAAAAGCTTGTTAATATGTAGACAGAGATTAAGTATGTTTTAGAACTTTTTATTCCAGTGTTGAGTATGTAGATCAAGGATTAATTCAAAAAGGATTATTTTACAAATACCTTGAAGATACTTATTGTACATGTAAATGTTGATGATTTTGAAGCATAGCAAAATTTACCACTTGACATAGGTTTGTCCTGTAGAATTTATACTTGAGTAATTGATCATGATCTTTAATTGTGAACATAATTTTATCTGTACACTCTCAATACCGTATGCTGATCACTTTTGTATTCTGTAATCTAGTGCCAAATTTAGATAAAATAATGGACAGCATTTGACTGGCTGTTTCTGTGGACTCAGAACTGTAGAAGCAGGATGCAGCTCTACAGATCTCAAGCTGCAGAGGATGGCTGGTGCCTCTTCCTGAGGCTGGGGCAGTAGGAAATGGTCTTCAGCCTGCAGGAGATGTATGCTTGGTGAGGATCTGTGTCATCAAATTAAGGAGCTGTTGAAGGAGTTCAGTGGACTTTGCAGCATCACAAATAGATTATCTGAATCTTTTCTGAAACACTGCGGTTTGAAGAGCCAAGCCCTCAACTTTGCTGTAGGTTGTGCCAGCAGAATTGCCCTTTATGTGAGAGGCCAGTAGGAATGCACGGGACTCAACCTAGAGATGTACAACATGCCAGCTGAGTTTGTAAATTAGGATTGAAAGTCAACATTATAGTGTTGGGCCCTTCTGCCCATCTGCTATGGCCCCTTCTTTCTGTGGTTAGAAAGAAGTAGATGAGACCTTTCTCGTTTGGAAGAAACCATACCTTTTTAGAGCCTGGTCTTTGTGAGGGAACTTCCTGGCAACTTATCCACCCTGGTATCTGCTGGAAGAATGGCATAGCAGGGCACAAGCAGTCCAGGAGGTTTCTGTAGCTCATTATGACAAATTCACAACTCAGGTAATGGAGGATCCGGTAAGGGAAGGCACTCTGCAGGACTCATACTTACCAAGAAGGAAGAACTTGCTGAGGATGTGAAGGATGGGGGCAACCTTGGTTGAAGTGACCATAAGGTGGTGGACCTCAGGAACATGAGAGGAGGGAAGCAAGCAAAAAAGCTTGCTTCCCAGAAAGTGGCTGGACATCACCTGCTGATAGGAAGTAGAAAGTAAATCTGCTTTGGTTTTGCTTCCTCATGCAGTCTTCCGTTGTTTTTTGGGTGTTTGGTGGGGTTTTTCCTTTGGTGTCTTCTTGTTTTTCGTTAAACGGCCGTTATTTTGACCAGTAGGATTTTTCATCTTACTTTCTCTCCCTGTCCTGCTGAGGAGGGGAGTGATAGAGTGGCTTGGTGAGTGTCTGGCATCCAGTTAAACTACCCTATGGCTATACCCCATGGCTGGGTATAGCTGGCTAGAATTAACTTTACAGGCTGTAATTTATTCAGATATTCTGAAATTCCTGAGCTGGGGAGTTTATTATTGTTTGTCTATCCATAACAATATATAGAATCATGGAAACTACCCCCCTTTCATTCACAGTTCATTAGTCCAGCCAAAATGCAGGCTCTGGAATCTTTCATTGAATTTTAGTTTAATCAAATAGATACTTAAAATCTGCTTTAAATCAGTGTGCTCCTATGTTGAAAGTTACAGAAGCAAACTTCCTCTTTTTATTTAGCTGTTCAGGGCTAATACAGATTGTCTTGACATTGTCATCTATATTAGCTTAATTTGAAAACATGTATTTTAATCCTTGCCTTTTGAAAATACCCTTGTACTGAATACTATCCTAAAACTGCTTCTACAGTGTCTTTCAGCATGATTTAATAATGGCTTAACTGTAATCATATTAATGACACTCTTATGAACCTGCTGTTAACTATATATGCAGTTGATCAGTATGTTTTCATGAAAGAATTTACTGAAAAATAATTAATAACTCATCAAACAAATGTTACACAAATTTAAAAAAAAAAAATCTTCATTAATGTGGAAGGAGGGCCTAGAACATCCTGTTGGCCAGGGCTGGGACATCAGAGTAGTTCAGTGAGCCTCTGTCCTCGTGACCGTTCTCTTCCCACATAGCCTTCTGCCATGACAATGTATGTAGATAAGGATCTATATAAACACTTCATTGTCACATAACTGGATCAGTTGGAAGTCACAGTCCAACAGGACTCAGGCATTGGCCATAGTTGCACAGCTTTCAAAGAAGCACAAAAAATATCAGGATGCAGTGGAGCTGCCTAAGTGTTTTATCATGTCCAAATGGCTGTCTGTCTTGAGTAGAGAGAGACAGGAACCAGTGCCATATTTTTGTTGTCAGGTGGATGCATTTTCTGCCTTGTTTCAGGAAAGCCCTTTAGTACCTCTCTGAAAGTTAGAAAGCCCACCCATAAAAAAAATTTGGAAGCAGCTGCTTCAAAATGATTTTTGCTGAGTATATGATCATAAACTGTCATGATGTCTTCTGCATTATTTTTTGTTGTGTTTGTAAACTTAAGGCTAACTATTTTCATGAAGTTGCATAGTGCTGCAAGACAAATGCAAAAGTAATTTGAAAATTAATGGGCTGTTGCTCTTTTATCTAAAACATTAGGAACCTCAGCTTTAACAAAAGAATTTTTTTTCAGCAGTGAAAGATTTGTGTAATAAACAGTGAGAGGCTAATATCTGAAAAAAATAGGCAGAGAGACTTGAAGGAAGAGGAAGAATAGTTACGTCACAAGGCTAGAAGGAAGTGTCTAAAATGCACCATCACCACCAAAACTGAATTTGGAATCAAATGTATAAATAGTGGATGTATATGAGTTTTATTTTTATTACATTTTTTACATGTCTGACAGTGCAATTTGCAGAACATACTGGAGTTTGAAAAAGCTTGAGTTTAGGAAGATAGCAAAGAAGAGCTCTGGAGCAGCTTAGATGAGATTATGTGAAGTATTATCTTGTAGAATCATAGAATAGTTAGGGTTGGAAAGGACCTTAAGATCATCTAGTTCCAACCCCCCTGCCATGGGCAGGGACACCTCACACTAAACCAAGGCTACGTCCAACCTGGTCTTGAACACTGCCAGGGATGGAGCATTCACAACCTCCCTGGGCAACCCATTCCAGTGCCTCACCACCCTAACAGGAAAGAATTTCCTCCTTATATCCAATCTAAACTTCCCCTGTTGAAGTTTTAACCCGTTACCCCTTGTCCTGTCACTACAGTCCCCAATGAAGAGTCCCTCCCCAGCATCCCTATAGGCCCCCTTCAGATACTTGAAGGCTGCTATGAGGTCTCCACGCAGCCTTCTCTTCTCCAGGCTGAACAGCCTCAACTTTCTCAGCCTGTCTTCATACAGGAGGTGCTCCAGTCCCCTGATCATCCTCGTGGCCCTTCTCTGGACTTTTTCCAACAGTTCCATGTCCTTTTTATGTTGAGGACACCAGAACTGCACACAATACTCCAGGTGAGGTCTCACCAGAGCAGAGTAGAGGGGCAGGATCACCTCCTTCGACCTGCTGGTCATGCTCCTTTTGATGCAGCCCAGGATACAGTTGGCTTTCTGGGCTGAGTGCACACTGCTGCCTTGTGTTCATTTTCTCATTGACCAACACCCCCAAGTCCTTCTCTGCAGGGCTGCTCTGAATCTCTTCTTTGCCCAGCCTGTAGCTATGCCTGGGGTTCCTCCGACCCAGGTGTAGGACCTTGCACTTGTCATGGTTAAACTTCATGACGTTGGCATCAGCCCACCTCACAAGTGTGTCAAGGTCCCTCTGGATGGCATTCCTTCCCTCCGGTGTATCAAGCAAACCACACAGCTTGGTGTCATCCGCAAACTTGCTGAGGGCGCACTCAATCCCACTGTCCATGTCAGGGACAAAGATGTTAAACAAGACCAGTCCCAACACTGATCCCTGAGAGACACCACTCATTACTGGTCTCCACCTGGACATTGAGCCATTGACCACAACTCTTTGCGTGCGGCCATCCAGCCAGTTCTTTATCCACCGAGTGGTCCATCCATCAAATTGATGTCTCTCCAATTTAGAGACAAGGATGTCATGTGGGACAGTGTCGAACGCTTTACACAAGTCCAGGTAGATGACATCAACTGCTCTACCCCTGTCCATCAGTTCTGTAGCCCCATCATAGAAGGCCACCGAATCGGTCAGATGTGTTTGTACTCAGATAGTAACAAAACTGAAAGAGGGAAAATTATCAAAGTCTCAAAATATACCTAATTTAATATTGGTAGCATAACGTAGTATTTAATGTTAAAGATTAGAACCTATCTTCAATTTCTTATGATTAGGAAAAGCGCTTAGTACTTCAACAGTTCTTCATCTTAATTCCAAAGCAGGTCATGAGAATATTTTTAAAGCTGATGTGAATTATATACATAATGGATTTTAAGGAAATATAGTAGAACGTTAAATGTATAAGCTGATATCGGTAGTCATGTTTAATTTTCCTATAAAACTGACAGATGGGTTGTTTTAAAAAAATCTCAGGAGAAAGCATTAAAAAAGGTGATGGAATGAATATGCAAGTCATAGGAGACTTATGTAAAAGATGAGGAACTTAGAGGCCTTTACTTTCAGTAAGTCAGTTGTCAGTTGTGAATCAAGATAGCATATGTGAAAGATTGAGCAAAACCTGCAAGTTGTGATGTCCTTGTTCTTCCTTATTTGTGCAATTAAACACTCCAGTAAGAAATTATCAACTAGCTTCTGCTAGCTGTACATTACATTTTATATAGGTTCAAAAAACTATGGTCTCAGAAACATTGAAGTGAAACTGGTACTGTGATTTCAGGATGTATGCAAAGACAAAATGCAAAACATAACATTTCTAAATACTGTATGTTTCTTACACTTTGAAAAGTAAATAACTTTGTTGTATACCATTTTAATGATGTGGGAGGGAAGACCTTATCATTCATTTTTCTGTCAGTCATAAACCAAAATATTTGTATTACTCTTTCACTTAGCTTTTCTCCTATTTTTGCTTTGTAGTTAAGTGCAGTGTGAGTTTGAAATGAAAAACAGGTGAAAGTTCTGACAAATTTAAAGTACCTGGGAATGATTATTGAGGCAGATATCTTGCATGTTCTGGAAAGCAAGATGCCATGTGACAATTCAGAAGTTTATTTAATCTAAAAAAAACCAAAACGCAACTGCTTGTTATTTTAGGAAGAGCTACTTCAGAGAAAGTAAAATCTAATTTTACTTTAACTAAATTACTAGAAATTGAAGTAGCAAAACACTTTTTTCCGCAAAGGCTAGGGTTTTCTTTTTACTTTTGTACCTTGTAGAATTTTCCAGCAAACGCTTAAATTCCATAACAGGAATTCAGGGCAGCATCTTGTCACATGTCAGGTTGGCAGTTTCAGAACACATGCTTAAAATATACTTATGTAATAAACTGCATAGGAATTAAGATTTGCAAAATGATACCATCTCTTGAAGTTATTGAATAAATTTGGATTTTCAGTGGCTGTAAGGGAACGGAAGTAAGTAATAAAAATGTCTGTGTGAAAGCAGCAGTACTTCTCAGAGTCTGAGCTACTCAGGGTTTACACATAAAATTTTATTTATGGTTTATGTTTTATTTTTTATTTATCTGTATTTAATTTGCTTCCAGGTCAAACTAGTCTTATCAAAGCAAGAGCTCTATCTGGCAGCATGGTTTATAGTAACCAGTACAATTTTGTATGCAACTGCTTTTTATTGACATGTTAACACAAATACTAAAAGCAATGATTCAGCTAAATGATGATTTTTCAGAAATTCCAGTACTTTTGAAGTAATAGGTAGACAGAGCTGTCTAAGAAGAGTGGTGCCTTTATTTACCATCTCAGGGACAGTCTGAAAGTATCATTAATCCAGCGTCAGAAAAGGGGGGATATCTGCATTACTTCAAGGCTAACAAGGTCATATGAAGTAATTGCGAATTAAACAAATAATACATTTTATAACATAATAGTTTGCCTGAGTTTATTAACTGGGCATCATGTGTTCTTCTTTAGAATTCTAACCTGATTCATCAGAAAGTGTCTCCTCCTGTGGAACAGCAAGGATCTCCAATCTTGTCATTCATTACTCTGGAACAGTTCAATGCCATTCGTCTTGTGCAAAGTGTCCATCAATCACTTGCTTCTTTAAGTAGAGTCATCAGAGGTACCTCCTTACTGACTTCTGAAGTACAAAGACTAGCAACTGCTCTGCTAAATCAGAAGGTAAGTCGTTTTGTCATGAATTTACATTACAAGCAATAAAGAGACCCAAGGGAACTGAACAAAATTCTGATATGCATTTTCATGTCATCAATTTTTCTAAGTTCTTTTATTGATAGACTCTAAAATTGAATTCTTACATTGATAGTGACTCTAAAACAGAACTATGTTTTTTTCTGGAATGAAACCTGAGAAAAATCTTGCTTCAAGGACTTGCAGAAGCTTCTGTGTATATTATACTTTTATCAAGCTTTCTCTGAAAGACAAATCCGATAAGATTAGAAGTGGTGGAATACTATTTCCATTTCAAATACCAAATCATGCTAGATAAATCAAGCATATTAGCCAATAGAGTTTTTTAAAATCTAAGTTTTACTGCAGTTGTAATCACAACTTGCTCTCTGCATTTACTCAGTATGGATTATTGCCCTATCACACCAGACAAGCTGTGCCTACCATACCATCCTATTATCTCTCCCTGTATTCTTGATATATGAGAAAAGCAGCTGAAATTTGTACATGTACTTTCTCCATGTTTTCTGGGCATGTTAATAAACTGGTACAATTAGTGACTGCAAAACATGATCTGTCTTTAATAACTAGATGATTGGATTCTAAAGATAGTCAAACACTGATGTGAAATGCTGTATTTTTATTTCACCTGCAGCAACTGATAAATTGTGTCAATGCTAATGCATTGATTTTGAGATTTGCCCTTAATGAATGGTAATTCCTATTAACATCTTGTTTATCTTCATGCGAGGAACAAGTACTGTTAAAAAAGATTGTTATACATTTATTGATCGATCAAATTTCTAATTAAAACAATAATTAAAAGCTTTATGTTTTCAGATTCACAAGACAGCATTTGTTAGCAAAATTGTAGTACAACTGGAATAAATTAACATTTTCATGTTAGCAACCTCATTGCCTTTTTAAGCATGTTTTGACGGCGTGGTAGAAATTGGTGCAAAGTGTAAGTCATAGTGAATGCATAGGATACATATAATGGCCTTTTTTAGTATTTATAGTTATATTTCTTGTTACTGAGTAAGAGAGTATGGCTTGCTTATGTATTTAAGCTGCACTCAAACTGGGAACAACAGGAGCTGTGAAGCTGATCACGGTCACTAAACTGCACTTAAAGATTATATTCATTTTTAGCTCTTACAAATATCAGTGCTTCCTGATGTATCGAACAAACTCTTTCTGGCATTTCAGCTGCTTACTTACCCACTTACCTTGACAGAGGTCCTTTTATTGGATTGTGACCATAAAGCAATCTTTGTAGCAGCCTTCCAGAGAAGCTAATGCCACTTTCTTGGCATGGCAGCTAAACCTCATGGCAGCTACACCTCATTATATTTATCATCTTAAAGTGATTTGTTTCATGTATTTTCTATACACTGTTCATGTATAGTTTAGTGTGGTCATGTGCTATGTAACAAAGGACTGTTTTTAAAAACTTGAATTTTAAAAGCATCAAGATCATAGCTGTTTTAAGATTATAGCACCTGAAGAAGCTGTTAGTTCCCCAATAGAAACATGAAGCTCAATAAATACATGACTTGTAATGGTTTCAGTGGTGTGGCTTATTTGTGCAAAATCGATATGTTAGTATACCCTGAAATGTGCTTCCATACTAACAATTATCTAAGCTATTACTTTAAATTTAATTTAGTGATATATTAGCAATATTAGGTGAATGCCTTCTACATGATAGATTGGTGAGCTGCCTGTAAATCCATACGTAGCAAAAGACTCTGCAAAAATGCAAGGATAATGTGTTGTACTTTGAGTTTAAAATACAAAAAAAAAAAAATTAAAAAAAAATCATGATCATGAAAAAAAATAACCACCATACATTTGACTGTGCTTTATTAATTGTCTTGCGTGTTTTCTAGTTTATTCAACTTGTTTATCAATGACCTGGATGAAGGGCTAGAGCTCATAGCAAATTTGCTGATGGTACAAAGCTGGGGGAGAGGCTGATACACCTGAAGGCTGTGCTGCCAGCACAAGGACCTTTATAGGCTGGAGAACTGGACAGAGAAACCTAATGAGGTTCAACAGTGGCAACTACAAGGTGCTGCACCTAGGACGGAGGAACCGCCAGTACCAGTACAGGTTTAGGGCTGACTTACTGGAGAGCAGTTCAGCAGAGAAGGACCTGGGAGTTTTGGTGGATATCGAGTTGACTGTGAGCTGGCAGTGCACCCTTGCAGCCCGGAGGGCCAATAGTATCCTGGGGTGCATCAGGAGGAGTGTGTCCAGCAGGCTGAGGGAGATCCTCCCCCTCTACTCCACCGTGGTGAGGCCACATCTAGAGCACTGCGTCCAGTTCTGGACTCCTCAGTACAAGAAAGGCAAAGAGCTACTGAGAGGGTCCAGTGGAGGCCACAGTGATGATCAGGAGTCTGAAGCATCTTTCTTACAAGGAGAGATTGAGGGAGCTGGGCCTGCTTAGCCTAAAGAAAAGACTGCGAGGGGATCTCATTAATGCATATGAATATCTCGGAGGCAGGTTCCAGGAGGATGTTTCCAGACTTTTCAGTGGTGCCTAGTGACAGGATGAGGAGCAATGGCTATAAACTAAGCCACAAGAAATTTCACCTCAACATGGGGAAGAATTTCTTTATGTTGAGGGTGGCAGGGCACTTAATAGGCTGCCGAAGGAGGTTGTAGAGTCTCCGTCTCTGGAGACATTCAAAACCCACCTGGACATGTTCCTGTGTAACCTGCTCTAGGTGGCTTGGACTAGATGGTCCCCAGAGGTCCCTTCCAACCCTAACAATTCTGTGATTCTGTGGTTATTAATTAGTGTTCCCAGATCCAGATATTTTCTTTGTTTTATCTATAAAAGGTACACATTTAATATTTACTTTGAAAGATACTTTTTCTGACAAACTTCTGTGATCATATTTAGACAGTCTGTTCAGTACATATGCTTTTAGATTGTAAACCCCCTTGAAAATACAGCTGTAAATGTTACACAGTATAAAATGTTTATTCTGTTCAGTATCTTCAGTATTGTGTGATATCCCACAGATAATGATTTATATCAATTCTCTTTCACATAAATAGGACAATTTTGCAGAGTCAATTTCAGTATGGAGTAGGTAGTTATGTTTTTATCCTTATTTTATAAGGAGGGAATCTAACAGAGGACCTTTACAGCTTTTCTTTTTGAAGTCAGTGAGAAATTTGTACTGAAGGTCTTGCAGGATTCTATTCTCAGGTGTTCTACAAACACTTTAACATGATGAGAGAATAATCATGTGGAAGAGTCACTTCACTACAGAGCAAAACAGCTACATGTTCAAGTCTGAGAAGTCAGCAGGAAAGGAGTGAGAACCTGTGGTTGCAGGTGAACGATGGATCATGGCTTTCCAAGAAAAACTCAGCTTAGGCCTTTTCTGAGTGTTTGTGGTTACTGGATAGCAGAAGTTCTTGTAAGTTATCCATCTATGTTCCACATAACTAATTAGTGGGAATACGACCTTCCTATTAGTGGTTGTTTGCTTTGAACAATATACTACTCATACAGCTTTTTCCTTTGTAGATATATTTAATCTCCAGGTTATAGAATTTTGTTCAAAATGCTAGCTTAAAATGTAATGATGATGGTTTTTTCATGAAATATATTTGTATTTCAGTGTCCCATCACATGGCAAAGCAAGTGGGAAGGTCCAGAAGATCCTTTACAATATCTTAGAAGTCTTGTAGCCCGAGCACTTGCTATACAGGTAATTTTAAAGAGTCATTTTACCTCACTACACTGATGTTCAGCGACACGGTATAGTATGTGAATTGCACTACAGCAAGCCTTTAGAAACTCAAATCCCAGGGATTTTTGGATGTGTGAAAAAGCATATAAAAATTTAAGGATAGATGAGAAATGTGAAGACAGCAGACTGAGCAATTTGAAGTCAGTAAATTTAAATACAGTAATGTTGTTTGTTGCTTCACAATAGATTTACATCTTAGATTTTAATCATTTATCTGATGAACTGTGGGGAAAAAAGAAATATTTACTGAGATGAATCTTTACATCAAAGTCAAGACATAATCTTTAATTTGGTAGAGAGTTATGTATAAAGAGAAAAAGTGAAGCAATTCTAATAGAGCTAATGTGGAAATTCATAGAAGATTAGTCTTTGAGGCAAATAAAGAAAACACCTACATTCTCCAGGTTTACAAGTGGCTATAGTAGAAGGTTCAGGGCCCAACAGCTTTGTCAATCTACATTCTGACAGTAAAAAATATAAATTTTAGTTAAGGTAAATTTGTCTATATTTTGACAGAAGAGGTATTTTTAAGCTAATAGGCAGACAAATAAAAAGGTCATTTATCTAAATTAATTAGAATTTAAAGGAACAGATTTCATTATGTTGGATATATAGAGAGGAAGCTCTGAGAATCTTCCAGAGAAGAAGGTTCCTTTAGGAGGGACAGATCTTCGATTACCTCCAGGCAGTAAATAGAAAGCTGCTGGTTTTGACCTTGATTAACACAGTCTTATCCAGTGGGATATGAAGAAGATTTCTGTGGACATTAGTGTTGACTGTCAGATTCAGAAGGAATATTTGAGGGACACATGATTTCTAATCATTACTTTTTCAAAAACTATCGGATGTTTCCGAAGTATTAATAAAATTCTTGTTATGCAAACCATTTCTTCTGGCTAATGTTTAACTTTTCTTTATCCTTTCCTTCACAAAAAGGCTCAAGTTATATAAAGTGTAAATGTGTATAGCAATAAGTGATAACGCAAATTCAGATGTTATTTTGTCATATAGCTAGAGTTGAACTCAGTCCCTTTTGTCTTTTGCCTGACTATTGTAGTCATCATTATTAAAAAAGCATCATTTGTGGTTAAATTGGCAGTGTTGGTACCCTGCAGTTTACACCTTCTGCCTTTACTTGGTTCTGACCAAACTGCACACAATTTTCCTTACTACACAACCTTTTTTTGAAGTAGAAGCCTGAGATTAGAGTTCAAGCATCTGTGTGGAGTGCACCTTCCATGGAAAGTAGCGATAATGTGTAAGAGTGTAACAGGATGAAATTAGTTTTACAGTAATAGATGATTTTCAACCAAGCATATTCAAAAAGGTCTTATTTCCATATATTACTACAGTGAAGTATTGACAAATGTGCAGCATTATATTACCATGATAGTAATCTTCCTTTCTCATTGTTCAAACTCCTGACAAAATTGTACACTTGGATTGCTTATTTTAATGAAAGTTATTATGAAGAAATCATTTACCATTTTTAATGTTTATTTACTTTAAGAGAGGGACAGATTATTAAGGCAGAGCTTTACAGTAGACATTTACGTGTATCCATAAACAATAAATTGTGTTAATTTTTGTTAGTGACAACAGAAAGTAGTGACAAATGACCAGGTACTGGTTCTTACATATTTTTTATGTTTTTTTTAATGTCAGATATGTCATGAAGTTTTATTTGAAGCACTTCTTACTAATAGCATTATCAGTCTGTTTTGCTTCTCACGCTTCTAGTCAGATCACATCTGAAAAAAAAAATCTGGGTTTATTTTTGCATGTATTTTACTGAAAAATGTTGATCATTTCTAATTATGCATTTCAGCTGAATCATCCTTTTCCTTAAATGTGATTCCAATTCATATTTGTTTATATTATACCAAGATCTTGATTAGCCTTGATCATTTTTTAATTAACATTCCTTTTTTGTGACTTTTCATTATTGATTTTAAAAATGTAATTTCTTATTAATTATGTCTAGATTTAGTATTCAGAAATTCAATAAAGTCTTCAATTAAGATTTTCTCATACCTCTGAAAACTATGTTTAGATTTATATTTCAATAAAAGCCGTAATTTGGATGGGTTTAGTTTTATATGACCATCTGCATCATCATAGGTATTTGATATTCATACCTCCCTCTGTTTCATTCACTACAAGATCTTGACATCTGCCTTCACCTTTTGAGACAGGTTGGATTTAGATATTTTTCAAGAGGAAAATAGGAGACATTGAAGTCATACTGAAAGATTGCATCTACTAAGGATGCAGTAGGTCTCTCCTTAGGTTATTAGTTAAAGGCTGCCTTCATCAGGGTTTTGGGAGGAACCCAAAATGTAGGCCAGATGGTAGAGTAATTATAGCAGAATTTTTAGAAGTGTAAAGATGTTCTGGGAGCATTACACAACAACAGACAGAAAAACAACAGGTGCTGCATTTCTCAGGTCTGAATTCAGTCAGTAAATGCAAAATAAAAAAAAGGAAATCTGCCTACTTAAAAGTGTGAACAAGTCATTATATGCAAAATGCAATAGACCCATGTTTTGCAGTGTATTATGTTGTGCTGATAGAGCTGATGGAAATACGTGATTTCTCCCCAGGTGTCTTAATATTTGGATGTTAGCTTTTTCTTGCAATTGAAATAAAATTTCTCTTTATTGCATATTCTTCCAAGATGTTCGGAATACTTTCAATTAGCGACGCTGACATTCAACTTTACAGTATTGTGTTTCAGCTTGTCTGTCTACAGTGATTTATTTGCTATCAACATTGAGATATGAAGGTTATGAATCATCATAGTTCTTTGTGTTGGTTGTAATTCTTGGTCCCTTATACTCAGTTTCCTTATGGTGGGATCGTAAATGCAATCTGTGGTTTCCCTCTCTTGTGCTACATGATTATAGCTCAGTAATAACATACGTCAGTGTATAATGGAATTTGTCCATCTCAGTGTTAGATAAGTGTGTTCTCATGGCCATGGATACCAACAAGAGATAAAGAGAGAAAAGACCCAGAATACACTATTAAGAGGCAAAACAGCAGCCCAGGCAAATGTCAGCTGAGTATCAACATCGGAAGATCTTTCAGGTCAATAAATTGGAACTTTCTGTTCAAGAAGAGCTAAATAAAGAGCTTAATTGCACTTCTTCCACAAAACCACCTCTTATTCCAACAATACCTTACATTTTAAATGAAAATATTATTTCACTCTTCTGAACTGAGCTGCTTCTAAGTCATGTATAAAACCAGTTCTTCCTTTGGAAGGCTGTTTGGTCAACTGCTGAAAGGCCTGCAGTGTACACTGAAAAAGGAGGACTGTTCAGCTCAGCCTCATAAATACTACTCAGAGTTCTAATCAAGGAAATGTTTATGAATACTGATTTTTTTTATTTTTCTAAATTATGAAAGTTTTTGTGTGTTGATCTATAGTATATAGTATAGTATTAGTGTAGTGTCGTATAGTATAAAAAATTGTATTTATCAAGAGACTTGTATATATCTCTTTGGGATGCTGCTATCACAGGAATCACAGGATAGTTAAGTTTGGAAGGGACCTCAAAGATCAGACGGCTTCAGTCCCTCCCTCCTCCTTCCCCTCCACGCCAAGGTTATCTCTTGTTCCCTCTGAGGGAAACCTAGGGTTTTAACATTTAATTTCAATACCAGTTTGACCCCATAGTGTGAGATGTTTTACTAATCTTTTACTGTTTGAGGTAGAATGACTTTGTTTCTGTTTTGGAACCCTTACTATTTCTCTGTTTCAACAATTATATCCCCAGAAAGTTAGATTGGTCACCCGAAGTATATAAAGTTTGAACTCTTGGAAGTTGCCTGCTGAAGCTACTACAAAACCTTCTGGGAATAGGAGACCTAGTAGTATTCCTTCACACCCAAGGCACCTAGGCAAAGAGGCTCAGTTTTCATTCACTGTTAACATGCAGAAAGTCTGCTCTTCTAAAGCCAAGGAAGTAAATTCTGCTGAATTTTCACAGAGTTAAAGAACTCTGAGGACCAGCCTATAAATCAGTCTTCATCAGTAGATAATATGCACATAAAATCTGCGAAGTACAGGGTGAGCTTGAATCCCAAACTAGGCATGCACACAGGCTCTGCACAGACACAGCTAAACACACCCAGGTTAGCATAGAATGACAATACCTTTACAAGCAGCAGCATAAACACACAACATGAATAGCCCTATCCTATTTCTGTGATTCCTTGCTCAGGGAAAATATCGTTCACACTTACTGCTGACTTTTGTTCTCACTAGTGTCTTGCTTCAAGTCCCTCAGCCTGCAGCATGCAGCTCTCAAACCTCTCATCCTTGTCAGGGTCTGATTGGAGAAAAACCCTAGTGCCGGACCCTATTTCAGTTTGTGATCCCAAGAGTGAAATTAAGATAAAAACAAGGTCAGGTACCGTACTTGGAGAGTTTATTACAAATTACAAAAAGACAGTTATTGTAAAAAAGGGAAAATATTGTAATAATGGGGGTAGCGATAGGACAGATTGAAAAAAAGGGAAAAAATGAAACAAGAATTCGGGGTGCAGAGAAACAGAGAGAGAGAGAGATAGTCACCACCGTGGATCCAGCGGTGTCCCAGGGATCCGTTGTCGTCGTTGGTGGTGGTGGGAGTTCTTCAGGGTTCATAGTCTCGTAGTGTCAAAGCAGAGGGTCTCCCAAGAGTTCATCAGTGGTGGGTGTCCTTGTGGAGGCATCCTTCTGGAGTCCCTTTGAAGGCACCCATTTTGGTGTTTTGTTACTCCCCCTTTTATATTCCTGTTCCTGGTGGACCAGATTTTCTGGTCTTGCAGCCAAATGCAGGGTGTTTGCACACACACAGGTGTCTGAAGCAATTCTTGAGATAATGGACAGCAATTCCTCACACCAGTCCTGGAGGTAATGGATGGAAGAGTGTCATCAGCTCTTTCTCATTCATCCCTCAGGCAATGGACTGTGGAGTCCCAGTTCAGCTCCTCACTCCCTTCTCCCAGGCAATGGATGGTGGAGTCCCAGTTCAGCTCCTCACTCCCTTCTCCCAGGCAATGTATGGAAGAGTCTTATCTCAACTCCTCCCACCCATCTCTTCTTAGACAATGGTTGGTGGAGTCCTGTTTCAATTCCTCACACCAGTTCTTGAGGCAATGGAAGGAGGAGTCTTAGCTTTTTCCCACTCATCCCTCAGGCAGTGGATGATGGAGTCCCATCTCAGCTTATGCTACCAATCTTTGAGACAATGGACAGTGGAGTCTGATTTCAGGTCCCTCTCTCACAATCCTCCTGCTGGCTGGTGCTGCCAGAAGTTTGCTAGTGGATTCCCTTCTCCCAAATAGGGAACAAACACACACAAAAATGACTAAAAATAAAGCTACAGGGGATAGGACAGGCTCTGGTGATCAGGTGCAAGGTTGGCCAAAGTGTACTGTCCAGCCGCCTCCCTGTGTGCGGCATGTGCTATTATACTTCTGTCTGTTTTCCCATTCTTATTCATCCCCCATCCACCTTTGGCTCTTCCCCTAAATATCCTATCATAAATCTTGTACAATCCCAGAATTGTCATGTTCAGTCCCAAAATTCACCTACCTGTGCACTCCATAATAAGGCCTATACCTCTTTAAGTAATCCCATGCTGTGTGGGGGGTATTTCAGAGTTTTCTCTTATTATAGATTGCTGTAGTAGATTTTGCAGCATAGACAATAGCTTAACAGTTTGTCTTTTATGATCTTAGGAGTAGCTGATTCAGGTGCATTAGGTTGGCTGTGTTCCCTACATTGTCACTGTTTCTGTTACCAATCTCTATTTGAGCAGCTCTTACCTAGGTATCTGTACAGTGCAGCATACTTAAGGTTTATTATTCTAGTATTAAATCACAAAAAATAATAAAAATATTGTGGTTTAAATTTACCCATTCTGTTACTTTAATTCAAATTTCCACCTTATGATGAAGAATTAGCATTTTTCTGTTGCTTTTCTTGGCTTCTCCTCTTTAGCTGTCATGAATATCAAAACAGAAATACAACTGCAGCCTAACATTATCTGCTAAGAAAGTGAGCCTTAATTGGCTCCCACAGCCCTCATCACATTGCAACATGATTTAACTTTGTTCAGAATTTATCAGCCAGGATATATCTATCAAGACCTTTTTCACTGCAGAATGAATTGCTTTAAATGGTAATATTTTTTGACTCAATGAGCACGGATTATCTCAAGTTTTGGGAAAACACTTTGCTTTATGCATGGAAAAACAGTTTTTAGAAAGCAGCATTGGAAAACGGAAAGATACCTCTACTTGCATTTCACTTAGTTTCATTGTGAGTAGTTGAAGTTTATTCCCAATGAAGTTTAGATGTTCTGTTAAATTGAGGCATCCACAAATTACGGCTTTTTCTATGAAATCAGGCTTAGATGTTTTGAAGCAGAATTCTGTTTCAACAGAATTCAGCTGCTGTTACTTAAAGTCTCAGAATTCTAAGCATGTTCAGTGAGAGTGGCTTTTCTTATTTAATTTTTAAACACTAGGTTGTAAGCAGAAGTTGGAGCAGCCTCCTTTATCATACCACTAACCTGTTGTGCAGCTGTCTGATTGTGCAATATTGATTGCAGAAGACGGTCACTTACAAAATGGTTTTTATAAGTGTTGTGTAAAAAAGAAGAAAACCCCAGGTCATTGCCTTGATGCACTTTCTGAGAAATTACCTTATTTTAAAGAAAATCTTATTTTAAACAATTTTTTCTAACCTAAGATTAAATTTAAAGGAACTAGATTTAGTATTCTCTATTTCTTTATGGATGCAAGTTAGTACTTATACACTCTATAATTTACAAGAAATTGTACCATGTATTATATAAGATGTAAAGCTGTAGCTGATATATTTTATTTAATCTAATAAAATGATCACCATTCACTGATTTTTCTCCTTAAGCTACAAGATTAATGTTCACAATACAGGAAGAAAGTGTATGCATTTAAATGGTTAAAATTAAAGTGTAGATTGCTCAGTTTCTAATAACTTCTTTTTCATTGTATCTCTTTCCTTTATCATGGACAAAGGTGCAAAAAAGAAGACAGAGTAAAATGGATAGTCTTGTTGGACAAAAGGTCAAACAAAAAAAAGGTTAATTATAGTACAAGTAGAAAATGTTATTATCATTTACATATGAAAATGGGTTTCATTATGTTATCCTGTCAAAGACTTTTGTAATTTTAAAATCCAGATATTAATAAATGAGAAGGCTGCAACACATGCTAATATGGCAATTTGCAGGTACATTCATTGATCTCCTTTGTTTTTTTCTAGACCACTCAGTTGCAGTAACTTGCACTTCTGATCATCATTATGTTGACGCAAATATTGTGTCTACTAATAAGCAATCCATTCAAAAATCCTTATTGTTTAATTTATAATTGTTACGCATGCATGCATAGAAATAAATTTGAGTACAATTTCTTGTAACTTATGGAGTAACTAAATATGATCTTGGTTCTGTTTTGAACTGTATGTGTTTTAGTAGGAACTTGCTTGGTGAAATAGTTTACAAAATATTTCATTGCTTGATTTGAGATTTTAATTTAAATGATACCATATAACTATTCCTTAAATAGCATTTGCAGATATATATTAAAAAGAAAGTCTATTTTCTAATAGAAACACATTGCTATTCTATAACTGAGCATTATCCCTAATTACCAGTCTTTTTGGCATTTCTTTGGGGGATGACAGAAATGTAGCTGTCTGTTGACCGATCTTTCTCTCTTGGAAAAAGATTTCATATAGCTGAATTTGAAATGACAAGAGTTTCATATTGTATTCCTGTGCAAATATATATATATAAAAGTAAAGTTTCAGAGCTGTCATGTCAAATTTAGTTTGTGAAGGAAAAGTTTCATGAAAGCAATTCTTGACGAAATCCTTGTTTGTCTGTTATTGCAGAGTAGTTTTACTCTTGGGAATTCACGTTCAAATAAAGCAAGCCATGCAGGATGCAAGTGCACTCAGCAACTCTGTTTTCATTACTATTTTAAAACAGGAGTAAACACAAAAACAGAGGGATTCTGGTTTGGGTCATGGGGTGGTTTTTGGTCTTCTTGGTATGGTCTTTGCCTATAAATGTTCAGCAAGTTATATAATTCAGGAAAAACAAAACAAAATCTTGAGTCAAAGCAGAAAAGTTCTTGAGAGTGATAGGAAGCTTAGATCCAGAGAGGTGGTGAATGCACCATCCCTTTGAGACATTCAAGGCCAGGCTGGATGTGGTTCTGGGCAACCTGATCTAGTTGAAGGTATCCCTGCTCATTTCAGGGATGTTGGACTAGATGACCTTTAAAGGTCCCTTCCAGCCCAAACTATTCTATGATTCTATCCCCATTTTAGGCATGTAAGTGACACTTGAAGTCAGGGAGGTTAGATATAGAGTCATACAATCATAGAATAGTTAGGGTTGGAAAGGACCTTAAGATCATCTAGTTCCAACCCCCCTGCCATGGGCAGGGACACCTCACACTAAACCAAGGCTACGTCCAACCTGGTCTTGAACACTGCCAGGGATGGAGCATTCACAACCTCCCTGGGCAACCCATTCCAGTGCCTCACCACCCTAACAGGAAAGAATTTCCTCCTTATATCCAATCTAAACTTCCCCTGTTTAAGTTTTAACCCGTTACCCCTTGTCCTGTCACTACAGTCCCTAATGAAGAGTCCCTCCCCAGCATCCCTATAGGCCCCCTTCAGATACTTGAAGGCTGCTATGAGGTCTCCACGCAGCCTTCTCTTCTCCAGGCTGAACAGCCTCAACTTTCTCAGCCTGTCTTCATACGGGAGGTGCTCCAGTCCCCTGATCATCCTCGTGGCCCTTCTCTGGACTTGTTCCAACAGTTCCATGTCCTTTTTATGCTGAGGACACCAGAACTGCACACAATACTCCAGGTGAGGTCTCACCAGAGCAGAGTAGAGGGGCAGGATCACCTCCTTCGACCTGCTGGTCATGCTCCTTTTGATGCAGCCCAGGATACAGTTGGCTTTCTGGGCTGCGAGCACACACTGAAGCCAGCTTATGTTCATTTTCTCATTGACCAACACCCCCAAGTCCTTCTCTGCAGGGCTGCTCTGAATCTCTTCTTTGCCCAGCCTGTAGCTATGCCTGGGGTTCCTCCGACCCAGGTGTAGGACCTTGCACTTGTCATGGTTAAACTTCATGACGTTGGCATCAGCCCACCTCACAAGCGTGTCAAGGTCCCTCTGGATGGCATTCCTTCCCTCCAGGGTATCAACAAAACCACACAGCTTGGTGTCATCCGCAAACTTGCTGAGGGCGCACTCAATCCCACTGTCCATGTCAGGGACAAAGATGTTGAACAAGACCGGTCCCAACACTGATCCCTGAGAGACACCACTCATTACTGGTCTCCACCTGGACATTGAGCCATTGACCACAACTCTTTACGTGCGGCCATCCAGCCAGTTCTTTATCCACCGAGTGGTCCATCCATCAAATTGATGTCTCTCCAATTTAGAGACAAGGATGTCATGTGGGACAGTGTCGAACGCTTTACACAAGTCCAGGTAGATGACATCAACTGCTCTACCCCTGTCCATCAGTTCTGTAGCCCCATCATAGAAGGCCACCCAATTGGTCAGGCAGGATTTCCCCTTAGTGAAGCCATGCTGGCTGTCACCAAGCACCTTGTTGATTTTCATGTGCCTTAGCATGCCTTCCAGGAGAATCTGCTCCGAGATTTTGCCAGGCACAGAGGTGAGACTGACTGGCCTGTAATTCCCCGGGTCATCCATTTTCCCCTTCTTGAAAATGGGGGTTATATTTCCCTTTTTCCAGTCGTCGGGAACTTCACCTGACTACCATGATTTCTCAAATATGATGGCCAGCGGCTTAGCAACTTCATTCTCCAGCTCCTTCAGGACCTGTGGATGGATCTCATCAGGACCCACGGACTTGTGCACGTTCGGATTTTTAAGATGGTCTCGAGCCAGATCCTCTCCTCAGTGGGCGCAAGGTCTTCATTCTCACAGTCCCTGCATCTGCCTTCCAAGACTTGGGTGGTGTGGTCAGAGCCTTTGCCAGTGAAGACTGAGGCAAAGAAGTCATTCAGAACCTCAGCCTTCTCCAAATCCTGTGTGGCCAGTTCTCCTGAGAGCTTCCTGAGGGGGCCTACATTCTCCCTAGTCTGTTTTTTATTTGCTATGTACCTGAAGAATCCCTTCCTGTTATCCTTAATACCTCTAGCCAAGTTTAATTCTAACTGGGCCTTGGCTTTCCTAACCTGGTCCCTAGCTTCCCGGACAACATCCCTGTACTCTTCCCAGGCCGCCTGTCCTTGCTTCCACTTATTATAAGCCTCTTTTTTTTTTCATTTGAATTTTCCTCAGGAGCTCCTTATCCATCCAAGGAGGTCTCCTGGCCCTCCTGGTGCACTTCCTTCTAGTTGGGATATACACTTGCTCTACTGAATGTTCCCCTGTGTGTTCAGCTGAGTGCTGTAAGTAACAACTTAATTAGAATTTGTGCCTTACATGGAGGAGAATGTGTAATAGCACATTTGCAGGCAGTGATATGTTTATATTGTTAATTCTCCATAGTCACTCTGGACTAAGAGCGTTATGATTCAACAAAGAATCCGTTCTCTGCATCTGAGCTTGAGTTTCAAAATTGCCCTCATGTTTGTACTGTTGTACAGTGTTGTATATGCTTTTTCCTGCACATGCCATGTATTCTCTATAATTACTATTTTCAGTGTCATTTCTAATATTTCATGATCTCATATAATAATCAACTGAAATTGCCTGCATATCAGGAAAAATGCAGTAAATAATTTAGAACTGAACTCAATATTGTTCATTATTAAGACTTTCAGATTGTGCAGCTAGAAAAAAGATTTATTCAGTGATGTGTATTCATGTATTCTCATCAGACGGAGAAAGTAAAAATTGATGATTTGAATATATCAACAAAAGAATCCATCAAGGAAAAAATACAGTGAGAGGTTACTAGAATAATAAAATTATGTTGCTTATTAGCTGCAAGTTTGCTAAAAACGTGTCATCCATGATATCATAGAAATGCAAAATTCTCAATAAGCTTATGAAACCTCAAAGGGAGTTGTTATTTCTTCCTGTTCTGCATTTATGAGGCCACATCTGAAGCACTTGTCCAGTTTTTGGCTGTTTGGTTCAAAACATTACCTGGATTATGCAGACAGCTTTGTGGAACCTCCGCTTTGGAAGATACACAGAACTAGAGTAGACAACACCCTGACAGTGAATTTGTCCCTACTTTGAGCTGCCATTGGATCAAATGACTTTCAGAGGTCTCTTTCAACCTAACTTCTACAATTTTGTAATTTATAACTTCGTCACTGTTCCTTTTGGGTCAGATGTGCTCTAATGAATATGCACTTGATTTGTACCAATTCTGTGTAGTACTTCTCTCTTAAATGTTAAATATTCAGTTACATACACTTACTAAAATCAGCCAAGAGAAAACAGACAGAAGTTGTGAGAAGGGAAACTCTAATCAGGTATTTGTAAGGAAAAATCATGTTGACGATGGTCAGACACTGGTACAGGTGGTCCAAAAAGGCTGTGGAATCTCTATTGCTTAATTATTGCTATTTAAAATCATATTGAAACAAGCCCCTGAGCAACCTATTGTAGGCTGGCCGTTGTTTGAGGGTGGGGAGTTTGACTAGAAGATCTCTGGAGCTCTTCCAACCCTAATTATTCTGTAATTCCATGATACTGTAGGACGCTTCAAAATACCATGCAGTAGGTATCAAAATGACATAAACATTGCTGCCAAATGTTTAATTTTATGAATAAATTATTTATATAACAGAAATAATTTTAAAACTGAAATATAAGACAAAACAAAAACAACAACCAACCATACAAAAAACAAAGAAAACCCAAACAAACACGCATTTAAAAATAAACCAAAAAAGTTCTGTTTTTCCCTTAAGTTACTCTATAAAGTCTATGTCTCCAGGTTACTTCCTGAGAACAGGTTTGAATGAAGCTTCATGCCATGCTACTGCTTTTCAGCACTGTCTTAGCCCTCAAGTGTGACAGGACAGCTTGACAGTCCTTTTGGGGTTAGCCACCAAAAAATTCCCTTTCCTGTTTAAAGAAAGGTTTTACGGGCTTCAAATTTCTGATATACTCTACTTGAGATACCTTTACTCCAAATGCCTTGGCTTTACTATGTAGGAACGAACAACATACCAATTAAAAAAATTCCTGTGGCTACACAGTTACGCTTTGTTGAACGATCCATTTGACAGTCTGAGCAGTAATCCTGTGCTGCACTGTTGTGTTCAATGGAGTGTAAGTATCTTTAGTATGAGCCAGCATGGTGTGTCACCGTATCACAGAAATGATACAGAAATGGCCATGCAATCCTGGAGGTCATTTGTTTAGAATGGGGTTGCATCAGCCGCTGTTTCTGTTCTGTGATCTCTTTTTTCCAGAGCCAGATGAGAAGGCTCTGGGGAGACATCAGAGCACCTTCCAGTTCCTAAAGGAGCCTGCAAGAGGGGGGTTTTTTACAAGGGTCTGTAGTACACAGGGCAAGGGGGAATAGCTTTAACTGAAAGAGGGTTGATTAGACATTAGGAAGAAATTCCTCACTGTGAGGGTGAGGCACTGGTACAGGCTGCCCGAGAAGTTATGGCTGCCCCATCCCTGGCAATGTTCAAGACCAGGTTGGATGGGGCTTTGAGCAACCTGGTCTAGCAAAAGGTGTCCCTACCCATGACAGTGTGGTTGAAACTGATATTTAACCCTAACCATCCTATGATTCTATGATTCCATGCTTCCTTTTAGTTATACCAGCACCATCATAATATAGATTTCAACATCCCTGCTCCAGAGCTCCACAAAGGAATTATTTCTGAGGTAGTCCTGGCTTTGTTCAAGGATTAGGGTAGACAGTCTTGTCTGTTATCAGGAAATGAATTTTATGTGCTGCTGTGTTTTCTCCCCTGCAACTTCTTACCAGTGAAGGTGGGAATTAGGACATAATGTCTTTCAAAAGGAGAGAATACTTGAAGTTTCTTTGAATGTTTGTCCCCTTTGCTTTTCATGTTTTGTAATTTCTGGTTCTGGTTCTAGCTGTTATACTACCTTACCCAGTTATACTCTTTGTAACTGCAAATGCAGTTTAGCACCTAGTAATTGATGTACTTAGCTGTGGAGAAAGAAAAGACTAGAACACATGAAGCATGAGGATTGCCTAACTTGATACTGTGTTTAGTGATCATATAGGAAATATATGAATGTAGATATTTTTTACATGCATCAATCATGAACTTGTCAGTATGATGTTACACTTCTTATGCAGCATCATCATTCTGGCATCCTTATTAAATATAGGAAACAGCAATTCATGGAAAGTTCCTGTTTTGATAAAAATAAATTAATACAGAAACTGGAATGAGATCACATTTGCTGATGCTTCCGTCAGCTATACCTTACTGCATATCTGCTTCTGTCACAGCATGGTTTTCACACTTCCTGAACAAACACGGGGTTTCTAGGCATGTCAGCTGAAATAAAGAAATACTAGTATTTTATTTCGAGTAATAACCAGCAGTTTTGGTCTGAATAATAATAATAATAAATAATAATAATAATAGAGGACAAAAATAATAAAAATAAAAATTAGACTGCAAGTTAAATTCCTGTGTTACTTACCATTTAAAAGATACTATGTGCCAACATGTTATCATATGCCTGAAATACTGCAGTATTCACATGTTCATTTAATAAAAGATAACTACTTAAGGAATAAAAGCTCAAGTATTTCACATACCAAAAAATTACCACAAGGGTGCAAATTGTTGTATGCCAGTTTCTCTTGGGAAGCTACTTGTTACTCTCTCTGTGCTCAATGCCAGAAAAAATACCTCTATTCCATTTCTCGGAGAACAAGTCAATTACTCCTGCTGGCATTTACCACTGTCAGCCCTTAGGAGCACACCTATAAAACAGTCGCTGCACTGTGAGGGAAACAGGACTCTGACATAACTGCTGGATTGACTTTTGCATAATCTAAATTCTGGTTAACTGAATACTTACTGCCCTTATCCAAAGTCCTGGATTTTGGGTGTGGTTTTTTGTGTTTTTTTTGTTTTGAATCCCTCTAAAACTAGTGGAAAAACAGTGTTGTACTCTTAAGGTTTCAGGCTATGCATATTCATGTTAACACCCAATACAGTTTTCCAGGCACAGAACTGAAATCACTCCTGTAATGATTTCTATTATTTTCTCTTTCAATATAACTTCTCCTCTGGGACCACACCAGCAGAAAAGCACAGTAGAAGAGGTTACATTTGGAATGAATTAAAACAGTGGAGGAAAAGTACTTGATTTATTGTGGAGGAGTTCTGTGATCCTAAAGTTGTATAAATGATAATGTAAAAACCTGGCAGCCTCTGTATTTCTTCCACTGTTCAATATGAGTTTCTAAATTTGCTTTGGGATTACAGAAGATAAGGAAGGCTTCTCTTTGAAAATGGTATAGTTGCTTCTTGGATGTTAAGATACATGAAAAAAATATTATTTGAACCACCAGAGACTGCACTTAGAGATTTATTTATGTGGAAAAAAACCCCAAACAAAACAACCAAGCTTAATCCTTTTATTATACGAAACAAAACCTCACATTAGTTGAAATATTGAAATATCCTGCTAGAAATTGCTTTGTAAGCATTTTGGGTATTGATGATATGTTTTGATATTATATTTATAATCATCATACCCTAAATTAATCTATCATGGACAGTTCAAACTTCAATTTATAGTTTCACTGTAAAAAGAAAGATTCAAGAAATATTGAAATAATGAAATATTAAAATAAACACAGAGAAGGGTGTGTGATAGATTTTTAAATTTTATTTTGTAATGTAATTTTTTCAGGCTTAGGATATTTGGACTTGTAGATCACATTATTGGTATAATAGAAATCACTGTTAGAATGTGAATTTTTTTTTTTAAATAGGTTGCATACCATATACCATGCCTACCATGCCTTTTCCCAGATGTTATAGCTGTCATATATAACATTAACTCATACACTGAAAGCTGCTTTTAGTGAGTTTGGATCTTGACTACTGGCTGTTTTTGAAGAAAAAAAACAGATTCTGAATTGCAGCAAAGCTTTTTAAGACTATATTATGCAAGGTAGGAGACTGATGCTAGTCTTCTCCTTGTAATCCATCTGGCAAGTGACAAATGCTGGGTTATTTTGGACTATCTGTTAAGATAGGCAAAGTTTTCTACAGAGTTGGTGATAGAAGAAAGCCTTTCAGACTGAAATGCTATATGGCCATGCAAAATCAGTAAGCTAAACAACATTCATCATCACAGATGAAGTCAATGTATATTTTTATTGAAGTTGGCATAGGAGAGGGAAATGAAGGTGTTATAACTAATCTGTTACAGGATTTCTCCTTTTCAAGAAACTTCAGTCTTTCTACATCTTAGCTTAAACTTCCTTCCCTTCAACACCTGATCTCTCCCAACCATTACGGTGATTGATGTACTAGTGACAAACGATCCATTTAGTAGAGTGTCAGTGTCTTTTGGAAGTGTAGCACTTCACTAACATGTTGCCATGTGGTCATATAAGACACAAAGGAGAATAAGCATAGAGATGTTTTTTACACTTGTGACGTAAAATGCATTTTATTGTTATTTTCATTGCATTTAAATCTTAAATTATTTATTCAACAGCTGTGAATGAGCTATATCTCCATCTTTATGTAGAGCAGTACAAGCAATTACAAACTTTGCTTTTGTGATCTAGTGAGAGTTTTTGTTATTGTATATTTCCTAGTGCTACTTAATTATATGAGTTCAGAATTAATATCACCCACACTGGTCTTTTAATTGGTTTGAACATAAGCATCTATGTTCCTGACAGTGTTTCTTTTTAGCAGTTACATTTAAAGTTTGTTTGATGACAGCAATAGAATAATGATATTAAATACAAGTTGAAATGAATGTCTGCTTTTTATTACAGAAAAATAATTTATAAAATCTATCCTAACCGAAATGCAGAGTTACTTCTATATGATAAAAGATTGCAGTCATTAAAAGAATCATGCAGATAAGAGTCATTAACTCTGTACATTTGCCTAATGAAAATGGAAAGCAAAAATCTCCTAACTGATTCATAATCGTTTGGGTTGAGGGCTCATAATCAGTGATGTGACAGATTAAAAGAACACTGGTTTAACATTTGAACATGGTGAAGACTTTATGGAGATATGTCTGACACACTGACAAAGTAAAATTCACAGAGTGATATTTACTTGTATTTTGGATGACTTGCATCATTTCCAAGATGCTTCTATGGAATCATTCATCTGTCAGCAGTTCAAAGAATATAGTAGAGTACTTTATAAACAAGATGTGCATGCCTGGCAAATGCATTGTGTGATGTGAATGTAGCTTCCAGGATTTTTTATTCAGTGACTAGAGCAATTTCATAATCTTGTAGTAGCTGCTATTTAGAAAAGAGTGTGGTTTGTTTTTCTCTGTTTAGTGATAGCATATGGAATCTTAGTGTCTGATTATTTTCTGGCTTAGCATTAAACATTCATCTTTGTGTGCAGAAGTATATGGCTTGCGACTACTTGTAGAGTAGGTCATACAGAAACAGTACCATAGTCAGGGCTGTGACTATACCATATACCAAAGATGTACAGTACAAAAGTTTCAAAACAGGATTTTGAATGTAGACTGTTGCATAACCTCTCAGGTACCTAAATAACTCAACTAAAAATAAAAAATTCTCTAGTCTGAGATTGCTAGTGTTTTCAGCATCAAACTCACATTTCATTACTTAAAACACGTGGTTTACCAAGACTGCAGGGTGCAATGTGTGTCTCTCTTCTCATGTTGGCGCATAATGCATTGCATTGATGGGAAATTCCAAGCTTGCTGCTCTGAGTAGCATGCTCCGTAGCTGCATAAAATACAGGGTGAAAAAAGTAGGGTGGGACACGTGTTCTGTGAGGATAATTGGGGCCACTTGTTCCCCTGGCCTCTATCAGTTTCATTTATTACCAAACATAACAGAGGCCAGTTTTTATCTCATCAAAGATTCTGTGAATTCATGTCTCAAACTAATACTAAAAGGTATTTTGAAAAAAAATGTTGGTAAGTAGTTATAAAAGCTCTTACTGCAGATTGTTTCTTGAGTGTAATAGGCAGTTTACACAGAAGAATGATCTTAAAGCTTCTTTGGAAGGAATGGGGTTATTTGCCTGAACTTAGTAAAGCAAAGACAGTAATGACAAACATTTTGATGGAAAACATGAACTCTCCTGTTAGTAAAAGTGAGGTGGGTTTTCAACAGAATGTTAGAAACTTGATAAGGTTTGATTGTACAACGTGAGCTGCACTGTACAAAAGAACAGAATAGAAATTTATTTTGAATGGGTGAGTCACACTACACATAAACTGCTGGGTTTCTTTATAGGTTTAAGTGGTGTTAATTTTCTATTTATAAGATATTGAAATTAGTATCAGTCTTTGAGGTTACAGTATATTTACACAAACATTTTTCATTAAATAGTAATAATTGACAAACCCACATTGACTCAAAATGTTGAAAAAACAGGCAATAACTTCTGGATTCTTTGTTTTCCTTTTTCCACTCCTCTTTTAGAATTGGGTAGAAAAAGCAGAGAAACAGAAACTACTGTCAGATACCCTTGACCTTTCAGAGCTATTTCATCCAGACACATTTCTTAATGCTTTACGCCAGGAGACTGCAAGGTGAGGCAGAATAATCTATCTATTTGTGCTAATGTACCTTTGTTCCCTACGTGTGAAGATAGTTATTTCATTTTCAGGACACAGATCCAACAAATTATGTCAATTGCTGTCATTAGTCATCTCATTTTTATTACTTGCACTGAAGCAGAATAGCTGTGAGGTACTTTCTTAAATGCTGATTATTTTCTTTATTTTAGATAAAATTAATTTTTTTGTTCGTCAAAGACATAGTATGATATGGTACACATTGAAATACATTGGTTTTGGTGTTGTATTTCATTTCCAGTTGTTACATGTCTTTATAGTTCACTATATATATGTTTCCCTTGCAGAGTAATGAGCTGTTCAGTGGACAGCCTTAAATTTACAGCATCATGGAAAGGACGAATACAGGAAGGCAAACTTCAAGTTAAGGTATTTTACCATGATGTTTTAGTAAAAGTTTATAAACATATTTTATTTGAATAGTCTAAGTCATCTGTCCATAAACTTACTGGAAAACTAAGCTATAAATACATTGGTGTACCTGAGATGCAAGGCTGGTTGATTGTATATGGCTACAAAAATGGTAGTGCAAAACTTCTGCAGAAATGGGAGAAGGAAAGCAGTTATCTTTTTAGCCATCTAGAGGCACAGTGCTTATTTGAAATTTCAAATTTAAACTTATTCTTGCTCCATTCAATTTAACCAGCTTTTAGATAAAATTTTAAGCTGCAGTTCCATTAGTTAATATCTAACTATTGTCCAGAAAGACTTGTGGCATGTAGCAAGAGGAATTGCACATGTAAATCTGCAAGTCTGAGGCCATGTGTTAGCATTTATTGAACCACTGAAAAAAGAATTCTAAGGAAGTTAAACAAACCAAAGTGAACTATAATGTGACTAGCATTTGATATGATAAAGCTCCAACAATTTTTTAATGGACACTTAGGACTACAGTTAGCAGCCAGAAAGTCACTACAGCAATGTGGAGATGAGTCCTTGAATGGTTTAGTTTAGCTTCTTAACATTTCAGGTGGCACTGCCACTTTGGCTGAATCCAGATCTCTGCGCCTGTTTTATACTTAAATTTTGTAGGGAGTTCACAAAGTAAATTTTCAATGCTACATCTGCCAACAGATATGTTGGTCCCATGATAATACTGCACAGCTGAAAGTGCTGTGTTCAGCACAGAGCATGGCACTTTTAAGTGAATTCTTACAGAAACATGGCTGAATAATGCAGAGCACTCACCACACTACTGTGTACTGATGTGCAGGTAAAGCAGAGAGATTGCTAGACTAGAAGAGAAAAGCAAGTGCCAGGCCATCTTTTCTAGAAATGCAGGCAGACACAAGGCTGTGGGAGATATTAAGGTTCTGATTTGGCTGCTTGCACTATCTATAATAGAGAATGTCTAAGAATTCATATTCCTAAAATATTAATAGATTGTAAAGCTAGAAAAGATAACCATTATCATCCAATCTGACCTTTATACACTACATTCTTTTGAATTCCTGTTGGAACTAGAGAATGTAGTTTATAAAATTATTCAGTCTTGGTATTTAAATAAGAGTAGTGGCTTCTACTTCATTTAATGAGAAACAAATGGGTTACTAGAACCTGGAGATAAATAAACCAAGGGACTTATAAGGCTGTTTGGTTCTCTGGGATAAATTTGAGATATAATGAACCTCAGAGCCTGAAAATCACATGTTCTGTGGTTCCAGATTCAGCCAGGAGGACTTCTGAGTACATACCAGTGAGACAAAATTGAGTTTCACTCAATGAGAACACTCATTCTAATAGGGTATCAGCTGCAGATCCTAGAAGCTTGGACTTCTTCTAAACCATCTTTGAAAAATGTCAGTTGCTGGTTTGAAATACCCGCTTGGAAACTAGCAAAAGGATAATCAGAGGAAAAAGTTTTATAACAATCCAGTTAGGTATATCGTAACTTACATTTCTTTGCTATGTGTAAATTTATGTGGTCGTTTTTTGGTAATATTAGTTAGAATACGTTATTAGTAGTCACTGATAACAATGTAGGCAAAAAGGTTAATGTGTATTCTCAACTGCATTACAGAGAGTCTAACGTTTCGAGAGGAATTGAAAATAAAAAAGATAATTTTGTTTAAGAGTAAATTCCCTGCCACAGGAATAGTAGAAACAGTTAGGTGAGTGGTTATTTTTTAAGAAATAGGTAAGAATCCTGTCAAATTTACTCACTTGATTGGAATAGTATCCTTTGCTCAGTAAAAGCAGTATTCAGTGAATCTGTATTTGTAAATATTCACCATTATCATCACTGCTCCTTTCAATCTTTGATGTACATAAAGGCTTTGGAATCCTTTGCCATGCTGAATATTTAGATTATTTTCCATGAGTTTTCCTTCGTCATGGTCATGGAGATCTAGGGAGAAATTTTCACATTAGTAAAGCTAAATGCCACATGGACTATAACTAGGGCATAAAAATGTCAGCAATTCAGAAAAATCATCCCCCATAGTGTGTCTTGTTTGGTAAGGATCCTCTGGGTTGCACATTAAGATTGGTTCACATGAGCAATATGAATTCTAATAGTGGTAAAGCTAATGTATTTGCAGTTTCAGGAATCCAGGCTGAACTTATAAAATGGGGATCTGTTTTGCATGGGGACTCCAAGAAAAAAGAAGTTAATTTGATAATCTTTGATAAGGCACTCCATTCTTATGTAAGATAGATCTTAAAATTATCAGAAAGTTTGTGATTAAATAACTGGTAGAATTGATAAATATGATTTTTTTTTAATTATTATTCATTTGTTGATACTGCATGTTCCTTCTTCACATGATTGAGACTGCAGGCTTAAAATTAGATCTCTCACATCCCCTGCAAGAACCAGAGTATGGTACAGGCTATTCTGAGGTTTATCAGTCTCAATTTATGCTAGTGGTGCTATTTCACTTTGTGTAACTATTTCCACTGGGAGAATTGATTCTATATTCACATGGTAGGGGGACTCTGTTCTGGGACATGGGAGAGTCATGCTCAAGTCCTTGAATCAATGGATATTTAATTATTCTAATATAATATATTTTTTTAAGTATTGGAACAATTAGGAAAGCGGTTGAGGATTGAATTTAAACCTAGGATTCACACATACTTTGTATAACTATCTTAGTCACACTGACAGTGACTGTTTTTTCTTGACTTTTTTGATGACTTAAAATTTGTTCTGATACGGAGAAGAAGATGAAAATCTAATTATGATCTATATGATAAAAAGATTTTTCAGTCTTCCTGCACTTTTAAAAAATGGCATCGTGCTTCAGCAATTGTAGACATTTGGAATGATCTCTGAGTGCCAAAAATTTCAAATATATGAACATCTCTACGTCAGAAGTGTGAAGTGCTAAAATTGTCAATTCCAGCAAAATACAGAGTAGACAGAGGAATACTCAATCAGGCCAAGAATACACCTTAATTGGGGTAGATTATCAAATCTGATGTTAAATTATCAATGTTTATTCAGGTGACAGTTTAGATGGATGACATGGAGTATATTTTTCCTAGTAGGATGTGATGAATATTTGATTTAGAATCAATCTGTACAAAATTGCATCTTCTTTAGTATCACTTTCACTTGCTTTAACAAAAGGTACTAAAAATGTATTGCTGCTGCAGTATAATCACATACTGATATGCAAATACATCTTTTCTGTTTGCTCTGTGCACTGATTGTATGCTTATACAAAAGCAGGTAGTCATTCATTTTGGCATTCCATTTTCTGTTGTTGTAGAAAAGAATGAAAGAAAGGAAAAAACATGGTAAGAGACTTATGGGGTAGTAAGTGCTATGAGCTTGGGTATTGCTTAATATAAATAGTGAAAAACAAAAATGTATTGCAAGACATCAACACCCAAAACTATGCTTTTAGCAGTTGATTGAAAGATTATTATAAGGCATCTGGAAAGGTCTTTTTCACAGAATGCCTCCATCCTACTTATCAAGAAATTACTGAGGGGGGCCTATAGAGGTAATGAAATGAAAATGTGACTTCCATAAGTCTGCTGTAGTTTATATCATTTCATGGGAAATTATGACATTAAATAATAAGGAAAAATTCATTGCAGAGAATTTGAAATTTTGCAAGCAGAAATGCTTTGGACCATAGTATGAGCAGAAATGTATTTTAAAGAAAGATAATCTATAATTTGTAACACAAGGCTTTTGAAACTAAATTATTACCAGCTTAAAAAATACCAAATACTTCGTTAGAATTCAAATTTAAAAGTTTATGGACAACTTCGCCATTACTGTGAGCTGAGCTGCAAAAATACTGTGCATGCTAATTATAGATACTGTGAAATCCATGTCCTTCATAGTACTTGTAATTGCTCTACACCATAGAAATGAGAACATGGCTGTATGAGCACTCAGCCAAGCAGTATCTCAAAGTACATTGTTCGGGTGTTTTTTTTTTTTTTTTCAGCGTCTTTTAATATTGAATCAAAGTCGAAATTTAGGTCTTCATCTTCAAAGGAGTTTCTATGATTGGTTGAAGTTTTCCAGGAGATCCAGTGATGTTATTTTTCATAACTATAGTGTCAAAGGAACTGCCAATTTCAAAAGAAGAAATGTGTGCCCAGTAGAAAGATTTTTCAATAGTTTTCTATAGAAACATCTTTTAGACATCTTCACAATGGCCAGAGCTTTGTACACCCTAACAATGAATATTAAAACCTCTTCATCAGACCAGTCTTCCTTCAATAACTTTGACAAACTCACATATTTATCAAACTCAACTCCATAACAAAATTCCCTGCAGAATGCAGGAAGGACAGAAAGAAGAACTTATGAGATTAATCTTTCTAATATTTGTGTGATAGGGATAAATTAGAGCTTTGAAAGCATTCAGTCACGGTGTAGTGAGATGAAGTGTAACCCAGGGCCTGGGCATATAAGCAAGTAAGGCCTTGATTATATGCCCAGATATATAATGGGTGTATAAGTATCAATGTTAACAACAGAGAGGAGTAGGAATGAGTCTGTGGGAAATCCTCCATATTATCATTAGTAAAACTTTTTCTGCCTTTTAACGATATTTTCTTCACACCCTTTGTTCTTGCAAGACAGAAGAAGTGGTACTGGATGTGTATAGGCTATCATTAAAGACTATTGACACCCAAACTTCTCTTTTACTAGGTAAAGTCTGCTTTTTTCCAAAATCTGTCTGTGTGGAGGGATTTTAAGTCTGCAAAGAAACAATACAAAATTTCAAATCTTAACACTGTATCTTAAAAGCAACAGACCTGAAAATTTTGGAGAAGATTCAAAGGAAAGATCACAATAAACATGACAGGAGAAGGGAGAGGAGTCTCACACGTTCATAACAAAGGAAAGACCTTAAGCTTCTGACAAGAGATTGAAGGATAAAAAAACCCAAAATATTCTGCAATTCCAAATAGTCTGAAAAATACACTTAATTTCACTGTGGTCTTCTTATAATAATTTGTGGAAGTGAAAAGTCCCACTACACCAAGCTTTCCAATTTGGGTTGTTTTGGTTCAGGTTAGCGACAGTTCTAGAGACTTTATTGTGAGTCCTAGTCTGTACAGAGCACAGATAGCTTCAAAGAATGTTGCCACTTCTCTGGTCACTATCTGTCCCAGGTGAAACATAGCATTTTTCTGTAGATTTTTAAATGCAATCTTTTATAACCTCCTTTCCATGTACATGTGCATCATGCACGTTGTAAAGAACCTGAGCTCAGTGTTAGAACAGAAATACGACTTTAAAGAAGCAAATTTTTTAAGACTACAATGCCCGTCTACAGTCAAAAAAGATTTAGTTATTAAAAACCTAATCTTAGCTAGTATGCAGTTAGTAAAGTATTAAGAAAAAAAAACAACACTTGTGAGGAAAGCATTGCTTTTGAAACATGACAATAACCCCCACTGTGTTACTGTTGCAAGTTTTCGTGCCAAATATATCATTTTAGAATACTGTAATTACCTAAACAAATTATTTTCATTACATCTTCTGTGATACCGTTCTTCATTGTAACATCATGCTCTCATCACTTTTTAAAATTCAGTATGCTTTTCAAAACTTGCAAGAGAAAATTATTAAAAAGATTACATTAGTATTAGAAAATTATACTTTTCTCCGTTTTGGTTATGTGGTCACTCACCAGTTTCCAACATCATTGTATTTCCTACACTGCTTTATGAACCTTGTGTTTGGTGAAAGCCAACCTGTATTTAATTCAGGGCTTCAGTATGATAGTTTAAACGACATGATTTTTAGACTGTAGCTTCTGTTAGACAGTTGCCTTTTTCTTCTGTTAGTCATTAGCCTTTTGAAATACTGCTGAGTTAAGTTTTATTGTTGTTAAAATTGAATTTCTCACTTCAGCAGACCAAACTGACTATAGAAAACTATTATAATTTGTACTGGGAAAATGCTTAGTTCAGAGGCTGAAAGTACTTACTGATTAAAAGAAAGCACTTAAATCATATTACATGAAAAACATTGCATAGTTACTTGTAGAAGCATATGGGATTTTTCTTTGATTTTGCCAAATAACACTTAAGAAATCTTGAGTTAGTTTAAATAACGTTTTCTGTCATATTATGTCACTGTATTTGGTGGTTTGTTTTTTTTTTTTGCCTCTGCAGTAGCTCATGCATTCCATTCTTTGAAAGCTGAGCCCAGACTTCCAAGTAGGAAGTCATGCTTATTTCAGTGACTGTTCTTCTCTTCTTCTTGACATTGTAATGACTGTGTACTTGGCTATTGCTGTCATATTTCCATTAAAGTAATGCCAGGCAACTGCAGCTTCATAAATGATAACATTTACAGATATGTCTCTCTAACATTTCGAAGACTGTGAATCCGAGTCACTGGAAGTTCACACTGAAGTGTGGTCCAGATCTTGCTTTAAATCATGTTTCCTATTTTCACACAGAACATTACAATAATTAGTTTCCTGTTATTGAAAAACTGGTCACAGTAAAAAGGATCATCATTTATTAAAGCACAGTGTAATCATTACTGACATTTCAAGTCTGTTATATATATTTGAATATTTTATATTTCCATGGCAGATCAGTGGCTTACAACTGGAAGGCTGCAGTTTTGATGGAAATCGACTTGCAGAAAATCTGCATGACTCTCCCAGTGTGTCATCTGTTCTCCCTTGTTACGTGGCCTGGATTCCACAGGTACTAAATTATTAAAAGCCTTAAACTTTCAAGACCCATAATCTGCTTTTTTCTCTGTAGTAGCTTTTCAGTATGATGTTGCTGACCTGTTTTCCCTCTCATTTCAATACAGAATTCTTTAATAGGAAAAACAGTTACTTTTTTTTATATAAAACAAGAACTTACTATAATTTTATCAGTATTCTTTAGCTTCTGTTGTTTAGATTAAATCAAGGGCTTTATTTCAGTTATACCCTTTTCCTTGTCTTAAAAAATATTAAGATATTTTCAAAAGTATATTTAGTAAATGTGTATGTGAGCTTGGGAGTTCATTCCTAGAATATATTTTCTTTGCATTTTAAGCATTAAGTTAAAATGCAGCAGCATTAGAAAGAGAATATGATGTGATCTGTAAGCAAAGAAAGCCTTTCCCCTACTTAAACTAATTTAAAAATATGCCAATGCTTGCAGAACTATGCAAGATGAAAGTGAAGTAATCCAAACAGTAGAAGTTGTTACTGCATCTGCTCTCCAATTATAATAGCAATCTCTGATAAATAAAGCAAAAAATTGCATAGAACCTATTCAAGGATGTGTATGAATTACAAATTCCTATAGTTACCATCTTATCTCTAAAAGAAAGCTTATTGCAGAATTCACCTAATCAAAATATAGTTGTCTAAACATAAGGTAACTGGGATAAATCTCTGCCTAGATGTGACTAGGGACAGCCCAGACCTCTAACTCTGGAACAGACAGGTGAGAAGAATCCCACATACAGATCTAAAAGAAAAATATCAAGACTTTTCCACCAAGAATCTAGTGTAAATGTAGAAAGCGAGAAATAAGGGTGGATGTAGGTTTTTCCCACTTTATCAGAATAAATAAAATTAGCAGTATATAAAAAACGAAAAACAGTGCCACCTCTTATCCTGTTCTGTATACATTGACTCATCAAGCAAATGCATTTATTAACTGGAGAAGTCTGTTATTTGGCAACCCTGAGAACTCTGCAGAGTTCTCTCTTGAGAAGGCTAGGTTTGGTTAGAAGAATGTTAAAAGTTCACAGGACCCAAGTAGTTGAAATTTCAGTTAAAATTAAATTTATTAATTACCAGAAATTACGGCAATGAGGAGATTCATGGTATATTGTGATAGATATTGTGCAAGGAGCACCATTGCTAGCACATTATTGTATCCCAACTATTTTTTGTTTTTCCTCATTGTTACCTCCAGCACTGGAAGTATGGCATTATATTATAGTATAGCATTAGAAGTATAATGGTCAAGATTTATGCTTTGAACACAGAAGTGAATACTAGCCAGTGTCAGCAGTACTGCTCCCAGCTTTGATGGGAAAGAAAACACAGAAAATTAAAAAGAAAAAAGATACAAAGAACCACAAACCCTATTACAAAGTTGACCAGTGACAGATTTTGCAATTCTTTAGTAGTTTACAAGGCTTGTTTTGTACAGAGAAATAAACAGATTTCTAATTTACATGAAAGGTGGTGCACAGGATAGTCATAGAATCATAGAACAGTTTGGATTGGAAGGGACCTTCAAAGGTCATCTAGCCCAAGCCCCCTGCTATAAGCAAAGACATCTTTAACTAGATCAGATTGCCTAGAATCACATCCAGCCTGGCCTTGAATTCCTCCAGGGATGGTGCATCTACCAGCTCTCTGGGCAACCTGTGCCAGTGTTTTACCACTGTCATCGTAAAGATTTTTTTCCTCACATCCAGCTTGAATCTTCCCTCTTTTAGTTTAAATCATTCTATTGCAACAGGCCCTGGTAACAAGTCTTTCCCCATCTTTCTTGTAGGCCCCTTTTAAGAACGGAATTACCATGCATCATAGTACATAGACTTAGTGATGGGTGGGGTAGGATGGCAATATACACGGTTTTACATGGCAACACCAAATGTTTATCTTATGCACACTGAAAATGAGGATTTTAAGTAACCCTCTCTTTGTTCTGAAAAACATTCATCTTGTGTTAGAGATAAAACAGATTTTTTTCTGAATAACAATCGATATGCTTTAAACTTCAAAGATAAGATCCAGAAGTTATATGGGACATCAGCAGAGAGCTTTATCTATAAAACATGGAAGTGAGATAGTTCAATAATCAGTGAGTTAAACTTCTTCCAATGTACTTCATATTTGAAATTAATAGCAACTGAAGTCTTTGTCCTGGACTCAAGTAAAATTATTTTAAAACACAAGCCAAAACTTGTCAACTGCCCAGATTTTAAATATAAATTATAATTTATATTAAAAAAATTATAACTATTCTCTCTCTAAGAAGAGCATTTCTGAACTGCTCTGCCCTTAAGTTATTTTGCTGTGGGCTTCTCTGTAAAAGTGGACCACACTCAAACACTGTCCTCAGAAACCAAGGCAGAATCAGGACATTATGCACTCCCCCTTATCTCGTTATCCTCTGTGTAGAAGAGTGCATGAAGTAGAACATAGTGTCTTAGGATTCTCAGGGTTTGATTAATTTTTTTTTCCCTCTAAATATATCTTATGGAATCTAGTGAGCAAAAATCTGTATATTTATAATGCAATACTTTGAGGTCATTTTCAACCAAACTAAAATAAGGAGAACTCTGTAGAAAAAGAAAAAAAAATAAAGAAAAGAAACTTACAGAATTTCTCTGAGAGAGCCCCCTTAAAATGCTGCAAATGCTGAAAATGGAGTATTTTGAGCTACTAACATAATGCTTATTCTCACAAACTGTGAAGGTACTTTCCAGTTTTAATTCACTGATAGATATCCATAAGGGATGGAACTGTGTGTGAGGCAGTCTAGACAAAGAGAATGTTTGAACTGTGCTTAAGCCAAGGACATAAGGATTTATGGTTCAAAAAGACTTTCACAGAATGATTTGAAACCTCAAATAATGTGATTCCATAAAACATCAATGGGATTGAGAAAAGCAGAACAGCTTTTTTGATCAAAAAAGGTGTAAAAAGAGGCCTTTCTGGGCAAACTGGTCAACTTTTGGCCTCCCAGCTTTGGCAGAATTTAAATTCTCTGATTAACACTTTACTCTCAGACTGGCCAGCATTTTGTCTTCTTCAGTAGCATTGACCAAGGAATAAAAGTGGCAAGTATAATCCTGAGAACAGATGAGTTCTTTTGACAAACTGGTCATTAATTAGTTACTCTCTTGCAGTGCACAAACTTTCTGTAAGGATTTAAACACTGATGTTCCAAAGACACAGGAAGTTGATTTTCAAAAGGAACAACAGAATTCTTCAGAAATGGCTTACACTAGACATGCAAGGCAAAGTGCTTGAAACAGTTATTGTTTGCATGTTTCCTTTTTCCTGTTTTTAATTATTTTCTAATATTGGAGCTTCACTAACTCCCATTTGAGGTGATTTGCATTAAAAAGACTCATTTTTGTTTCAAATTCCTTTCTGACAACTGTGCTGCTTTGTTATTTGATTTTGAAAATATTGCCATATTTTCCTGTTGACAGGAAGGGAGATTTTGAATGTGACAGGAAACATGCTTAATATATATCAGTTGAATTAAAGCCTGAATTATTTACACTAAATAAATACAACATAAATTGAAACCCAAATAACATGCTGTAGGAAGTCTAAACTGAGTCTTTGAGCTCAGTTCTGTAGTCATGCATAGGCACAATGTCTTGTGCAAAGCCCTAGGAAGAAACTGTCAAAGGCACACAGTTTGTAGTACAGGAAGTAGAGGGTAGCTGTTCCTGTTCCCAGAACAGAGCATTGCTTGTTCATCCAGATACAGAGCGAGTGGTAAAGCCAAGGCTTCAACTGAAGTCCTTCCTTAAGTGGTGTTTATAATCTAAGTGTGATCTTTGTAATAGCAATACTGCTAATGTTGTGCAAGGAAAGTACATGTATAAGAGAATAGGAACTCTAAAATTCAGCCGGAATTTCAAAGCAGTCAGTTCAAATCTGAATGCCTAAAATTAACTTGGTAATTTCCTATTTAGACACTGAATGGAAAAGGCCTGTTATCCAGAAATATCAAAGAACCCCAACTCTGACTGTGATCGGTATTAGTATGATCTAGTTGAAGATGTCCCTGCTTATGCCAGGGGGCTTGGACTAGATGACCTTTCAAGGCCCCTTCCAACCCAAACTGTTCTATGATTCTATGAAATTTTCTAAAACCTCTGTTAGTAATCCTTCTCTGTAGCCTGGACCAAGAGTTGCCTGCCTAAGACTGAAGCATCTGAACTGTATCTTATGATCTAGCTTTAGATACGATGTCATTGCAGATTATTCCTTTCTCATGTTTTGTTGTCTATGTGATAACTAAGTGCTTGTTTGTTGACAGGATGCATATGGTCCGTATTCTCCAGAGGAATGCATATCTTTGCCAGTCTACACTAGTGTGGAGAGGGACCGTGTGGTGACAAACATTGATGTACCTTGTGGAGGAAACCAAGACCAGTGGATTCAATGTGGTGCTGCTTTGTTTTTAAAAAATCAGTAATCTGAAACTCCATTAACTCTCAGTTGTTTCCTATGAGAAAAAAAAAACTTTAGATTCATTGCTGATATATTTTTAAAGCAGTAGTTTTTAAATTCCCCTGTTTATTTTTTTAAGATACATAAAATTAATTCTACTTGAATAGAACTTTATTGTATCTTTGTGAGATATTATAAAAATCAACATGGTACTATTCATCTAACTGTTAATTTGTGCTGTTTCTCTAGACTGTAATGGGCTATATTTCTTTCTCAGACTTGCTGGAATCTCTTCTGTTTGCCCATATTGTTGAATATAAATTCAAAGTCAACATTTTTTCTTTGGTCAGTTTTTTTTCATTATCCTTTTTGAACTGTCATTCTCTGCCTCCATTATTTAATAAAATAAAATTCTAAAACTTATCTGTTATAATTGAAATTGAATTTTTTACTTGAATATAAAAGTCAGAATAATTGTTTCAGTCTGGTTTAATGATGTTTTACTCATAATCATATTTCTTTTGTTGGTAGTAAATAATAAGAGCTTCATAATCTTCATGTAGAGTTAAAAACTCAGATTACCATCATGGTTGATATCTAGAAGTTACTGAAAATAACATTTAATGAAACCGTACTAAATTCCAGTCAGAATGTGCACTATGTCCAAGATAGGCAAACAAGTTCTTGGACAAACAAAAGAGTTTTTCACCCACTTGTTAAGTCATTATGACTTGACTTAATTAATGTCTTTTGTCTGTGATATGAGAGACCTCTGGAGTTTTGCCCTTAGTGCAGGAAACTCAAGTTTGATTTCACCTATTCACGATAGATCATGTTAGGATGCTGCCATAGTGTGCAATTGGACAAAATCCCCAAAGAAGCAGGAAACCCAAAACCCAGCAGGAAGCAGCGTTACTGAAGAGTGATGAAGTCTCAGTGTAAGAATTGAAAGTGTCTAATTTTTAACTGCAGTAAGAAAGTCAGCTTATTAAGATATTTTTAGAAGCCAAAGTATAAAACCAATTTCTTGGTTTCCTTGGAAAACAAAATAGATGTCTTGGATCTTACATCTCTGGTAGATTTTATATTTTTTTTAAAGTGGCATTTAAATTAAGACTATATTTTGCTTGCTTGATATTTTTCATTGGTGGTTTGAGGAACGAAGAAGGAAAGCAGAGAAGAGATTGGCCACATATCTTCCTGAATAAATTTTTTTTTCTGTTCCACTCTAATGTTCACCCTTTAAATGAGGTCTTTGGTCTTCCATTTGGAAAGTTTCCCATTTTAGTTCTAATATTTACTGCCTCTGATTTCATGTCTCCTCTTTTTATGTATTTAGTCAGGAAGCCTTACTGATTCTACTAATATACAGATATTGACTCTATCACAAAAAAACAGATATGGAAGAGGTCCTCTGGACCTACCACACTGTGTTTGTTTCTATCTCAGGATCAGGAACTCATTTTCCTGCTGATAATTGTCTGTATCCTAACCCCTCACAACTGGCCTCTTTCTGTGTCCTGGGTTTAGCAGTAGCAGTCATTTTTCTCCTTCTTAGTAGCTGGTGCAGTGCAGTGTTTTGACTTTCAGCCTGGGAACAGAGCTGATAACAATGATGTTTTAGTCTGACCAAGCACTTTGTGAGCCTCATGCTCTGCCAGGGAGGAGGGCAAGCCGGGAGGAAGCAGAGACAGGACACCTGACCCAAGCCAGCCAAAGAGGTATTCCATACCACAGCACGTCATGCACAGGAGGTAACTGAGAGTTACCTGGAAGGGCTGGGAGACTGCGGGGTTGGATGAGGTATTGGTGGGTGCTTCGTCGGGTGGGGTGGGGCAAGTTATCGGTCGGCAGATGGTGAGGTGTTGTATTCTCTTCCCTTGTTATTTCCTTTATCATTATTATCATTGGTGGTAGCAGTAGTGATTTGTGTTATACCTTAGTTACTAAACTGTTCTTATCTCAACCCGTGGGAGTTGCATTCTTTTCGATTCTCCTCTCCGTCCCTCCGGGAGTAGGGGGAGGGAAAGAAGGGGGGGAGTGAGTGAACGAGTTACCTGACTGGGGTTAAACCACGACACTCTGCTCTGGAGGTTCATTACGCTTGTATCTATCATCTCCTACTGCCTCAAATTTAGAACAGCAGAATGTTTCTCAGTTCACACCATAAAGAGTTTTGGTTTTGTCCTGGGTTCAGCAGTAGCAGTCATGTTTTTTTTTCCTTTGTGTTAGCTGGTGCAGTGCTGTGTTTTGACTTCCAGCCTGAGAACAGTGTTGGTGAAGCCGATGTTCTCGGTTGTTGCTAAGTGATGTTTACCCTGACCAAGGACTTTGTGAGGCTCATGCTCTTCCAGGGAGAAGGAGAAGCCGGGAGGAAGCAGAGACAGGGCGCCTGACCCGGGCTGGCCAGGGAGGTATTCCATACCACAGCACGTCATGCCCGGGGTGGGGGGTGACTGGGAGTTACCCGGAAGGACACGGGCTTCCGGGTGGAACTCATTTTCTTGGCCGGTGGTATCGTATTCTCTTCCCTTGTTATTTTCCCTTATCATTGTTGTAGTTGATAGTAGCGGTGGTGATTTGTGTTCATTGGTTGCTGGACTGTTCTTGTCTCAACCCGTGGGAGTTGCACTTTTTCGATCCTCCTCCCTGTTCCTCCGGGAGTGGGGGAGAACCCAGGTGGGGGGGGGACACGGACCTCGATTGTTGTCAGCTCGGCACCACTCACTGGGAGTGAGTGAACAAGCTACCTGACTGGGTTTAAACCACGACAGGTTTCAGGACATTGATTCATGCATTTCTGTCACCCTTCTGACTGTCAGTCAGCTTGATTCAATCTCTTTTTTTCTGGCTCACCTCTTCATTTAGAGCCCTTCCATATTGCCAAACTGTCTGCTTGCTTCTGGTCCGAGTCCTTCTGTGAGTGATATATTAACACCCTTTTTAATATTTATCTATAACTACAGCACTGAACTGAATTTTTCTTCCTGCAGAAGTCCTGTGGAGCTCATCGAGACTGACCTACGTTCACCAAATGCGAAAGACGCTCTTACTCAAGGTGTCTTTGATGTGTTTTATATTTTTAATACAGGACAAAAAGCTGATTAAAGTAAATCTCAAGCTAATTTGGCAGCTTGAAATCTGGTAGATTTTTAATGATGTAATATCATCACAAAAAAACCTTGAGAGCTCTATATTCTCTTCACAGTGTCTTAAGCAGTAGGTTTGATACTTACTTTGACTAAGTGATTTGCTAATCTTTTCTTCTCATGATTCTAGTCATAACCCTGATGTTTTGTAAGGCTCCCAGGTGACCTAAAGAGGAAAAAGAGATTACTTCTCATGTGCTCCTTCATATTTATTGTCTGCATGGATTATATAATGTGCTTTCTTTCTATACAATGGTGTAATCCAAATGAACGATACTACAGGTAAGTACTCCTGTATATCACAGGAATGGTATTTTTGGTAGTAAAAGACAGAACTGTAAAGTGTTTATTACCACCAAAGTGCAGATGTATCATGAAAAACAGGCCTTTCAGAAGTATGAATCAGGAAACATAAGAAAGAAAAACATCAGAAACGCCTTAATGGTCTGACTAGTGTTTCAACAAGTCTGTTTCAAGGGTATAGGAACTTGTAAGACTAAAATATGTAAAGAGATCTTAAAAAACAGATTTTGCTACTCTGTAAACATCCTCTTTTGAAGACTTGAGAAAGGCATATTTCTAGCAAGTGCAAATTGTTATCAATAGAAATCAAAGTGACAAAATGCAAAGTAAAAAAACCTTTAAAGAATTCAAAACCTTTGAAAATAATGAAGATTGTGCAGTAATGTCTGAGTGGTTTCAAATGCAAAATCTTTTGCTTTTAGAAATACATTTATTTTGTATTTTAAAAGGAACAGTTTCTTCCATTTACACTTTATAGCAGTCAAGTATATGTCAGGTATTGGTGATGTCATCCATCAGAAGACATGCTGTTTGGTGCATTTAGCATGTTCTCAGCAAGTCTACCATCTTACAGATTTGCTATGTTCCCAAATGGAAGAATGCATGTTTGTTGAAGGGTCAGACTCACTTTTTTGTTGTTGAGCTATAATAACCTTTCAGAAACAAGACCTATGACTGTGATAGACTACCTCAAATTGTTGTAGTGATGAGGGAAAACTGTAGAGTTGATTTAAGAATTTTTTCCAGACCATTTTTAGAATTTCACTAAAATCCCAACACTGCAGTGCAAGCTATCCTGAATACAAGTAGATCTGGTCATGCAAATGAGTCTTCACCCTCCATTTCTTTGTTTCATCTTTTAGAGACCAGAAGAGCAGTTATTCCTCCCAAAATAGCTATATAATTGTTAGAGCTGAAGGGAGACAAAAAGCCTGAACTCCATGCTCAAAAACATCACATATGAATCATTCTATGAACTCTTCTTAAACTGATAGACTGTCTTTCATTGACAAAAATGAGTTTACATAAATTATACTGAATACTGGTTACTATACTAAAAATGTGCAGGCTTGACTAGGGCTAGAAATCCTTATATGAAGTTTTATGTTTATGCATTTTAATCCTTTTAATTTTTACATTTTTAATCCTTTGAAAAGAAAACATATAAGTACGAAACTAGATGTAGAAGACTCTGAAGATGAATAGCGGGTCACGTCTGAGAAAACAAGCTCACTGGCTGTGAGTCCTCACGCTGCATTCTCTTTTGAAGGTCCACAACTATGTGAGCGTGCTTGAGTTCTTGACTTAGAAGCTTCCTTGGAATCTCTGCTGCTTGAGAGGCCATCCTCCCTAATTTCAGCTCATTGCCTCCTGTGTGTGAGGCTGGATAACTCAGCACCGTTTCCTCTATCTACATTTCATTTCAGCTACTGAAGCAGAACATATTAGAGCTCACTACACTGATGTGTTTCGAGAAATGCCTTTCTATGAGATCTAAATTTCTTATTTCTGGTTCTCATGACCTTTCTGTAAGATGCCTAGAAAGCAACAGAACAGGGTTTTTTCCACTTCCAGTAGGTTTGATACAAAAAGCAAGACTTTGCATTAATGTGTTTTACAAAATAAGAGAGTAAATATGTTGTTACTTATTTGAACAGCTTCACAACAATTACTGTTGCATGCCATTTGCCTAAGGAACAGTTGTCAGTTCTCCCTGATCTTTTTGGATATTGGTGTGTTTTTTCCTTCTTTCTTTTTTTATTTTAAATTAATATGTTATAATTTATTTTAGCACTTTATAATTCATAAAGAATCACAATAGAATATCCAGAAAGCGTTGCACAGGCTAATCCTAGAATGGCATTGTAAGTATGAAAGGCTAGTTAATACAAGAATTTGGGTGTTCATGGTGTGTTACAATACAATACCATTCTACCTTTTTGTTATCAAAGCCAAAGGCATTACTGTTGTTCTTGTTCAACACCTAAATTAACTGAGAGTACATATAATTTGAGTACAGGGTAAATATGCTGTCCAGTGTTCATTCTATCTGTGTAAAGGAAGTTACCTAAACAGCAATAGCAAGATGCCCAACTGGATGTCAGATATACGTACTCCAACTGGTAGCAGTTTCTAAAGAAGTAAGACAGAATTACTACTGGCTGTGCATCTCAGGAGAAAGCAAGCTCCCCCAGTTGTCTTCAAAAGAAGTCTCAGAGATATTCTTCATTTCTTCACTCAGTGTTAAATTCTTTTATATTTTTCAGGGTGGCAAACAATCTTCTTAACAGGTCACCTTTGGGAAAAGTCAGTAATCGTGCTCATGAAGTGTACTGGATGGGCAATTTCACCATCAGAGCTAACTCCTCTCAGTCTCTGACAAGGTGAGTTTTTCTCATGCTATCCTACACGGTACTATTTCCAAGAATAAGAGGATGTTTCATACATTTTATCGCTCTATTGAGATTGCAAAAAAATGTCAGCGGTTAAGAGTGGTTGTGTGACGGGCATGGTCATCTCAAGGTCCGCCACTAGATGGTACTGTGGACTAGACTCTCGTGAGAGACTGGCACAGGAAATTTAAGGGGGTTTGGAGGGTAAGGACAGTTTATGGTCTACATAACATTGCATCAACAGTCTGTTCCAAAGGAAATTTTCTTATCAGCAGTGCTGAATAAGCAGCTGTGTCTTAAAAAAAAATTGCTTATAGTTAGTTGAGATGTAGTTCTTTTTAGAAATAAGTGATTCAGCAAGTGAATTTCTTGGTACGTATTGGTGCCTTGGTTGTAGAAGTGGATGAGGCAGTGACTGACCACTCTGGCCTGATTGCAGCTATTTCTGTACATCTTCAGTATCTGCGTGGGAAGAAGGAACGGTGAGGAGAAGTTTGCCTTTGCAGCCTCCTGCATCAGGCAGAGCATGGACAGCAGGTCGAGGGAGGTGGTCCTTCCCTGCTCAGTATTGGTGAGACACAACTGGCATTCCAGGTCCAGTGTTGAGCTGGCTGATACAGGAGAGATGGGCATGCTGCAGCCGGTCCATAGAAGGGCCACAAAAGTGATTTAAGGACTGGCACATCTGGCGCACAAGGCTGCAAGAGCTGAGACTGTTCAGCCCAGAGGGAAGGTTCAGGGGACTTGTATCAGTATGTATAAGTATGTGATGGGGGAAAGGGGGAATAAAGAAGACAGCCAGACTCTTCTCGGTGATGCCCAGTGAAAGAAAAAGAGGCAATGGGCTCAAACTAAAATGCATGAAATTTCACTTAAGGTTGTTTTGTTTTTTTTTCTTTAAAGGTGCTTTCCAGCCTCAGGTGTTCTGTGATTGTATGATCCTGTATAATGGCTAGAAACAAAGAGCAACCATTTTAGCTCCCAGTATCAAGCAAGACCAGTGTGCAGTAAACACTAAGCTTTACTTATCAGTAGGATCTTCTAGGGAAGGCACTTCACCTATGGTAGTCACACCCTTAAAGCTATGGTTAGTTTTAACTAAAAACAGGAAACAATGCCATGACTGCCTCTCAGAGAGTTACATGGATATTAGTAAGTAGGTAACATGCTGTTTTGACTTCTTCATTAGACCTTTTGGAGTTGTACTTTCAGCTGCTGCACACAGCGGGGTAACAGTCCCCTTTCCCTTTCATGTCATATGGGTAGTACCTGCACTTACCCACTAAGCTGCATCATATAGCAACCCACTGTCCAGGTTCCTTGCTCTTTCTTGTAGAATTCAGAATGCAAGAGAGTGTCTGATGCACCTGTCCCTTTCATTGCAAGGGAATGTTGACAAGGTAACTTGGGCACACTCCTGTCTCCCCTGGTTTCGACTTAGATTCCATGGCTAAGATTATGGAATACTTAGATGCTGCACTGGGAGAATGTGAACATCCAGACACTGAAACTTGTGGTTGACTGCAGGCTAGCAGTTTTCAGAGGCAAAAGAGGAATGCTTAGTTCAGGAATGGGCAGTTCTGAGTCCTCCAAGGCAAGAAGGGCACTGGAAAACTTGAGACAGCTCAGAGGAGCCCAGCAAGGTGCCCAAAAGGCTGGACCACATGCATTTTGGGGAGAGGCTTAAGGAAGTGGGCTTATTCAGCCTGGAAAAGAGACAGCTTTGCTGAGACAGACTTACTAGAAGATTGCCATTGCCTAGAAGAGGGTTATAGGTTTCATGACAGGAGGACAGAGGATGTTATAAAGGTACACAGGGAAAAGTAGTTCCACCATGAGGATGGTTGGGCAGAGGCACAGGTTGCCCAGAGAGGTTGTGCAGTTGCCATGCTTGGAGGTTTTTAAAACTTGGCTGGTAAGACCCAGAGCAACCTGTTGTGACCTCAGAGCTGAGCCTGCTATTGGGGATCTCCTTGGGTCCCCTCCAATGGCACTAGACTATACTTCTAGCTCTGAACAAAAGAACAGTGGATTAGTTACATGTTCATTGTTCCAAGCAAAGTGTATAAATTAAAATAAGAAAATAATGTTACTCTGCTCTTTCTCCTTTTGTCTCCCTATGGAAATGACCTGCAAGCCCTCCAGTTTTGCTGCTGCCTCATAAGTGATCAGCATGTTCAGGGGTAAGTCAATAGAAAATGAAGCAGTTCACAGAATAAACAGATGAATGAAATGTAAAACCGTAATAAGGCCGGCCAAAGACAATTTAGAGGAACCTCATTTAAAGCATAAAACCAAAAACTAAATGTTCTGAACGCACCAGAAGCAGGATGCCTGCCAAAGAGTATTAGGTTATCAAATGACTGAAGTGTAAAAGTAGTACTCCGGGAAGATAAGACCACAACACAAACCTAAATTCTTTACACCAGTATTCATTTCAGAAAAGCTGAGCGAGGTTCCCACACTGATTTTTTTCTCTCTCTTTTTTTTTAAATAAGGAAAGTGCTTTAAGGGTCATCTTAAAATGACCTGTCAAAAGGAGAATTTTTAAAGAAACTGAGAAAATGACTAGTAAGTAACAAGTTGTCAGGGCCAGATGGTCCTCATCTAAAAGTCCTAAAGGAACTCAAGGAACTCAAGCATAATGTTGCCTTACTACTCAGTATGATGTTTAACGCATCATTTAAGTGGTCTGTGGTTCTAGGGGAATGAAATGTTCCCTTTTTTTTTTAGTTCTCCATAAAGCCTTTTTCCTGTGTTTGCAAAACTTACTGAAATTGTAAACCAATACAATTTGATACTCAACTATTTTAAAATCAAGAAAGGTCAGCATGAATTTTTAAGTCATTTTTTAGAGGAACCATTTGCTAAGTTTTAAAAAAGCTTTAAACTTATTGATGGAGTCAGAAAAATAATTTGATACAGTGTACAGGGATTTTCACAGTGTGGGAGAAGTTGAGAAAAGGGAACTAAGCTGTACAACAAAAAAGCTTGAGAGAGAGAGAGAGGAAGGGAAAGACTGAGTAGTGTTGTGCCATTTTACAGCAGCTGAGAATCTCATTTTCCTACTTGATCTTTACCTGAGCAGGAATCACAGGCCAGGATATTTGCTGTCAGTCTTCAGTACAATGACATACTTTTTCAAGGAGAAGTCTGCATTAATTTTACTGCCTTTACTACCTTCAGGCATGCTGCCCCCAAGTGTAGGTTATCTCTTAACCTGTGTATCCCCTGTGCCTCTCTCTCAGAGGCTGAATAATTGATCATCCTGAAAGGTGGCAAAAAGGTAAACAACCAATTTTTACTTTGCAGATACTGCTGCTTTGTCAAATAATTGGTGCAAAGGCATTTTAACGGTAGTAAGGGAGATCCTTGTGCTTATTGCTTCCTTCCCCTTTTCCCTCACTCCTTTCCTTGCCTACTTCCCACTATTCCTCCTTCTTTCTCTTCCTTCTTCCCTCCCTCCCTCCCTTCCTTCTCTTCTGCCTTCCACTAAATCATCTGATATCTGGTTTGCCACTGGTAAGTTAAAGTGAGGAAAAACTTAACTGAAATAAATGTTAGGAGAGAATGAAGGATCTTTTTTCTTGGTGGTTATGATCCAGTTCATACAAAAGAATAGACTGCACCACACCTTCTTCTAGGGATCTCCTGAAGCAGCAACAACTAATCATAATAATCATAGGAATTAGTATGAATAGAAGTACCCTGACTACACTCCCTGATGGATTCCTGAAGTAACAAGGAACAGACCCGAAGGTTTCAAGCTGATCACTTCCTAACACAAAGCTGCTTCTAAGAGTGAGCTGATGAGATGTGATATTTGTGTTGCCTCAAGCAAGTCAAAATTACCCTGTCATGTGTCTGTGATGCCAATGTAATTAATCCCTGTAAAACTAATCTTTAAATAGCTTAAACTAGATACTTGAAATATATTTTATTCCTCTGTTCACTGAATTAATTCTCTTTCACGGGATGAAAATGAAAAGGTCTGAAGAGGTGAAACGGGAAATCAGCCTAAACTCAAGTGCATAAAGGCTGATGCAGACTTCAAAAAAAGTGAGTGAAACATGGCAATTAGCAAACCAATGAAAATGTGGTCATAAACCACAATAAAAATAAAATTAAAAATTAAGTGAAAAAAAAAAAGGAAATTAAGAATCACAAATAGTGAATCTGCCATGCTTGTTGAAGCATGTTGAAGAATGGTAGAACATACTTCACTATTCAGATCTGATGCAACTACAGCCTGAAGACCCAGTCAGCCATTGCTATCATTCTTTGGAGAGTAGAATTTAATCCACAGTATAAAGATACCAGCTTTATAAAGAATTGTATGCCTTACGATATAGCAAATACTTGTCCAGTATATCCCTGAATGTTCCTGTAATGCATATGTATGTATGGACAAACCTTCTGCCTGATATTCTAGGCCCAAGATATAATTTTGAGAAACTGGATTTTTCTGTCTAGATTCTTTACTTTACTCATGTTTATGATATTCCCTCTTAATCATTTACTCTTGAATGAAATAATCAAAGTCTTTCAGAATCTTTTGATTAAAAAAAAAAGAAAAAAAAAGTTTCCATCTAATCATCTTCAACTCCTTTGGTCGGGTTTTCTGAATGCTGAACTATTTATTTTTTTTCCCCATGATCAGGTGGTCACAATGTTTCAAGTACCAAGGTATCATCTTCTAATTCATTTTATGTCCGCATACTCAAGTAAATCGCTTCCTGCAAGGTTTGTATCCTGTTGAACAGCACTATCCACATACTACTTCATTGACAAGATAAGTAAAATATCTTAATGCTAGTGGTTGCCCATCACCTTTCATAAGATGAGGGGAGTTAGCCAAGTTCCATTAAACCAATGCTTTCTTATTTCTGCAATTTTACTGTAAGGTAACATTGGCTTTAACTTTACCTTTAAAATACCTTTTAATTTTAAAGTAATTTGTAAATAGATCACATTTCATTCCTACCTACAGATGGAACTGCAAGAAAGTCTTATTTTTTCTTCAAAAATACTCAGGATAAAAGAAACTTCAAATTCCTAATTATTTTGCAGTAGCACCACACAGTCTTTTCTGGACCTCTGAAGAAAACTGGCTTTCCTTCAAATTTGGAGGGCTGAGCTTTGCTCTTTGCTCAGTCTAGAGGCTGCCCAATTCCTAGTGGTATAGCAGGGTCCCTGTCCTCTGCCTGCTTTCCCTGCCCCATTCTCTGGAAGGTCGCTTCAACTGCAAAGGTCTGGTTGTCTCCAAGGTGAAGGTTCCCTCTGTTCCCCAAATGGTCCAGCTGCCCAAAGCAGGCAGATGCCTCTTCCCACTGCTGCCAGGTTCCAGTCTTTTCACAGAACAGAAATGGTTTAACAGAGAATAAAGACAAGCACGAGATACACTTTCTGTCAGAACCACAAAACCATTTTTATATGTTTTCTTAGCATATTATGCTTTATCTTTTTTTTACATTATGGAAGGCATTTCCAAAGCACAAGAAAAGGCTTGTGGTTGTTTTCTTTAGGGGACCAAGAAGGGAGAGACACATCTGTCGAAGAACTGTCTTTGGTCTCAGCTCAAAGCCTCTGCTACAGGTTGTTGATGGAGACAGGGGAGGACTGGGTGGTAGCTCTTTGGCCTGACCCATTGTGTGGGTTGTTTAATCCATGTGAGATTTTACAGTAGATCTCATATCACAGAAATTATTTGTTAGCTATATTACATTATGACCACCTTGAAAACCTGTCTAATGGAGCATCATTCACATAAATCATCAAAGGGGCAAATCTGGTAAAGTACCATGGAAAACCTAGAAAATTTACATGGATGCTCCCAGAAATGATAGATCAATATATCTGTTCTCTTCAGTGAAACTGCTGGTTCATGCCAGCTGACAAAATGCCTCACTGGATTAATTTGACCTTAAATAGCTTTGTGCAGAGGGGGCCATGGCTGTGGTGAACAGAACTTTCTGGCTGGGTTTTTTCATTGGGCTGATTAAGAAATTCATGCTGATTTTTTTTTCATTGGAAAATGATGATTCATTAGAACTAAAAATGCTCATGAGAAGGAAAGTAAATTGAAAGCAGTCCTAAATAATAGCTGAAAAGGGTTTTTAACACTTTAGAGTGTCTCTCTAAGACAGTTGCAATACAAAAGATTTTATTCCTCAGTTCAAAGGAATTTTCCATTTTGAAATCTAAACATATCTTCACATCTAAAAGGATGCCTTAATAAATTAAACGAAACATCTAATATGAGCCTAATTCAATTTCTTTTACGTATTATTCCATCACAAAAGAAAACATCTTCAAACATTTGACACTAAAATCATATGTCAATAGAATTAATTTACTTTGTGAACAAGGATTTGATTTAACCCAAGATACATGAGTATATTTTCTGTGGACTTCAAGGACCCATTTCTGTAATTAGAAAATTTGGTTTCCAGAGTCTGAACACTCTGAATGTACATATTGCCTTTCCTCCAAAATGTGACTACAATTTTAGATCCCTTCAGGATGAATTGTCTAGCTGCTTATGACTCCAAAGGATGTGGTACTTGAAACTGCCCAGACAATACTAGCATGAATAGTACAGTACAGAGAAACAAGCTTATGATAGGAGATAGGTCGTATTCAGTGTATTTGTTAGGGCATGTGCCCTGGTTTTTCATACTATTTTGCTCCTACAGATTACTACAGTATTTTGGGGTCATTATGGCTGCTGGAACAGACATATAAAAAAAAAAAGTAAATTTTAAGACAAACAGACTAGTCAAAAATTTAAATTTAGCTAGTAAAATGGCTGTCCCCACAGTACAAAATACAGAAAACAGTCCTGAAACCACAGACACTAACATTTGCCTTCAGAATTCAATATATGGGATGAGATATTTTGATAATTAGGAGCAGGGCTTCAGAAGTGCCTCAGGCTCACTAACTTTTTGGAATTATGAAAATAGTGAAAAGTTTCATCTTGTGCTTTTAAGGCTTTCATGAGGATTTGGCATTCAGCAAACCACAGGTCTTCCTTGTTCTTGCTGTAGTGTTGACACAGGCTTTTATTTAAGGGTAATACCAGGGTATTTTTCTCTACACAAAATTACTGTCATCTATATTTGAGTGTTTTCTGTTACATTAAGAGTATAGAAAGAGGCAGAAAACAAAACCCCTTGTGTTACAGCCAGTCCTTAGGGATCAGAGGGGGTTGGGGTGGCTGGGCTTAATTTCTGATTATAACTTTCATGATTACAGATTCATAAAATCATGGAATGCTTTGGGTTGGAAAGGACCTTAAGATCATCTAGTTTTAATCCCTCTGCCGTGGGCAGGGACACCTCCCACTAAACTAGATTGATCAAGGCCCTGTTCAACCTGACCTTGAACACTGCCAGGGATGGAGCATTCCTAACTTCATTGGGCAGACTGTTCCAGCATCTCTGTAGGCCCCCTTCAGATACTGGAAGGCTGCTATGAGGTTTCCATGCAGCCTTCTCCAGACTAAAGAGGTCCAATTTTCTTAGCCTGCCTTCACAAATGATGTAGTTTATTGAAGCAAACAGAAATAAAGATTAGGAATTGCCACTGATAACTTCACTTACTGTACTTCACATTAGCACTAAAATCCAAAGCTAGCCAACAATTAATTGAGCTTATGTAGAAAAAAAAGCTGCAACAATCGATAATTCACTAAACTTAGTTCCACCCAGGTATCAGCCAACTTGGTCAGATGTGCAAATCGTACCGAAGAGGCATCCCTGCTTTAGGGAGGAGAGAGGAGCAAGCCCTCTGACTTGTCTGCGAAATGGGGTTATATGCCATAAACTGGGATGAGGTGTAGCTTTCTTTTGGTCTGGCAAGTCACCTTTAGCTGTCAAGATGTGCCCTAAAATCCCACTGTGTCTGTTGGTCCTTAAGAGCCTTGCCTCAGTTCTCCTAGCCTACTGGGAGCAGGGCTTTGGCCCCAGCTATCACGAAACACTCTCTGAGACTAGGTTTTGCTCACCTTCATTTTGCAGCCCTATTTTTTTTTTCAGGGAATGCATAGCAGCCCTAATTGTACACTAAAATTAATATGTGAGGTGGGTGAAATGAACCATCTCTTGAACTTGTAAATATTTTCTTCCATGAAGACTTCAGTGAAAAACCTTTTTTACAATCTGAAAAGAGATGCCTCTTTCTCTACAAGTGCTTTAGATAGGCAAAAGTCTAAGTGGTCAGCTGCGGTATCTTAGCTCACTCAGAGCAAAATGCATCAAATCCATGGTGATCAATGTCATGTACTAATTCAGCCTTTTGAGGGGGGCTTTTGTTTTGTTTGTTTGATTGATTTTATTGTTGGTTTTAGTTTGGGTTTTGTTTTATTGTTTTGGGGTTTTTTAAATAGATAATTAAGAATATAAAATACCAGAATTTGGAGAAGCTTTAAGCAGAGGAAGACCCAAGTTATTTAAAAGTCTATAAAACAGGATGAATTTTCAAGTATATTGTATAACTTAAGTAAAGTAGGAAAGGACAATCACCAGCTAAGAAAGCTGTTACCAGAGCTCAGGGTCCCTGAAACGCTCAATTACTTTGAAATACAGCTTAAAAAATCACTGAAGACTGGTGTTTTGGAAAAGTATTATATTCAAAAGCAGTGAACTAGAGCCTTTGTCAGCTTGAAGTCTATAGGATTTTTCCTCTTTTTGCTGTCTTTTCTGGACCATGTAATTGTTCACACACCTTCCAGTAGAGATGGACTGACTGTTAAAAGCAAACATATCTTGTATATCAAGCTTTCCTAGTAGGAGACAGACCTTTTAATGACTTTTTAATCCCAACGTAGATGAAATTAACTGGGTTTGGAATGTATTTTCTTTCATTTTTCATGACTAACTCAAAACTTGGGAGATCCCGATTTCAGCCACACTTCTCTTGGTTCTGTTTGGCCCAGAGGGGCATTTTGCCACAAATAGTTGTAAATGGCACTGTCCCTATGAAGGGGAAATTATCAGGTAGAAATTGTGTTTTCAGGCCACTGAAGAACCCTTCAGTTGTGACCAGCTCTTCCTGAAGACCTCTTGGGGGTTTCTGCCAAAAGAACAGCTGACAGGATGTACAGAGGCTGTGAACACTCACACTTAAACATTGTCAATACACTGGGCTGCAGAACCGCACTAGTAGAAACCCCCAACAGCACACCCAAGACCAGACATTTTGGCTAGAGTCTTAGAAACAGTAAAGGGTGCAGGAAAGGGTGGGGGCAATAAATGCAACCATCACTGGTCTTAATGAAAAGGGTTTAAAAGAGGCTGAAAGGCTTCCTTGAAACATCTGCACTGAGAATGCAGAACATGCCAGGTTAAACCCAGTGCATACTATGACCCTCTTGTCCCTCCCTTTCCAGCAGTATCATACTGTGAAGATGACTTGCCTTAACAAATTGCTCTATTGTCATGTTTTATGTTCTATCGAGTTGGATTTTATGCTCTGTTTAACTGAACTAAAATAAGAGATTAGAGGATTCCTGTACACAAATAATAATTGAAAGAGATGGCATTCCCACAAATAAAATATCCCTGACACCAGCAGACAGAGAGGTCTCAAGACAGAGTAATGAGACAATATATTACAATTACTGAATAACTGTAATATACAATAATTATTAAATTAACACATAATGCTTGGGGGAGTGCTCAATAGTGATTTTTTTGGAGAAAATGAATAGTAACTAGGGAGACTGTAAGACCGTATATAAGACTACAGCAGATGAGGCCATATAGTTCTTCATCAGGCAAATGCTTTACTGCGATCCTAGGGACAAGCTGAGGTCAAATATAAAGAGGTAGAAGCTCATTGGTGAGAGACAGGGTAGCACCTCACCTGCCTGGTTATAAATTGGATTAACTCATATAGTCAACACAATTATGCTACAAAAAAGATCTGACGATGGTTCTGTAAAGTTGCTGTACAATGTATTAAGCTGTGCTCAAGCTAGTATGGATGAGGAATACACTGCAGTTAAGCCAGGCTGGATTTCAGCAGCAGGTAGTCTGACACACTGATCAAATGGGAACTCGGTGGAAACTAAGGAATGTAAGAACAGGTTCAATATGTAGGATAACAAAACCACAAAATGAGCACAAAATCCAGCAAAGCACTTTGGAGCCATATTTGCACCTCGCAATGGTGACTGTTTCTGTATTATGTATCTGTCCTCATTCCTACAGCCTCACTTTGCTTTTAGCATACAGCAAAGCAGAACACAAATTATATAATCTGCTATGTTTGTCCATGATTACAATAATGGCTCCCCATCCTGGTGGCTGTCTAGGCATTGCTTTGGTAAATAGCATTGTTACAAGAAAAGCAGGATGCACTGTTTCTTTTCTCTTATAGGTTTGAGAATACATAACTTGCTGTATATTTGTTTGCCTTGCTCTGAATGCATCTATTCATCTTTGCATGTTGTGATATAAATTCTGATCTTCCTAGTTATAGCTAAGTCTTCATCTGTATCTGGATGATTCAATTATATCAAAGTTACCCTTTAAAAAGAGTAAGCTAACTTCTTTTTTACAAAAATGGAGGAACTTGATACCTGGGACAAAAATATTCATGAGCACAGCTCCATATGGATGTGCTCAGTGGAGAAATATTTTTATCTTGTTAAGGAAAATGCATTAATGCAAATGTGAATACAAGAAGTTATAAACATTACGGGTAATTCCATCTCAAAGCTACTTATAGAGACAGAAAATATTACATAGACTTTATATTGCTGTAAATGATGTCTGATTTGAACTTCATTTTAAACTCGATCGTGAAAATGGAATCAGAATTTCCAGCTAAATACAAAAGCTTAAATGAGAATTCAGCACACAGGAGACAGCAGGCTGACAATATACAATCTCACTGAAGCTTGAGTGTGCATAGACTAGCACAGTTAATCAAAAACTCTACTCAGCTGCCAACTCTTTATGCATTCATCAAAGCTCAGCAGAGAATTATCAGCACAGAAGATTCATACATCAAGGCTTCAGCCCTGGCTTTCTTGACATCCCAAGCAGATTATTCTATGACATATTTCTGTAGCCCAGCAAGCATCCCAGAGTGAAGGTACAATGGAGATAACAAGCAAATTCTTGGCACCTGATGTCATGTCCACTTGTTCCATCAAAGCCAACAAGGCTCCACTAAGGTTATTGAAGTCACGTAGGTTTAGGGGCTGTGTTTTGATTCCGACAATGTGGCAGGACAAGTCCTCAGTGGCTTGATGCAGGAGAGACTTACCAATCCTCTCAGAGACCACATGAGTAAATAAATACCGTTCAGACATCTTTCAAGACAGCCATGTGTCTCCTATGCAAACAGACCAAAGGAGAGCTGGCTCACAAATAATTGTTCAAAGTGCTCTTTCTGTCCTAACGTGGTGTTCTGGAAAGGATCACTGTGCATTTCTCAGTGCCACAAGGAAGGAATGGCAGAGCAATCACCTCCCCACATTTGTAAGCCTTATACAGCTGATGCTGGGCATGTTTTGGGTGGATGCCGATGTTTTTTTTGTTTTGTTCTGGATTTGTAGCAAGCCATTGAAAGACATGTTGCCTGGAACACAGCTGATGCTGGGCATGTTTTGGGTGGATGCAAAGTATTAGGTAGACACCATCATGCCCCATTTCTCTGCACTATGAGCACAGAGCCACCATCTCTGGGGATTGGACTAGATGATCTTTCGAGGTCCCTTCCAATCTCTAGCATACTGTGATACTGTGATCTCTGGGGTTGCTTAGCCTGGAGTAGAGAAGGTTCTGCGGAGACCTTATTGAGGCCTTTCAGTATATAAAGAGGGCTCGTAAGAAAGATAGGAAGAGACTTTTTACCAGGGCTTAACAGGACAAGGACTAAGAGCTGAAAAAGGGTAGATTTAGTTTGGATATAAGTAAGAAAATGTTTATGATAAGGGTGGTGAAGCACCGGAACAGATTACCCAAAGAAGTGAATGCCCCATCGCTGGAAATGTTCAAGGCCAGGTGGGATGAGGCTTTGAGCAACCTGATCTAGTGAAAGATGTCCCTGCCCATGGCAGTGGGGCTGGAACTAGATGATCTTTAAAGTTCTCTTCCAACCCAAACCAATCTATGATTCTATGGCCTTTCCATAGGCAACTCACAAAGGGTCCCAAGACTGTATTTACACAAAATCTTTTAAAATTCTAAAAATGAACATAGGCTGAGAAAGTTGGGGCTGTTCAGCCTGGAGAAGAGAAGGCTGCGTGGAGACCTCATAGCAGCCTTCCAGTATCTGAAGGAGGCCTATAGGGATGCTGGGGAGAGACTCTTCATTAGGGACTGTAGTGATAGGACAAGGGGTAACAGGTTAAAACTTAAACAGGGGAAGTTTAGATTGAATATAAGGAGGAAGTTCTTTACTGTGAAGGTGGTGAGGCACTGGAATGGGTTGCCCAGGGAGATTGTGAATGCTTCATCCCTGGCAGTGTTCAAGGCCAGGTTGGACGAGGCCTTGGGTGATATGGTTTAGTGTGAGGTGTCCCTGCCCACAGCAGGGGGCTTGGAACTTGATGATCTTAAGGTCCTTTCCAACCCTAAGTATTCTATGATTCTATGATTCTAAAATCAATGGAGGTTTTTTGTTTGTTTTTTTGTTTGTTTGTTTGTTTTAGTGGAGAAGAAAGATAATGTTTGTGTTTCTAGTGGTTTCTTTTCTGGTCTCTGACTAATTACAACTCAAGTGTTAGGTCATGAGTCCTGACCTGTCTCAACTTGCTTATCCCTATATACCTGCAGAGCCTCTCTGAGTTTTTAACTCTGCCACCAAAAAGGCACATAAAAGCTTTCTTTAAGAAAAAGCAGATCAAAATACCACTGTGACTTCCTGAGGCTTATGTAACTTCCTCCTTTTTGGCCTCTGTAGCCTGCAAGTCGTTGTTGCTCTAGGGGTCTTGCTGAGCTTTATATTTTCACTTTTAGGACTACACATTTCTAAACTAGTTTTCCCAAAAGAAATTTTTCTTCAGCATTTGAAACACCATGTTGAAAAAAAGGGAATTTTAATAAGCAAGTGGTGTGATTATACTCTTGGCTTTGTCTACTTTATCTTACCTTTCATTGTCAGATACAATAGCCAGGTTGGCTTAGACAGGCTTTGCTCTTTGGTTAATAAGCAGAGCCAGCTTGCATTCATTCAGGCAATGACAGCCCTTCTTTGTGGCTGTGTTTGAATTTTTTTGTTGCACTGATTTGGACTGGGATAGAGTTAACTTTCTTCTTAGTAGCAACTATGATGCTATGGTTTGGATTTATGATGAAAACAGTGGATGCTTTAGCTCAGCTCAGCTTACACATTGTCAAGGACTTTTCTGCTCACACCATCCAGCTAGTGATGAGGCTGTGAGTGCACAAGGAATTGGGAGGGGACACACCCAGGACAGCTGACCCCAGCTGACCAGTGAGTTCCATACTATATGGTGTCATGCTCATCATATAAAGATGGGGGAAGAAGGAGGAAGTACCATAGACTATTATTCAGGGGCATTTGGAGATATATTTGTCTTCTCAAGTAATTGTAATGTATGATGACCCCCACTTTCCTGGGGATGACTGAACCCCTGCCTGTGAATGGGAAGTAGTGAATTAATTCTTTCTTTGCTTGTGTGTGCAGCTTTTGCTTAACTATTAAACTGTCATTATCTCAGCCCATGAGTTTTCTTACTTTACCCTTCCAATTCTCTCCCTCATCCCACTGGGAGGAAATGAGAGAGTGGCTGCTTGGGGCTTAGTTACCTATAAGGGTTAAACTGCAACTACTTTTTTGTATTGGTCTGGAAGCTGTTCCAAGGATGTGACAGCAGCCGTACTCATTTTGGTATTGCCTTGTAAGGCTCATTAAGTATAAGCTGTCAGACAGCTATTAAAAAAGGATGATAGATCAAGGTACTGTAAGAATCTATAAAATAACTTTCCTGTGCAGCTGACTGACCAAGCATCTCCACATACAGAAAGGAGAGGATTCTATGCCCTGTTGCTTTCTGCAGCACAGCAAGGAAGAAGTCTGGATTACATGAGTTGCATCAGTCACATCAATCACTCACCTCATTTAAAAGTACAAGTAAATTCTCTGGAATTGATGTACAGCTTGCACTAAAAACATAATGCACAAAAAATACTTTAGATACAACCAGTTCTGCAATTTCCTTTGGTAAAAATAAGACTATCAATACCTACTCAATGAACTTAGCAATGCTTTTGTATGTAAACTCATATTTACTGTAAATGCTAGAATTACAAAGGGACACGGTTCCCTTTTAGAAAGCAGAAAGAACATATAAACTGAAACATCCAGGCTGCCATGGAATGTTCTTTTGTATGAAAATGTCAATTCCAAATAGACATAAATATCCTATAAAAATTCTTTCAAGAACAGGCATAAACCCTCAAGACCCTCAACTGAATTTTCTTCCCTATCAATACTCTCCAATGAACTGAATAGACTTTATGGGTGCTTTCTCCTCAAAGGTAACTGTGCTTCAATGGTTTCAGACTGGTGAAGCACATTCAAAATAGAATTTAAACGCACATGTAATTAATGTAGAGAAAATGGTTTCCCAATGCTGATGAAGATAGATATATTAAAAAAAAAGATTTCTTCTGGAACCATTCTACTTGCAAGGAAAAGTCTAATTGCTGCACATACTAACAGGCTCACAAATTCAGTTAAAAATGGAACTGTAACAAGGTCTAAGATTACTTCAGTCCCCTTCAGGAACGCAAAATGCTTTAAGAACATGTTTTGCTTCCCCTGCTCACAGGAATCTGATCATAAGGAGAGTGGCAGCTGTTAAAACTAACAATAAATCCGGAAGCTGAGAATCTGAGCCAGCTGGGCTGATGATCTGATTACCAGACACTGGCTTTTAGTGGTCTGAAAACTCATGTAAATTTTCTGTTCCATTATGTTTTATTTCATGTGCACATGCACAATACAGACACACACAAACACATTTCACTCACAAGGGAATTGTTTTAAAGAATTTCCTTCATCCACCTGAAGGCTGAAAACATCCTAATATGCTTGACCTGCAGGTAGTCCTGTTTAGGACCAGAGACTATTTAGGATTATTACAGATGTGCCTATGAGGAAGTGTGGGTGCCAACAGCCACTGCACAAAATGAGGTACATGACCAGTAGTGATACCCAAACCTTTCTGAGCCAGGGGGCAGGGAGATGTCAACAGCCGGCTCCACGTGCTAAAGAAAAACGGTAAAGAAAAATGAGACCTTCTAAATTAGGCAGTTCTCACCCTGAAGCATAGCCATATTATCACATCTGCACGAGCAAGCGCTTGGTTTATGCAAACTTACTGCACATCTCTCACAAGGCAAGTTAAGTCACAGGTGTAGGTGTGTCACAGATGGAGTCATTCACTTCACTCATAACAGAGAAGCAACAATATACTTTGTTCATATAAAACAGAGAGTTAATGAAGTTCAATGGTAAATGCAACAATAATTTAGCAAGATTTTATGGCAAGGTACACTTTATTATTTACTGCATAGAGGACAAGGTCAAAAAATCTGTCACTGAGACCCTCCCATTGCATCATGAGGTCAGAAAGGACCCCCTTGCTTTCAAAACTCTTTCTCAGAAAGGAGTCCAGTTGTAACTGGATCCAAACCTAGTCCCAGACTTGGTCAAAGGTTCATGTCTAAGGGATTATATATGCGCAATCAATCCTTTCTATCACTAAGCTAAGATTTCAAAGTTTAGCATGCTATTAATCAATTACTGAGAATCTGCTGTGGCAAGGAATCCCTGAACCTCAAGGAGTAACTTTGAGAGGTGTCCGTACTCAAGGGGAGATCCTGGCTTGCAGAAGAGTTCAATGGGCCCTGGGCTGTCTACCATATACGGAGTAAGATTAATTATAGAATCATAGAGTGGTTTGGGTTGGAAGTGACCTTAAAGATCATTTAGTTCCAACACCCCTGCCACAGCAGGGACACCTTCACTAGACCAAATGATTCACTTATAGTCTGAAGCATACCAGAAAGACATGTGGGTCCATGTTTTAAGAAGGGGGAAATATAAGACTCAGGAATCACAGACCAGTCAGTCTCACCTCTGTGCCTGGCAAAATCTTGGAGCAGGTTCTCCTGGAAGGCATGCTAAGGCACATGAACAACAACAAGGTGGTTGGTGACAGCCAGCATGGCTTCACTAAGGGGAAATCCTGCCTGACCAATTTGGTGACCATCTATGACAGGGCTACAGAACTGATGGACAGGGGTAGAGCAGTTGATGTCATCTACCTGGACTTGTCTCACACGACATCCTTGTCTCTAAATTGGAGAGACATCAATTTGATAGGTGGACCACTCAGTGGGTAAAGAACTGGCTGGATGGCCACACTCAAAGAGTTGTGCTCAATATCCAACTGGAGACAGGTAACGAGTGGTGTCCTTCATGGATCAGTGTTGGAACTGGTCTTGTTCAACATTGTTGCTGACATGGACAGTGGGATTGAGTGCACCCTCAGCAAGTTTGCCGATGACACCAAGGTGTGTGGTTTGGTTGCTACCCTGGAGGGAAGGAATGCCATCCAGAGGGACCTTGACACGCTTGTGAGGTTGGCCAATGCCAGCCTCATGAAGTTCAACAAAGTGAAGTGCAAGGTCTTACACCTGGGTGGGAGCAATCCCAGGCACAGCTACAGGTGGGGCAGAGAAGAGATTCAGAGCAGCCCTGCGGAGAAAGACTTGGGGGTGTTGGTTGATGAGAAAATGAACATGAGCTAGCTTCAGTGTGCACTCACAGCCCAGAAAGCCAACCGTATCCTGAGCTGCATCAAAAGGAGAGTGACCAGCAGGGCGAAGGAGGTGATCCTGCCCCTTTGCTCTTGTGAGACCCCACCAGCAGTACTGTGTGCACTTCTGGTGTCCTCAACATAAGAAGGACATGGAGCTGCTTGAGCAAGTCCAGAGGAAGGCCACGAGGATGATCAGGGGACTGGAGCACCTCCTGTATAAAGATAGGCTGAGAAAGCTGGGGCTGTTCAGCCTGGAGAAGAGAAGGCTGCTTGGAGACCTCATAGCAGCCTTCCAGTATCTGAAGGGAGCCTACAAGGGTACTGGAAACGGGCTCTTCATCAGGGACTATAGCAATGGGACAAGGGGTAATGGGTAAAACTTACACAGGGGAAGTTCAGGTTAGATACAAGGAAGAAGTTCTTTACTGTAAGGGTGGTGAGGTACTGGAACAGGTTGCCTAAAAAAAGTGGTAAATGCTCCATCCCTGGCAGTGTTCAAGGACTATTTGGACAAAGCCTTGTGTGACATGGTCTGCAGTGAGTTGTTCCTGCCCATGGCAGGGGGGGTTTGAACTAGATTATCTTCAGGTCCTTTCCAACTGCAACCAGTCTATGATTTTATGATTCTATGATTCTATGACTGTTTCAGACAGCCTTTGGCTGTTGGAGTGCAATCCATCCCCTAAAGTCTAGAATAAGCTTGATGCAGCCATCACGACCCCTGGTGGTGGTTATGGCTTTAAGCCCCATGGCATGGGGATGAGGGGTCACACCACCACAGGCTGCTAGCAAGAATCTGCTCTCTGACCAAAAGCAAGGCAGAAGACAGACAGACTGAACTGGCAGGAGAGCAGCAACCCTGTCAGATGCAAAAAGGAACCCCAGGTACCTCTGGCAGACAGAGATAAACCAGCCAGTAACTGTTGGTGGCACCTGCTGTGCCTGCTTTGCCTTGGCTGCTCATGAGGGAGAGGTTAGATGCAGCTGGGGTGTGGAAACCTCCTGCAGAGGTTGTATCCTGCCTTTGGGCAGCAGCTTAAGTTTCAAGGAAAGATCAAGCATGCCAGTAATCTGTGTCAGCATCTGCTCTGGGTGCTTCAGGCAGCTGTTGGGTAAATTTTTGCCTTGCACCCCAGAGGAGATCAGCTGGTGCCCTCAAGCAAGGAATTTCATTACCTGTATCTTGTTTTCACCTGCCTGCTTGCAAATACCAAAGTAATAAGATTTTACAACCTTTCTAAAAACCCAGTCACTGGTTTTGCTATGATGAGCTCCTATGAACAGACAGGACATCTCCCTCCCTCAGCTTTGTGTAACTTGTACCTAGGCTACTCTTTCAGCAGGGAGGAGAGGGTCATGCTCATGGCCAGGGCTGGCTTCAAGGGCTGTTCTCTCAGAGAGGAGTGATATATTTTTTATAGCCACAGAATACTTCAACATTGAACAATTCTGTCATGTGAAATACTAAAATATGAACAGAGATATTTTATGCAGCTGTTATTAATTAGTCATTAAACATTTCTGGAAATTGCACTCCTAGGGGATTTGACACTGAAGAATAGACTCTCAAAGCCCAGTCTGAGCCATGACTTATAAAAATATAAACTTACCAAATGCACTAAACTTGTCTTTATCATCAATTATCTCTGAATTTAATGATTTTCTGCATACTGTGAAGAGTTTGGTCCAGGGCATCTACTCTGTCCACACCTCACCCCAGGAATTTTGTGTCCTACAGTTACATGGCTTTGCGGTGTATTGGAGGAAGCTTCAAGAAAACCCCAAGAAGCCCATTTGTCTGAGGATCTTAAGGCTTATTTTTAAAGTGGCACTTATCTCACCAAATTTAGATCTCTACAAAGCAGGATCCCATGCCAGTGCTAGGAGACGGTATTTGGGAGCTGGGGTTGTGAAGAAACTTGGACTGTTTCGGGGCACAGCTCATCTGTCATGTCAGGTGTACTTCATGATAGTTTGACCTGTCCATTGCTGTTGACTTGTGCCTTGGTCTAGTATAAAGATTACTATCTTAGGCAATTGGTTCAGATGTTGACTCTGTGTCTACCAAGCTGTCTTCTTTAGAGACCCAGACTTTCCTTCTGCCCCCAAATCCAGTCACAAATCCCAGCAGCTGACTGAAGTTTCTTCCCTGAATTGTCAGTATTTTAACCTGGAGATCGATAAAGATGGTAGGGTGTTTTGTGCTTCTTTCAAATTTATTCTCTCCAGATGCAGAAGTAATGGGCTCTTGTGTCACAGCTAGAGAGGAGCGCACAGAAGATGGTTCTATTTTTGCCTAATTTTTATGTGGCTTCAGGAGAAAATGTAGTGCTTCCGGCTGTCCCTTTAAACTCTTCAGGGATTTTGTCTGCAGGGAAAATCCCCTCTTACTTACAGACTAGTCCAAATTCCCAGGGCACTCAAACTCTTATTCCCTCTGCCAGAGATGTGGCTCAGTTGTAAACAGGCTGTTTGCCTGACTCTGCTGGAAGTTTTGGTCCTCTGCTGCCATGCAGATTGCTCTGCTAAGGGAGAACAATTCTCTTTCTTAATGAATATGCAAAAACCCCAATTTCCACACTTATAAGTCTCTCAGCTGGTTGGTTAAAAGCCTCCACTGGTGGTATACAACAGCAAGAATAACAGCTTGATTAATCCCCATCTACTGGTCTAAACTAAAAACCGTGCCGTTTTGTCACATTGCAGTGACAGAGTCATCATAAAACAATACAGCTTGAAATGGCTTTTGCAGATTCAGAAGGTTATAATGGTATCCCCATTGACCCAAAATATCTGGAGGTATGCTAATTTTTCCTTTGTTGAAATAAGCAGGAGACTGATTTTGAGATTTCATTGTTATGGAAATATATTCTGCTCAGGACAATTACAATTTGACTTCCCCTCCCCCCCTCCCCCCAGAAGCATCAAGAATATTTAATATGCTGTCCTGATTAACAGTGTTAGTCTTCTGTTTCTGGGGCAATTTGTCTAGGTTATATATGCATAGAGGATATGGCAGAAGAGAAACTACAGTGCTTCACTATTGAACCTATTACCAAATTCACCTGAGAAAGCCTTGCTTTTCTGTTGGGAGAATCTCAAAGCATGGGTAATGGTAGTCTTATCACCCCTTTTGGGGCTCTGTTGATTGATGCTTCTTAGTTACCCCATCCTGTGAGGACACCCATGCTAAAAACAGATCTTGAACTTTGCGGGCGTATTTAGTTAGGCATGCATACAAGTTGCCATGGAAAACTTCAGAGATCTCCTCCCAACCTGGGGATGTTCTTGGCTCTTTGCATTCATCATGATGCCTTGGAGAAGAGATCTGAATTACTCTAAAAGCCATTGTGCCTGGGACGGAATAAAGGGTAGGGCAGTTACATCACCAGTGGCATATTTACAAGTTTTAACATGGTTCGGAGGAGGTTTTTGAAAAAAAAACAAACCCCAACAAACCAACAAATCCCAAACTAACAAAAATAATCTGAAGATGCTGACAACTCTTTTTATTTATTTTGGGCCATCTGCTCCAGCAATGCATCTGGATTCTTCCAGCCATACTGGAGCCAGTGCTGTACCCCAAATACAAGTTCAGGCTCTGCCTTTCCTACTGATTTCAGAAGTATCAGGACATTCACAAATGTTCAGAATATCTGATTAAATTATATTTACCGTTTATTGTTTTAGGTAATATGTTTACTATCATAGAGATAAATGTGCAACCACAGAATGTGAGTCAGATTGTCTTTTGTGTAGTTTTGCAGATTCCATGTTAAGGCCCAGTTCCAATTCTCTGTGAAAAGACAACATTTCAAAACCTAAACAGTTTACCTAATTGTGTCTCTAAAACTATTGGTTATGGAGTGCATATATATGTATATATTGAATATATTGTATATTTGAACCTGAGCTGCAGTTCAATGTATGCCTCACAACTTTATACAACTGCCTCATAACATGCCTCAAAAGCTGTGTATCGCACTATGTTTCTCTCTCTTCCTCCAACATTTTGCTCTCAGAGATCTTCACAGAAAATAAAATCCCACTGCGCTTCCATTTAAGAAAAAGGGAAAGTGTGGCCTAAGCATCCGTACCCCACCGATTACACATCAGTAGCATGCAAAATGAAAAAAAAAATAAACCCACTATTGAAAAAGAACTGAACCCATGGAGGTAAGGCTGAAATAGCACAAAATGAAATGCAGATGTTAGTAATTTAGTCTCTCTTCTCTTGTAGGAGGGAATGGTGATGGCTTTGAAGCTAGCTGTGGTCTCAGCTGTAGCTCTGGCCTGCTGTGTTCCCCTTCCTCTGCCCTTTTCTCTTCTCATTGCTCTATTTAAATCACAAGTTTGTGGCTCTGCGGCTGTGTAACTGAATGGGACAATGGTCATTCTGCAGGCTCTGGGCATTTTTTTGTAGGATGAACAATAACTTGTGCAAAATTGAACTCTCTTGGTATAGCCTGTCCAGAAAGGGCAGAGATCTGACAGAAGGGCTTTCATATGGGACAGAGCATGAGGGGCTGTGGGAGGTGCTCCTGTGAAGCATGGGAAGAGTCCTGACTGTAGTTGCATGAGGGGCTGCTGAAGGGACAAGAAGTGCAGGAAGCAGGGGTCTGGGTAGACACCTCAGGGGCTGAAGGAGGTAACATATACATATAGCTCTGGGTCCAGAACAGACCTGTGCTGTAAAGCCACCCCTTGCTGCCTTGATGGATGGCAATCCCTGTTAGCCAGTGCATAGGGATTATTCTCTGCAGGACTCAAAAGAGTCCAATTCATTATATAGCATGGCCTATTTTTTTTCCCTTTTTCCACTCCAGTGGAGCATAAATGACCGGAATAAATCCTACTCCTTTGGCACATGTAATGCACAGAATGTGTTTCTGGTGCTATATCAGGATTTATCTCTTGGTGCATGTTGTGAACACACATTTCTTTCCAGTCAGTAGAATCATTATAGCTATAGAGCTTGATTATTGAAAGGGGAGCTGGTTGGTGGAAGGAAGATATATAATGTGATATACACATTGCACGTCAGCCACACCAGTTGGAAAAATCCATTTATTTCCACTGACTGAATAACTCACTTTTGATTCCAGTTTGTACAGGTAGAAACATGATTACTCAGTGCCTGTCTCCAATAACTCAGCTAGTGTTGAGCTTTGTTTAGCCTTTGTTTAGCTGGCCAGAGCCAGCTCCTTTCTGGAGTTTTATACCAGCAACCCCACTGGTGTTCAGGGCTGGGAACCAATACAGACCTGCCGTGCTCTGGTTTTGACACACATCCCAGTAGTAGGTGGCAGGATCTTGTGTTCACCAGGTACGATGAACATACATGTATGTAGAAAGAACTGGACAGGGGCATAAATGGACTTGTCTTGTACTTCTGTGTGGTGGAATGGAGGTTGTGCCACAGGAAGAGAAAAATGCCCTTTAAGGTGTCAGAAATGGATGCTCAGTTTTGCAAATGTCCATCAAAAGATCCCTTGCTTGAACAGGGGCAATAATAGAAAGGCCAAGGAATCACTAAGAAATAAAGCCCACCATCCCAAGGCTTCATGTTCCCAACCTTCTTGGAGAAAAAACTCTGGTGTTTGCATGTGGTTTTCTGTGGGGCTCTGGCTCAGTGCTGTGGCTGCCCCAGACAGTGGCAGGCCACCCAAATGGCTGTAAGGCATCAGACTGGATTCTGACCTCTGAATGAGGGTGATAGCTGAAGTCTTATGAACCCCAACACTCACTGCTTCTATGCCTCTATCCAACTGTTTGCGACATGCCTGAAGTTATTTCCACCTTGTTTATTCCTTTTCCACTCTACCTTATCTCCCTGGCTAAAAAAAAGTGACCTCCAGCCACCTTTTTCTGCAAAGGCAGAGATGCCTCCCAAATGCTAATAAATACAGTCACAGTGATTTCCAGACAGCCAGTCCTCTGTCAAGCCCTAGGGAGTGGTCAGGGTAGAACAACTAGGCTTTATCAACAGAAAAGCTTGCACACAGCAGGTGAAAATCCTCATAAGGATTTTCAGCCCAGCAGTCACCAGGCCAGGTGTCTCATTACTGCGTATAATGAAATAGTGTCCCAAGGAGGCAGAAAAGATAAACACATGTCATTCAAAACTCCCCTGATTACGGGAAGTGTCCACCAACAGGGCGCCCAATTAGTCTATGCAGCTTTATATTTTGCCCATCTGTTTTTACTAATCTGGCCTCAAGTGTGCAGTTTAGTGCTGTAAACCCTGGGTCAGGACTGTTTTATTGCACTCTGTGGCTTGCAGCATCTGCCTCCAGCTAGGAGAAGTTTTGAAAGCCTTCCAAATCTCAGCACTGGTATTTTCTGTGCTCTGAACAAATACACTTCTGGCCTGATCTGTGCCTCAGTTTTAGGGAAATATATACATCTATCTGCAAGGTCTCTTGGCAGGAAGGAGTCTGTTTTGCAGTTTTCATGCATTAAGCTCTCTATCTGGCTGGGTCTCCCTTGCTCACCTCTGCTCTCTATGCTGATGAGGACCTGGGAGACCAGATCCACAGCTCTTCATGCCACACACGGTCTACTACAGGTACCACCACTCATCCTTCTGTGCACATTTTGTTGCAAACAGAGTAGCTTCCTGAGAGCACCTCTTGATGCTTCCTCTTCTTCAGTGACCTCCCTATTGCCACCATGACTACAGTGGCCTCTGCTCCCAAGCTAATGGCTAGTCCTCTCTGTGAATACTCATTTTTTTTGCATCTACTGTCAGATTTTCCCCTTCCTCTTATATTAAGTGAATACAAGTAACTTCTCAGTTTACCCTTTTCCTTTATTATCCAAGGTTATAGGCTGAGATCAGGGCATCAAGGTAGTCAGTGATCCACACAGCAGGGTAGAAATATGGCTGGAAGGTAAGCCAAAATGGCAATGAAGAATGAGAGAAGTAAGTGGCACTTCAAGATGCTGAGGAAAAGACTGCAGCTAATAGGTCTACAATACACTCAAGAGCACTGTGCTGTGAAACACTGACCTTTACATGGTTGTCAGGCCCTACTGGAAGAGCTGGTCATCAGCTGCCTCTTCATATCTCCAACAGCCATACAAGCTGCAGCACCCTGCTATTGAATCCTCATCTGGCAAGACTGTGAGTTAAATTACCATTTGCTGAAAGCTGCACACAGACCCAGAAGGAAATGATGACTTGCATGTACATTCAAAGTGTAGTGTACAATAGCACTGCGTACAGATCAGGAGCATGATGAAGTTGTGAAAAACACTGATCATAATGAATACTGTATACGCATGGCCAATATATTTATTCTCTTTAGTCATTTATTTATGGAACTGTTGTGGGAAGCCGATGTCATGGAGTGTTTGTGACTGGTTAAAGGGACTTTTTCGTAATTTTGTGGACATGTTTGGAGAAAAGTTGAAGGTGATTGATTATTAAAAAATTTAAAAGCCAAGAGGCAGAGGCTTTTAACTTGGGCTGTCAGATGCAGAAACCAACTTCATGATATGAAGGATTTTTTCTTATGCTTTTCTTTTCTTACTGAGTTTGTGTCCTATAGTAATAATATTTCTTTGCTGTAAAAGAATCTAAGATAGACACTCCCATAGGCTTGTTAATTTGACCAGCTACGAAGAAAATACTGCATTGCTTTAGATAAATAGAGTTTCTTGCTTTGTAATGGAACACTCGTTTAGCAGGAGCTCTGCAGTTGCTGCTTTGAGACAATTTGCTTTCAGATACAATGAAAGCGGCTTTCAAACATTCATCATAGCTGTATTACAAAGATGCAGCTGAAATCAGTGTCCACTGCTGGAGCCTTTCTGAGGTTGAAGAGCTTATTTGGGACACAGAAAATAACTGCCTAAATGAAAGGTCTGAGTCAGAGTCACATTTGTACCAGCTCTCAGGAAGCTTTGTAGCACTTGCATATCTTAAGTAACTGAAATTTTTATGATCTACCGGGTGAAACATAATGTCATATAGAAGATTTAAAATCAAATGTATTTTTTTCTATCAGGGAGCATATTAGAAGGTGTTTTCACCTTTCTTTTTACAACATTGGGTAAGAAATTGGAAACAAATGCTGAAACTCACCTGGTGGTTTACTGGGTAATGCTCCATTTGGTATTTGCTTCAGGAAGTAGCCTGGAAAAACTATTTCTTCTTTCTGGACTATAGCTTTGCACCAGGAAGGAGTATCAGCCTTTGTCTGTGCCTCTTGTCAGTCCTAGCTCAGTGCCAGGGATCAGCAGCAGCTACCGTGACAGCTGGCAGGAAAGCAATATGTGTGAGTGAATTGTCTTTATATGGCTCATATTGTCAACAGACAGCAGGAACTGAATAACCTCTAAATGGATGTTTGTGAATAGTACTCTGCAATATTTGCTTGTTTCCAGACTGGGCACAGATGTTATGGACATAACTGTCCATGCTGAAATACTTCCTAACACTCACAATAATCGTGGCAATAGGATATACTTCTGCATGGAGCAAACAGGATTATGCCTTATGGCATATATAGACATAGCACATGTTCATATGCTTTTATTAGATGTCACCCATGCTGAAGGCCAAATGAAGCATGCCATTTTTCTAATGGACACCTGTTCTGGGAGGGAATTGTTCGTGGTTGTGAACAAACATCTTAGACCAGCACCTAGGAATTTAAGGAACCAGTTGTGATAGTGCACCCAAAGAGATGTCAGCTTGGATTACTCAGCTGTAGTTGTCTCACAGACTACTGCAATTCCTTGTGTATCATAAAAATATGAGAATTTCAATCTGATAACCTTCGTGATGAGTATCTACTGAAGAATTTGTGTAATATACATAATCTGTCAATTCATAATTATTTTTGCTGTACTGAACTCTTGATTATATATTGAGAAAGATTTAGCTTTGTTCAATCAATAGTTTCCACAATGTTTTATGAGAATAACTCACTTATTGGATAATAAATTTTCAAAGACTCCAGCAGTGTTGTCCTGGAGGGAAAAAAGGCATTCACAGTAAGACAGATGTCTTTAACAAGCAATGCAGCCATTTAACTACAAAGACAGCCTTACTACAAGTTGAACATGCTGACATAATAAAAGTTCACCAGCCATGTCGAGTTTATGGCAATAGATTTTTAGCAGGATGGGCAAATCCACAGAATCTGGGAGCAACACAGTCTGCACAGCATGGGATGTCATTCCTTCCGCTCAGGGCATTGACATATTAAACACACAGCTTGGGCCAAATTCAAAATACCTTTGAAAGCTCATGATGTACCCCTGCAGGGAGCAAAGAGGACTAAACCCAGCAGAGGTCGCATGACAAGTGCTTCTGTAAAGCCTGTAAAACTACTGGCTGTTTAGCAAAGTCTGAATGAATTGTACAGATCTTTTAGCTTTTTACTATTTACTATTGTGTTCTGTTTGAGAAGAAGAGATGGTAGACTTAGATTGAACATTAGGAAGAAATACTTTACTATGAGGGTGGTGAGACACTGGAACAGGCTGCCCAGACGTATTGTGGCTGCCTCATTCCTGGAAGTGTTTAAGGCCAGGTTGTATGGGGTTTTGAGCAACCTGGCTTTGTGGAAGGTGTCCCTGCCCATGGCAGGGGGGTTGGAACTAGATAGTCTTTAAGGTCCCTTCCAACGCAAACCATTCTATGATTCTATGATACTGCCAATTTTAGCAAAAACTACTTTTTTTTTTGTGAAAATCAATAGTCTGACTGGACATCTCTAGGATATTACAGCAGTTAAGAGAAGATCATGTTAAAGTGGCCATTGTTTTTCTCATGCAATGCAATTCCTCACAAAAGGGACAGCCAGAAATTAACATGTAAAACTGGGATTTTTCACAATAATAGATCCAAGTTTGAATTCTCTGTAAGGTCCTTTCTTCCCTTGTTAGGACTCCTGAGACTGACCTGGAGGAAGATCCCAGGTATCCCATGACATTATCATGCTCTGAGGTCAGAAATCAAAATGCAGTTCTAATGTGCCTTTAATGCAAAGAACCAAGGATTCACTTAATGAAGTATTCCCACACAGTCAGATTTCAGGAAGGTATGATCATATTTCCTTGGAACATACATGAATCTGATTAAACTCAAGATGAGGTAAAATAATTAGAATTTATTCTGGATTTTGCATTTATGACTGATGCCTATATAGTGATGGTATGGGCTCATTAAATGTGCATAGCTAGATAATTTAACTGGAGTTCTTGGGGGAGGAACTTATTCAAATCAAAAAGGATATTTTATTCAGAAAGGTTTGCATGTTAAGGTATTTTCTTCCAGCCAAATAAGATGTGACTAAGAATTTGCTTTTAATTAATACAAGTAAAACTAGTGAACAGGGAAATTAAATTCCTTCAGAAATAATGTTGCAGATTTGTTTAGCCTTAGGCTAAAGCTTCAATTGAGGAAAGGAGGAGAGGATTTATTACTGTCCATGCTCTGCTAGAACTTTGGTGGAATCCATTTTTAGTGTTTTATAATAAATGATCTATGCCTAGTTAGCTATGGGCTGGGGCATGAATCAGGATAATTCATGTGAGAGCTGATCTTAGCAGCTCTCTTAGTTTTTTAGACAAAACTCAGAATGCCTTCAGACCATGCTTGAAACAGCTGTGTATGGATCATTATCAGCCCTGTCTCAGCTCATGTTCAGAAAAATATTCCATGATTTCAAAATGAATATTTCATTCAGTATAAAATTTCTATCAGCATTGCAACCACTGCCTGTGTTTACAGTGCTGGTTAGGACTGTTCCTCATTTGACCCTGGGACCCTGTTCTCCTGACTGACCATGGTCTGCATGCTGTATTACCCCCAAAATAAATTCGAGGATGGAAGAAATAGGTATGTAAAAACTGTGGGTGGTTTGCTATTTGGACATATCCAGAGACTGCTCTACCTCACAGTATGGATGGAACTGTATCAAATCCAGGTGCCTTGGCTCAGAGTGATCCTTGCAGACTGTTTCAGAAAGCCTTTCCTTCATGCTCTGTTGTCATTTAACTCATGTGTTAAAGAATCATAGATGGGTTTGGGTTGGATGAGTTATAAAGGTAACAAAAATGGCAGGTTGCCACAGAATCAGTCCTCTCATTTTTCATAAAGCAATATGAGCTCCACAACCATTTTAACCAGCAAACTATCCATGACAAAAAAGGACCTTAAAAGGGGTGAAATGTGCCCTCAGTTATTGCTGGAGAGGAAAGGGGCTTTTGGTAGCTGGAGCACTCATAGTCACGTAAGGACACAAGCAGATGACATAGCCACAAGCTCTGCTGTTTGACATGTAAAAGGCAGTGTTCATGCGGAAACTGTCCTGATCAGATAAACAACACGGTGACATACATTTCACAGTCTCACACAGATGTGACACAGTGTTATGAGTGATGTGTGTCATTCAAACTGTAAGTGGTGAGACACTCACCAGTGCCCAAAGAAGTTGTGGCTGCGTCATTCCTGGAAGATTTCAAGGCCAGGCTGGATGGGGCTTTGAGCAACCTGGTCTAGTAGAAGGTGTCCCTGGCCATGGCAACGGTATTAGATTAGAAGGTCCCTTACAACCTACAATGTTCTGTAATTGTATGATAATAAGGAAAGGGCCCAGCAGATTTGCCCCCAAAGACCACACAAAGCCAAAGAATCAGCCTGCTTCAGGAATCAGAAAATTTTATTCCAGGTCAGTTTCACACAGGGAGGATGAGTAGCACGGAGCTCCCCTTATCCATGGCTGTTGGGAGCTTCCAGCTGCCTGTGGGAAGATGACGCGGTGCAGACTGACACTGGCTGTGCTTCCTTGTCCTTAGGTCTTCACTGAAAGCTACAGAAATCTCTGGCTGAGCAGTGCAAAGAGAAGGCAGTGAGTGTGCCATGGTCTGGTTTTGTCCTTGTCTGGGCCTACGTAGTTCAGGTAGTTAACTTTTCAACTGTGTCATGTCACTGTCAGTATCACTCTCCTCAACAGCATGAAAACCAGCTGCTTATCCAGGCTCTCTGTCTGTGTGGCTGAGGACAGGAGCACACCATGGGCTGGTCCATTTGCTGTCAGGGTCTGCATCTGCAGAAGACAGAACAAACCACACAGCAGCCACACTGGCTCACCGTGGGCAGCCCCTGCCCAGGGCTCTGCCAGACGCCATCACTTAACTTTGTGTCAGCGTCCCTATGGAAGGCAGCAAATCTCCCTGCCCAAGTGCATAAGGACCGGAGCACGCCAAGGTCCGATCCTGTCCCGTTGGCTGTGGCTGCAGAAGAGAAGAGAACTGCAGAGCAACCGCCACTGCTCACCACGCGCAACCCCTGCGCAGGGCCCTGCCACACGCCAAGACTTAACTTTGTGTCCGCGCAGCAGGAGGCGAGTGTCTGGCTGTGTGGCCGGGCTCAGGAGTGCGCCCTCTTCCGGTCCTGTCCTTGTGTGAGCTTCTGGCTCTGGAAGTGAAAGGAGGAGCAGCCACCATCTGCCGCCCATGGGGCAGCCGCTGCCTCCCTGCCCGGGCCCAGCAGCCCGGCCCTCCCCTCCCTGCCTTCCTCCTGCCCTCTCACCTCAGCCCTGGCTCACCCACCTGCTCTCCTCCAGGCGGGTCTGGCCCTTGTCACCCCGCAGCCCTTTACGCGCCCGTCCTGGAACCTGGGCTACCAACCCCTGTGGAACGGAATGGCCACCACCCACATTCCGTCACCTAGGATACAGTCACCAACATTCTCTCCCCTGGGACATGGCCAACACCAAAATTCTACCCACTGGAACACGGCCACCAGAAAACAGCCAATGCAGGGAGCTCGCTGTCACTCCTGTCTGTGCTGGGACACAGCCTCTTGACCTGGGGCTGTGGTCACCTCACATGTCCTCACTGTCCTGTTCCACCCCTGTTCCCCTGGGCCTCCTGCTTGCTGTCAGGGCTGGGGCAGAGCAAGATGGAGCTCAGCATGAGGGTGCAGACAGCTAAATGTGAAGTCTAAACACCAGGAGCAGTTCAGGTGTTTGACATCCTGGCCTAGTGCCACCTGGGCTGTCTTACATCCCAGCATCCCACGGATACACATGAAACTGGCAGACAGGAGACAGGACCTGGGAAAAACGCATGCCTCTTGAGATCAGGCAGGAGCGATACACAAGGGCATCTCTCATTGCACTAAATACTTATTTTAATTCCAAATGTAACAGCTAGAATTCCTCTGTCGCTTTGAGTTGCTCAAGGATACGGATGAGGTGAATCCCCATTATTTTTGCGGTTTCACGTGTATAGCCTTGACCAAAAGTCAACAGAATGCAGTCTCCTGTGACCCAAAGTATTTAGAGCAACAGGACGCAGAAGTGGAGGTTTCTCAAAGCATTTTGGTCCCTAACTCCTTAAATCCTTACAGATCTGAACATAACACAGAAAAAAAAAACAAACCCCAAAAGATGAACAGAAGATTCAGAATGGAAGTCCATATCCATTTTTACTTATAACTTAATGATGACCATGGAAGAAGGAATACAAGTTACACTCTCTGATCAGGAGACAAACAGTAGGATCCCCCCCATGGAACTGGGATTTCCTTCATGCCAGTACCAGCATTCTATCTGCTGTGATACAGTCACTACTAACATTCCTTCTGGCCTACCAATCCCTGACCACCACCTACATTCCATCTGCTGCCATATCACTGGGGCCATCCATTACAATACACGAAGGCATCTCTCCTTGTAATATATGCATATTTTAATTTCATTTCTAGCACCTACTATTAAGGTGTCTCCATGCATGTATAGTTTGCTCATATCTGGCTGCAGAAAGCAGAGTCCAGGGGTCTGGACACAGGCTTTGCTGTGTCACTTCAGTTGCTGTTTGGAGGCTCATGCAGGCTGTATCTGTTCCACCAGGACAGGGCAGGGTTTGTAGAAATGCTACACCGTGGTGGCCTGCTCTCCCTGTTGTCTCAGGCACTGTGTAGACCTCCCAGTAACACTGGCAAGGTGATCTTTAAGGTCTCTTCCAGCCCAAACCATTCTGATTCTGTGTTGAGCATCTCTCAGATGCACTGCAGGATGGTTCAGTCATTCTCACTGTGGTAGTAGTGCAGACACAAGCCACCCCATGTCCCAAGGCCCCAAAATCAGGGATGACACTGGAAACATATTATAGAGACAGTACATGAAGAACTACATTCCTGTCTCTCCTTATGTTGTCATTTTAACGTGGCTCTGAAACTCTTCTTAAGCCTGAACTGTCCACACTGATTTCCTGTGCCCTAGGGCAGGTTAGGATAGCTCCAGGACTTCTGCCTGGAGAAGCAGAAGGTTTAGTAGACTCCAATGCATCGGGGCATCAGATATGCACCCACCAAAACACACCCACACCCAGCTCTTCCTAAACATTGCATCAGTGAGCGTGAAGTCTGACCTGCACAATGTAATATTGAGCAAATGAACAGAGCATGTATGGACTCAGCACTTGTAAAGGTCACACACTAGCCGAAGATTAGTCTAGTGATACTTGCTATAACATGATAAAAAAAGACTGCCCAGGAGTCATCAGGATTAAGCCACAGATAGAGACTAGTGTATGGGGCTGTCCCATGTGCTGTGCAGGTTAGCCTAGCATGCACATGGCATCCGGGATAGATAGATAGATACACTGGTGTGAATACATACTTCACAGCTGCCCTATGTTCCCAAGGGTCATTCAGCAGAAGTTTCCAAACAGCTGGCAGCTTGGGCTGCTGGTCATCAAATGTAGCAGAGATGTGGCAGAATACTGCTAAAAAAGGATAAGCTACTAAGAAAAGCAGTGGATCAGCAAGGTGTGCCAATGGTGAGCAGCCTCACCCTTCCCACCTATATGGGGGATATAATAGCTATGTGCTATCATTTAGGGCAACCCCTGGACAATGCAGATATCATCTTAGCCTGTAGATTACTCTCTGACAATATTGAGGACCTTTTTTTTTTCTCTAATTATAGCATCACAAATCATAGAGGTTGAAAGACAATGCAGACAGTCTGTAGACATAACTCCTGCTTGGTGTTAGATTAAACTGAGATGCTGTAGATTCTTTCTTCCAATTTATTTTCTGCTAGCTTTGGAGCATAATTATATGATTTTTTTTTTCCTTCTTAAAATGTTTATATTTTACTCAAATACTTAATTATCTCATAGACAATCAGAATTCAGGTCTGATATTGACATTGTTCTTTTAGAATTGGCCTCTATTAAGAAAAAAATAGAGCAGTGAATGAATTCAATTATAGGAGAAAATACATAAACTGTCAAATACCACTGCTAAAATTTGAACTTTGGTAAATAAAAAGTACAATCATCATCTAAATATATTGGGAGCCATTATTTTTTGAGTGGGTAATTGTTACTTCTTTTATAATTCAATATTGCTTTTATGTTGAAAGATACAATAAGCCTTACTGCATTTCAGTTAAGCTCAAATGTATTGAAAGCATCAATCTAGGAAAAGCTTTGTGTAGGAGATAAACACTGCTCCCCTTTGTTCCAAGGGGTTAAAAGCCTTGGAGAAGCAGTCTGTGGCCTCTGTTTTCTATAGAAATACCATTTGTGTTTTAAAAAGACTTTGTGAGTGAAGTCAACTTTTTTTCTCCAGGGAAAAGAACAGTCAGAGGAAATATATAGAAAGCATGAAAAAAAATTAAACTAAAAGGGATGCAACTCAGTTACTTTTCTTGAAGGACCATATTCTTGAGGACATTGTTCCTAGAAATACAGTACTATCCATGTGAGGGTGAGTGTTTTCCAAGGCAGGTACTCCACCACTGCCCTCTCCACTGCCTTTTCCTCCCATGTATCCTGGGTTCAGCAGTAGCAGTCATTTTTCTCTTTCTTAGTAGCTGGTGCAGTGCTGTGTTTTTGACTTTCAGCCTGGGAACAGAGCTGATAACACTGATGTTTTTAGTTGCTGCTCAGTAATGTTTACTCTGACCAAGGACTTTGTGAGCCTCATGCTGTGCCAGGGAGGAGGGGAAGCCGGGAGGAAGCAGAGACAGGACACCTGACCCAAACTGACCAAAAAGCTATTCCATACCACAGCATGTCATGCCCAGTATATAAACTGGGGGCTATTACCTGGAAGGGCGAGATCACTGCTCGGTCGGGCTGGGTACTGGTCGGTAGGTGGTGAGAGGTTGTATTCTCTTCCCTTGTTATTTCCCTTATCATTATTATTATTGGTGGTAGCAGCAGTGGTTTGTGTTATATCTTAGTTACTGGACTGTTCTTATCTCAACCTGTGGGAGTTACATTCTTTTGATTCTCCTCCACATCCCTCTGGGAGTAGGGGGAGGAAGTTTGGGGTGGGGGGGGTGAGCTAACGGCTATGTGGTTCTGGATTGCTGGCTGGGCTTAAACCACGACACCATGCAAGCCTGGCAGCCCTTTCTCCGGCGCAGCTGCTGACCCCTGTGCGCTTTGCCACATCTAGCCCTTTGTGCCACACACCCACCCTTTTAGGGTTCATGCTTATTTTCCTGTGCATTTCCAAGCCAAAGTTCATGCAGTCCCAAGTTAAAGTCAGGACCCCTTGGCATGTCCCAATTTTTTTTGGTGAGTTGCTTCCTACATTGTTAGCTCCACCCTTCCTCTTGTCTAGCCCTCAAAGCATCTGCTTAATCACTGCCTGAGCCTGCTCAATAACCACATGGAAATCAATCAGTGGCATCCTTTAGCTCTGAGTGTTAATCCAGAAGGAGCCATTATCAGACTGAATCCATTACACTGTACAACTTGGGAGGAATTAAATAACACTCTGCTACAGAAGAGATTTTTTAGCTTTTCTCATTCATCCTGTCTTACAAGATCGACTGATGCAGAGACATCATTTGAAGGTTAATTGCCAGTGAAATCCTATGTTAATTTTTTTTTTTTTTTGACCAAAACATTGTTTTGAAATTTAGAATCATTTACCAATGAGAAAGACAGACAGAACATTCATTTCACTATTTAATCTGTATCATGTAGTAATTTAAACAAAAGGGTGTCTTTCTAAAAGTTTCTTGCTATCAATACTTTGAAAATTTAACTAAGACCTTCATCTGCCTTTATCCAAGGCAGATCATGTGGTACACTTCTCCCTTTATTTCAGAATATTGTATGCCTGAGAATACTTCTTTTTACAGACCTACTAAGAACCTTTTCAAGGACTGAATCTTTCTTTGATGCAGTAAGCAAAACTTTGACGGCTTCAGCAGGTGTAAAATAATGAGGCAGTACATGCAGATGATGTACAGTATAGCGCTGTTCTTGCTGTGTTGGAAGAAAAAGCACATGACTCTGGATGCTTAAATTTGTAAAGGGAAGCATCCTTCTATGTCAACAGATTGCAGAAAACTTGTTAGTATCAGAAAACTGTGCTCTGCTAGAAAAGTCAGTTAATATTTTCTTGCAAGTCCAGCAGTCTTACAGGTGACTTATGCTGTTTGTTTTCATGAAGATCTCACTAAGATAAAACACCTGTGCTTTGATTTTTTTTCTGCTGAAAAGATGTTTTCAAATGTAAATTATTTGTATTAGTCCGTTCACATTCTCATGTGCATTCATCTTGTTTGCTCAAAGCTATAAATGTAGAAAATTATGAACTCCAAAATCCAGTTGATTTCACTTTGGCTTCAGTTATTGCTGAAACAATAATTAGGATTTAGTTCACTTGAAGGGGAGACTGAAATTTTTATATATCTGGAGGCTATGCCTGAAATGGGCCTGATGATTGCCAGTGTCATTGCCAGTAGCTGGTACGGATTCAGGACACTGCCCCACTTAGCTGAGAAAATACATGAAAATTCCAGAAGGCCTGAAAGATGGTGGTAAGACAGAGAGCCAGGTGACTGTGGCACCTTCAGCACTTCTCACCTGCTGTCACATCACCTAATCTCAACAAACTCCTAGATTTTGGTACTTTGTCATAAAAGACATTGAGCAACACCAGTGGTAATTCAGGTCAGTTTTTATTTTGGTATGTAACAAATTGTGGTGTCTAATTCAGCTTTAGGTTGTCTGTGCTATGCAGCATATCATCCTAACTCACCAGATTTCTCTTGTGACCTCTAAACTGTACAAAGATAATGGCAATTAATTTATAGTTTGTTAAAACAGTTGATGTAAGGCTGTTGCTTCTTACAATACTTGTTCTTCCCGTAGATTTGGCTCTTCTGTAGGAAACAGGCACACCATAAGAGCCTCAGAATGATAACAGACCTTGTATAGCTCACTGTTTAAATCACAAGCAAATCATCTTTGCAGGTGCTCAGACCTTGGTTTCAGAAGTACAGTATATAAAAAAGAGGCTTCTGCATTATGCAGGGTTTCTCCTGTATCATAAAATAAAATCTACATGTTCCTACCATCCCAGTATTTCGCTTTCCAACATCATTAACTGTTGTACACAAAAATACCATGGAAAATAAAGATATGCTATTTCACTTAGACTGTATTGTTCCGAAGTAAAGTAATTACGTTAGTTTTTTTCCTGCCTTTACTCTCAAAGGAAATCAGTCTCTGCTAGTCATAGATTAAACCAGCATTATCTCCCTGTTCCACAGCTTTCCTGGTTTTATTGAATTACAGTCGCAGTATGGTTATGCAGAAAATGTTCATTTTTTTCCCCTAAGTACAAATATTCTGCCAGCAGTGCAAAACTGGGTGTTTTTAACCTTTATGCTCCTCTATATTTCTAATGTCTACCCTCCACATTGCCTGCAAATGTACTATAAGTTAAAATGACTTTCTTTTTATATTACCTTGATTTTTCAATTCATTTGGAAAAATATCCTAATTGTCATTTGAAAGCTACCACTTTTAATGCTGAGTGGCTGATAACAATTTGTAAGTGAATTTGCTCAGATATACCACAGGATAAGAAAGAAGGAGTTCAATGAGAGAGAAATCTGTATTCACAAAGTACAGCTGTCCTGGCTGTATAGAAATAGTGCTCAATAGCTGTCTCTCACATCACATCCTGCAACAGGATCTTTGCACAGATCTACAGAGAAACACCAGTAGGCAGCAAGGTGGGGATACAGGATACACACATCGGAGCAGGCTGCTCCCTGTCCAGCTGAACTAATTCTCAGGAGACCAGGGAATGACACAGGCAAAGCTACTGCCCAGCCCTTAGTGCTCTTTCAGCACATCTTCCTACTCTTTGCTAGTAGTGAAACTACTACTAGCAAAGAACTACTAGAACAGAAATTCTTAAGGAAACTGCAGGTGATGGCATCAGATTCATAGCACCATGCGCACAGGGTAATTTCTGGATGTGTCCCTTTCATAGAGAGATTATTCTTCCAGGAGTGTCTTTCAGGTGATGCACAAGTGTGGGAGATGTTTGGTGGTTTGTTTTTGGTTTTGTTTTTATTTTGTGGTGGTTTTTATTTTTGTGTTAGCTGTATGCTTTTTTCTCAGCATCTGGTATCAGATTGTGATTTTTCTCTGGGAAAGAGCACAGGTTTGCCTGACTGATGAGAGCAGTTGACAAGCTGCAGGGCACATCTGCCATTCAGAAGGACCTGGAGAGGCTGGAAAAATGGTCTAACAGGAACCTTATGAAGCCCAACAAGGGCAACTGGGGCAAATGTCAACTTCTGCCCCTGGGAAGGAACAACCCCAGGGACCAAGACAGGTTGAGGCTGACCAGCTGGGAAGCAGCTCTGCAGAGAAGTACCTGAGGGACCACAAACAGAGCAGGAGTCAGCAATATGCCCTGGAAGCTTCCATGTACTGAGCTGTATCAGCAAGAGCACTGCCAGCAGGTCAGGTAAATTGATCCTTCTCTTCTGCTTAGCCCTGGTGAGAAACATTTGGAGTGCTGGATCCAGTGCTGGGCTGCATAGCAGAAGGAAGACATGGCATATGGGAGTGAATCCAGGAGAAGCCATGAAAATGATGGAGGGGCTGGAACATCTTACACTTAAGGAGCAGCTGCAAGAAGTGTGACTCTTTAGCCTGGGGAAGGGAAGGTTCAGGGGTATCTTATTTAATATCTCTAACTACCCAATCAGAGGATGCACAGAAACCAGACTCTTTGTGGAAGTGTTCCGTGAAAGACACTTGGCAACAGATAAGAGTTTCATTAAGGAGAAGAAAATCTTTACAGCAGTAGTGGTAAAGCAGTGGCCCAGGTTGCCCAGAAAGGCTGTGAATCTCCACCATAGAGGTAGTCAGACCCTGGCTGGCCAAGACCCCAGGCAACCTTATCTGCATTGGAGTTAGCCCTGATTTGCATGGGAGTGTTGGACCAGATGACTTCCAACCTTCCTTTCCAGTCTGTGCAATTCTGTCATTTTAAGAATCTGTGAAGTCATCTGGCAGATGTGAGGCTCCAGCCATTGAGAGATTTATAAGCTGAGTGTTTTTCAAACCAATGAACCTTGTTTATCATATCAGGCAGTTGAGTGAGAAAACTTGAATTAATCAATATGTTCAGCAGTACGTTCCCTAGAAAGATGGCTTTGGTCTGAAAACCTAAACAGTATAAAGAGGGAATTAATAGTCTTGAGTAATCATTCTTATGTCCCCAGCATTGACAAGGGACCTGCTTCATGGGATCCATCTTATTATTTGTGCCAAAGACACATCTATGAACTTCTGTAGTTATCTTGTATAGAGAGATGCGCTTCGTCAGTGACCTTTGGCATGCTCTCTCTTGCTGATGAGACCTAAGAAAGTGTATTTTTAGTATAAGTTAGTTTTGTTTTATTAATGATACTTTTCATACTGCATTCACTCCTCCAAGTCCCATAATTCATGCATCAGGGCACTGAATGACTTCTGTGGGTCTCAGATGGCTCTGACATTTTTTTCTTTCTTCAAGCTTCACAAGTGTGGTGTCTGTTCAGTGGTGAGTAGCACATTATATGCTTGGGATAGTACTGACAACAATCCATATGATCTCCTCTACAGTGTCCTGCCTTCTCGTGGCTCTTGACAAACGTCTATCACTTTCTGCTCCCATGCTGCTTTTGAAAAAAAACGGTGTTCCTCTGCCATCCTGGGATGTGCATTTGAGACACACTGTATCTTGGAGCTGACACTGCTCAGGAGCACAGTCCATCAGTCTGGAGGAGGAAAACAGGAACATGCTAAGCATTTTTGCTGTCTTGTCTATTCTCACTTACTTTCTGGATCACTAATCCATTCTCTCAACTTAAGCCTTTGATGTATTATAAACTATTGTACCTGGACATCATGAACCTTGTTGATAAACACCAGCCTGAAAATAACCATTAGCCCTGCTGTATGTGGTCAGCACACTCTTAAACTTCCAGAGTCTGAAGATTAAATACAGCACACTGCAGTGCTAGCCTGTCTCTCATGCTGCTGATGCAATTCTCCACAGCCTATTAATTTCGGGCCTTCATTTTGTTTGCACATTATGAGGTAATATAAGAACTGTTGCCTGTATCAGATTTTTAAAAGGGAGCCTAATCAAATTACTCTGCATTCTGCATTCAACACCAAAGTCAAGGTGCTTTAGTGGTGCTGTGACTCAGGGTAAAGGCAGACATCTGAAAATATTCACCCTGATTGCACATTGTTCTGTGCAAACAGAAGAAATGTAACTATTGAGGGGCATTAAGGGAATTTAAATTGACAAAATCTTCTTTGAAATAAATGAGGACAAGTCTGAAACCATGGTGCTTCCTGTAACTGTTGGGTTTACAGGAAAGAGGGTTTCTTTTTTTCTTTTTTTGCTGAGGGCAGGAGAGAGTTAGTATCTTGGGAAAGCTGTGTGCTTGCTAGCTTTTTCCAAAGAACAAGCAAGAAGTTAGGAAAATAATTATCTTGATTGCAATCACCCTCCACCTGGAGACTAAGAGAAAGAAATGCTTCTCCCTTGCTTTTTATTTCACAGTTGAACTTTGCAGGTACTTAGATTTTATTTTGCTTACGGTCTTAGTTTTACTCAAACAACAAACCAAATAAAACAAATCCCAGAGAATACAGCATTACATCTCCCAGGCAAAGGTAATTTACAGAAACAGTAGGCACACTTCAGGATTTCATTGTGCTTTCGGAAGCATTTCCAATTCCAGCTACATTTCCCATGCTTAAATTGGGGCTCCAGTAGTATCTCAGTAGCCAGAATTAACTGGAAGTGTATACATACTGCAGAGCAGCAAAGCTTAATACAAGCAGTAAATCTGCTGCAGTGAAGTGGAGAGACCCTGCTGGGAGCCTGATACAATGGAAGCTAAAGCCTGTTTTTCTATGAATCAGAGATTTTGTATGGGTTCTAAGGTACACACCAAAAACGTGTCACTTGCTGTGGTCAAGACTTCTTGAAGCTACTGACACAGGACAGTTCCCTCCAGAAAACATTTTGTAATGTAGGTAAATAATTCTCTGAATAAATCTTGATTTCCATTATTTAAAAAACAGTTCTGATGATGAAAACAGAAAGGAAAAGTTTGGAGCCAACATTTCAAACATGAGTAAGTCACAAGAAAACACTATCCATTTGTCAGGTTCAAACTGATTTTTCTTCAGCAAATGGATACTTTCATTTGTATTGAAAATGCCAACATTTTTAGTTGGCATTTCTCATTTTTTACAGAAGCATTCTTCTTTCCATAGATTTTAACATTCTTCATAAACAATGTAATTCAGAGCAGAAACACATTTCTAAATGCTGCCATTTCTCATACAAAGAAAATCATATTTCTCTGAGACATCCCCAGGGCTGAATATTTTTCCATGTTTTGTATAACTAAAAATATTTTCCTGTGCTGCCAGACCAGAGATACCTTGTATAGTGCAAGGCTTAAGTGTCCTTCTTAAGAAAAGCCTCCGAACTTATCACTGTTCTTCTCTGGAAATTCCTGTTGACTTCCTGAAGATAGCACCTGGATTTCTTTCCAGGTTCAGATTTTCTCCTGTTTGCCTTAATCAGTCTTCTGTGCTTCATTTTCAGTTTTCCTACATCATGTACAATGGTGTGCATCTTCCAGTAAGTATATGAATAGCTGGCAAATAAAACAGAAATGTCTGCAGTATCTGCTGTTATTTTCAAAATAGGCCAACAGGATCCCATGTAGCAGACCTGTGATCCCCAAACACCTCTGCGTTTGAGAGCATCTGGGATTGGTCATAGCCTAAGTGTTGCTTCTCAAAGCATGTTCCTACACAGTGGCATTATGCAGAGATGGAGCTCTCAGCAGCAGTCCTACTCCAGTGTTTTTCCCATACATAAGGCTGAAGAGTATTTTGATAGTCAGAGATTAACAGGAATATTTCTTGTCTTCTGAATACATTAATTGTATTATTTTTACATGAATTCATATTAAATATTATAATTGACGATAAATAGCCATTTTTCATTGTTAAGGAAGCCACCTTTTCTAACTGTTTGTCATCTTAACCTAACAGATGTTTAGGATGTCATTGACAATCAATGGATGGAAAAAACCACCGGTGTTAAGTCTCCTGTGTTTAAATATTAGACCTTTTGAGGTAGAATTATAGAATAGCTTGGGTTGGAAGGAACCTTAAAGACCTTCTAGTTCCAACCCCCTGCCATGGGCAGGGACACCTTACACTAGACCATGTTGCTCAACACCCATCCAACCTGGCCTTGAAAACTTCCATGTGGTGTCTCTTCATTGACTGTTGGAGAGAGCTTGAAGGTGAAGATTTCTCTAGAGTCCCAGGAGATGGGATTAAAAACTGAAGTTTATTTGGCAAAGTGGGATAGTCCTAATCTTCAGCTTGATGGTGAATCTGAAACAGATTTAACCCACAGTTGCATGTATGTACACATTTTCCTTTAAATGTTTCTGACCTTCCAGCAACTTCTGAGGAGAACACTGTTTTCTCCTCCTGAATCATGTGCATGGAGGGGAGGCAGGAAACAGGGAAGGAGGAACTTTGAACATGTTCTGCATGGTCTAATAAATTTGCTATGATGTGCTTTACATCCACTTTTACTTGTGTGAACAAGAACTAAATTATTCAGAAGAAATGTGATTAGAAGGTGGAATGAAACAAGGAATTTATTTTAATGGAAATTTAGTTATTAATTGTGTGCTATGTAATTCAGTCCTGACAGAAATGGCCACTGGCATGCTGCAAAATGTAAAAGTGCAAACACAGTCACCACAGAATGAACAAAAGGATGAATTCACAATTAAGTTTTATTCCATTAAATTGATTAGATGACAAAGATTATGTTCTTTATTCTGCTAATTTTTCAATGAAAATCCACATTTTAATGAAAAACAAAAGAAGGGCAAAAATAATTTTTGTCTAGAGTCAAATGAAGTTTTGAAATAATTCCAGACTTACCCTCAAATATTTTTCTATTTAACAACAGCACATGATGGAGCTTGGTATTTTATAACTGTGTTTCTCTCAGGCAAGAGAAATAGCCCTTGAAATAGCAGTCAACCTTCTAAGAGTGCTAACACAGTAAATTGATACCAAACCAGGAAATGTATAGTAGCTTTGTTTGTGCTGGGCATCATGCGGTGCAAACAACTGTACAATACCTTTGCCTTTCAATTCTTATCTTTGGGGAACGTTTACCTTCATGCTACTGAAGAAAGAGTGCCATATGAATATTAGCCTTGGTGGCCTGCTGAGGCTGTGTCTTTTTCTTCTATACATGACATATTTTAATCTCCTGCGCTAAGTTCATAGGTTGACCACCCTAGCTGTCCTTTCTAGTTGTTCATCTGTGATTCATGCAATTTATATTGTGAAGGGAAATCTTGCCTATCAACAGATCAGCAGCCTGGTGGGACTCCAGAGTGTGAGCCCTTTCTCTTTGTCTACAGGGAATGCTATTGAAATAACTGAAATCTTACTGTCTCATAGTGGACACTAACCTTGGGGACAGCATTTGTGCTTCAGCTGTATCACAAAACACCACTGTTGTCTTTAAAGGCAAACAGGAAGACTATTGGCTGGATTTAGCACACCGTTAGTATTTACTCCTTATTGCTCAAATTCTTTTGATGTTACTGGAATAACAACAGAAGTGTTTAGTGACTTAAAAATATTGCATGCTTTGAAGCAATAAGTGGTAAAATCTATATGGCAGGGTTTGTTGGATCCAGGCATACTCAGGCTGTTCCCACAAGTGCAATGACCTGATGATCCATACTACATATATATGTTAGTTACTTCTGGGCTGGGCAAGGCAGCCTCTGCCAAGGGAGAAATCTGGGCAGAAATAGCATGCACATTGTGGACCTAAGGAAGTCAACACCGCTTACCCCAACATCATGACATGCTCTCCATCACTGGTGATGGAAGTAGAGAAATGGACACACTGTTCCTCAGAGCATTGCTTGCCAAATGGACTTTCAAGCCAGCTCAAGTACATGAAGTACATGAATTGCCTGAAATACAAAAAGCAAAACAGGATTTGGCTTAACAAAAGAGGAACAGTTTAATTTCAGTGTAAGAAGAAAGGCTGCTCAGTGATTGTAATAGTAGCTTGCCATTCCCTAACCAGGGTTTAGTTTCTGGTTTGATCATGGCCATTCACTAGTCTGAAAAAGAATATAGACTTACTCTGTATGATCATGGTCAAATCACATGGCAACTAACCAGAAAGGAACCCAATGTCCAAGGTGACAGCTAGGTCAGCGTCTTCTGAAATTCAGGGATTATATAAGGTTTCTGAAACAAGGCACATCCAAAATGAATGAAGCAATAATACTTTGCCATGTTTGAGAGTATTGTCCATCATTTACTTAGGGACTGGAGTTAGAGACTTAAGAGAATGGCAGTGCTTTAAAATTCTTTTATATCCAGTGCATAGCTCTGAGTATATCCTAGTACTTAGAGGAAGCAGGGTCAGATAGCTCTGCAACAGGTGAACATGAGAATTTTAGGAAAAATCATATGTTAAGAAAGAGTTGGGCTAATGCAACAGTTCTTGCAGTTCTCACATTATGAAGACATAAAGGCATAGACATTTTTCTTACAGCTGGGCAGACAATACATATTTTATCTTAAAGCTTTCAAGAAGAAAAATGGTAAAATTAGCTAATTTACCTGATTTATGTGAGCCATTAACAACATTCTACTCTGTTCTGGTTCAACTTGTGTTGTAAATTTGACATGACAAAGAAGACAATTAAGGAAAAACAGGTAAGAAAATTAACAAATCATTATTTTACTAATTTCTACTTAGGAAAGATTTCCCCACCGCCACCCTTTTTACCAAAGGCTCTTTCAAGACATCTGAAATTACCATCTGAATGTGTACATCATTGTATGTCTTGCTTCAGCTTATAGAATCAAGACTGGTAACCTCTGGAAGTGATTTTAAGTTCCCCTCTAATGATACAAAAACATTCTTCCCTCGTTTTTCTACTTACTTTTCTACACATCAGCCTGACTTATGTAAAATAAAGCTGGTTTCTTGTCATAACTTGGAAAAACCTGATTTTTCTTCCTCTATTTCTTGGATTCTGGTCTGCATTACTTAGAAGCTGCATTAAGTTGTGCCTTTGGGAAAGCACTATATATCTTTTGCAGTGCTCTGTAGGAAAGAGCAAACAAGATGGGGGGTGGGAGGTGGGGTGAAGAAACCCTTCTTTTCTGGCTTAAATTCAGTCTGTGCAGGTGAACAGAACAAGGATTTCAGCTCCAAAATGTGATTAGGTTCCTCCAATGACAAACGGAGGTGTGGTGCTCAACTGATGTGATGGTGCTGTGCTGCTTTCTTCTGAGACCCCGTGAGAACTACCAACACCAAGAAGAAAAGTAGACAATGCCCACAACAATTTGGTTATTCTGAATGGCTGAAAAGACTTCCAGCAGGGTGAATCTGTGGTGAATATTACATTCATCAACAACTGGTACTTCTCTTCCCAACCAACAGAAATGTTTACAAGACTCTGGTTCCAGATGTAACAGCTTACCACTGTGGTATGGAGAGCTTTGCTGTCCCCCTGCAGGCCCCAGAAGCACTGTGCATGGACAAGGTACACCAAGCAGACATAGCCTGTATCTGCCATCTCTGCTGCCCCACTGTGCAGCTTCTTTCCCAACCTGGCCATTCAGAGAAAGCCAAGAATGGAAGATCCATGCTTGGACCTCATGTGAAGTTTGATAATTGCCTAAACCCATAGTTTTAATAAAAAAGAACCATCTCCCTTTGCTCCTTCTCTTTCCACTAAACCCAAATGCATGTTTGCACTCACAATGTGTGGCTTGCTGGGATCTCTAAATGAGTTGCACTTCAGAAACTTGGACAGCAACTGTGTACTAGATGCTTACCTTTTGGGCTGAAGTATCATTGCTAGTCCTTATTCACTTCTTAGACAGGATAACACCTAGCTTTTTTTTTGGATGGTAGCAAATGTTCCAGCAACCTTGATGGGAGAAAGTCTTCCTCTGTAATAACATTCTTGCAATGAATATCAAACCCCCTTGCACAGGCTCAGGTGCAGCCCTAGAGCGCACAGAGTATAAGCTGGGAGAACAGTGTTAGATTCATTCTGAACAAGGTGGACCCATAAACTATATGTTTCTTTTTATATGGTATTTATTTATGATTTTCCCTTTGTCTTATTCTTACAGAATTCTGACAGGAATTTCTCTGCAGGCACCAGACCTTTTCTCCACAGACCTTCCCTGCAGCTGTGGCTTCTGTTTAAATCATGGTACATGTAAAATGATGAGAGAGAGCAGAAGGTATGATATTCTCTTGCAAAAGAAGCTTTAAAGGATGATAAATATTTGTCTACGTAGAACATTCAAGCCATATGCAAATTTGCATAGTGGCACTCCAGGTGATGCAATGCATGGTAATTACTTGTAACTTGATAAAACTGAGAAATTCAGGATTATGCTGATGACTGCAAACATTCATCTGAGAAAAACAGCACTACCTCTTCACTCCATAACGGTGTGGTAGGGGAAAGACATGGCTTTAGGGAGGGACATGAAAGACATATCCAGCTAGACGTGAAGGACACCTCTTGCCACCCTCCAAGAGTGTGGTCATTGTATGCACCTGCTCACCTGACCATAGCCAAGCATTCCAGCTTTACAGCTGGCATCTATTCCTTAAAAATTTAAAAGTGTTCATCATCCCCCAGGACTGCATGTATTGGCCTGACTTTTCCAGCTTCCGCAGTAACGTGCCTTGTGTTATAATCAGCTACTTTCAGTTAATGGCACTTTACCATCAAGGTGAAGAGGAACATAATCTGACTCATTTGCTTATAGCCAACTAAATCAAACAAACAGGACCTTGATGCTTGAGACCTGTCGGTGGGAAGGTCAGTAGTTCAGGTAAAATAAATAGTGGATTGCAACAGTTAAAAAATGTACAATGAAATTTCCCTTTAACATGAATTTAAAGTGCAGAATAGAACAATGTGTCTGAAGGAATGTGATGAGATTTTTCCATTGGTATTGCTTGGGCAAGAATTTCACTCTGGGACAGATATTTACTTACTGGGATACCTTTTTTCTACACCCATCTGAGTAAAAGAGGGTAGGATTTAAAATGGCTAACACCTGGGATTCTGAAATATTAGAGCATAGGTGTTTTATGGTGCTGGTGCACTTCAGGGAAGCTCTAATAGACACAACACTGAAGGTGAAATCCTGGACTCTATACTGGAATAAGAAGAATTTTTCTATTAGTTATAATTTGTTATCAGAATCTTACTCTCTTGCCTGCTTCATCTGTCTCTTCATGACTCTTCCAGCATGTGAGGAGCACTGCAGCTATCTTCAGGATAGTGATGGGCAGTTCTGCTTTCTTTATTCCTCAAAAAAGTAGAACAATTATGGGCAAAAATAGAATGTAAACATTCAGTTTTAAACCAGGTTTTCCCCAACCAGAGCTTTAACTCATGACTTTATCTGCCTTTTAAGAACGCAATTTGATTAACATGCATTATTTTTAGGGGAAGGATTGTCATATTTTATTATTTCATGGTAAAAAGCCCACTTTATTTATATGAAAATAACATAATTATAAAAGAAATAATTTGAACAACAAATCCCTTGAGGATGTGAAAAACAGTAAAAGTCAAATTATGAAGAAATTTTAAAATCTTTTGTTTTGGAGAGCCAAACACTGATCACATTTCACAAGCTGCATGAGCTCACCTGTAGGCTCAAGGTAAGGCAGAGACCTGAAAAAAAGGAGCAAATAGGACATGTCTATGCTGACAAGCGCAGTTTGTCTGGTATTGCTTTTTGACACTAGGGCCAAGTAGTGTAGAATAGCTGGATCCACACTATTAACCTTTCATACCTTCATACACCATCAGGGTATTCAACTTGCCTGTAGAGAATGGTCCTTGGTCTGTGCTAACACCCAAATTGTGCCTAAAAATTCTTCAGCGGAGTACTAATCAGCCTGGACCAAAAAGTGCTACATGCTGTAATACAGTTTAGTAGTATAAATTATCAAGTGCCATGGCCTGGCACGTTCCCTGGCATTGTTTAATATACAAGTATAGAGGCAGCTGTTGATGCAGTTCTGTTCAAACAGAACAATTAAAGGACTCTGGGATTCCTTCCTCCTGGCACTTGTAGCCCTGCTTAGAAATTTTGCATCTGATGGTTTGTGTTTGTATCATTAACTCTTTTCAGCCACATGCTATGGCACATCCAACTGTTCCTACAAAAATTGGTCTGTAAGAGGGGCTTTTCTGGTATTCCCAGAGACAATCTCTATAACCTATACCAGACAAAGTCTTTTCTTTCCTACCTTCTGTTCTCTTCTACTTCATATATTTCCCCATTTAATCTCCTAAAAATGTCTCCCTCTTCCTGAGCAATCTGAGAGTCACCAGGCTCCCTCTTGGATCGACTGCATGGAGCCATTCTGGATTTCACGCTAGAAACACTCCCAGTCTCTTTCTTTTCCTTTATGAACGGTAGAACTCAGTGTGCAGGAAGTAAAGTCCATGACAAAGGAAAGCTAAGTTAGCTGCAGTTCCACAGGGGCAAGAATCCCAAACTAGCTCTTTTGTGTCCTTCCAGTGATGGCCTTTTACTCTGTTATTGTACTGACTTACCTTGTCAGGTTCTGGAGAGTGAGACCAAGCTAAAGTATTTGAGAGTGGGACCAAGCTAAAGTATCTCCATTCACCTGAGTTTTTATTAAAAGAGCAAACTCAAAACTATAACTGGAACCCAGGAAGATGTACAAAAAGTCAGCTCTCTGAGCCACAGGTACCAGTTGTTAGTATCGACAGCCATATGGTTTCAGCCATTTGGTGCTTGGGCACAATTCCAAGCAAGCTTTGGGTTTGCTTAGGTAAAAAACCCTAATAGAGAGCCTATATAGAAAGCTCTATTTAGAGAGCTGAAACCTGTGCTATGGTTCTTGTATGGGTCTATGTGGGTTGGAACAGCACCACAGTAATTGAGTTTGCGTGTTCTGAGACTGATGGCTGCACTTAGCAGCGTACACCACAGAGTCTCCCAAGCTATTCCAATCATTCAGCTCCTGTTTGGGAAGCAGAAGGAAAGATGCCCTTGGGTTTTTTTAAAGAAAGACTCTGTTTGACTCACATTCTTATGTCTGCAACATGGTGGCTGTTGACTGATGTTTACACCAGATATTGCCAGATAGGCTGTGTATGAAGGGGCATGATGCATGAGTCTCAGCAGCAATGCAGGCCTTGTGGACAGAGCAAACAATCACAGCATGTGCTTCAAAGCAGGCAGGTTCAAGAAGCTCAAACACAACTGATCACATTTTTTCACTATTTAAAAGCATAAGATTTAAAAAAAAATGTGCAAAAAGTGCTCTGTACTTAAACAGTATTATCTTGAACACTGATACAAGTGCTAGTGTTTTGATAAGTGAAGCCCTACTATACCCCTTTAGGTAAGGCATCTAACAAAGTGCTACTGTCAGAGTTTTAGGTCCTTTTCCCTGTGGTGTGCTCTCTGCATACTCTTTGTGAATGGCTTTTAAGTGGGATTAATGGATTCCTCAGACCTACCACTATGGACAGTTCTTAGCATTGATTTCATATCTGTGAAGGAAAAACACAAATATAGAAAACATGCATATATTAACATTGCTGATATGAAAATATGATCCAAAACCACAGAAGATGTAACCTGGTCATAGCTGTGGAAGACTAACTAAGGTTTTTGCTGCTGTATACAAACAGAAGCTGATGGTCTGCACAGCGTTTAAAACTCAAGTGAAAACAGGGAAGGAAATAGCAAAGTAACTTGTGAAAAAGTTACTGGAAAAAAACTACTGAAAAAGTTACATGCTGGAGAAAATAATCTGAAAACCAAATAATCAATAGGAATGACAACTCTGGGTAAAAACATATGAAAATTATAACTAACAAAAAGTATTCTATTGCTTTAATGTGAGGAGGTCTGGCAGTGGTTGTTTTAACCTACCAAGTAATTTCTATTTTGCAACATCCATAGGAAATTTTGTAAGAAGCTTTCATAACTTTTTTTTCTTGTAATGACTGGCAGTCACAGGACAGGTAATGTGATGGGGGCCAAGGATGTGCCTTTTGTTTCTAATTGTTTAAATTTTGGTCTTATGTTTTCATTTCCTCTCTTTTTCTCTCTTTTTTTACCCCGGGGTAAGAAGGACTCCCTTCTGCATTCTTATTAGCACAGTACAGACCTTCATTTGAAACAGTAGTTTGCTACAGATGAATCCAAAATTAAATTCACTAAGTCAGAGTTGCAGTTATGAGTGGTTTGTCAGAAGAAGTAACACTCTAGAAAGTAGCCATTCTTTGATTTCTTTGACAATAACGCCATTGTTAGCACATTTAGTGACTGTCTAGGGGGCAGCAGGACAATTGCTGTACAGATATGACACCAGTTTCTCTAGTTATTAGGTTGTGCAACCTGAACATCAAGAACCCTTCACGCCTTCCTCTTCTAGTTGCAATAACAGACATTTTATTGAAAAGGAGATTGATACTTGTCTCTCAGTATTGCTTTCTCAAATTTATATTGGTTCTCTGTCTCTCTTAGGTTTTCCTTTTTATTCTTTTTTTTTTCTTTCCTTTATATTGCATGAGAAGAAAATATCTGATCAATAGAGAGCTCACTAGTTTGATGCCCACTGGGAACTTTATCCGGCTAAGCATTTCAGCTAGTGGATGTTGCTAAATATATTACAGAATTGCACTATTTTTTGTGTAAGGCCAGCAAAGAGCTAGTCTTGGGTTCTGAGGTTGAAATATATATGTATTCCTCTCACATAATAGAAAAGAATATATAAGATGGCTAAAGTGATTAAAAAAATTCAAAAAGTGACAAGACAAAACTTAATATCAGGGAGCACTTGAGGGATAGCTGCAAAAGGAATCCTATCATCTCTAGTTAAGGGTCTGATACTGGCACTGACAAAGCAGATCCAGCTGATCTTTCTGCTTCCTGTTTTTATGAAGCTGCCATGTATATGCTATAGAAATTATGACTGTGAAGCAGAAATTATGTTTATTTTTTTTAATAGTTCAGTCCTTGCTGTGAAAGATTAAAATCTGAGAGTTTCAAACAGAAATTATTTGCTTTCCTTTGAGTTTTTAACCATCTGACTTGTCTGCTCCTTAAAAAGCCATAACTGCTATCTGCAGTGCAATTACCCAGGTGGCTCTGTCTGAGTATGCTATTTCTTGCTGATCTAGTAATGGACGGATAAGAGGAAGCGTCTGAACATCAATGTTAAATTATATTCACTGTAGGAGTAGATTGCATTGCTACCACTGTTGCTATATTTATTTAAACCAGTAATCATTGTTGCCATTTTATGTGCCCTCAGGAATTGGATGCTGCCACACTTGCCCAACATGTCTCTTTTTCCAGAAACATAACACATGGATGGGATAATGGATCAAGGCGATTGCATAAAGAGGGGACTTTAAGATTTGTGACTGTTTACAAAACATAGGCTATGAATAGACTGGTCAAGCACAAAAACTATACAATTTGACAAGAACAGATAAAGCACCAAGCTTTTGAAATTGAACATATCAGTACTGACCTCTTGTAGAGAGTGCATGTTGCCAGCAGGTTGGCGCACTAGCTGCCAAAATGACAGTAGGCATAGCTCTCAGCAGTGCCTTTTGTTCATGATGCTGATCTTATGAATGTCTTTCTCAAGCTTTGTAGTTTTGGCAATTCAGGCTGTTAGGAGTAAAATTTTCCATAGCTGGACATTTATGGTGGTGGATGAGTCAAGGACTTGGCGTAGATCTTACACGTCTTTTTTGGGGGGAAGGACATAGCAAGAATGAAACTGAGGACTTTTTTTCCCCATTTTCCTTACACAAGCCTCTGTAAATCTCTGTCTGGGAAGTCACATGGAGCCTGTGAGATGTGGGGGGAGCTGGTTTCTCAGTTGTGGACATCCTTAGCAAAGTGTGCTGACCACAGGGATATCAAAAGCATAATTTGCTTCCACAAACACCAGTGCAAGCTAGTCAAAGAAGATTGGCCAGTATGATCAGAACTTTAAAATAGCATGGTTATAAAGAGAGTTTGAATTGCCAAAGACTCTGGTTTCAAAAGGAGATGTGGTGTTTATACATAAAAATATAAATGGCATAAAAAGAAAAAGAAGTGATTGGGATTTGAGTGAAAACATTCTCTGGAATGAAAGAAGCCCCTCTCCCTCCCGCCCACCCACACACACACCTTACTCTGAAGCACAAAGGAGCAGAGTAAACCTCTGGCTCTGGAAGTCCCTAGTCTGGAGTTTATTCGAAGTGGGAGGATATACTGGGGAAAGGATAAATTGGTATTTGTTCTGACCTTTTATTTCTGTTGTGCCTACTACTGGCCTATCTTAATGATACAGTGTCAGGGTGGGTAGCCTTTTCTGTGTGTACCTTGCTATAACGTAAGAGGTAGTGCATTTTTATAGTGTCACTTGCAAGTACAAATAGTGTTAGAAGTAACTGGGCCAGGCTGCTCCATATCCTTTTATCTACTTTCTGGATTTCAAACACACACATTTAGGGTATATTCAGCAGTATTCCTGCCTTATATAAGTTGTAGGTTTTGTGCTGTGCAACTGCTGTAATAGTTGTTTTGCTCAAGCTCTGAGAGGAGTCTGAATTTCAAAGTGATTCACACAGTTATATTACTGAAACTATTTCAGTATAAGAAATGTCATAATAAAAACGTATTATCTCAAGCAATAGGGTAGAAATAGCCTTTATTATTAAATATTTCTGCTTCGTTAAAGTGACTTGTTTTAGGAATGCTTGTTTGTGAACTGATTAGAGAGTTAATGATTTAAAAACTGCACAAAACATAAACAGAGTCTCTCATAAGACTCTCACACATACAAAGGGTTCATAATCTGTTTCTCTCTGGCCTTTCTACTGTGGAGAAGGCTAATCCATAATACTAACCCTGAAATGACCTTTAATTAGGTCAGGAGTGGATTATCTTTATCACATCATGTGAGTGACTAGTAGTTGTCATTGAAAAATATCTATATTTTTAAAGCCCTTTGGTTTCCAGCTGAACACTCTAACTAAAGGAACTATTGCGAGAGATCAGCTTGATTAAGGAATCTGGGACTGTAGTCTTCCAGTCCTCCTGAAATTATGAGGAAAATAAAGAAGACTGCATTTTGCTGAAGCTTTTGCTATTGAGCTTTCAGATCTCTCTGTTGTTAACAAAATCCTTTGCCAGAAGCTCTTCAACTTGATGAACTTTAATTGCTGTACTAATTCATTTCATTGTTGTGTACATTGTTATTTCTGTATACATCTTCCCTGCTGACTTTTTGTTTATGGTATCACATGTTAAAAAGTCTTGACTGCTTCTTTCCCATGTCTAAGTAAACTAAAATTAAAATAGAGGTAAAGTTAAAAGCAAAATTAAAATTAAAATTGAAAACAAGACAAAATTGTTGCTCCACTGTGATCCCAGCAGCTGACATCAATTTGGCGGATGGACCACTCGGTGAATAAAGAACTGGCTGGATGGCCACACACAAAGAGTTGTGGTCAATGGGTCAATGTCTGGCTGGAGACCAGTAACGAGTGGTGTCCCTCAGGGATCGGTGTTGGGACCGATCCTGTTCAACATCTTCGTCGCTGACATGGACAGTGGGATTGAGTGCGCCCTCAGCAAGTTTGCTGATGACACCAAGCTGTGTGGTTCGGTTGATACGCTGGAGGGAAGGAATGCCACCCAGAGGGACCTTGACACACTTGTGAGGTGGGCTGATGCCAACCTCATGAAGTTTAACCATGCCAAGTGCAAGGTCCTACACCTGGGTTGGAGGAATCCCAGGCACAGCTACAGGTTGGGCAGAGAAGAGATTCAGAGCAGCCCTGCGGAGAAGGACTTGGGGGTGTTGGTCGATGAGAAACTGAACATGAGCCAGCTGCAGTGTGCGCTTGCAGCCCAGAAAGCCAACTGTATCCTGGGCTGCATCAAAAGGAACGTGACCAGCAGGTCGAAGGAGGTGATCCTGCCCCTTTACTCTGCTCTTGTGAGACCTCACCTGGAGTATTGTGTGCAGTTCTGGTGTCCTCAACATCAAAAGGACATGGAACTGTTGGAACAAGTCCAGAGGAGGGCCACGAGGATGATCAGGGGACTGGAGAACCTCCCGTATGAAGACAGGCTGAGAAAGTTGGGGCTGTTGAGCCTGGAGAAGAGAAGGCTGCATGGAGACCTTATAGCAGCCTTCCAGTATCTGAAGGGGGCCTATAGGGATGCTGGAGAGGGGCTCTTCATTAGGGACTGTAGTGATAGGACAAGAGGTAACGGGTTAAAACTTAAACAGGGGAAGTTTAGACTGGATATAAGGAAGAAGTTCTTTACTGTAAGGGTGGTGAGGCACTGGAGTGGGTTGCCCAGGGAGGTTGTGAATGCTCCATCCCTGGCAGTGTGCAAGACCAAGTTGGACGAAGCCTTGGGCAGTATGGTTCAGTATGAGGTGTCCCTGCCCATGGCAGGGGGGTTGGAACTTGATGATCTTAAGGTCCTTTCCAACCCTAACTATTCTATGATACTATGACTCTGGTGACAATGTTGACCTGTGTATAGGAAGAAGTTCTGTTGTATGTGATATCCGTGTGTTCAGCAAATGTGATGTGTAGTAGTACTTTAGTACAAGAGGTTTCAGCGTTGGTCACCTGCTGACTACATAATTAAGTGCTGCATTGTATTTCCTCTACACTGTTTCTTTATTAAACTCATCCATGTATATGTGTGCCCATGAAAAATACACAGCAAAACTGAGTTTGTCACTGGGCATCTCTGGGAGCCATCCCACAGTGTTCCAGATTCCAGAAAGCTGGACTTTCTCATATTTCCAGAATATGAGAGATTTTCTAGGTACCTTTAAAAATATTTAAAAATATTTTTTTTTTTAATATCTAAAAAGTGGATCTGGAAGAGTCTAGTACTTTCTCTGCAATTCATCTCCCTTTACTGGACTTTATACTTTTTGCCAGATGAGAACCTCAGTGCTCTTTCTGAGTGCTGCACACCCCTTTCTGATTTTTACACTGCTTTGCAGAAACAGGAACTGGAATGTCAGAGCTTGTCCAGGTAACAAACTGGGCTTGGATAGGAAGCACCAATGCAGAAGAGTGTGAGGCTCTGGAGGTAAAGGTTCAGGAGACACAAGAATCCATGAAAGGTTTATCTGGCAATGGATGCTGGGTGATCACACTTGTAATGTCCACAGCTACCAGTATAATTCCTCTATAAGAATATGTGCCCATATCTCAATTAAAACACTAAACTGATAGTAAGATTTCAGTCTATCATCTGCTTTCAAACTCCTTGAATTGTTTCTCAGATCCCTGTTAACTAATTCAAAGCTGGTTTCCTTCTAAGCTCATTCTGAGTGCCAGGATCTTTGGTTTATCCCTTACTGAGTTGATATAAGCTTTACAAATTAATTCTGCATTTTCCTGAAATGAACAGCATCTTGTCATGGAAATGAATTTGTTTTAGTAGCTGCAACCACATTCCTGGGGTCCCCTTTCCAAGAATTAAAGAATCTCAGGCTGCTGACACACCTATAAAATCTATTGAGAAGAAGATGACAAAAAGCATTCAGATCCAGCTTAAGTGGGATGCTGACAAACTAATGTTGCCTGCCATCTGAAGCTACAGCTTTTTCTAAGGTCTCCAGGTAGAGTTAGGCCAGTGCCTGAATGCTAAAGTGGTGGTGGTAGGCTAGGTGATAAGTGAACATCGAGTGCCCCTGTATTGCTGAGGGGCAGTATTGACCCCTATATTGACATTGGGCTGGGTTATCTCACCATTATGACTGTGGACTGTTTGAGGTAATCAGAGACAGACAGGGGGAAACAGAGGTAATTAGGGAAGGAGGAAAATAAGGAAAACAGTAAAATAAGACAAGGACTGATTCTTGTCCTCTTGCCTCTTTCTTCTGTTTTACTTGTAATAATTCCTTTCACAAAGGACTCCCCATGTCTCTGTTTCTCTGCTGGCTCCACATGTCTCTATAGATCTGTCCAGCACTGACACTGGCACTTCAGTCTCCCTGACAGCTTTGCTTTAGGCAGAGCACTAGGGTGCTCCAAATGGGCAGTCCAAATCCAGCCCCAGATGTCAACTGTTTGTGACACAACGAGTTGGGCATGAAATGTGGGACAGAACCTGGGGTTTGCACACCTGATGTGGGAATGCCTGAGACCCCACAGAGGACATCAGACATAGAGTCACAGAATCATAGCATAGTTTGGGTTGGAAGGGATCTTCAAAGGTCATCTAGTCCAATCCCTCTGCAATGAGCAGGAACGCCTTCATCTAGATTAAGTTGCTCAGAACCACATCCAGCCTGGCCTTGAATGTCTCCAGAGATGACATCTGATGTAGCTGCTCTGAGCATTGTGTCTGCCAACGCAGAAGGTCCCCTGGGAAGAAACTCCTGGTGATGGTATCCTTGGCAGGACACAGTCTGAGTGATCCTGAAAGGATCCTTGCTGCCCACTGTGATTTCAATGCACATAGCAATGACAGCTGGAGCAAAGAAACAGCACCTCCACAGACACAGCCTGGATGCTGCATTGAGGTGGAGGGCTTGGGGCAGGTGCTGCCATTATTATTGCTGGGCATGAAAGCAGCTGTAGCCCTTGGGGAATTTTTTAGCTAAGATCTTTAACAAAGATACCTTAATATGAGATTATTTCCTCACACCTCTCCCCCCCCCGTCCCCCCCCATCCCTCTTCCTACCCAAGAAATAAAATTTTGAGGACTGTAAGGGCAAAGATATCATCATGTTTTCCTGTTCCCCTTGTATTACTGAGGACTCAGTTTCAGAAAGCTGTCTCTGCTGCTGTTTGGTCCTTATTGACAAACACTTTTTGTAGCACATCACTAAGCTACTTTGTCAGTTTGAGTTCTGGGCATTTAATTTTGTCAGAAACACGCAGCTACTGTTTTAACATAGCTATTAGTTTGCTGCTCTTTGCTGACAAGGGAAAAATAATTTCACAGCAGGGTTTTTAGAATTACAGAGTTGTCCCCAGGTCTCTCACCCCGAGCGCTTTCATAGCAAACTATGACTATAGCCTGTACGTGTGCTAGATATTAACTGACTATATAGTCAAATAAATGAGTAGAAACCAAATAACATTTTCTGAAAGCTGGCTTTAAATTTGCAGTGATGAAGATCTCCCACTAGCCTTTCTCTCTATTATTTTTTGGTATGCATGTCTAGCCAGTGCTGTTTGTTCAGACTCCTGGGCTCAGTGAGAAAAACTCAGACAGATAACTTTCATAGCTGTGGGTAAATCAATCAAAGCCACTCTCATGTTCACTGCCAACCTCTCTTTTTGTTGGCATTTATTTTATCAACTTGAGAAATTTATTATGTGGATAGTTACATAAGTCTTGTGGATTTGAGGTGCCATGGGGTATTTCCAATGTATACAGATGCCCATTTCTTTCCAGACCATCAGCTGAAGGTCAGGTAGGCTATTCTAGGTCATCCCAATGTCACAAGACACCACATGTGGGCAACTGGATATAGCCTCTAATATCTGGGAAAATGGATAGTGCCTGCATTGCCTGTGCTGTTTGGGGATGGAGCTTGGATGTACACTTGTTTCTGGGTTGATGTGCTCAAAGTGTTCACAAGTAGTACAAGTGGGGCCAAGACTTGTTTGTAGTTAAAGCAAAGACAAGTTGAATCCATAAAACTCTGTTTACCTCTTGAACGCACCTACATTAACTCCTCTAACTCCTAGAAGTCTTCTCGTTAAAATATATGAATCCTCTCTCCCTTGGACTAGTGATATATATCAGTAAATTGCTTATTAACATGAAGTTATTTTTCTATTTTGGAATCTTTTCCTGGAATTTGCTACCAGAAATATAAAATTGCAATTTTCTATAAATTATGCCATTCTTACATGAAAGATTTCCTCAGTTAAACAGGGCAGAATTTCAGAGTGCTGATAAATAAGAATATCATGTTGTGCCTGAAGCGATCCTTGCAGTATTTCTTGTTGCAAAATAGGTTAACTGAATCCATGGCAATGCTCTCGAAGCATTTCTCCAGCAAGGATGTGAGTATATTTCATAGATTTATAGCCTTCCTATTCCCAAGCTGTGGAGGCAGAGACTTGCTGGGTTTTGTGCTGTGGAAACAGGTGTCTAAGACCCACCTGTTCATCAGCCAGTGAGCGGGGCCATGGGAGTGAGCTCTGGAGAGAAGGGCCACGAGGATGATCAGGGGACTGGAGCACCTCCTGTATGAAGACAGGCTGAGAAAGTTGGAGCTGTTCAGCCTGGAGAAGAAAAGGCTGCTTGGAGACCTCATAGCAGCCTTCCAGTATCTGAAGGGGGCCTATAGGGATGCTGGAGAGGGACTCTTCATTAGGGACTGTAGTCACAGGACAAGGAGTAATGGGTTAAAACTTAAACAGGGGAAGTTTAGGTTGGATATAAGGGGGAAATTCTTTCCTGTTAGGCTGGTGAGGCACTGGAATGGGTCGCCCAGGGAGGTTGTGAATTCTCCATCCCTGGCAGTGTTCAAGACCAGGTTAGACGAAGCCTTGGGTGGCATGGTTTAGTGTGAGGTGTCCCTGCCCATGGCAGGGGGGTTGGAACTTGATGATCTTAAGGTCCTTTGCAACCTATTCTATGCTGGTCATGTGAACCACCTTCAGGTCCTGGGACTCCAGGATATGCCATTTGACAAAGCAGGAGAAACTTCTTTATTTTGAAAATGGATTATGGACTGGAAGGGATTCAGGGGTGACAGCACTCCTTCCACCTTTCCCACCCACTAATCCTACCTAGTGTAGTGTGTCCCCAGTTTAGATGATTACTTTCTGGAAAGAATTTAGAAAAAAACAAGTATTGTCTGAATTGGACTGAAACCAAATTCTGAAAGACTGAAATTTTCAGTGAACTGGAAAACCTGCTCTTCACATAGACTTTTTTTGTTAAACTAATAAACTATCTTAGAAGTAGAGCATAAATAATTTTTAGATGCATATAAGATTATCCACTAATACAGATACTTATGGTTCTATTCGGTCAAAGAGTCAGAATCTATTAATACAATAGCCTGGAAGGTGATGTAAATTACATTAAAGCCAGTCCCTAGAATCAACAGACCTTTGTCTGAATTTAACATACTCTGTCTACAGTACTTCATCTTTTCTTTAATTTCCAGGGAAGTAAGAAACTGGGTTATCATTAATACACGTCATATTCATTGTTCTAGCTAAACTGATGGTTTTACTCTAAGAGACTTGTCAGTTTGTATAACATTGTAGCCATGCAAAAAGTTATTCTGCTTCGTTCTCACTAGAATATTTCTTAGGCTTTCCTTATTTTTTGTTGCGCTTCATTAAATCAGCTACATCCCTGCATTAAGTCAACCATAGGCCAATCACTGTCAGCAAGAGAAACTCTACCTTTTGCTACCAAAACATATGGACCGTAATCTATTAGCATTATTATATTTGACAAATGTATGAGTCTTTGCCCTCTTAAATCATCCTGCAGTCTCTTTCTTGCTACTTTCCATTTCTTTCAACAGCAGTGAAATTATCTTTGCCTTGCCAAAGTAAAATACGGCATTTATTTGTCTAAAATAATAATCTACTCTCCAAATTACTTCTAATCTGAAGATCATGATGTGCTTTAGCTCATGGAGCTTGCATGATCTCACTTTCATTGAGAGAGAATTAAGCAGAACCAGAAAGGCCCTGGAGAAGTGATTATTTGACTTGTCCTCTGTTTTGACACAAACCCAACATAATGTAGTGAGAACAGTGCCATATTATTCAGCCAATTTTGCATCATCTTTTATTTTTCTCCTAGTGATATTTTGCAATGCAGAAATTAGCCGTATATGGTTACATCAGCTTAGTCTAAAGTTATTCTTAATCAGTTAATTTGGATGATAAGATTTCTGCTATAATTTTGCTGCTAGGTAGTTGTGGTAAAAAGAATGACAGAAATGCAGTTGCAGCTTGCTATTTATTCTGCATTTTGGAAGGAATTGTTAACCCTTTGACTAAAATTTGCTGTCATTAATACATCAGGCTTGTTTGCTGTAGCCATTGGGGTCATAGTGAGTATGGCCAAAAGCAGAATTTGGTTTATTATGTTTATGTCAGTTTTTTGAAAACTATTTGTTAAGACAAGATGCATAGCGGTTCCTCGTCTTATCCATGAGAATGGCAGGAGAGTCTTCAGACACTGTGTTGCTCCTGACTTCCTCTGAAATCCTTCTGCCTGAAATATGCAGCACTCTGCCTGTTGTGTTTGCAAAGCCAGGGCTGAAAAATACATCTTTTAATGTTAACTTTTTACTGCTTATTTGGTTTTATGCTTTGGCTGTATACTCTGATGTTTTATTTTATTTTGTTTTATTAAGTGCCTTCTGACGAACAACAAGAAACACATAATAAAAACCATTCACAATATGGTGATGACTTCTTTCTCTCAGTCCCAGAACTTAAAGTAGTCCCTAGTGTGCTGCTATACAAAACCCTGCCTTGTTTCTAATACTTGTTACTGAAATGTTCATCTGGGTCCCGGCTGGCAATTTTGGCTGAATTTGCATTGTGTTGCTATCAAAGGAGACACTCCCCTGGGAATCTCTTTCTGGTTCATTTGTAATTTCTTCTACACCAGACACCACTGGATAGATCCTCACTGGAGAAAATATCATAGTCAGATAAATGGATGAAAGAATGAAACAATTTGCATTTGGTAAGAATCTTCCCCTTACCCAATAATAGTAGATGTTGAAAGTCTGCTTTTATTTTTCCTCATTCAGCACCTGTGTACCACATACAGTGTTTTATTACACAATCAAGGCCCATTTAGTCATACCCCACCCTTTGCTGCGGAATTATCCACTATAGTGTACTATCCAGTCAAATTTTAAATGCTGGAGTTTTTCTGAGACTTCCACAGAAACTCCTACCTGGTCTAATCTAAGAGGACCTGGTGTCTCCCTGAACTTTACACTGGTTGAGGCAAAACCCCAGAAGTTCTTGTTCATCCCTCAAGCAATGTTGTGTTGATGTCTGGATATGAGTGCATTCAACTGGGCTGGCCAAAGACCTGCTGGTCCATGTGATACTGCCTTCTGGGAAAGGAGTCATATTTTCATGATACACTGAGTGCAGTGAAGTGTTGAACACGACTTCAATGGGGCAGTGTTTAGGAATCTTGAAGGTTGCTTTGGCTTTCCTACCATTGACAGCACTGTATGCAATGCCTTCCTTGACACTCCCAGGTGATGCATGCCTATTGCCAGTGCACAACTGCCCATAAAGAATCCATTACCATTGATGGACACAATCTTTCAGGGAAGAGAACTGAAGATACAGAAAACACTTTTCTGGAAACAACTTCAGAAAATTAACGAAAACTCATTTTGCTTATGTAGCAACTACTGGCAGCCCTAGCCAATTCCTCTTTGTTGTGACCTCAAAGCATCTTACAATACGCAACGCAATTACAACTTTTTAACTCTTTTTCTCTTAATTTAACGTTAGTCCTAAATTAAATTAATCTTCTTGAACATTTTGGTATTGCAACATCTGGATCAGTTTTGATTTTTATGTTTGCATCACTTATAATTACAGTAACTGATTTGCTGCACTAAACAAGAAAAAGAAGTGTGTATCAGAAAATTTCTATCGTCAGTAAATACCTTTAACCATAACAGATTGTTTCATAATAACATAAGTCTATTTCAGAATTAGTGGCTCAGATCTCAGTAAGGACTTCTTTTCTTCTGTGAACACAAAAAGTGTTTGAGCTTAATGATTTCTACCAGTGTACATTTGTTCATACATTTGCAGAAGTATATCCACTAGTAAGGATAGTGTTAACTCTACGTCTTAAAAATTTTGGGCATATCTGTACCGTGCAGCCCAGAAGTTTTGAGTCTGGTGTACTTTCACTGACCCCAGAAGTGACATCACACCAAACAGGAAGAATTGGGAAGGATGGGAGCTGGACAAAATGCAGGAAAGTGCATTAACATGTTAATAACAGAATTAATGGGGCTAAACTTCCTGTACACTGAAGACTAAATCAGCAGTGGCTCTGACACCTCTAAAGGTCTGAGCACACCTGTGTTGGAGCAGGCTTTAAAACAGGTATTTCCACAATTCATTCTACAGCTATAAACTGGAGATAGCGTAGACAACTTTTGAAATTCTGTAAGTACTCAATTATTTTTAAACCCATGCATTTGAGGAAGGAGAAAAAGATTTATTCCAACTGTACTTTAAAAGACTTATAGGTGATACTTATCACTTCCATCCCAACCCCCCATTTTGTGGCTTTGTGGATCTCTGAAAAAGAATCCTAAGATTAACCCTAGCTATAACCTTAATTTGCATGGACCATTGCAGATGAGGCTTATGTCGTCCAGCTGAATGGGTGTCCCAGATGAGAAAGGTGTTGAAGGAGCATTGTTGGTGCAGTGCCATACTCCTCTGGGCATTCTTTTCAATGTCTTATTATTCTTGCAGCTGTAGGCTTTATGGCTCTCTGAACACTAACCCTAACCCTAATTTATACACAATCTAGGAGATGTTGCTGACGCCCTCCAGCCGAATGGGTGTCCAAGATGAGAAAGGTGTTGAAGGAGCAATGCTGGTGAAGTGCCGTGGTCCCCCTGGCATGCCTTTCGCAGCCCATTTCTCCCTGCATCTGTTGGCCTTGTATCAATCTGAACCCTAACCCTAGCCGTAACCCGAATTTACATGTGATCTTGCAGTTGAGACTGAAATCATCTGGCCGAATGGGTGTCCGGATGAGATGAGGTGCTGAAGGAGCAATGTTGGAGCACTGATGTGCTCCTGCAGGCATGATTTTCGAAGCCCAAGTATCCTTGCAGCTGTAGGCCTTGTATCAATCTGAACTCTAACACTAACAGTAACCCTAATTTACATATAAACCTGGGGCTGAGATTGATGTCCTGCAGGTGAATGGGTGTCCCAGAGGAGAAAGGTATTGAAGTGCAGTGACATGCTCCCATTTGTATGCTTTTCGTAGCCCAATTATCTCTGCAGCTGTAGGCCTTGTATCAATCTGAACACTGTCAATAACTGTAATCCTTATTTACATATAATCTTGGATCTAAGGCTGATGTCCCTTAGGCAAATGGGTGTCCCAGATGAGAAAGCTGTTGAAGGAGCCATGTTGGTGCAGTGCCGTGCTTCCTTTGGCATGCCTTTCAAAGTCTAAATATCACTGCAGATATAGGCTTTATTGCTCTCTGAACAGTAACCCTAACCCAAAAGCTAATTTACACGTAATCTTGGACCTGAGACTGATGTCAAGCCGACTGGGTGTCCCAGATGAGAAAGCTGTTGAAGGAGCAATGTTGTTGCAGTGCCATGCTCCACTTGGCATGACTTTCACAGCCTAAATATAGCTGCAGATGTAGGGTTTGTATCATGCTGAAACCTAAACCTAGCCCTAACCCTAATCTACACATAATCTCTGATCTGAGGTTGATGTCCTCCAGGAGAATGGGTGTCCTGGGTGAGAAAGTTTCGGAAGGAGCAAATATGGTGCAGCACCATGCTCCACTGGGCAGGCCTTTTGCAGCCCAAATATCCCTGCAGCTTTAGTCGTTGTTTCACTCTGAACCCTAACTCTAATGGCAAACCTAATTTACACGTAATCTTAGAACTAAGACTGACGTGCCCCAGCAGAAAGGATGTACCAGATGAGAAAGGTGTTGAAGGAGCAATGCTGGTGCAGTGCCATGCTCTGCTCGACATGCTTTTCAAACCCTTTTCATTCTTCAGCTGGGTCTCTGAACCCTAACTCTAACCCTGACCATAACCCTAACCCTGATTTCCAGTAATCTTGAAGCTGAGGCTGACACCCTCCGGCTGAATTGGTGTCCCACAAGAGAAAAGTGTAGAATGAGTAATGTTCATGCAGTGCCATGCAGCCTTTCGCATACCTTTCACAGCACAATTATCCCTTCAGATGTTGGGCTTGAATCACTCTGAAGTCTAACTCTAACTGAATCCTAATTTACATGAAATCTTGGAGCCGAGGCTGACGTCCTCCTGCTAAATGGGTGTCCCAGATGAGAAAGGTGTTGAAGGAGCAATGTTGGTGCAGTGCCGTGTTCCACTGGGCATGACTTTTACGGCACTAGCATCTCTTCAGTGTAGCTCTTGTATGAATATGAACCCTAAATGTAACCCTAATTTACACAGAATCTTGAGCTAAGGCTGGCATCCTCCAGCCAAATGGGTGTCCCAGATGAGAAAGGTGTTGAAGGAGCAATGTTGGTGCACTGCCATGCTCCCCTGAGCATGCCTTTTGCATCTGAAGTGTCGATGCAGCTGTAGGCTTTATGGCTCTCTGAACCCTAACCCTCACCCTAATTTACATGTAATCTTGAAGCAGAGGCTGACGTCCTCCAAACAAAAGGGTGTGCCAGATAAGAAAGGTGATGAAGGAGCAATGTTGGTGTAATGCCATGCACTTTTTGGTATGCCTTTCTCAGCCCAAGTATCCCTGTAGCTGTAGACCTTATATCACTCTGAACCCTAACTCTACATTTAGCTGTAATTTACATGTAATCTTAGAGCTGAGGCTGACATCCCCAGTTGAATGGGTGTCCCAGATTTAAAAGGTGTTGTAGGAGTAATTTTGATGCAGTCCCGTGCTCCCCTATGCATGCCTTTCACAGCATAAGTATCCCTGCAGCTGTACACCTTGTATCAATCTGAACACTAACCCTAACTGTAACCCTAATCTTGGAGCTCAGGCTGACATTCTCAAGCCAAATGGTTGTCCCAGATTTAAAAGGTGTTGCAGGAGCAATGCTGGTGCAGTTCCACGCTCCCCTTCACATGCCTTTAGCAACACGATTATCTCTTCTGCTGTAGGACTTGGATCTCTCTGATGCCTAAGCCTAAGCGAAACCCTAATTTACATGGAATGTTGGAGCTGAGAGTGACATTCTCCAGTTTAATGGGTGTCCCAGATGAGAAAGGCGTAGAAGGAGCAATGTTGTTGCAGTGCTGTGCACCCTTGGAATGCCTTTTGCAGACCAAGTGTCCCTGCAGCTGTATGCTATATGGCTCTCTGAACACTAACCCTAACCCTAATTTACATGGAATCTTGGAGCTGATGCTGACATTCTCCAGCTGAATGGGTGTCTGAGACGAGAAAAGTGTTGAGGGTGCAATGTTGATGTAGTGCCGTGCTCCCCTTTGCATTCCTTTCACATCCCAATAGTCCCTGCAGCTATAGGTTTTATGGCTCTCTGAACCCTAACCCTAACCCTAACCCTAACCCTAACCCTAATTTGCATCATGTCTTGGAGCTGAGGCTGCTGTCCTTCAGTTGAGTGGGTGTCCCAAATGAGAAACATTTTAAAGGAATAATATTGGTGCAGTTCCATGTCCTCCTTGGGTCATGATTCTGACAAAATCCCTAACAATTTTTTTTTTCTTCTTTTCAAAATTCTAGTATATTTCAATTTATGACAGTTTCAAAAACTTTTACTCTTTCACCTAGATTGAAATGCCTGTTCAGAGCTTTTTCTTTTTTTTTCATTTCTGTATGCTTTAAGTCTACAAAATTGTCAAAATACAAGATTGTTTTCTCACTATTTTCATTTCAGTAGATGCTTTTACTCTTACAACTCTTCTTTCTTTTTACCAATTCCTCTTTTGGTTTCTCTAACGTATAAGAAAATCAACCTACTGTTGCTTTTGAACATCCACTGTAATTCTGTAGTTGTTCAGAGCTGTTGCTGTAAGAAAATCAACACTATAAGAAACACACTATAAAAAACACTATGAGAACATTACACCCAGCCCCATATCCTTAATGGTTAAGCACTTCATAGGCTCCAATGACCTCTGCTTACCAGCAAATAACGCTTGGGAGCTCTGTCCTTTGGGTTGTCCTCAGCATTATGGTTACCGCAACTGCACATAGCAAAAATCTTCAAGTCCTCTACACATCTTGTCAGCTTTACCTGTTTCATCTTGGGAATGGGAAGAACTTTGGGCAGGATCTTCCTGTTCCTTACGAACTTACCTCATACCACTGGAGTCCCTACATTTTTCACATGGCTACTATTCTGAACCTGAGGTGTTGTTTTTATAAGACAAGTTCAGAGGTGCAGATGGAAGCACAAAACTCTTATGGTGTTGACTGGAAAGGACTTCAGTGGCCATCTTGTCCCTCCTCCTACTCAGAGTGAGACAGTCACCAACACTAGACCAGGTTAGAACACCCTGCAACGAGGATTTACCACCACTCTGAATAACATGCTTCACTGCTGTAACACCCACCAGTGAAAACATTTTCCTTAAAGCAGAAAATGAACTTCTCAAGCCACAATGTGTGTCTGTCATTCCTTGTATATACATAACATATATCAAGGATGAAGAAGAGTTGACCAAGAAGCATTTAACTCTGAGCCCTTCATAATTCCCATGAATGCATTTGCTGACTACTGTAGACCAGCTTTTTACCAGACCAAGCAAGCCCGTGTCTCAACATTTTCTCACAGGCCATGTGCTCACTGTTGCTGGCTCTCTCAGAAGTCCTCCAATAGACCTATAAGTCAGAATCATGAAGTTCTAACTCAAAACAGCTCTGCCTGTGATACTAAATTAATAAAGCTTGTAAGTCAGACATTACAATGTCTTACATGTGAGTCCATTGCCTGCCAGTGTGATGTAAAGCCCCTAGGTATGGTCCCAGACTCTCTATAGAGTCAACAGAGGTACAGGCACCCTTGAAAGTCTCTTGATAATGGTCAAGAGTGAAGCATTTACTTGTCTCAGCTGACTGTACTGGGAACTTTCTTACTTCAGTGGAGCAATTCAACACTGTTTCACATTAAGCAGAGAGGTGTCTGGAGATAACTAATGGGAGATCATGCACAGGACTGTGCCAGAAAAGGCACCTGACTGAGAAACACACAGCAGATGCCTGGATCCCCTGGGGAGCTGGGGTTAAAAGTCAGCCTCAGAGAGTAGATGTAGAAGAAACATATTGCTCAGTCCTGCTCAGCACAGAGGTTTCAGATGTAGCCAGCCTTTCCAATTGAATGAATATTGGGTGAAAAAACACCCACAATTTAAGATTTTTTTAATTTTATTTTTAGTCAAGCTGATGAAATTTCTTAGCAAATCTGTGACACAACTGGCCAAGACTCTGAGGCTAACTGCTTATGTTATAGATTCACAAAGACATATTCTTGTTCACAGCATTTTTGAGCTCATAGAGTAATGAAGACAGTCTCTGAGCTTCTGACATCTGCTTCGTTTGGTGTTTTGGGTTATGTTTCTCAGAGTGTTGGATAAAGCTGGTAACATTCAGGCAGCTACATTTCCCTCTTTTCCACCAGTTAACTAATATTCTCTTTTGCAGGTATTGCACACTGGAATCAGTAATTTGAAAGACTCCTGAGCAGGTGCAAACTAGACAAAAATCAAAGTGCATCCATCCAAAAAATAAAAGGTGGTCTTTACTCAAATAAAGCTGCTCTCCTCCAGCTGTACTTAAGCTAGATGATCCTTCACATTTTTTTACTGGTTGTGTATCCCCTTGAATAAACTGCTTCCTCATACATTTTTAATAGAAAAAATACTTTATTTATTTTTAATAAGCTGATAGCAGCTAAAACCCTCTTATTCTTTTGGATGGATTAATTTAAATATGTTTAAAGTGAAAGTCCAGTCCGTTTACTTTTGCTGAATATTAAATTGAAGTGCGAAATGGAGACTACAGGTTTATTATACAGAGAAAAAAAATGGAGGCTGAAAAGATTTCAGGAGAGGTTGGAATTGAAGATAATTTAACATATATGATCCACAAACCAAATGAAAAGATTCATAATCTTTATTATGAATTTGTAATACATACAAAGGCTGTGAAAAGTGTAAGGAATGGTTTCAGAAATGTATTTAAAACTTACATTGTGTCACTAACCATTGCCAAAATTAAACCATGTAATGTAATTTTTGCTTTCTGAAATGGGGTATGTTTTCATCTATTATTGGACCATGAAATATTTCCTTTTCTTAGCAACTTGTGTATTGCATTTCTTCTTAGATCTCTGTAAGGATTATGTAGTATAATATTAGCCTACATATAATCTTATACAAAGTGAAAGCCCAAAGTGGTACCAACTGAACCATCAAAAGCTGCAGTAGTTGGTGATGATTTACCTACCTTACAAACATTCTTATGTGCACAAACGTGTCTTTCTGGGTGTTTAAAATATGTTCTCTTGCTTCAAGCAAAACTTACATATTTTGAACTTCAAAGAAAATGTTGTGGAGCTATATTCTATGTGATCTTATCTAGGTCAGGTAAAGTGAAGCAGTTAACAGTATCTTATTCAAGAAACCTTCAATGCTATCTTAAGATTAATCTCTCCCTGCTTCTGGGCCATGTGGAGATGTGGCTATAGCTGCACTGTCATGTACACAGCTGTAGAAGAGCCTCTCTGAAGGGACTATGTTTTATCCAGTCTCTAACAAGTTCCATATTACTTCATATATTTCTTAAAATCATCTGGATTTAAAAGTAAATTTTTTAGTCCTGTATTGCTCCTATAAAAATTCTTGTTCAGGTCCTTGATGTTGTAATACTTAACTTTGTAATATCCAGCCTAAAATTAATTCATAGCCAATTTATATCCATTTGTTTTTCTGTCACAATTGCCTTTAGCATAAGCAGTTGTTTTCCATGCCTAATATTGACATCCCTGAAATGCTTACAAAGAGTGAGAGCAAAGACAGATGGCTATCACTTAACCTGTAATTTGTATTAATTATAATAATTAATCAGATGTGATTGAGCAGGATTTGGTATCCAGCTAAAATTCCTTTATCAGAAAAGTTGATAGAAGATTTTGAGTTAGCAAATAAATAAGAAATCCTGGCAGTAAATATTTGCTAATAATTGTTATTACTGAGCTGAACCAAAGCAATTCTACCAAGAGAAAAAAAGTGAGACACACAGCTGGTGTCTGTAGTACTTTACAGTCTCTTGTAAGGAAAGCCAAATGAGTATCAGAGGCTGCTGAAAAACAGTTACCACTCTGGGGAGTTCTTTTTTTTCTGGGTCATTCAGAAAGTCCTGTAAGTGTATGCCTGTGTTGCCATGTTGGTTTGGATTCTGAAGTAAAGGCCTCCTGGTTTCCTTGTTATGGATGCTTTGGCTCTCCAGGCAGAGTGGTTGTGGGCAGATGAACTGTAATCATTGGAGATGAGGGAGAAAAAGAAGGTATATAGAATCATAGAATAGTTAGGGTTGGAAAGGACCTTAAGATCATCAAGTTCCAACCCCCCTTGCCATGGGCAGGGACACCTCATACTAAACCATATTGCCCAAGGTTCTGTACAACCTGGCCTTGAACACTACCAGGGATGGAGCATTCACAACCTCCCTGGGCAACCCATTCCAGTCCCTCACCACCCTTACAGTAAAGAATTTCCTCCTTATATCCAGTCTAAACTTCCCCTGTTTAAGTTTTAACCCGTTACCTCTTGTCCTATCACTACAGTCCCTAATGAAGAGCCCCTCTCCAGCATCCCTATAGACCCCCTTCAGATACTGGAAGGCTGTTATGAGGTCTCCATGCAGCCTTCTCTTCTCCAGGCTGAACAGCCCCAACTTTCTCAGCCTCTCTTCACACGGGAGGTGCTCCAGTCCCCTGATCATCCTTGTGGCCCTCCTCTGGACTTGTTCCAACAGTTCCATGTCCTTTTGATGTTGAGGACACCAGAACTGCACACAATACTCCAAGTGAGGTCTCACAAGAGCAGAGTAGAGGGGCAGGATCACCTCCTTTGACCTGCTGGTCACGTTCCTTTTGATGCAGCCCAGGATACGGTTGGCTTTCTGGGCTGCAAGCACACACTGCAGCTGGCTCATGTTCATTTTCTCATCAACCAAGACCCCCAAGTCCTTCTCCACAGGGCTGCTCTGAATCTCTTCTCTGCCCAACCTGGAGCTGTGCCTGGGATTGCTCCAACCCAGGTGTAGGACCTTGCACTTGTCACGGTTAAACTTCATGAGGTTGGCATCAGCCCACCTCACACGCATGTCAAGGTCCCTCTGGATGGCATTCCTTCCCTCCAGCGTATCAACTGAACCACACAGCTTGGTGTCATCGGCAAACTTGCTGAAGGTGCACTCAATCCCACTGTCCATGTCAGCGACAAAGATGTGTTCAAACTTAAACAGGGAAAATTTAGATTGGATATAAGGAAGAAGTTCTTTCCTGTAAGGGTGGTGAGGCACTGGAATGGGTTGCCCAGGGAAGTTGTGAATGCTCCATCCCTGGTGGTGTTTCAGGCCAGGTTGGACAGAGCCTTGGGTGAGATGGTTTAGTGTGAGGTGTCCCTGCCCATGGCAGGGGGGTTGGAACTTGATGATCTTAAGGTCCTTTCCAACCCTAACTATTCTATGATTCTTTGATTCTATGACCAGTCCCAACACCGATCCCTGAGGGAAGTAGTAAGAAGTAATAAGTTCTTGCAGTTTCCTGTCTACAGGTATTCTCCAGAAAGCTGGTCAAAGTATTTCTCCTAGTCCTCAGCAACCTGGAGAACCCAAGGTTTAATGTGTGCTAATTGTCCTTAAAACCTTTATAGACATATAGGTTAAACAATTTTATATCGTAGGTCTGTTGATTCATTCATGAAATTACATCTGCTTTATGTCAACCTTTTCAGAGATATTGCAAAATGATTATAACTTCTACTCATAAAATGTTCGGAGGGGAGACAGCTCACCACAGGATCATCATCTTCCCTCCCATGCAGTGCCATCAGAGGGAGATGGAATTCCTCTGTATGCCCATTACAAGTAGTTATATTCTGGTATCTGCCTGGGCAAGATCAAAAAGCTTTAGTGTATTGGGAGTTTAATATTCATTTCTACTCTTGTAATGACCTGGGAATTGTTTGATTGTAAGAGATTAATCTCACTGTGACCTTTGAAATTTGTAAAATTTCACTTCTGAAAGAAGCTTTGTACCTACAAATTGTACACTGTTGCTGAATGAAAAATGTCCTTCCCTCATTATCCTTCCCCATTTCTGTTCTTGTTTCACTCAGCTTTAGTCTTATATGCAATTTTCTGTGTAGACAAAGATGCACATAGTTATACCATTTAAGATATTGTAGTAATAGCTGCATTTTAGATATATTTTTGGGTAGCTCCACAGTAAGGAATTCAGTGCATGACTTCCTGAGGTAGCATACTATAAATTATGAATAGTTACTATTCAGGCAGTACTGCTCATTCTAGGCACTGTGTCAGTTATGAATATTGGAGGGAGAGCTATAATGATTATGAAACTTGCAACTCTTCTCTGTCTAAATGCTTGCATGAAGACTGAACTCAGATTTTACATTTGAATGGCTCCCTTTGTGATCCTTTCTTTCTTTTTTTTCCTTTTTTTTAATTCTTTTTATTCTCAAAATCCATCTAATACATGCCATTTTGGCAGCACAAGGTGAAATAAATGGGAAGAAGTGGTGTGAGGAAGCTAAGCTGCAGAGAAAGCTTCGTTCCATGGGAAGTGGACACTAGAACACTTCTATCAGGGAAATGTAGTCAAATTGCATGACTGAGCAGGGACAGTGGAGGTAGAAATGTGGTCTGAGAAGTATAGGCTGTATCTAATAGGTTAGAAATCGAAACTCTGAAAAGATACTTAGGATTTTATTTGCCTTTATTTTTTCTTTCATTAGATGATGAAGGAACCTAATTTAAAATATTATTCATGAGGGTTTATGCATGACGGGATATGTGGCGTCTCTGGCACTCTGGAAGTATACTGTGCTGCCATCTTTATCTGTGTGACCAGAAGTAGATCTGCTTGGAATGGCTGGATTGACCAAAGTGCTTCCCTAAGAGGGGAGAACAGAAAAATGGTTTAATAAAACACTTCAAGGGCCAAGTCTGCCATTTGTGTTATTATTAAGCAATGTGTGGTCTATATGAGAAGCCTTTATCGAGATTGAAATTATAAACTCAGATATAAATACATTGGTATTTCTTCTAATATGTTGCCTATAAGCTACTATTACAGATAAGTAGTAATCTGAAAAAAAGCCTGTCAAGCTAGAAGGACTTGCAAGTCCTCTCTAAGGACTATGATAGGCATGTAAACTTGAGGAACACCTGTGGAGGGGAAAGGAACTCAGCAAAGAGCTGGGGATTTGGGAAGTGTGACTCATCTCAGGTAAAGTCGGTGCCATTCCTCAGGCCGGCTTCCTGTTAAATGAAAGAAAATGAAAGGAGGTAGAAGAGAAAAACAAGTGCGAGAGGAAGAAGTTCTGTTCTCTTCAAAACCCCCAAAAAGGACGCAAGGTTAGATTCACCCAGACGAAGCAGCCAGAGGGTGGCAAAGACCACTCTACCAGCTGCCAAGGAAGTTGCAGGTCTGCAACATGACAGCACTGCTGGGGCATGGCCCCCCACAAATGCAGCTATACAATGTCTCCATCTGTTTTTTGCGATAACTTGGTGAAAACCTTGGGTTAAGGTGCATAGGTGGCATGACTTCTTAACTGTTTCTGGGAACATAAAAGAATATGTCATGTGATGTACTACCTACTTGTATGACTACGCTACAAATGCAGCTTGGAAGAAAACACTGGAGGGGCAGGACAAGGGCCAGATGAGCCAGTGTCGCAGACAATAATCAACCTGTAGGCCAGACTTTCTTTGCCTTGTCTTATATATATATCTGTCAAATGCTTAGCAGAGGTCAGTTCAAGTCACATATGAGACTAAATTGTATCATCACACAGATTAAGAATATCTTCACTGTTTGCTTATATAATTTCAGTTTTCTTAAATAAGTGGTAAAGAGGCATTAATGTTTAGGACTTCCCATTTGAACTAGCTGGAGCAGCTAAGCACACAAAGGAGAAAAATTCCTCCCGGTTTACTGCTTTTCTTCTGGCAGTGATGTTTGTTTAAAGATTAATCCAGAAAGGATTTGACTTTATTTTAGTGGTAAATAATTATCAGGTAACAGTTAGTCTCTGTTTCGGTGGCACATTACTCCTTCATACCAAACTGAACAGTAAATGTCTCACAGAGTTCCTCTCAGAGAGTCAAAATTGAATGCTGAGTCAGAGTAAACTCACAGAGGGGTAATGAGCAGAGCATCCTGTTTTGAAAGAGATCATTATTAAGCTGTCCCAGCAGAAAAAAAAACGAATGTGTTTTTCTTTGAAGTACCGGGTTGTTCAGTTACGTAAGGAGTGGGCATGAAACCAAGGGATGGATAAGGATAACCTTTTATGAAGTCTAACCATTTTCTAAAGATTTCAAGGAAGGGTAAAAAATACTAATGTAATGAACATGTCAAATGCTAGTTTGTTGCACAGTGGGAAGGGCAGATGCATTTTCCTATGAAGTGGGGACTGTCCTGCTGATTTTGGCTTCTTGTACGTTCATGTGACCTTGGGAGTATGCCCCTTTCTGCATTTCTCTTTGATGTTCACTGGTAACACAGACCATATGATTTTCCATTAATGCATTGACTGATCTTGTGGGAAGTCCTTCAAAAGCTAGAAGCATTTGTCTGTTTTACTCTGGCAAAGCAAAAAAATGTGGAAACAAGTTATATCTATAAGCAATTTATCAAATATTTTGTTTTCTGCATGCTAACAGTCGTTTGACAGCAATGATCTGCCTAAGAAAGGGTGTGAATGAATGTGAATGATAGGTGAGAATGCCACTGGATTTTTAATGTTTTTTTCCCACATTGAGAAAAGTGAATGCAGACTAAATAGAATTTTAACCTCAATTTAGCCATAAAGCTGCCTGTGAACTGTAGCCATGACTGGGATCTCTTCAAGTATCTAAACCACAATCTTCTGAATACACAGTCCCCTGCAGGGGTAGCTTCTTTTACAGTCAGTGGAGAGAAGTAGGTCAGATTAACCATTTCTCAGATTTGCCAACACTAAACGCTCAGAGTGAGTTGAACGCTTTTTAGGGTGTCTCTTCCTTTCTCTTGACTGCAGAGACAGCACTGAGCGATGGGCGCAAACAGAGATGTCTCCATCACATGTATTGAATACTGGGTGAGATAAATTTAGTAATAGATCATTTTTTCTCTTGTTTTCTTGTCCACCTTTCTGTGTGTTCAACTGTGTAGTGACTGCTTATATTACAACAGCAGCCAAACTTAAAAGCAGTATACAGTGACAAATTTTGTCTTAAATTACAGGTGAGGTGTAGATGGAAAAGAGGGGACTTCTGTATACACTTCAGGTTTCATATATTATTCTTTCGAGAATTAGACATTAATGATACATATTAGCAGATCCCAGTGTCTTGTCTTTTAATAGCTATGAGATACCTTTCCCAACTGTGCAAGTCATTCTGCTTTACGGAATGAAACCTCTCCCATACAACTCATTTTTGTGAAATTACAGTTCATGTACAGTTGGGGGGAAAAGTATTCAGCCACTTTATTTTCCAGAGAAAATTTTTCACCATAAACAGTAAATAACCACATTGTTCAGCAGATAGTGTCTTCTCTGTTAAAGGAGTCTGACTGAGTGCTACCAGTGTTAGCTTCAAAAACATAAGAAAGTAGCATTGATGAGAAAATCTTTGGGTTGGCACCTTTGGTGTCACCTTTAAGTAATTTGATATCTGTCTCTGGACAGCTTCTTTTTTCCCCCTTCATCTCCTGCTTCATTCCTTTCTCCTTGTTTGCTTATCCATTTTCTCCCCTGTGCTGGTGTCTCAAAGTTTCCAGACATTTTTCTGCACTTCTTACTCTTGCAATCGCTGTTCTGTTCCTCACTGGCTAGGTCTCTGTTCCTTCACGTAGAAACTACTCAGAATAGAGTTTTCTTATACTCACACTTCTAATAAGGGTTTTTCCCATTTTCTGCTTCATTATGTTCATTCACTTCTGGCTTCTTAAGGCCTGGAGTTTTGTCAGGAGGGTGCACCCCCATCACCCAAAGGCTGGTTGACACTGGGAGGGCTAGGAGTGATCTGACTGAATCAGTAATTTGTACCTCATAGGTCCTCACAGTCATGGATTTGGGATGAAGGTCTTAACCCAGAATCACTTCGGCAGTCACTCAATTGCCCCAAGACACAGAAGTTTCCCTCGACTCAGTGTGGATGAGAGGATAAGCAGGAGCACAGCATGGAGCAGGGCGGGACAGACTGACTCAGCTATAGCTGGCTCAAGTCTTCATCCTTCCTGTTATTAGCAAAGGAACAAATCTGACACAGATCTTTTGGCAACTTCTTTCCTTTACACCGGTCTACTGTGTGAGGTAATGCAATAGAAGGAAAACTCCAAAGGGGAGGTAAGGTCTACTTACCTATACACAGGACTTCACTGGGGCAGGTAACCCACATGGCTCCTTGTGCCTCTTGCACAGTTGTGTAATTGAATGATTATTCACATAAAATAAGTTTTGATTTTTCCTCTCAAATGATATGAGGCCTTGGCCTAGTCATAGAGCTCCTTTTCAAACTGGTAACTTGTCCCAGGTGGTGGTCACAAGGGAACAATATAAGTCCCAACATAGTTTAATATCATCGGGAGTGGCTAGTGATACAAAACTGAGTAAGGAAGTGAACACTTTGGAAGGGAGAGCCACCCTTCAGGAAGACCTGGCTAGGTTGGGAGAGTGGACTAACAAGAACCTCATGAAGTTCAACAAGGATAAGGACAAGGTTTTGCACCTGGGAAAAATAATCCAGGAGTGCAGCACATTCTGGGATCCACCCAGCTGGGGAGCAAGCTCTGTGGAAAAGGACTGGGGGTGCTGGTGGACAGAAAGCTCAATATGAGTAAACAGCATACAGCTGTGACAAAGAAAGCAAACAGCATGTTAGGTTACATCAACAAAGGCATCACCAGCAGAGATGAAGAAGTCATTATCCCACTCTGTGAGGCCACACCTGGAGCACTATGTTCAGTTTTGGTCCCTGCTGTACACAAAAGATGTAGTCAGGCTGTAGAGGGTCCAGAGAAGGGCCACAAAGATAATCAAAGGACTGGGAAGTCATATGCAGAAAGGCTGAGAGAGTTGGGTTTGTTTAGCCTTTAGAAAAGAAAGCTCAGGGGAGACTTTATCACCACATATAAGTATTTAGACTGGCTACAAAGATGGAGACTTCTTTTTTACAAGGAGTCACATGGAAAAGATGAGGCACAAGTTTCTCCTGGGAATATTGTTATTGAACACAGGAGGAAAATTTTTTCATTGAGGAATTCTTTTTCATTATGAGAACAACCAGCCATTGGCATAATCTCTTCAGGGAAGTGATGAATTCCTCAACATAGGACACTTTCAAGACTCAGCTTGACAGGGTGCTGGGACATCTTGTCTAGACCATGCTTTTGACAAGAAAAGATGGACCAGATAATCCTTGAGGTCCCCTTCCAAACTGGTATTCTATGGTTCATGTAGTGTTGTCATCTTCTACTTGTAACCAAACAGCCTCATTTTCTGATGAATGATGAAACAGTAGAGCCTGAGGCAAACAGTCAGCAAGAACCACTTAGCAGAATGTGACTTTGCAAACAGTAAAGTAAGGTAATGTCTGTTATATCGCAGAAATTGGTCTCTGGACAATTTGTTTTGTGGTCCTTCCCAGTGGACTTGTTTGGTTAAGACTGGTCTTAGTCCAAAGAAAATGACAATACTGGGAGCACAAACTGGATAATTGTTGAGATTAAGGTTTTGTTCATACCCTACTCCCAGTAGCATAATGCCACCAAATTACTACCTTTGCCAGCAACAACTGACAAATTTTAGGACTTTTGTTTGTTTGTTTTTGTTTGTTTGTGTGTTTTTTTTTTGTTTTGTTTTTTTGTTTTTGTTTTGTTTTGTTTTCTTCTGCATATCAGAGACATATGTTGAGAAGCCAGGTCTTGTGTCAAGCAAGCTGCCCACTGCTCAAAACCTGGCTACACGGCACCTTTACCACCTGTGACCCAGATTGCCAAACTGTATAGTCCATGGTTCATTGAGGAATCTGTCTTCATTTACCATGTTTTCACCATGTTCTCAATTTCTGCTTAATCTATAGCAAAGAAAGTTTTCAATTTCATATTTTACAGTAACCCCAACTGCATGGCTAAATATGACTATAAAGGGAAATAAACTGCAAAGATGCAAGTTTTTTTATGGCGATAGGTTTTATACATAGATGGCATGGGGAGTTGACCTTTGCTGCCTACCAGGTGCCCACTAAGCTGCTCTTTAACTCCCACTCCTCAGCAGGGAGAGAAAATAAGATTAAAACCTCATGGATCAAGATAAAGGAAGTTTAATAAAGAAAAGCAAAAGGCTCTATGCAGAGGCAAAGGAAAACAAAAAGCTTTACTCTCTACTTCCCATAAGCAGGTAATGTCCAGATGTTTTTTGGAAAGCAGGAGCACAATACTTGTAGTGGCTGCTTTGGGAGACAAACGCCTTAATAACAAATGCCTTCCCTCCTCTTTTCTCTTGGGTTTTATTGCTGAATGCAGTATCATATGGTATCAAATATCTCTTTGGCCCGTTTCAGTCAGCTGTCTAAGCCGCATTCCCTCCCAACCTCTTGCTCACCCCAGTGTACTGGCCTTTGGTGGGGTGAGGGTTGGAGGGACAGCCTTGTTTCTGTGCAAGCACTACTCAGCAGTCACCAAACACTGGTTTGTTATCAACACCTTCTGGCTACAAAATACAGTACTATGAGGGCTGCTATGGGGAATGTTAACTCTATCTTGGCCATACCCAACACATATAACATTTTTCCCAAATAATTTCTCATGGATTCATTGTGGAGGGTAGTGCACATGATGAACTCAGCACTGGAATTCTCATGATAAACTGGAATGCTACCTTATGTGTGCTTAAGAGAGATTTTAAATACTTGAAAATTGCAGTAAAGAGGAGAGATGTTAATCTATTGTTTTCTCTCTGTACAGAGATCCCTCTTTGCTCTGAAAGTAGTGTTAGCAGACAGGAATCGATGCCATTCCCAATCACAGAAACCCATCTCTTTCCAATTGAGGTACTCAAGGGTGTCTGAGACCTCTTCACAGGCCTGGCAGGTATGCTGTGGGAACATAGGGGCAGCATCTGGAGGTCACAGTGGGTTAAAGCAATGTGTTTAAACCTATGTTTAGGCAATTGAAACACTCCTGCAGTGTTTACAGATCCATTTCAAGTAAGGGAAATGACATTTATTTTCCAAGTACAAAGAATGGTGAAAATTTTTGAGTCCAGTGAAGCTTTTATCTATTAACAATCACGCATTGACGTAAAAAGTTACACCTCATTGCGCAGAATGTATCTTTTTATTATTTCTTGTTATCAATGCATTGGAAGTGCTGTGGCTTCCTGTCCCAGTGCATGTGCAGTATAAGACAAACAAGAACGTCTGTTAAGCATGACTCTTAAGGAAATGTGTGTTTGTAGTTTTGGAAAAACGGTACTACACAAACTGAAAGAGCTGATATCCTGGACAAGGAAATGTACTGGACCAGGACACTTTGGATTCAGTTCTTGACTGTGCCTCTGGGGACGATGGTAAGGCTTTGAGGAGGAGCGCAGTGTTGGCTGCAAGCTCTCTTTGCAATGTTTGCTTTCTGTTTTAGCTGTTCCCTGGGCTGGCCCTTAGCGTAGGTCTGCACAGCCTGACTTCGCTCCATCCTCCTTCATTGTTGCCAGTAGCTGCAGTGACGCGAGTACTTTCTGATGTAAGGCTGCCCTGGCCTTGACTTTCTGTCCGATATTAACAGTCAGAGCACAATTTGGGAGACATTGAGTTGGCACTGAGCCATGGGAGAAGTCCCTTTGCTCTTGGCTTCCCACCAGCAGGAGCTGTTGTGTTTTCTTGGCATGGAGAGATGGCCTCCATGTCAGTATATTCATGGGACAAGTGGAGTTATTCTACTGAATTTCTTCTTCTGACTTCATAGACTTTAATGAAAAAAAGTCAGGCATTTCAGTGAGTTAATTGTCTTCCTCATAAAAGCAAAGTACTTGCTTGTTGGTAAACAGAGACAAATCATTGTGGCTTTTATAAAATGACAAACTGATTAAATTACCATTCTGGTAACTTGCAACACTATGGAATCACTTGGGGAGCACTAAAGTCAGTACACTTATTTTCCTTCAAAATGCTACAAGAAATTGAAGCTTTCAGTTTGTTGGGAAATTGTGGATCATTTCTTTAACATTAAAAACTATGTTACCATATTCACAAAATATTTCAACACTGCATAACTTGAAAACACTAAAATATACCTACAGGAATTAAGGGAATATTCCGCAGTGTCTGGTTTTCTTCCTGCTTCAGTTTTGTATATTTTGAAGAGACAAGATGGAAGAGAGAGGATTGGAATCTGAATTACAAAGGAAAAGCAAACTGTCCAAAATGAATCCTGTTTCACTGAACGTCTTCATTAGGACTAAGCTTCCTAGGTGGAGCCAAGAAGTCATCATTAGTCTAAAATCTGAACAGTCTAACTAATGTTATTCTTGGTTCAGTTACAATAGTGCTAAAACACTGTTAAAACAGTACAATTAGGGCTAATGTATGCAAAACTTCTGGTACCTACTCCTCTTTCCTGCTATTCTGCTCACTCATTCACTTCCCCCTCTTGGCACAGCTCCCTCAAGAGGTTATTCCTATAAGGTTTAAAGATTAACCATACAATTAGGACTAATGTATACAAACCTTCTGATACCTACTCCTTTTCCCTATTATTCTGCTCAGTCATCCTGTTTCCCCCTCTTGGCATAATTCCCTCAAGAGGACTGTGGAGGTTTTCAAAAAGTGATCCGAGTCCCAAGTTGTTTGCAGGGAGGAGTGTGACACTGGCATTCATCAACTTGGGGTCTGCTTGGATGATTTTAATACATTATCTAAAACAATGTGCTTGTTTCCTCTATCTCCAGTGCTTCCAAATTTTATATTTTGCTTGCTTTCCTATTCTCTTTTATTATTCTTAAAAAAAACATTTTTCTAGACACATATGATTGGACTCCTTCTGTGCCCAGTGACTGATCACTGCCATTTGTGTTTAGTCATGGGGATTTTGGTATCTGTCTGTTGCTATGCTACGCTACATTTTTATTCCAGGATCATAGGTAGTTCGCCCTACACAGAATAACTACTTGTTATCATTACCTATTGGTTAGCAGTAGGCACAGGACCACACAATCGCACACAGCAAAACTAAAGCTAGAACAACTTAGGATATAGCTATCTGACCTCTAGACAATTGCTGTCACAGCTGTGACATGATAAAATCAGCTCAAGCCAAGAGAACTGCAGACAAATCTGAAGAACCTGTATTGTTGTGTAAATACAAAGTCTTCGGCCTCTTACCAGCAATGGCCAACTCATTTCTACTCAGCTACAGGGCAAAATTTTGGTTAGGATGTTCATGTGAATATTTTCTGAATGTGAAGGACTTCTCTGAAAGTGTGAATTATGAAATATTAAATGAGTTAAATAAGTAACATAAATACTTCATGAAAGAAACCCTGAAACTGTGTAAATATAGAGAGTTTTAATATTATAAAAAATTATATAAGAATATACAATAATAATATTGTATAGGAATAAAAAGTTATTCCTTTAAGGTTTAAATAACAAGAAACACTTATAGGTGGTCTGCTTATGAAGGCTAAATCTTGTCCAAGCTTCAGCTGTTAAGCCATAAGAAAGTGAGTATCTCATTACAACTGCAGATTGGAATTTTTTATGGTCTAATCACTGTCAGAAAACTTCATTATTACAAATGTGATAAGTGAATCATCTTTCTCTTGACAAACTAGATTTAACCTTTAACCTAATTTTTATCTTCAGTAGTTATCTAGCCATTTAATCTTTTTTTGTGGTTTGTTCTAGATGTGTGAGTACAGATTCAACCCTTTATGACATGTAGCCATCTCCTTTGACTCTTCTTCTTTTGGCATCCTTCTTTTTAATTTTTTCCAGGAGCTGCTAGGACATAATTTTGGTAGTTTATCTTAACTTTGGCAGCCTCTTATAAAAAGTCTAAATGTATTAGTGTTTCCACATCCTCTTTAGCATACTTCATATACATTTTATTCTTTTTGTATTAGCAGCAGCCTTTGACTCTCTAGTCAAATAGAATTTGGATTTCTGAGATACTGATTAAGGACTACAGAGTGCTTGGTATTTGTACCCATTGGCGCAAAAGCTATAAAACAGTAAAAACTCTGCTAGAGTCATTGGATATCAAGAACGCCATGACTTAGCTTGAAGAAGTATTGGTAGTCTGATGCTGGTGAAGCCAAAATGACTCCCCATGCAGGGCCACGTGGCCCACAACATGCAGTTATAACTGAACTGACAATCAATCTACCCTAAGCAATTAATTTGGTGCCCAGATCCCACCTTCAGCCTCAAGATTCTGAAATGGTGGGTTTTCAGGTGGATTTAGTTTCAAATATATACTTATAAAAATATCAGTAGAGACAACGTTCTTCTGAGGTCTTGGGATCCCTCTAGAAAGTTTCTGTACGTAAATGCAGCACAGTTGCTTGAAAAAGTGCTGAGAAATTACATTTGTTCCACTTCTCTTTTTTCTATGAGACCTGTGGGAACACTCCTTCAGTTTAATTGTCCTTAAGCTTTTATTAATTGTTTTAAGACACCATCAAGTATCCAGCACCAACATTTTTACACAATATGAGAAACTTTACTGACATTGTTTGTCCTGAATAAATGTTATTCAGTCTCTAAAAACATTGTTCTGAGACTGTCTAGTTGATCACTTTAAGAATAATCAGCATAATTTCACTACCTGCCCTATCTATGCTGATCTTTAATTTGCACCTGTCCATTATATGTGATCTTATTGCTATTGTGATTACTAAGGACATGCCAGTTTATAGATGTAAAACAGGTTGTAGAAGATAAACTTGAAAAACTAGAGCACATTTTAAAAGAGCTGTAGTCATTGTTTTAGGACTATTGACCAAACAGTGTGTAGCATAGAAACAGTCTTGACTTCTTAAGATTAAGTTCCCTCGAAGTAACACTTGTGAATAAATTTCATAGTGTCATAGAATCATAGAATAGTTAGGGTTGCAAAGGACCTTAAGATCATCTAGTTCCAACCCCCCTGCCGTGGGCAGGAACACCTCACGCTAAATCATATCACCCAAGGCCTCATCCAACCTGGTCTTGAACACTGCCAGGGATGGAGCATTCACAGCTTCATTGGGCAACCCATTCCAGTGCCTCACCACCCTAACAGGAAAGAATTTCCTCCTTATATCCAGTCTAAACTTCCCCTGTTTAAGTTTTAACCCGTTACCCCTTGTCCTATCACTACAGTCCCTAATGAATAGTCCCTCCCCAGCATCCCTATAGGCCCCTTTCAGATACTGGAAGGCTGCTATGAGGTCTCCATGCAGCCTTCTCTTCTCCAGGCTGAACAGCCCCAACTTCCTCAACTATCACTTTTACCTAGATAAATAAATAGCCCCATTACATCCCACTCAATAATGATCCAGCATAGAGCACTTGAGCATATCTCTCAATGATTCATATCTACATATAATAATAGAAATATATAATCATAGAAAGTTTTGGATTGGAAGGGACCTTTAAGGGTCATCTACTCCAACCCCCTGCAATGAGCAGGACATCTTCAACTAGATTAGGTTGCTCAAAGTCCCATCCAATCTGACCTTGAACGTTTCCAAGGATGGGCATCTTCAACCTCTTTGGGCAACATGTCTCAGTTTTTCACCACCACATTAGGATGCAATCATAAAAAATTTCTTCGTATATCTGGTCTGAATCTACATTCTTTCCACTTGAAGCCCTTAACCCTTTCCCTAACACTACAGGCCTGATTAAAATGCCTGTCTTCATCTTTCTTATAAGCCCCCTTTAAGTATTAAGAGGCTGCAATAAGGTTTCCACTGAACCTTCTCTTCTCAGCCTAGCAACCCTAATTGTCTCAGCCTTTCCTTATATGAAAGGTGCTCTAACCCTCTGATTATCTTCATGGCCCATCCCTGGACCTGCTCCAATAGATCAATGTCTTCTAAGTTTAGTAATAAAGGACCATAAGAGGTCATCTAATTCAACATTCTACTCAAAGAAAGGCTTTTGCAACACTAGATCATATATTCTTTCAGAATTGGCTTCTGGTAGAGCTAGTAGTCTGTTTGTGTGTTAGTAAAAGAGAGTTGAAAAACAGAGATCGATGGCTGTGGCCCATAGCTAAATTTTCCCAGCACAGTGAAGAATAATAGGAAAGACTGTCCTGCCAGGGGAGTGGGCATTTGTACTTCGAGGTATTCTGCATGAACTGTCAGAAATATTACTGTCTTTTGCATCAGAATGAAGGTGTATATCTTTTGGTTTGTCTTCTGATACAGAAATGCATAGAAGTACCCTCCTCTTCATCAACCTAACAGCAGTCTAATGACCAACCAAGCAAAATTGCAAGTGTATTTTGGATGAGGAGTACGCAAATAACAAATCATATATAATGACACTACAAATTGGAGGCACTGAGGATCTGTGGTGATAAACATGAGAAAAGAAACTATAAAAAATGAAATAGAAATATATGAGCATCATAGTAAGTAATAAAAATAATGAAAATAAAAAGCTGATAGAAGAAATGTTATCCTGAATTCTATTAATAAAAAGTAACTGACTTTTGACACGTAAAAAGAGGGGTTTGTTGTTATTAAGTTTTTTCTGCACCTTAAATTTCATCTCAATATGCTTCAAGTAAAATAAAACAAAAAACTGTCTTAGAAATTCAATTTTGCATTACCCATCATAGTAAGTGCTTCAACTTGCCTGATGGCTCTGAAAAACTGCTAAATCATTTATTTATATGGTAAAAACAACAAATGGCCTCGTTTAACGTAAGATGTAATATATTAGTTTTATACTTTACGTGGATAGTAAATCCAGCTAAAATAACCAAAGAATGCCAGTCCTACACATGGTTCTGAAAGAGCTCTAGAGTGAAACATGGAAAGGTGACACCGTATTTCTCAGCAGTGATTGGAATCATCTGTTCAGGGCAATGTAGTGTTAAAACTTTCCTGCTAACAGATGTGTTAAACACTTCACAACCACTTAAGTATTAACTCACACAGCAGATGCTTGGTCGATCTGTGTTCTTTCCCCTGTCTGCTCATACATACCAACCAATACAATAAACAATAGTTGGGCTGAACTGTATTTTGAAATCAGGTTATCACTTGAACCTGTATTTACTCTGAGGAATGTGTTTCTTATTCTAGTAATTTTAGGAAAAATCTGTATTTTTAATCCTCTTCTTATAAGGGAAGTTCAAATTTCTAGGAAAATACCAGAAATTTTTCCCTTGAAGTTTTCAAATGTGTCTTCAGTTAATAAGAAAACAAAGCCATCTCCTTATTTAATACAGTTTGTAGAACTACAGCTCTCTAAAATGAAACTTGACGCTGAACTATAAGGCTTGCATTTTCTTACTAAGCTTTTAATGCTGTATCATAGCAATCTCAAAATGTAATAAATTTGGGAGTGTTTCTGCTTTTATTTTTGTGAAGAAATGGGAAATTTCTTAATCTTATAAATGTCAACACAGCCTTTTACATATTTTTAGTGTCATATTGGTAGTATTATTTTTTTCAAAGCTCAGTCTGATGTTTGCACTATAAAGGCAAGAACTTTATTTACATGTTCATTCAGTCTAGCTGTCTGCTATAATGAAACTATTGCATTTGTTCAGAGTTCCTCATTTGAAGTAAAAAGACTAAGCAGTAACTGAAAAAAAAACAAGAGTTTGCCTTTTATTTTCCTTCTGTGTGTAGGGGGGGGAAGTTAGAAAGGTTGTGAAGTTCTCATTATAAAGACTGAAATGTCAAAGAATTCTATTTTAAAAATTGTATAGACATCCAAATATATAGTTACCTGCCCAGTATGACTACATGCATGTATATACACATGTCTAGGCATCTATCTATCTTGAAATTTTGCCCAAGGATTACTTTGGCCAAAACTTATTAAATTCTGTATATTGATAACTTTTATTCATGAACAGGCATATGTGATATTCTGAACATGTTTTCACATGTGATGGGTGTGCTAGGAAAAAGAAAAGTAAACTTATTTAAAAACTAAACAATTCTGTCTTGTTTGTTTTCAATTCAATTGCAATTTTCTGCCTCATACAATCTGAGAAATCTCAGACTGAATTGTGAAAAAGGAATTTGCCATTCTTTATTCTCTAAAATATCAAGAGAGAAGCCAAGGTTATAATAATGGATGCCAATCTATACCCTCTCAGATAAATATAAATGAAGACAATATACCCTTTTACTCAGCAAAAAAGATCAAATACGCTATTAAGGTTATACTAGATGGCAAATAAATAAGTTTTAGAGTCTGTGCTGAAGAAGTAAAGTTTGGTTAAGAAGGTGATTTGGATCAATTGACCTGAGTCAGTTTTCCTGGGTGATAGAAAACAGCTTTTTATAATTACCTATAAATATTAAACATGACCTGATGTTTCATGCTTTTGCGTTTGGGGGAAAAAAAAAATCAATGCAAGGCTTTTATTGGCATGTAGTTGTACTGAGTGCCTTGGTGCAATCCTCACTCACACAGACTGTGCCTAGTACATGACTAGGATTTAAATACTATTTTAGGATGGATATCTGAGTTCTGGGGAGGCAGGGGTTGTGTGATTCTGAAGCAAATCAAGCATTCATAAAGGGGGCTAGTCTCAATGCAATTAGTGCCTCATTCTAATTTCAGCTGTTGTTACTACAGTGCTTGTAGGAGGAAAGTATGTCTCCCTCCTTTGCTTCTCTTTCTTCATCTGATGGAAAATGACAATGCCATACACTAGTAAAATATGCTGAGACACATTTCAGTATGTTAAAAAATACATGAGACTTCAAGACTATTTCCAGATTCCATTAATATGTTACAGTGTCTTTGCACAGTAATAATGGCCTAAACACTACATATGCGGGCACAAGTTGCTATTTATACAAAATACGAAAAGGTGTGCAGTTGCACTATACTTTTGGTACTATTAGAAGAGAAAAACTGGCTGAAGATTTCCAGCATAGAATATAATCTGACCTATTTATAACAAAACCTATATACAATAAAAACCCATAAACCTTGCTTAAAGGAAACCCATTAGAGTAATTAGAACAAGATTCAACTCTTACCAAGGGTGACCTGCATATAATGGCCATACTTATTTTTCTCTCTTTGCATTGAATTTTTAGATCCATATAGGGCAAAAATGTACATGTGAAATGCTTGCATCATTTTCTTTAAAAGCACCCCTTAAAGGCTACTGTGCTCAGTAAGTTTCCCCAAAGTTATGAATATTGATGTTCAGTTCAGACTGGGACTTATTATGCTGAGCATTAACTTGCCAAATTCTATTACAGTGAAAACCTTGAGATAATGTTTAATGGCATGAAGTGAGACAGCTGTAGTGAAGTTAAACAATATGGGCCTGAGGAAGATAAGTGATTTAGCAAGAATCTTGACATCTTTAATCTCTCACAGTTTCTTAAAAGTGTGTTTATAGAGCAAAATAGAGGTTTCCAGCTCTAGGAGAAAAAGTGAACAAAAACAATACCAAAATGAAACAGCTATTTTTATTTTGAGATATTTATTTCCTCCAAAAGGGAAAATATGCAATGAGTCATTTAGCAGCTAGTGCTAAAGCTGGGCTAGTCACATACCTATGACCCTCTTAAGATGGGTCTAAACACCAAAAGTTTCCTGAATGAAATAAAACCAGAAATGCATAAAATATATGAAAGACCATGACCAATAGATATCATCTATTCACGTCATCTCATATTTATCATCTTTTATACATCTGTCCATGCTTTTAACCAGTGCTTCCTGCATCTGTATTGTAAGATGAGCATTGTAGTCAAGCTGAATTAAGGTTAGGTTGCTAACAACAGCTTTAACTAGTGTTACACCTAGTAATATGTATTAGCCTGTAGATTGCATGTGCCACGGATCCCAAGAAGTATGGCAGTGTCTGTCTTTTCCCCACATCGTCAATGTTCAGCAATTGCCTTTGGCATTATATTACCCATTTTTCTTTCCAAATTTGGAACTTCAGTTGGTCTTCTAATGAGCTCAGGAAACTGAAATTATTATTAATTGCTCCTTAGAAGTGCTTCCAGACTACTCATAGGAGCTAAGAGCAGCAGCCTGATTGTAAAGAGCAAGTAGTTCCTCACTGTGCAAGAGTGGCTGAGATGTCAAATCTCAGTGAATTTTTTTACAGGTTAAATGATGTGAGTCAGCCTGATCCACAGCAAAGAGCCCTAAGTTCTCTCACATATGTTGTGTACGTGGCTGAGCTGGCAATGCTGGCGTCTAAACACACCAACAGACAGGGATTAGTTACACAAATTCAAGCAACTGAACAGTTGGTAATGTTTATTTAAAATGCTGAAATCATTGCAAATGATGATAGATCACAGCCAGGCAATGATGTGTGATGTCTCAGTGACCCTGCTCCACAACAGAAACATGAAATCATTGGGGAAATAATTTTAATTCTAGTAAGAAGAGGAGCAGCTATTTAGAGGACTGCAGTTGGTCAGCCAGGCTTTCTGTTAGGCAGTTCTAAAAGGGAAAAAATAATAGCCAAGTATTCATTATTTGCAACTGTTTCACACCTTCAGTATTTTTATATATTGCTAATTCTTTATATATTTTTTGTGTTAGGATGTGCTTATTAGAATAAGTCCAAACCAACCTAGTTTGTTACTGCCGTGGAGAAGAGTGAAGCACTGAACAAAATGCATTCAGATGTCAAAATGAAAGACAATTTCATCAGTATTTTTCTCCAGTAGTCCATGCCATGTCAATGCTTTTTTTTTATCCATGTGAAATTTTTATTTAACTTGAAAAATGTGATTATATTTTCTAGAAAAGCAGGTAGAGAGACTTATGTGCATACATTTTTATTATAAACTTACTCTATTTGAATTCTGGTTATTGCCATGATTTTCTTCTCAGTATGCACATGTTTCATCTGACCCAAATTTCCAAATTACTTTTATTTCTTTTTTTTAACAATATATAAAATATATGACAAAATTATTTGCATATATTTCATAAACTATTCATAGATTCTCTTTTATACAGAAATCAAGAAAGTACATTCTACCTTGCTACTGGGGCAGTGTGCACATAGTGCAGAAACTCACTTGACAGGTGGCCCCTTGTTAAGATTTTAACATATATTCTTGAGTGATGTATCTGAGCCCAAAACCTGACTGGTTCTTAGATTTATCAGTGACAAAAACAGTGGTTTTGAGTTGGCCAGAAACCTTTCAGGCTTAGGTGAATTGTTTTTCTGTGCTACTTCTAAGCTGGTTTATTTCTTCTACCATATTTTCCCATTTTCTATTAGAAAAACAGTTTCAATTATTGAACTGTTGTAACAGGTTTTACATTCTTCCAATTCTCCTCATCCTGTCTGGGGTGGGGAGAAGTGAGGAGCTGAGCAAGCAGCTGCATGGTACTGAGTTACCAGCTGGGTTTAAACCATGAACCCTATACAAACAAACACTATTCCAGTGAGGAAACTTCACTTTATATATATAATGTTACATTTCTACATCCCTGAAGCCTCCATTATCTTCAGTAGCACCCCACAGGTTTATGCTAAACTATTTGAGTACTGACAAGAAGGTATTAGGTGTGTGTTGGTGATTGTCGTTGGTCCTACTTTATCTAGGCAATATGCTAATATTTCTCACAATACTGGAAACTGGTACACATTTGGTTATACATAAGCATATCTTCTTTTAATATGTGTAATTTGGAAATGCAATTCACCTTGATTATGCTATACAGGTCATTTGTACAGGTAAAGTGTCGAATTGTCACATCAACACACAGGTAATCTTGCTAGCCTTCTACGTGCTATCCTGCTGGTTCTTTGTAACAGCTTCACACCATCTCATACTACTCAGCCAAAAGACCAGACTCCAGACTGTATATGAAATCAAGGATGGTATAACACAGTAGTCCCATCTGTTCAACAATTGTTTGTAATAGTTTTTTTTACTGGATTAATCTTTTGACTGTTCTTGATGTTTCTGCATATTACTTGTACCGATGTAAGTGAAATCGGAATGGGTCCATGATACTGCATTCTTTCAAATGAGCCATTGCCAGACCGATGACCACATACATCAAAATCTGTAGTCGTTAGTGATCAACTATAACACAGCCTATCAATTCAGAACCAGTTTTATGGACATGCAGGATGCAGTAGTGTGGTGGGTTCATTCTGGCCAGCAGATAAGTACCTGCCTACACAGCTCTCACTGACTGCGCACCCTTGTTGTGCGGTGGGGAACAGAACAGGAAAAGCAAGAGTGAGAAATCTTGTAGGTCAAGATAAAGGCAGTTTAAAATGAATAAAAGTTTAAAAGGAACCAACAAAGCAACAGCTGACGCAAAGTCAGTCACTTACCACCTCCCACGAGCAGACCGATGCCCAGGCCATCTCTGGGGGACAGCTACTGTGGAAGACAACCCACACACATCTTTTTTTGGTAATTGCTGACCATGTAATCATGTGATATGGAATATTCCTCCAGCCAATTTGAGTGAGCTGCCCCAGCTGTGTTCCCTCCCAGATTCTTGATAAACCCTAACCTTACTGACCATGGGCAAAATGACTGTCCTGGGTTCAGTCAGGTAACTTGTTCACTCACTCCCAGTGAGTGGTGCCGAGCTGACAACAATCGAGGTCCGTCCCCCCCTCCCCCTGCACCGGGGCTCTCCGCTTCCCCGCTCCCGGAGGAACGGGGAGGAGGATCGAAAGAGTGCAACTCCTACGGGTTGAGACAAGAACAGTCCAGCAACCAATGTACAACGCAAATCACCACCGCTACTATCAACTACAACAGTGATAAGGGAAAATAACAAGGGAAGAGAATACGACGCCACCGGCCAAGAAAACGAGCTCCACCCGGAAGCCTGTGTCCTTCCGGGTAACTCCCAGTTACCCCCCACCCCGGGCATGACGTGCTGTGGTATGGAATACCTCCCCGGCCAGCCCGGGTCAGGCGCCCCATCTCTGCTTCCTCACAGCTTCCCCTCCTCCCTGGCAGAGCATGAGCCTCACAAAGTCCTTGGTCAGGGTAAACATCACTTAGCAACAACCGAAAACATCGGCTTCACCAACACTGTTCTCAGGCTGGAAGTCAAAACACAGCACTGCACCAGCTAACACAAAGGAAAAACATGACTGCTACTGCTGAACCCAGGACAATGACAAAGCCCTAATGCTGTGTAAGCACTGTTCAGCACCAGGCAAAACATCACTGTGTTATCAACACCGTTTCAGTCACAGATCCACTACATGTAAACAGAGTCCTTAGTGCCAAATCTATTGGACTTAAATTCAGTTAGTGAATGGACTGCAGACCTTAATCTTTCAAAAGGAAGTGCTGCTCATTTCTTTGAGGCTATGACTATAGTCTGCTATTTTTCTGTTAACTATGTAGACAACAGGTGCTAAGAGTGCCCAGTGCCTCCTGGCAGCCTTCTCGCATATGGAAAATGAGGAGTAGGAGAGAAGCAGCAGGAGCTGCTTTGTGCTCAAGTCTCCACATGTGGTGAAGTTGGGAGGCAGCTGTGTTGTGCACTTGGTTCCTGGAACTAAAAGATTTCTGGGTTTTGTGGAACAGATGTAGTCCAAAAACCCCCCTTTATTTCCTCTAAGACTGGCAGTGAGCCAGCATCCTATGACAGACTCAGAGCTGGAGGACAGTCTCATCCACAGGTGAATTTGAATGGGATGCCTTCATCTGCAAAGCATTTAACCACCCAAATACTTTCAATGACCTAAAGTCAAGTATTAAAAGTAGCAGCGTCAACTTGCTGCCAGAAAGCCAACTGTGTCCTGGGCTGCATCAAAATGAGCATGACCAGCAGGTCCAGGGAGGTGATTCTCCCCCCTCTACTCCACCTCCATGAGACCCCACCTGCAGTCCTGCATCCAGCTCTGGGGCCCCCAACACAAGAGGGATATGGACCTGCTCCAGCAAGTCCAGAGGAGGCCATGAAGATGATCAGAGGGCTGAAGGACCTCTCCTTTGAAGACAGGTTGAGAGAATTGGGCTTGTTCTGCTTGGAGAAGGCTCCAGGAAGACCTTATAACAGTCTTCCATTACCTAAAGGGGCCTACAAGAAACCTGGAGAAGGACTTTTAACAAGGGCATATAGTGACAGGACAAGGGGGAATGGCTTTAAACTGAAAGAAGGTTGATTCAGATTAGACATTAGGAAGAAATTCTTCACTATGAAGGTAGTGTGACACTGGAACAGGTTGCCCAGAAAAGCTGTGGGGGCCCCATCCCTGGAAGTGTTCAAGGCCAGGCTGGATGGGGCTTTTAGCAACACTGTCTAGTGGAAGGTATCCCTGCCCATGGCACAGGGTTGTAACTAGGTGATGTTTAAGGTCCCTTCCAACCCAAACCATTCTATGATTCTATGATTCTGTGATTCTATGATTCTATGATTTGATTATTATCATTAGCCTGCGGCTGAAGCAAAGTGTAATTCTGAATTTGTAAGCAGGCAAAGAAAAGAGAGATTCACAGACTTGAATCAATGTAGTGTGCTTAGTTCTTATTTATTACCTTTTCTATAACTTGCCACAGACTTATGTTTCATTAGCAGTTCTGCAAATCTGTATTCACTTGCATTGACTTTTATTTCAAGAAGGATGAGATGTTCCTGGAGCAGCTGTGATATAAGTGTTATGAATATAAGGGTGTTCAATGCATTCTGTTAACAGAGACAGGAATTGTTTCACTGGAAGCGTTGGACAAACTCTGTGTCATCCCTTTGTACGATTTCTACACAGGAGTTGACAGAGAACCATGCTTTGTGTTTATGAAAGCACTGCGTGGCTTCCTGAATTGCTTTTTACATACTTAATCTGAATGCAAATCGCAGCTCTGTGTTCATTATAGGTACTCTAAAATTGAAATAAGTGTTGAAATTTATAACTGATTGAATTTGCTATAATCGATGTGCGCTTTATTGCCTGTTAATGCACAATTGTTGCAGTAAACTTTGCAGTCTTGTTATTTTATAACATTTTACCATGCACATTTGAACAGCATGCTCACACTGGCATAGTTAAGAATGAGTTGCAGTTTCCATTACAAACCTCTGTCTTCAGTCATAAAGACTCATTCACTGCTCTAAGATAATGCATGCAGTTTAGATCTGCACTTTTTTCTTAGAACCAGCAGAACTGGCTAATTCCAAATAATTTATGTATGAATACAAAAGAGTTGGGTATTGGTTAGAATTTGGATTAATTTTCAGTCTTGTATTTAAAAATGCAAGTTGTTTTTATTTAAACAAGGAAAACAGTTGTTTACAGGAGCTGTTCCAGTTTAGTTAAGTGAATTCTTTTCCACTCTTGTTTCCCAGAAAGTAATGGACAGTCTACATTTTGTAAAGTCATGACGATTTGATGTAGACCTGTCTTTGAAATGAGTCAGTCCAGCTGGCCAGTGAGGCTTCTGCCTTAGAGAGGAGTACAGGACCAGTTTTATTATGAGTTGAGGTCCATATAGACAGATGTTTCCAGAAGTGAGGGTGAAATAAGGCATAACATTCCACTGAGATGGCAACTAAGAAATTAAGTTTAATATCCATGAAGTTATGTATTAATTGTCTAAGTAGAAGTTCATGTGCTCAGCTGCAGCATCTTCAAAAATGTTAGTTACTTTTAACAAAGACTAAGGGACTATTGCATGTGCTGAAATGTTCCTCTGACAGCATATTAAGAAATGGTGGAAGCGATTAGCCTATAAAAATACTTGCTATCTGAGAACACTTCAGGCAAAAATGAAGCACAAATCATATTCCCCACTGCTGAACTGTTGTGTCACAACGGGGACTTCCATTTCCTCTGCAAAATACCTGGAAAGTAACACAAAGAAACAGCATTCCTTGATTGCTCAAAAGGCATACGGATACACAAGAATTTAAAAAAAAACCACACCAATGTCATTGTTTCAAGAGCCAAATATTTCCTGAGCTGAGAGAGGGAGAGGTGGCACAGCCCTTGGTCTTCACCCTTGTCCAGAGCCTTTCTCCTAGCTGGGAGGTGGCCCTTCATCCACATCCCCACCCTGCACCACTAAGTGCTCATTAAAGACATGTTTTGTTTAACAAGAAATTCCCCTGCATTGTCTTCTGTGTAAGTCAGCTTCCCTTGGTCTTCCTCTGAGTTACAGCATTACTTTTCTGGGAGCTGATGACAGCCCCCAAGGCAGTTAAACTGAGCTGAGGCCAGCTGAAAAAAGAGGCAGTTTCCATCTGCATAGGATTTTTATTGAACTTCAACTTTGCTCTAAATACTTTTCCCTTTTGAAAGGATGAATTAAGCAATGCTTTGCAGTGACAGAGACATCTCCAAATCTTTCAGCATCCACGTCACAGGGTGACCCGTAGAAGGTGATGTGGTTAGTATTAAAGGGGCCTACAACTCATGCTCTTACTTAACCTCTTCACCCAGCATTTAATACCCACCACTGGAGGGGCTGGATCAAGTAAACCATAGGAAATCATGTGGTGCTGCTAGCCAGGTAGACAGAGGGTGGGTAGTACTGGGGAGGAGAGGAGATTAGCAGCAGCCACTGACCCCTCCCCTTGCCACCACCCCTGCTCCCCCAGTACCAAGTGGTACACAGAAACCATGCCTCCAGGGACACTGAGCCATGTGGGCATTTTCCATTAGATGTCTCTCTCTGCCCGGAGAGGCAGAAAGACCCAATTATTTAGCACTGTGAATTTTTTGTTCATCTGCCTACACAGCTGATCTGCTTTTAATGACACCTTCAGTAATCAAAGGTGGCACACAAGCCATGAGATCAGTACAGTTTCTTACCCTTTCCAGTTGTTTCACATATAACATGATTAGGAGTGATGACAGTCTTCATAGCTCTTGTGAGATCCATGTGGAATTTATTTTCCAGCTACCTCAACTGATCTGGCAATGATATTAATAATGTTGATGTAGCTGTGAAAGATGCAAACAGTGCAAGGTCTAGGAAGAGTGGGTACAGTTTTTAACAGACCTACTAGTTGCAGCTGAAAACACAGATAAGCTTCCAGGCACGCAAGGCTCTAAATTACATACAGACCCTGTTTTCTCCATCTATGAGTGAGTGAGCCTAATAAAAACAAAAAAGGAGGGTTCGCTGTGTGATACTTCTTCATTCTGACAGGGGTCAACAGTCCTTAAGGACACTGTAGTATGGCACATACAGACACCAAGCTAGAGAAAAGAATTCTTGAGGATTAATGTGTTTTCTTCTGTACACAGTGGGCCAACCCCTCAGTGACTGCTGCTCCTCTGCACAACAATCATCTGTGCAGGGGATGCTGAGCTTCCCTCCAGAACAGCTCAGGTGAAAAGCTGTATCTGCTAAAGCAGCCTGAAAACAGTGGTACAGCCTTTGATATTGATGTTTGAGGTCAGCTTCAGAAGATGCTAGTGTACAAGTCCACTGCTCTGGCTCTCCCCTGCCTGCCTCAGGCTGCAGTGTGCACAGAAGCAGCCCAACACAGAGCTCTGTATTGTGCAGCCCAACAGACTTTTTCAAGATATTTCCAGAGCTGTGATTTCTGCAGCACATATTTCTCCTAATTCAGTTGCCATCAATTCTTCTATAACTCTTCCACAGGACCCAGGTGTGGTCCTGTGTGGAAATCCCATGTTTAAATCCTATTTCTAATGAAAGAAAAAGCAAAATCAGAGCAAGCTGAACACCAGGATGAATACAAATTCTTGTGTGTACTTTGTGCCCCAGGGAAATAATATTTCATCTTGTGCCTTAAGATATCTGTTTGCAAAGAGACAATGTAAACAAACATGCTGTCATAGAAAAACACTTCTCAGAAGTATTGTATAAATCCTTCCGATGCAAATGAGTGCACAAGAGTTTAATTTGTCTACACAGCTCAGGAGCCACTTTGTACATGGTGTTATTAAACTATCAATTATAGACAAGTCAGCATGGACTGAAGGGAAAGTAAGGTTCAAATTCAGAAAAAGGAGTATTACCACAGTGACACAGGGGGAAAAGAGAGCAAATTGAAAGTAACAAGGACTCATGGCAGGTGGATTGGAACTAGATGATCTTAAGGTCTTTCCAACCCTAACTATTCTATGATTCTATGATTCTGTGAAATGCAAGTTGCAAAGAGGAACTGCTGCATAATACTTTCCTATTTAAAGCATCTGAATTTTAGCTGTAGCTGAATGTAATCTTGCCATTCTAGTCTGACAGGACATAACTTTCCGAGAACACTTGGAACGTAAAACCTTGAGGTAAAACATGGTGCTTTATCTGAAACTAATCAAAATCTTTAATCAGGATGGTCACGTACAAGGTGGGCAACAGCACCTATGGTTATGAGGGGTCTACAGTTATGAGGATAATGTAACACTCAGACACCTCTGTTGTTTGTTTTTGTTTTGTTTTGTAAATTCTATTTCACTTCCCTGGTTATTTTATTATTTCCCAGTGTTATTTTTGTTTGGTTTGGCTTTGAACATATTTATTTATACATACACACAAATGAATATATATTTTTGTATATTTTTTAAAATATTTAAACCTATATATGTATTTATAATTTTCCTTCACTGTTGTTCTAAAACATGTACTCTGCTGGAGAGTATCACTCAATAAATTTTACTAAAGTGGAAGACAATGTTGCCTCTCCTGCCTGCCCTTATCCACCATTTTTAGTGTGCCAGGTCTGAAGCAACAGAGAAACTGTAGGTGGGAGTTTAACACATACAGAGATTTCCTTACTGAAAACTTGGACAAAGTATAAGCCTTTCCTTTAGCTTCACAGATAAATATGAAATAAAATCCTAGATCCAACACCCTTCAATTTTGAGAAAATTCAGACCTCAAATTGAATTGGCAGATATGCTTTAAGGTTTTCTGAGGCATATTTTAGGCTGGAAGAGACATTGCTGCAAAGATTGTGACTTCAGATTTATACAGCAGCTGAGCCAGAAGCTTTCAGAATTTCCATTTAGGACTTTCTTGACTGCATCCTCCCTAAATGCTACTTTAGGTACCAGAGGGTTTTGGGTTTTTTTGCATTTTTGGCCATCAGATATATCTGAAAAAATCATGCAAGCCCCTGACAGTCAAAAGAATTGCTCAAAAATTGCTAGCAGTAGATTCTTATCTTTTACATAGGCCAAAAAAGCAAAATGTAATTTTTGGCAAGTTTACAGCAGGGTGAAATATACTGTTTGTCCAGTATGGAATGCTTTTCACATTTAGTAAGAGTATAAATTAGGTAAACTTTTCAATTAATTATGGGAGGTATGTTATAAACAGACATTATAAAAAGAGGAAAAAAACCCTACAAGACTGAATGTCTGGAAAAATACTTCCTAAATGTGAAGTTCATTAAGCTGTGGGAAAATGTCCCAAGAGTAGCAGTGGTCAGCTGCATTTCAGTTGAATAAAAGTAGTCTGGACAAAGTATTGCTAAATACACTTTAGGGAACAATTTTGTAATGGCCAGAAAAATGGAGTAGGCAAACTAATAGGTCTTTTTCATCTCCATGTTCTATTACAGTATGGTTGTTTGAAGTGAATTTGTGTATTTAACTTCCTGCTTATGAGTCTGAGAAAGCTGTTGTAAAGTCTATCTAGCCATTAAAATATATACAAAGGTATAACGGAATCTAAATTTAAATACAAAGGGAACCCAAAAAGACAGGTATAAAATACAGTGGTGTGTGATGTTAAAGTCCTGGTCATCTATGACTCACATGGTAATTTCAAGAAGCTTCTGGCATTTTGTTGAGGAGTAATTCCCAGCAGCTATTTGGAAAGCTTTAATAAGTAATAACAAATTCTCACTGCAACCAACCTAAAGCAACATCTTCTTAATGCCCCACTGTCTTTTTAATTGGCATCTTTGGAGCTGTGAACTGAACAGAAGGAAATAGTTTAAATGTCAATCAGGTTTATGTCTTTTTCAGGGCATCTAGGGTAACAAATTGACTAGTGTCTGTGCAAATGAGGTGATTTGTTAGTGTGGGCATGCCTGCCTTGATTGTGCTACAGGTGAGAATGACCCTGTGTGCTGGTTTTGGCTGGGCTAGTGTTATTTCTTTGCAATCACTACTACGGGGCTATGTTTTGGATTTGTGCTGAAAACAGTGTTGATAATATATGGATGTTTTACTTACTGATGACCAGTGCTTACACGGAGTCAAGGCATTTTTGCTTCTTACCCTACCCCACCAGTGAGTAAGCTGGGGGGTGCACAAGGAATTGGGAGGGGAGACAGCCAGGACAGCTGACCCCAACTAACCAAAGGGATGTACCATACCATATGGTATCAGGCTCAGCAGTAAAAACTGGGGAAAGAAACAGAAAGGGATGGATGTTTGGCGTAACGGCATTTGTCTTCCCAAGTAACCATTACAAACCCCTGCTTTACTGGATGAACATCTCCAGGGAAGTGGTGAATGAATTCCTAGTTTTGCTTTGCTGGTGTGCGTGGCTTTTGCTTTACCCATTAAACTGTCTTTATCTCAACCCACGTTTTCCCACTTTTACCTTTCTGATCCTCTTCCACATCCCACCTGGAAGGAGTAAGGGAGTGGCTGGGTGATGCTTAGTTGGCAGCTGGGGGTAAATCACTACACCCTGTATTGCATATGTGCTGGTGTGAGTAAGGTTTTGAGTTGGCTGCCTGTCTGGTGAAAGGTTATGTGTCACTTTTACAACCATCTTATTTCATCAAAACTCCGCCACTAGGCTCCCTTTATAGCTGGTGCCTTAAATCAGTTGCATAGAGGCTCCCAATGTTCATGCTGCATGAGAATACCTGAGCTACAGAGGTTATCACCAGATTACACCAGCAAAGATCCCACAAACATGACGTGCTTGCTTACGTTTTATATTTTTCACAAATGAATTTTGGAAGTGATGTGATGAAGGGCTTTGTGGTCCCCTTGGCTGTTCTCGTTGCTTCTCCACTTTTGGTAATGGAGTGTGTGGCTCTGTTGGGCAAACGTCTCATTCAGACACCTAATCCTGGTGTCCACATTTTGCATTTAGTCTCAACATTATTGTGTCTCAGTTTCACATTGTCTATGTTCAGGTTAAAGGAAAGAAGTGTCTTCCTGGCTGTAAACCATATAGGCAGAGTTGAGCTGGCTCTCTCCTTCTGGTGGTGCCTCTGTGGGGGCCAAAATTTAGCAGCTCAGGCCATACTTTCTGCAATATCCCCTGCTGTCAATAAGTCTTATGAGTGTGAGTGACAGGTTCATTACCTTCCAGCTATAGGGCTCTGTAAGGCTTCTTTCAGTGATGAATAATGAGGAACAGGAACCACAACATACATATTCATAAGGTTCAAGACTCTGCAGGCTCTTGGGGGTAAGAACAGCCAAACACACCTTTTTGTGATCATGTCAGAAATAACTATCCAGCAACTCAGCAATTGTTTACAATAATAAGACCAAGGAAGAGCTGAGTTTTCTGCCTAATACAGTCTGAGAAATCTCAAACTGAATTGTGAAAAAGGAATTTGCCATTCTTCAGTCTTTAAAATATCAACAGAGAAATCAAGTTTCTAATAATATATGCCAATCTATACCCTGGTCTCCAATTTCCCCTACAGGCTAAACAGAAAGAAAACAACTGAACATGCCACTGCTATGCCTTGCTCTGACATGCTGAAATGGATCATATGTCTTGCTCAAGAGTGAAATTCATTATAGTCTTCTTACAAGAAGCCTTGCACCATGTAAAGCAAAATGAAAAGCAGCATAATTCTGACACCAGTAGCTGTTAAAAAAAGTATAGTTCCTCTCTGTGTAATGAAGAAGATGAAGGGAGGCATTGTGCACTGAAAATAGGAGGAGTGCAGCAGATCTGTCATGAAAGACCACCAGACCTAGGTGAGCTACAGTGGAATTTCACTCGGTTGCAGTTCACTTTTGGCTTCTGTGCTTCAGTTGGGAAAAGATAATGGATTTTAGATTATTATTCAGACTTGAAGACATAAGAGACTTGAGTACTTTGCAATATATGGCTATGATAAACCTATGCATTTACCATACATATTGGTAAACTGATTCTTGTCTAACACTAGGGGTCCTACTGATTTATAAAATGTGCAAGGACACACAAAGGGAGACATTCCTTAAAAACTAAACCACAAATGTGAGTTCTTAATTTCAGGTTTAATTCTCCATGTCAGGGAACTTTTGGTGCTCAGTTTGTACTTACCCTCTGCCTCACATCAGTGAGGAAAACTCATCTGTCCTTGATTATGGCACCGAAACCAGAAGTTTGGTAACATTCGAATTCCCACTTTACCCTGAGGACTAGTCTTTAATTTTCAGTTTCTTCTGATTGTACACTGGACCTCTGGCTTGCAGATTCAGTATCAGGAAGACTCTTCGTTTATGCTGCAGTTCACTATGTTAACCATTTTTTGTGCATTCATCCTATGTATTTGTTCCTAGAAAGACTGTGGTGGTTACATCTATTTTTAGAAGTAAACAGTGACAAATATTTCCATCTGGAGAATAATAAAGAAGTTGCTCCAGCTGAATCTAAAGTTTGACTCACAAGCAAATAGACTTTTGCCATACTTTGAATTTTTAAAGTGGAAAATTAGAAGACAATTTAAGATAGGACTGAAGAGGATTTTCAATGGCTGCTGGTTTGTCTGACTTCTAAATGCAAATGACTTTTCTTTGGGAAAGTTTTAGGCCCCTGGCTGGTCTTTGCTGCCTTTGAAAATCTCTTCTTGCCTAGTCCTGTGCTGTACATGCCATGTGGAAGCAATTCTGATTATCCCAGAGATGCTTAGGATGGTCTAAATGCAGTCCCTGAAAAGGCACACTGTTCCCACGAGGACTCCCTGGTAGCACATTTCTGGAAAGGTTTAAAGGCGGGCATGTATCCCACACAAACACCCATGTATGAAGAGCGCTGCTCTCTGAATAGCAAAACTAGCAAGATTGTTACTTTGAAGACACAATGCAAGTTGGCACTGCAATGTGTCAGAGTAAGGTTAAGTGAGCTAAAGACTGCAGGACTATTTAATTAAGTAAATAGACTATCAATCACAAAGAATAATAGTCCCACATAATAGGTTTATAAACCTTGCAATCTTGTTCCATGGATTCCAGTGTTGTCCTGTTTTCATTATGCAGAGCTCAAGATTTTCACTGAAGAATCAGTTCTCAGCAGGACAGCATCTACAAGATCCTAGCAATTTAGGAAAAAATATGACCAGGTGCGCAAAATAAGTTTGGCACTTAAAATGAAGAGATAGATACAGTATCAGCAGTCCCAACTGTGCCAAGCACGCAGGTGACTTCAGAATTTTAAGCTTTCAGAAGGTAGTAAATATACGTAGGACTTCCCGTTGTTTTCTGAATTCTAACACTTCTTAATTTATAGTTTCAGTCTTGAAGGGGGAAGCTTGCTTTATATATTCTAAAGCAAAAACTGAGGTTCTGCTATTACTGTGTAGCTTTTATACCTCAGCTCAAATAAAAATGGCAGAATCTCTGAGATAAGATCATGAGTGCTTGCAGCAGAGTGAGTTGCTGAAGAAATTCCAGGGAGAAGACACAGCAATAAATTCAAGCTGTTAGGAGCCATTTATAATGCAGATGCCCTAGATCTGTTGCTAAATTCTGGAGTATTCAACAGATTTATGATAACTCATGTGCAATCCACAAAATGTTCTTCCCCTGCATCCCGTAATGATGCCACACCTCTGTAGGCAGGGATGATGATGGGTGTCCAGTGGTCTGAAGAGGTGGCTGGGGCACCTGTCAGTGTGCTCCTCTGTTCCTTCATGAATGAGGATGAATGCTAAATCACACAATCTGACCAGTAATGACCATGTGAAAAATCAGACCTCAGCTGCAATTCCTCTGGTCATAGGGTGGCAGAAAAGTTGCCTTAGGACCTTTGCCTGCCTTAAAGAATTACAAATACATGTAGAAAATCCCCAATCAATGTTTTTCTTTTTTTTTTTTTTTTTTAATCTAAAGAAGGGAATTTTCCATCATTCCTGGCTAGCCAGCTCTACTGTTTATTTGTCTTAGACTTGTATTAGAAACACTTTCTAAATATATATAAAAAAAGGTTAACCTAAAGGTTAATGTTCTGGTCCTACTCGGAGCAGCACTGGGGAAGACATGCTAACAATTCCATAATACACTGGCTGAGTTGAAGCATACCTTAATTTTCTGTGTAGGTTTCCTTTTATCTTCCTCTATATGTCAGATCTGCACTTCATCTATATGGTCCTTAAATTGTTATGTGGGAAATGGGATACATAACTTTTTCCTAGAGCAAAGTGAACAGAAAAGATATTTTTCTAAGGGTTGATATGTGTGCTGCATGGGGTAATAGCCTGGCCAACAATATTTATGGGTTGATTTTCCATTTTTTCTCCTAGGTCATAGCATGTTGGGGGAAAAAAAAAAATACAAAAAACAAACAAACCAACAAACCCAAATAAAATAATGCAAACAAAAACTACCCAAAACAAAACAAAACAAAAAAAAAAACCTACCCCCAAAAAAAACCCAACCAAAATCAACAACAGAAAAAAAAAAAGTAATAAGGACAGCTTTTGTTTAAACTAAATTTACTTTCCCTTATCTGTCATACATCACCCCTGATCCTGAGAAAAGCTGACCTTTCATCCTCTCCTGTTCCTGCAAAATTAATGGAAGTTATTCTGTTGTATTATGAGTGATTGTGAGCTTCAGCTGTATGGCTCCAAATTAACTTAACTGGCACTGAAGACAGTGTTGATCCGTGACAGTCCATAACAGTTACATTGCTTTTTATCTGCTTTATATCTTGGACTAAACCTCCTGTTTCTGCTTTCAGTAAACATCTAAAGCCCCATCTGTTATGAAATGCATTAAAATAAACTTTGATCTACCTGAAGCATGATTTATTTTTGTAGAATGGCTGTTCTGAAACAGAAAAAAAAAAAGGCATGTTGCTTGCTTTTACACTGAAGTCACCAATATCTGACATTGAAAGGTCTGATTGCTTAGATCACCAGTCAAGACTGAGTATCTCCTAGAGCAGGATGCTTGCAGGTAATCAAGAAATTAATTAGAATGCTATTAAGGAAATATTCTAACTTCTTTGCTGATGTTAGAAGTAAATGCCGAGGTTTAGAGTCCTATTTTAGAATGTAATTGGGTGAAAATGTAGTAGAGAAGTGGGTGGCAGCAGGAAGACAAAATTTTATAAATGTTTGATCAGTTCAAACTTAAATAAGGGAGATTTAGGTTAGATATAAGGAAGAAATTCTTTACTATGAAAGTGGTGAGGCACTGGAACAGGTTGCCCAAGGAAGTTGTGAATGCTCCATCCCTGGCAGTCTTCAAGGCCAAGTTGGGCAGTGCCTTGGGCAATATGGGTTAGTGTGAAGTGTCCTTGCCTGTGGCAGGGGGCTGGAACTAGGTGATCTTTACGGTCCTTTCCAACCCTAACTATTCTAAGGTTTTATGGTTCTTCCTCTGTCTTTTTAAACTCCTGTTTGTCTTACTGCATTTTGGGTACCTAGTAGTCTAGGGTGAGCTACTTCTGGATTTGCACCTTGGGGAAAGATGGGGGTTGCATTTTTGTCTGCTGATCCAATCCCACAACCACTGTGCTGTTTCTGACCTGAACTCATGGGTACTTAGCTCTTGTTTAGTTTCAGCACCTAATAGAAACACTTTTCAAAGTTCCATATCTTTAAAGTTTCCCTATTGTCGTGCTTTAAACCCAGCCAGACAGCTTGTTCACTCACTTCCCCCCCTTCTTGCCCTCCCCCTACTCCTGGAGGGATGGAGAGGAGAATCGAAAAGAATGCAACTTCCATGGGTTGAGATAAGAGCAGTCCAGTAACTAAGGTATAACACAAATCGCTACTGCTACCACCAATGATAATAATGATAAAGGGAATAACAAGGGAAGAGAATACAACACCTCAGCACCAGCCAACCGATAGCTCACCCAATCCTGCAGTCTCCCAGCCCTTCCGGGTAACTCCCAGTTACATCCTGGGCATGACGTGCTGTGGTATGGAATACCTCTTTGGTCAGTTTGGGTCAGGTGTCCTGTCTCTGCTTCCTCCCGGCTTCCCCTCCTCCCTGGCAGAGCATGAGGCTCACAAAGTCCTTGGCCAGACCAAAACATCATTGTTATCAACTCGGTTCTCAGGCCAAAAGTCAAAGCACAGCACTGCACCAGCTACCAAGAAGGAGAAAAATGACTGCTACTGCTGAACCCAGGACACCTACACTCAAGGCAGTGTTTATCTGATAGTTTTATCTGCTTTATCTTCTTTTGGTCAATGAGAAGCCCAACATGAGCCAGCAGTGTGCTCTAGCTGCCCAGAAAGCCAATTGTGTGCTGGGTTGCAGCAAAAGGAGAGTGGCCAGCTGGTCTAGGAAGAGGATTCTACCCCTCTGCTCTTGTGAGACCCCACCTGCAGTGCTGTGTCCAGCTCTGGTGTCCCCAACATAAGAAGGATATGGACCTGTTAAATCAAATCCAGAGGAGGCCATGAAGATGATCAGAGAGCTGGAGTACCTCTTCTAACGAGGGAATGAGAAAACTAGTGTTTGGAATTTTTAAGTAAGTCTGAAGCTGATTTCAAAATATCTTGCATTAAAAATGACAGGAAGCTGCCTATAAGTCATCTTAAACCCTATGTCCACTAGAAAACTAGAAAGGTGGATGCAAACCCCTACCCCCAAAGAAGGTGAAAAGTAACTAATATTTCACAGGCATTTAATTGCCATGTTTATTTTTGTCTAGCTTTTGTCCTAGTGTTTTCCTAATATTAACCCACTTCTTACGTCACCAAATTCAGCTTCCTATTGAGTGCATTATGTCCTCTCTTCAGAGCTGGATCCACAAATAATTTGAGGGTCACAGCCTCTAGTTGTGCAGTTTAAAAGCAGTCGTATTTTAGATGTGGGGTACTGGGATATCAGATGGTATACCAATATCAAACACCTACTCACAGAGGTATTTGCAACCATTCCCAAGGGACAATCTCTACAAGATGATGGAGGAGGTCCTGGAGAGGGACTCTTCATTAGGGACTGTAGTGATAGGACAAGGTAATGGGTTCAAACTTAAACAAGAGAAGTTTAGGTTAGATATAAAGAAGACGTTCTTTATTGTGTGAGACACTGGAATGGGTTGCCCAGGGAAGTTGTGAATGCTTCATCCCTGGTGGTGTTCAAGGCCAGGTTGGACAGGGCCTTGGGTGACATGGTTTAGTGTGAGGTGTCCCTGCCCATGGCAGGAACTAGATGATCTTGAGGTCTTTTCCAACCCTAACTATTCTATGATTCTATGATATGTATCTGGAGGTATAATGGTCCAGAACTTCACTGGATATCAAACCCTATGTGGATGCCCCTCTCTATGACTGTTAGCTAAGAGCATAAATTTTCCTGCAAAGTCAGAGTTGAGGAGCTGATTTTTTGTGGAATTAGGTGGGAGGAAGGAGGAGATGTGCATGGTTACTAGGTAATCCTGCTCTCCCCTATGGGATTATTCCTGGATTCCTAAATATTCCATGTCTATGATGACCTTTTCCAAACTAGTAGTATTACGAAGAATTTCATAGAAATGTCACTGGCACTGTGAAAACTGTTAAAATATAGGCCTTCTGGTGATCTGCATGCTAAACAAAAGTTTGCATTATCTGACAAGCATGTAAAGTTGATTCTGCACCTTCAGCAATCTGACTGCTTGCAAGTCTTGTTAAAAAGTAAAATATAGTCCACCCCTGTGATTTCTGCTAGTATGATCTACCGATGCAAAGGTAGCCTGGGATATTCACTGTCTCCAGGCAAAGTTTAAGACTGCAGCTGCTCCCTGCTACATGCCTGCAGGAACTGGTAAATGGGAAAAGACCATTTTTTCATGGGAAGACCAAACGTCTAAGCTAGTCTGAACATCTCAGTTCTATACCTGGAAGAGCTCTCTTAACATGTCTTGCTGTGGGATCATAGCATTTATCATCACTGTTGCTTGTCAGGAAAAGTTACCTGCATCCTGACAGGGAGGGAAGAAAGGCAGGAAAGCACCAACAGCATTTAGATGCAAAGTGTACATTAGCATAAACTGTCAGATAGTGAAATACTGCTCTGTGTTGCTCCTGACTATAACTGCAGTATTTGTACTCTAGACCGTAAGGCAATGTATTAGTTATATTTCTTGAAATGCAAGAACACAGTTAATATTCCTTGTAACTACCATATACTATAGTTTTGTTTGCTTTTTGTGTATTACAGAAGTTTCAGAGATTTCAACAAATTTGCATCTGATGTTTTCCCTCCCATGACTTCAATAAGTGACCCTAATCCTTCACAAACCAATGTAAGGGCATTTGCACATAGCAAAGTTCTGCTCAGGATTTTTGGTTAATAAGATGTTTTCTTACTAGGAAAGAACTAATGTAAGTTACTTTTTTCAAGGAAACTGCCTCTGAACAGGAGTTATTTATCAAGAACAATTTGGTTAGTAATCAGTTTTCATTTACTTGTAAATAAAATAGCTCAGATGAAACTGCCTGAATCTTCGTCCTAATCCAAAATTTAAAGAAAAATCCAGGCAACTTTTTATTCTGTTTTGCAGTTTCTGCTGGTTTCAGATGTGCAGTTGTGGATCATTACACGCTTGCATTTTGTGGATCATTACAAAATCCTTTAAGTGGGATCCATGAAAAGTCTCCAGTACTGGGCAAGGGAACACAGCAACTCTGGTGGGTTCCCTCTCCCACAGAAGCCGGTAGGAGTCCTTGCACTTACTGTGACCCAGACCAGCCATGACAAAAAGTGTTTTGTTCCCTTTACTGCTAGTCCTAGGCTTTTCTGTAATGTAGAAAAGTCCAGTGTAAAGTGTTTACACCATATGCGTGTGACAGTCTTAACCAGAAAATCAGCTCAAGGATGAGGTTTTTTTTGTTTTTATTCAGGTTTTGGTTCCCACTTAACTGGTATCTTAAGATTTCTCATTTCTCATTCTCATCTCATGCTGCTTGGTGATTGCTTTTAAAGTGCCTAACATTTTTTCTGTATCATACAATAGAGTAGAAATAGGCATCTCATTTCTTTACTGAGGAATATTGCAACTAGAAATACTGAAAACTTAATGAGAGACATTTCTTTTCTAAGATTTCAAACCAGCTTCCATGAATGCACAAAGCTTAAAAATTCTTATGAAGTCTGTAGATTAGGCATGGACTCCTTATTTGGTTTCTGTAGAAAAATTTTGTGCCTGAGCTCATTATGTGGCCTCTCTTGACAGGTAATGGAGACAAAGACACCTTCATGTTAGAACACAGACCTTTGCCCATATGAGACGTCTTTCATGGATGAGATAAAATGCTATATTAAGGTTCTTATTTCTCTTTAATGATATAGTTTAGATGATAGCTCCACATAGTTAAACAGTAGTTGTTTAACACTTAGCTGAAAGAAATTCATTTTGATTAATCCAGTTATGCATATTTGCATGTCCTAGGGTTTTTGTTAAACTCAGGTAGCAAACAAAATGATTTGATGTTAATCTTTGATTAGCCAGATATGATTTCTTTACCTAAGGATATAACTTTCCATTTCTGGCATGTGGGTATGGAGTCCTAGAAGCCAAACAAAGGAAAGTGAAAAATTATTGCCTATCTTCATGTTTTGTTTTCTGAATTTGGTCATTCTTATTACAATTTGAAATGAAAAGAAAAAAAAACACAAAATCTCTAGTAATTTTTAATGGGTTAAATAATAAAAGAATCAAAATAATATTAAAATTCTATCATTATAATTAAACTAATTTGAATAATGTATTTCTCCATCCTGAAATAACTGAAACCTAATCAATAAATCGATGAATTAAGAATGGTGTGAAATTAAGTCAACAATTATTCACCAGTGTTGGGCAACACTTAGGATCCCCTTAATGAAAATCTACTACATATAAATAACTCTTACAAACTATTCATTACAGAAATAAAAAATAATGTAACCTGTTCCCCTACTGTCCTCCATGTAGAAAGGAGGAATCTCATGTTTCCTGTTCAATAAGGGATTATAGTTAACCCTTACTCCCTGCTTCAATATAATGCAATGCTTTATTTTATGATTTTTGGTAGATTTCTTTTTTTTCTGGGGTTACTTTATTAAGTTAAAGTGGAGTTAATGGAGTTTATTAAGTTAATGGGGTTGTGAAGTCATGTTTGCCAAAAATAAAGATGAGCGATACCTAGGATACTCTTAGGACACCTATTTTAGACAATAAGAAAGTCATAATTCAAACAGGAACAAGACACAAGATTACAAAATGAAATCCAGTGTACTTTACAGGTACCCATGTGCTACATTCTTTCCTCAGCTGTTTGAGCATTATGAAAAGATACTACAAAATGGAAAAAAATAATTAAAAGGTAATTCCAATTTATTTACCATGTATTTTAAGATGGAAAATCTGTGAATAACATGTAAAAATTACAGGTGATAATTGCTGAACAGTTTTTGTTAAGGGTGCTTAGACTGTAGTGTTGTTTGAAGCTTGCAAGTGAAAGTTTATTTATCTCCTAATGCCAATGGAATAATAATTCAAATTTACATTCAGCAGAATTTTTCCCTAAAAAACCCTACCAAATTAGATAAGGAATGAATTTCACTTGTTACATTTTGTAAAGAAATCTTTCTAATTTGCAGTTACACAGTGCTTCGTATCAGAGGATCTCAAAGCATATAACTGTTAATTAAATTTCATGACCTGTCCCTGTGGAAGATATGCCTAGTGTTATCATTTAAACTTTTATTATATTCATTAAAATCTTGGCATTCTTTTTCAACAGTGCCTTCTCATGGAAAATTATGAGCTAAATTTGGTATGAAGTTTGTTTTCCTTGGTTGCACCTCAGTGGGGTGACTTAATAATAGTCAGTAAAGCCTATCAAACTTTTACGCATGGTGGTGCTTGGAATGGATCTCAAATCACATTTTAGGACTCAATAAAAGTATCCTGAATGTGGAACAACCTAAAACAACTCCAGGAAATACTGAGTCTTGAGGTCTTTCTTCTTACACCCCTTGTTTAAAGGTGCAGGATATATTCCCTCCATGTGGGATTCACAGTTCTAAGTTTGTCCTGGAAAATTGGTATTCCCCTTTATTTGAAATATACTTTTAAATGCAGGCACTGTAGAGGGTGATAATGCTGCCTTTCTTTTCACCGTTAGTTCTTTTTCAAGAGTAAGCATAATTTTGGATTCAGGTAATTAAAAGTTCACTCACATACCACTTACTGTACTACTAGTCTTTTCTGGGGCTGGCTTATTAAGAGTAAGTAACAGATCAAATGGGTAATTTGGCAGAAACCAGCAATGAATTGTTAGTGTTTTAGCTATGATTACATTATGTCCACCCAGCAATCCATCTGTGAGCAGCCAGGTTGATTCTGGGAGGTTGATTTTGGGGAATTGTTATTGCTCTGGTTCATTTGGGTTTACCATGTATTCAGTTTCTTACTAGATTTTGTCTGCTTCTGGGCTCTACCTTCTTATTTATCATGAGATACTCAGTGGCATAGTCTTAATGGCATTGTAAATACAAACCAGAAAACTCAGCTCTCAGTCCTTGTGATGCTGTCTGCACTGAGCAGCAGCATTTTCAAAAAGGCTTGTTCTGGGCTCTACGAGGAAAATGGAGCACAGCATAGTTATGGGAATTAAAGCTCTGCTTTTTGGCACTGTTGAAACCCCAAGGCTTCTATGCAGTGATCAATATTCAGTAGTCAGTACTATTTGCAGACATCACTCATAAATTATAGGCTAGTTTATTTTTCTAAGCATTTAAGGGGACACAAAATCATATATAATGCTTCCACTTTGACTGCAGCTGAACAACAAATATCAATACAGGACCTTTTTTCTATATTTTTGTAATTCACTGTCAATAGAAGTCCTCAGTAGGTTTGTAAGACTTTTCAAGGTTGTGATCAATCATTTGACTTCCATCCTGGTTAAGAATTAAGAGCAGCAGTCATCAAAGTCAGGAGTTCATTTGAAGATAAGGCAATTAGACAGTCACTGGCAGTTTAAAGCAATTTGAAGATAAACTGCAAATATATGTGCATAAATATATATAAATACACATAGCACAAACATATTTTTAGTATGATCAAAACTACCAGGCAGAAAAGCTTGGGTTCCATTATTTTCTTATCCTGACTTTTTAATTAAAATTTACTGCTTGGTTTAATAAAGATTGGGATGAATCCCAGTTACCTACCAGTAACTAATTTCAAACTATTTTCTCTCTATTATTAATGGGGAGAAAGTGGGCACCATAAAACAGTGTTTTATGCTTTAGGTATCTAACATGGATGCATGGATACAGGACATGAATCCTAACCAAAGCCTTCCCACTTTATCTCAATTGTCATCAATGTCATCATCTTCTTAGGTAATTCTTCCAGGAAGTGAATATTCCAGGTTCCAAAACACTTGAAATTTAAAACCATGGTGTGGTATCTTCTCCTTTCTTCTGTATGGTGCCATACATGATCTTAGTAGATTCTGTCTCTCTTCATAAGACTTACACAAGCTTATCTTTCTCCAAAAATCTACTGTGAACAGTTTTCTCTTTCTGTTTAATTTTATACCATAATGATTTTATAACTACTATTTGTTTCCTTTGTTTGGAATCCTCATTTGAATTCAGATATCAAGTAGAGAAGCAGAAATCGGTCTCTGTTGTCAGAAATTGATATATATTAGGTAAGAAATTGAATATGAATAAGTTCACAAACAATACAAACATTGAGGAATAATGCATCTTGCTGTGAACTAAAATAAGAAGTGAAAATAGAAATTTTGCCTTGGTATATGTGCTATTTCACCTATTGCTGAAATTAATTATGTGTGAATTTAAATGTGTGCATTAAAAAATAAAATCTGATCACTTATGCCTTCCTACATATATTGATCACCATATTCATATTTTTGTGTTGATGCATCTAATTTGGACTTCCTAACTGAGTTAATGAGTCACTCATTACATGAAAATTCTAAAGAAGAGATGAAATGAAAACTATGGAAGAAGAAAAAATGGCACTTCTCTCCTGTAAAGTCAGCAGTAAATTTGGTAAAGTTCATAGCTGTGAATTAGAATTGAGTGAAGAATCATGACTAGAAAAATGTATTTCCATGACCTATTATTGACCATTATTCATGAGCTGAAAGAACAAAGATAGTTTCATATGGTTTCAGCTAGTGAGGAAATATGCTTCATATGTATAGTAATATTAGATATTTCATAATAATTTGTATTTATGTAGGGGCTTTACTATTACTTTTTGGTTTCTTTTCTTTATTAATTTCTCCATATCCATGCTTCCTGGGACTTACCGGAAAAGACACAGTAATCATGAATTACATGCTATTATGGGAAATATGACTCATGAGAAAATGTACTTAGCAAGATAAGGATGACCAGAAATGTACTAGAAGAAGAACTTGGCAAAGCTAAAGTAAAATTACAGCAAAGCCAAATTCCAACTATTCTGTCCGAAACTTCCTGATTGATCCAAGAAAAGCAGTTGTTATGACTCAGGGAAAAATTCAGTCCTCTAATTTTTAGAACTTCACCCACTCCTTGGAATTAGCCCCCTTGCTTTGGAAAAAAAGGTTTCACATTTCTCAGGAGCAGCACTTATGCTAGAGGTTACTATTTTACTCCTGTGGAAATTGCTTCAGTGTTACAGATGCATCCACAAAACGTTCAGTTCTCACAGGCTCCCAAGTGACTTGATGCCTTTTAGCAGCTGTACTCTCAGTGCATTCCAGACAGTTTTGAAAATCCTTCGTCCGCTTTGTTTTTCTAGACGATGAAGCTGTTATCACCCTTATACATACTTCAGGAGCAAAGCTGAACCTTCTCATTATTGCTGCTTCCTTCTGCTCTGCACCGGGGTGCTGCTATATACCAGAACAGCCCAAGAAACTCTCTCTTCTGTATTTTTCTGCTAAATAAAAGTCTCAGACAGTGAATTTGAACTCTAGAACTCTGACCATCCTGTTTTGAACCATTTAGTTTAGACAAAGGTAATAGTCTAGGAAGTTCAGTAGGACATTCATTTCAGGGACTGTTTCTATTAAGGTAGTAAGAGTGGCTCTGTACCAGGTCCTTCTGGCTTCTAAAGGTGTCCCAAAAGACTTTGCACTCTGAAATCCTATGAGGAATATCTTCACCCAGTGAAAGCTATATATGCTCTCAGTTTCAAGCAAAATCCCTTCACTGTATGTACAGACCTCACATTATTTCAGGTGACAAAAGAAAGAATCTAAGGTGCTGTACAGCCACCGGATGTCCAGAGGAGACCCCAAATCAAGCACTGTGTAGTATGGGTTTAACAATTCTGTGCTGTCAGTGGAAAAGTCTGGATATAGCCTCTCTCCTTAAAGCTTCTTCCTTCTATTGTGATCAGCAGGAAAAGAGTCAGGCACTGCAGAAGGTCCGCTTGGCTGAATAAGGACTCCTGAGGCAGTTCAAATGCAAAAAGGAAGCTCAGATGGAAGCTTTTCCAGGAGATGGAAATGAGGGCAGGTTACGACCCAGCTCCAGATCAAGATATTACTTCCTATTCATCTTTTACCTACTCCTATAAATGTATAGTTAGTGACCTACAGTTTGTGTTTGGGTGGTGTGAAGGAAGAATTCATCAGTCTGAAAAAGATTAAGGACACAATCCAGACTGGGAGAGGATGAAAAGGAATACTTCAGTGCAAGAAACCTCAGACTTCTCCAATGAATGAAAACTTTATGTGTGAAGCTTAAGCTGTGGATCATATAATTAAGATGACTTTCTGTTTACTCAATGGATATAAATATGGTATGTCAGTATGGACACCACTGGGGTACAGATACTATCAAAGAAGCTCCACAGCTTCAAGTTTTTGCTGGAGAAAGTCAATAGTGGCATAGGGACCTGGGAACAAAGAGAAAATAAAGGTACCATATTCACTGTGTAAAAAAATGAATACTCCAGTTAGGAAAAGAACAGGCAGGCAAGGTCTGGTGCCCATGAAGATTGTTGAGCATCACTGGGAATGGAGAAACTGTGAAATTAGAAGTAGCTGGAACTGACAGGATGGGCAGCCTGTGCAAGATGGGCAGAGAAGTGAAACTTAGTACAGACTTGTCAAGGAACGAGACTGAAATGAGGATGTGGAGAAAATGAAAATAAGCATCAAACCTCATGGGAAAGGCTTCATTTCTCACCCTATTTGAGAAATGGAGCACAGATCTGATGAATATACCGGCTCTCTACCATCAACAGTAGTGTGTGAAACCTGCTAGGAAGCATGTTTCTCATCCCTCTCTTACACTTTCTGGTATAGGTTGTTTAAATTAATCTATACATGTATATATATACCTTGCAGCATGCTGAGGACCTGTTTTTCTGTTTCTCAGCTTAGTGATAGCATGCTGCACCTACCGAGTACCTGATTTTCCTTTCTGTAGAGACCAACATGCAAGGACATAAGGACAGGAAAACAGTGCAGATCTGTTGGCTGGCAAAAGCCTGGAGTAGGGAAGCAGCCAGTGTGTTCAGCTGGTTGTGGGAGCTTGAAAGCACTCTGACAGTTCATACTGGGCTGCAGAAACTGCACCTCAGAGTACTGCTAGCAGCCACTACAGTAGCTCAGGCATCTGAAGTATGCAAGTGAAAGTTCTGAGTGTCCTTTCTGTGTCTGAGGGTTTCTGCAATGCAATCTGGTTGAACTTGGGAAGTAACAACAAAATGGCTCCTATTTCTTTTATAAAATCTCATACTCTGAGCTTAAACAAACCAGCTCAGAGACCTTTCTGCATGTGCAAGTTCTTATTCTCAAGCATACCTGCCTGCAATGCAGCCAGGAGGTGAAGGCAAACTACAGCAGTGTTAATGGTGATGCTTACTTTATTAGATGTTGAAGTGCCTCACTGTATTTATGAAAAGGTTGGTAAGATTTTATTTCTGTTACTGTGGGTGCCCTAGGCATGTGCTGGTGTTGTAAAGTAACATGCCCTACTGCAATACTTCCTTATTTATAGGATCCGCCTTTTTCCTTCCCACCTGAGGTGCTCAGGGTTTTTATGGAAACAACAGAGGACAGGAAACTTAACAGAAGGGGTGTCATGGGGTGCGCCACAGGAGGTCAGTGAGTGCTAACAATGTTTGGTTCATGAATGCTCACAGGTATATTTGGAATGGAAGACACAAAGCAAAATACATTCTTTCTTTTATTGCCAGTGGCCAGGCCCAGACTTCACAGGAAGCCACAATCCCATAATAAAGAATAATAGAATAGTCACTAGCACAGAGGAATGTCTTTTCTAACCTGGATAGTTTGTATTTTATATTTGAAACATGAAGTTTATGTCCCCTCATAAATTTTACAGTATTCTAATGCGACTCAGGGATTCCTTTTTTAAAAAGAATCATCCTACTTGTTATAAAATAAATAAATAAATAATAAAATATTGAACTCTTCATTTTGGTAATTTTTTGTGGCTGTTCCTCAGGTTAATTTGATGCCACAGAAACACTATTGTGTTCGAAAACTTCTGTATTTGTCAATTTCTATGTGAGTCTTTTTGTGGATCTTGCTCCTAATGCTAGAAAAAAGTGTCAAGGAACAAAACTTTTCTTCTGTGCAGTTGCTTTTCAGTCTTGGTTCTTGCACTCCCTAGTTCACAATGCATGGACGCAAAATTCTTCCCAAAGACAGAACTGTCACGAAATGTTTCTTGGTTTGGAATATGAAAAGTAGCCAGAGGCTACCTTTGTTTTATCAGTGTTTCTTCCTTTCTTTCAAGTTGAGTTTCAAAAAAGACCTGAAACTCTATAATCAATTCTTTAGTTTGTTTCCAGCTTCCCGTGCCTGAATAAACATGTCAATCAGCCTCAAATCCTCTGTTTCTATCTTTCATATGCTTGGGAAAAGAATAAATAAGAGAACATTCTCTCCTCTTTCATCCACTTCCCCTGGTTTCTTGAGTCCTAGTCCACAGGGTCTGATTAGAAGGAAATTAAGAGTTTGGTCATCTGCTTTTTAAAAATCTGAATCTGTTTAAACTAAATGTTCCCCAGGCCTCATGCGCAAAATATTTAACATTAGCAGAAAACTAAAAGAGATCAGTGTCTGGCATCATAATGGTCCAGTTTATTAAGTGATGCTGAAGTGATCTCCAGTGCAGTTAGTTGTGACTTCTCATGTGCAGAGGAGTAAGCTAAAAAAAAAAAAAAAAGGGAAATGGGAGGTAAATCAGGTAGGTAGACATTTACAGTCTAGATACTCGGTAGAGATGTCTGTATGTGTTTTTGAGATTCACATGGAACATTATGATCAATGCCATTCTTTCGTTATGTAGCGCATTCTGCCATGAATTAGGTATTCGTTTAAGGTATCTATGAGTCATGAATGGTCAGCTTACTCGTCAGGCGCTTCTTTGTCCTGTAAACTGGATATCATATAAATGAACAAAGACCGCAAAATTTCATCATCAATCTGTTTGGCTATATTTTATGGAGCCTCTACTATTCATGTGTATTTGCTCTGTGCTGCTGTTCTACTCATTTACTTGTATGCAGATTTTGTTTTACCTAGGGCCCTTCCCAGGTCCTTCTGGAGCATTATCAAGGTTTTAGTTCTGAATAGATTACACAAGCAAAATTTGACTTCATCAAGGGATTTCCTTGAGGAAGATGCACTCAGAGCATTTGATTTACCTCTACAAGAGCTTAGAAGGGGAATAGCAGAATTTTATTTCAGAGAAAGGCAACTCTAAAACAATGTGAGTAGCAAGTGCTTACAGAACACATTTAACAGTATAACACAAAGTTTTTACACCAAGAGATATCTGTGTCTGTGAACAAATATTAGCTGACAGCATGTTCCGTTCCCCGATCTGTATGCTGACTTTGTACTTCTGTTAATTTTCTTTCCTCTGTGAGCCACAGTAATATAGTTCATGGTGTAGAAGCTCTAATTGGCACTTGTTGAGAATAAAAACCTTTTGTCTTTTCTTCAGTCTTCCTGAGCTTTGACTATAATTTCAGGTTAGTACATGCCTTGTTTGCCTCTGCTGAAACTATACACCTGTACAACTCACTTTATGTTAAATTATGTATATCAGAAACTGAAAGAGGCAGACTAAAACCTGAAAGCTGGTTACGCAAAGAGGTTCTTTTCATTTTGATGACTATAACCTGAGGAAGTGCAAGGAAGTTGCAAACCCACGTTTCCAAGTCTGTAGTTGCATGTTCAGTACATTCAGTACAGGCAATGGCCTGGAAATAGCAATACTCTAGAAAATTTTTATCAGAAGGATACAAGACAAATAACATAAAAGATGAGGTCTTGTTCTAGCCCCTGAGGTGTGGAAATCCTTGTGTCCCACTAAATGTTCTGATAACAAACACTGGTTGATTCCTGGCTTTAGAAACTCCCTACAGCAATAAATTGCATAAATTCATATTTTATGGGAAAAGTAAATTTGTTTTTACTAGATTTAAATTTCTTATTATATAAATACAAGCTGCCTTGTGTCACAAGACATGGTGAAGAACCAGCTGGAAGCTCCTTTGGTGTTCCATGTGGATCCATTTCCTATATGTATAGCTCCCTGATATGTATAAAGTGCAGAAATTAAAAGTTTTGGTAAACAGATATAGGAAATGATAACTGCAAAGTAAAAGACTCTCGCAAAGTGACTTTACTTGTTAATAAAATATATCCAGAATGAATTTTATTTTGATATATTTTGTTTTTGTTTTTTTTTTTCTCAACTTTTCTATTCACCTGGTAAACCTGAATCAAACTATCAAATTAATTTCTCATTAGCTCAGTGGTCACAGGTAATGTCTGAAGACTGCAGGTCTTCCAGCCAGAGGTGGTGTGTACGCGGAAGCTTTTGTGTCACAGAAGGACAATAGGATTTTCTCCCTTTGCTGCAAGAACCAATGTTCTTTTGGACTTTCCTTCTTATTTGTACATGAATTAAAAATCCCTTTAATTTGCCTGACTGGCTGCAACTTCAAGAGCATCTTGATGGCTATAAAAGAGCACAGGGAGCACCAGTGTAAATCCATCCATCCTGTTGTGAGCCTTTCCGAGAACCTCCTTGACTAGTTTTCCATGTTAAGACTGGCAGTTCGTTTTCCAATAAAGGTTAACTCTAGCTGTAGCTTCTGTAAAGTGAAGCTACAGGACTCCTTTCATTGAGCCACTGAGCAGCTTTTCATGCATCTTTTCGGCTCTGTCACTGTCAATAGGAACTGACACCAGTAAGGGCCAAACTTGTCATTCTGACATTACTGGCTGTGTCTCAGGCACCCTTAATTATTACTTAGGTGTCATTCAGTTTCAAAGGAACCTATGGCTTGTATATCACCTTAAAATTGCTCAACTGTTATAATCGAACAGCTGACTCAGGAGGGGCTGCAGTAAAGTCTACAAAGACAGTTGTAAACACTGAAAGAAACTGGCTGCTGGCCACTCAGTTGTGTTTCTCTCTGTGGGTTTGGACACTGGGTTCTGCCTGCCCCCTATTCTAGGAGTGAAAGGCTAGGTATGTAACCAGAATCGACAAATGCACTGGAGCTCAGTGGATCTTAGTTCCTGAAATCCAAAACCATGTTCCAAGGAAAGTTTGCCTAGGATCCATCTAGACTTGCTAAATTTCTTACTCTGAATCTGATTAATTTGAATTCTGAAGTTTATTTCTCTTCCCAATCAAGTGAGATGCTACAGCAACAAGAAACAGGCTGGAGCCCTTCCTCTTCAGTGGAAAAGAAATAGTGGTGGGCAGAATTATGGCAGAATCTATATTATCTCTAAGCCCCTTAACAACTAAAAATAACAGTTTGGCTAATTAAGTGCTTACCCCTGAGGCAGTCTATCACTTCTTCCATGGATGTGATGGCTTTACTTCAGGGTGATGGCTGAGGCCAGATGCTGAAATGGCAGTCTGGCTCGCTCTTCAGTGGGTCTTTCAGGTTGGCTGAACAAAGGAAAATGTCACACAGAAAATGAAACTTTTCAATAGCTCTTTTTATTGGAAAATGTAGGGATAAATTAGACTTGAGACTGGAAAAAAAAAAAAAAAGGCCTTTTAATTTACTGCATCTACACCAGCTTAGATTTTCTCCATATTCTATGTTGGAAATCACTTAGTAATGTTAATGTACATTTTTCAAAGCAGTGATTGCAGGGACCATTTTGACAGTTTTTCTTATTTATTCTGCTAAGATATACACCTGGAACTCTTTCTTCTAGCTAGTTATAGTCCCCTGCCTTACAGACTGTTCCGTACATTTTTTTCTCTGCTAATTTTTTATTGTTCCTCATTCCTGAAATATGAAAGAGACTTATCAGAGGAAAAAAATATTGTGGTTTTCCGCTCCAAATTCAGAACATAATTACTATTATTTTGTTTTGTTTGGATGCTACGGAAACTCTTAATTTACTTTTAATTAATAGCCAAGCTAGCTACAATTTAATATTCTTTAACTGCCATATATACCTTCAGGATTTACACACCACTACTAACCCACTTTAAACTGTGCTAGAGTATGCTATGATTATGCAGAGTTATTCACAGAAAGGAAAGCTAAGAAGGGCAAAAGTTGCAGCCATATGCTTCCTGGGAACTTATCAAACAGAAACAAAGTTTATTAAAAAAAAACCACCAAGGTTATCCCTTTGCCCAGGCTACTCTGTTGTGTTCTGACAGCTCAGAACTTGAAGGTACAAACACAATTGTGGAACAGAGAACTGCTCTAAGCCATGGGTTGGCAAAGCAGTGAAGGTGAGCAGGCTGGGTTTAGCTTTAGGTGTGTGGTTTTAGACAACCTCCCTCACCTTCAGTTTCTTATTTAAATATGTATTTTTAGCCACAGAATTTTTGCATGAAAGGACATTACATCAAAGCTTTGCATAATTTGTATCCCTCCCCTTCTGATCTTTGTGTTGGTTGCTTACAAAGGAAACCATAATGTATTATCACTGGACTAATCAGGAAAGGCAAGAATACCAATGCTACATTTTGACATTTTTAATATCTCTCATATATTTCATAGTTATGTCTAGTCATCTAAAAAATAATTTTAAACTTTTTCATGCAGAACACCTACAAAACTGTACCCATAAAACCATTGTTGAAATATTTAATGCATACAGGAGCTGTCAGCATCTGTTCAGGATATCGGAGCCAACCTTCCAGAAAAAATCATCTGCATAAGTCTGTTCCCTCATGACTTTTTTCTTCAGAAGCCCTCAGATGTTTGGTGAACACTCAGCCTGCTATTCGTCATTTGTTATTCGATGAGCATTCAACCTGTTACGTGGTGGGTTTAAGTTGAAGTGGCTGACCAGCTTGATAGAAAGAGCTTAGTTAGCTTGATGTGAAGAGCCTATGATTGATGGCAATGAAAATTTTGTGCACCAATAACAGGGAGCTGCACAAGCCTATGCTATTTGGTTTTAAGCTGCAAAATTCAATGATTGTGAATAGTGTTTGGCACTCCAAAATAGCATGGGGTTGTGTAACTACTCCACACACTCCGTGTATTCTCTTCTCCTCATCCATACAGCTTCTTTATCACCTTTAACTCCTCTGCAGCTTCATGAAAGATTATTCTCTTCTGTACCTTTTCTAAAAAATAAGATTGCATTTTTATTTTGTATATATTTATATACATGTAAACACACTATAATATGCACTAGTGTGGCCCAGTATCTAAAATGTGTTTTGATTCATAAAACTCTTAAGAACTTAAGAGTTTGGACAATACTTGTAGGGTCCAATGTAGTATATATGAAATAGACCTGAGGGGTTGATCAGGCCTTAGAAAGTCTTTTTTGCTGACTTTCAAAGTGTCTTTTGAACCTTCATAGAGAGGAGACTCAGGTGTATTAGCTTTTATGAAATCAGTTTCTTTGATGGCAACATTTCAGAAATGTTTCTCATTATCTAATAGCCTGGATAGCAAGCCTAAGTACATTATTCTCTACACTATTTTAATTGTTTTTATTACATAGATCAGATTACCTCATAGCAGCCTTCCAGTATCTGAACGGAGCCTATAAGGATGCTGGGGAGGGACTCTTCATTAGGGACTGTAGTGATAGGACAAGGGGTAATGGGTTAAAACTTAAACAGGGGAAGTTCTTTACTGTGAAGGTGGTGAGGCACTGGAATGGGTTGCCCAGGGAGATTGTGAATGCTCCATCCCTGGCAGTGCTCAAGACCAGGTTGGACAGAGCCTTGGGTGATATGGTTTAGTGTGAGGTGTCCCTGCCCATGGCAGGGGGGTTGGAACTAGATGATCTTAAGGTCCTTTCCAACCCTAACTATTCTATGATTCTATGATTAATCTGCCAGTGAATGATTATTAATACAGCTTGATATCGTCTTTTGGGGTGTGAATTTTGGTTTCATGATGTGTCAATTTTACTGGAATTACTCTCAATTTAAACTGATGAAAAGGGAAATTGGAATAAACCCAAAGTTTTTATGAACCAAAAGGATTTTCCTCAGTGTTGAGGGGACATGGTCGAACATTCATAGGCAGAATCGGCTGTGCAGCAATCATGGTATTTTGCAGCTCTCACACTATCTGAATAGAGAGAATGAGAAAGAAGTTTATGCAGCTCAAATAGGTCTCATTACTAAGTGATGAATGAATACTCTTGTGTGCACAGTGTGCAGCACGTAGGAGATATGAAAAATTAAGAATGGCATAAAATTAACACAGAGCTTGCTGTTCCTGTATCTCTTAGGATGTAATTTTATGATTAATTCTCCTGAGAATAGACTGTGTCAACTGATCAATGCAAATGAAAACTGTTGACTGGCTAATACCTGCAGTAACGGTTTCAGCTGGCTGTGGCTAGAAAGTCTTAAGTGTCAGAAGTAAAATTTGTGTTTCATTAACATAGACCCTTTCATCCTCCTTTATGCTTCACTCAAAAGGAAGTCTAGTGTCCCTGTGGAAACTAGGAAACACACTCAATTCTGACAGGCATGCTCTGCAACCCAGGTTAAGTCAATAGGGTTTGATGGGATATGGGACATCAACCCATGTTGAGCATGCCCCTATATCTTCTGTAAAATATCTTATCCCTTATATCTCATGAGAATATAATCTTCTGTACCTGTGCTGATATATCCTGTCCCTACCTTGTTTCTGAGAACCTGGAAGTGTCAAATTGGACTTAAAGCAGGAAATCATAAGGATTTTGGTATCTAAATATCTTTCACTGGTATGTTGGGAAACACATAACAAGTTTCTCAGCTTTCCTGCCTGAAAATACCTGCATGTTGTTTTTTGTTCATACTGCACAGTGCTTTTTTAAGAATTTCATCAGTAAACTTTCACATACAATGGCATCATTATTCATATTGCCTTGAAATCCTTAAAAATTCAGCATAGTATTGGACCTTATTAAAAAAGAAAAAACTGAAAAACAAACCCCAACCAACCAAAATCCACTTTTGGTCAGCCCTGACATGGTCAGGCATTGGAATAGGTAACAGTTGTAGGTCCCTTGCAACGGAAATATTCTATTGTATTCTATTGTAGTCTGTTTTGTTCCATTCCAAAAATGTCATGCATGGTCAGCTTCTGATCCTTTGTCCCCCACTACTGATTTTAAGTTGATCTGAGAGCTCTTGGTGAATCTTCATTAGGATTTTTTTTGTATTAACATTACATTATTGGTCACTACTGCACTTGTTCTTTATTTGTTTGCCTCAATTAGCTGGTGCTGCTCTGAATCTCCAGTTGCTTATTTCTCATTCCACTGTTTTCTGTTTTACTCCTGTCATTTTTATAGCCTTAAATTTAACTGATACATATTTTGCAATTTTCCTATTCTTTCACTACATTTATTTCATGGACTATTACTTGCAAAAACTTGCACATGACTATAGATAAAATCTCTCATGGTTGAATATTGCAGTAAGCCATACTCATTCAGAAAGTCTTGCCAGATACCATCAACATACATATGTCCATTTTTTTTCTGAAAAAGCTTCCTTGCTTTTAGAACTTTAATAAAAAACTGCATTCTTTATTTTTTTATGCTTTGGAGAATAAGAGATAATTTAAAATCTCCTTTAAAGATGGCATAGAATTGAGAGCAGTAAAAGATCTTTTGACTGCATACATATACTCAAAAGGGAAAGAGCAGAGGACAATATGGTGTGCTGTAGTGTACGATTAACTATCTCAAGAACAATCTATTTTGCTGAGAAATGGCATCCAACAGATTTAGCTTTGTCACGCATAGTGAGATTCCGGCTAAACTAGGCAAACTGAGAAGCAGAAATAATTGCCTGATGCATATGTTTGCTTCTTTCTACAAGAACAGTGTGCAACCATCATAAGAATTTAGGTGTCATCTATGATGTACTTCTCAGAGGAAACCAAAAGCTATTACCCTGAGCTCAGTGAGCTCATCAGCTGTACCCTGAAATCTTGTTAGACTTTTCTTTTGGGTGCACATATAAGTTGGGATACAAGTCTCTGACTTCATGAGATGGGTAGCACAAGCAGCAGACTATATGGTTCTTTGTGAACTTGGTTCTGTTTTCCAACAGCTGAAAGCAAGAAAGGAATATTAAATGCATCTAATTTTTTTTCAGTTACCTTAGCAATACAAGTCATGTTGGAATAACCTCTGGCACGTGTGATTATTACTCTTGGCTGGGTCACTGCAGGACTTAACACAAAGCTGCATCCAAAAGTCAACCCAACATTGCCTAACAGCTGCAAAGCAAATGTTTTGGAAAAATTACATGGCAGGAAATCATAAAGAGCTAGTCTGAAACTAGCTGCTGAATCTGCTTCTGAATTTTTTTCCACTAATGATTATATCACAAAGAACAACAAACTTTATCTGATGTTCTCTTGCCCTCATCAAACTCCTAATTTGAGTGATACAAAAGTCATTTGGTTAACAGTTGCTTAAATAGAATCACAGAATCATAGAATCATAGTATCACAGAATAGTTAGGGTCGGAAAGGACCTTAAGATCATCAAGTTCCAACCCCCCTGCCATGGGCAGGGACACCTCACACTAAACCATCTCACCCAAGGCTTCGTCCAACCTGGTCTTGAACACCGCCAGGGATGGAGCATTCACAGCTTCCCTGAGCAACCCATTCCAGTGCCTCACCACCCTAACAGGAAAGAATTTCCTCCTTACATCAAATCTAAACTTCCTCTGTTTAAGTTTTAACCCATTACCCCTTGTCCTATCACTACAGTCTCTAATGAAGAGTCCCTCCCCAGCATCCCTATAGGCCCCCTTCAGATACCGGAAGGCTGCTATGAGATCTCCACGCAGCCTTCTCTTCTCCAGGCTGAACAGCCCCAATTCTCAGCCTATCATTTGAGGAGCCTGTTGCTGGTTTAGACAAGCTGGAATAAATGGGTTTCAGTGTCTTCCTGATAACTTGGAAAGATGGTTAGATACTTGATCCAGCAGCAACCTCCCAACTTCATGACTCTATTTGCTTCTTTATCTGATTGATGTTCATGAATGTTGTTCTCTGGACTTTATAAGGTGTAAGTCACATCAAAGACTTTAAGTGAAAAAAGAACCTGACAGTAGCTGACTTGGTCTTCTCTTGAATGTTCTGGGCTGACTGGAAAAGAAACTTCTAGACTCATAATATCGCACTGGATAAAGTGCAAAAGACAAGCACCATTTTTTACGGCTTGAAAGCTCCTTGAAGTGTACCCAAGGCAGTATCTAAAGAGTTGAGAATTTTGTATGAATTTGATGATAGCATTTGAAACAGTGAGACAACTTGGATTTCAGAGCATCATGGTGAGACTGTCTTAGTCAAGAAAATTTTGTTCAGCCCTGAGATAGACAGCTCTGTGGTGGTATATATGGAACAGTCCTTTCCTGTGTGTCAATAACCCAAGAGTAATTTAAATAAAAATTCAGTTTGTTATGGAAAAAAATGTAGGTTGTTTTCTAGTACTAAAATCTAGTTTGAGAGTGTTCAGAATCTTTTCAATATATTTTGTCTTTCATTAACACACTTCTGAGTCCACACTGTCTCTTACACAACACTGACAAGGTATTTTGGAGCTGCAGCTCAGCAGATAGCTTTTTATTATTTCAGCAAGCCACATCAGGCACTCTAAGTAAAGCCTGTAAAATACACCTAGCTTTGAAATTCTTTTTTACTGCCCTTGTTTTAGTCACTACTAGTAGGTAAAATCTTTTTATCTGAAGAAGTTTTTCAAGGAAGGCCTATTTAGAATATATAGATTACGTGTTTGAGAACCAGTTGTGTAAGTTTCATACATGTTAAGAGCTAGCATATTCCCAAACATTCCCTCCAGGATAAATATTGGCAAGACCTAACCAGTTTATTATATATGAAAAGTTTAATTTGCATCTACACATTTGCATTATTTTAACTTGCATCATACACCTAAATATGTTATGATTTGCTGTAGTCAAACTAGCAGACTAGTTTTTGAGATGTCATCAAGTTCTGTGGAATGTTCTCCTATTGCCATTGGCTGTTACTTAGTTGACTCTTTCCCATCAGCTTCAAAAAAAAAAAAAGAACCTCAAGTTCTCACATTGCGCAGAGAGCTTCTGGCCACCAAAAAATAATGTTTATATGAATATAGTAAAAAGGTCCACTCCAAAAATTTCTTTTATAGTTCCTGACTTGGCTGCTTTCACTGTATCAGATGTGTTACATTTATGATCTTATAGCACCAGAAAGCGTATTAGATGCTTTCTAAAATGCCCAGGTTCATGGTCCCTCTGACTCCGAGACAAAAACATGGTTCAGCTATTTAGACCTGAGAATTTGAAATGATTCTGCATTGCTGTAAAAAGAACTAGCTGATGGAATCAAGTGATTGCATATGAATTTAATTTTTCACATAAAACTTTTCTTCTATTTGATTATTGTTAAGATATAAACTCGAGCCAAATGTAGCCTCAAATACTCAAGAAATCTGTTTTTTCAAAGACTTCCTTCAGAAAATGTAGGCTTATGTCATGCTTTTTAAACACCAGGGTGTTTGAGACTATTAGGAAAAGATCATAGAAAACATTTAGCCTGACTTGCATTTCCCAGACTACTACATGCAGGAGCTTCTGTGTTAACCCACTTTTATCCTCATTACAATCAAGGATGAAATTCTTTCCTGTTAGGGTGGTGAGGCACTGGAATAGGTTGCCCAGGGAGATTGTGAATGCTCCATCCCTGGCAGTGTTAAAGACCAGGTTGGACGAGGCCTTGGGTGATATGGTTTAGTGTGAGGTGTCCCTGCCCATGGCAGGGGGGTTGGAACTTAATGATCTTAAGGTTCTTTCCAACCCTAACGATTCTATGATTCTATACTATTGAGGAAGAGGTAGTTGACTTAGTCAAGTGTGTCTGTGATAATCACAAACATTTTCCAACAAAATTTGCAGAACTACCCAAAATATACTGATGATGGTCCTCCTCTCCCACAGTGCTACAGCATATTCTTACATATATTTATAACTTTGTTATACATAGAGTCTTCTGCCTTCTGTTATCTGAATGTTCATTGCTATCTATTAAAAAGCAGAAGATCAAAGGAGTTCCTTCTTAGACAACTGAGCTCCCTCAATTCCCTCCCTTCAATTCATTGTACAACTGTCGCCTAGACTTTTCTACATCTTTCATCAGAAGCACAGGAGGAATTCATCTTATCTAGCTGTAGACATCCCTATTATTAGCAGCCATAGCTGAGTTGTTCTGGGGGGAAATGGTCATCTGTGTTGTGCATCATATAGTCCATTCTAGACATCTATTCAGGATAAAACCCATGGCAGATACACTACATACCTGAATTCAAGGTATTGGCATTTACTCAGATGACTTTTTAGTCCCTCAGTATATATTATCAGCAGAGAATTTATTCTACTGTTTAGGATAGAGCAAAGCGGTACTTAGCATGAACATCTCCAGCAGTCAAGCCTCCTACACAGCATATAGCGCTGGTCTTTCAGAGTGATAAGTGAATTGGGTTTCATTGACAAAGAAGGTTGTGAGAAGGATTCAGATTGAAAGAGTGGTTAAGGAAAAGATGTAGGTGTAATTTTTAGCTATATGCATGAGAAAACCGCTAGCTAGCCATACTTTTTGCTTGGCTTTGGGTATTTTTCAAGTGCTCCGAATTTCAGTTATCTAGTCTGAAATATTTAATATTTAGGTAAAAGTATCCCATTTTCAAATATACCAAGCACCTAATGATCCTTTTCAATTAAATGGTTCTTGTTAGACAGAGTATCTAAAAGCCGGACAAAAAGTATGTTTAGGAATCAATTTCAGGCACTGAAGACAGAGTCTGGGTCACAGGTATCTACCATTTCTAAACTAATATTCCTATATAGGAGGATAGATATTAAGTGGACATAATCAGTACTGATGCAGAAATCCAGAGGTTTCAGAAATACTTGGGCTGCTTACTGGCCTTTTGACAATGGAAACTATTATTCAACCATTTCACCATGTACATGTCTAAGAGCAGAACTAAGAATACATAAGAGCTGTAGCCATGGAGCTACAAAATATACAGTGCCTGCAGTATCCTACAGTAACACACTTCCAAAACTAACGAATAATAACATCAACCTGAAGTTTGGCAAAAATAAGAGCTTTCCTGGAATAATAAAAAGCTTTAAAAAATAAAAATTATTTACATCTGGTTTTCACCTGCCTTTTGCAGACACATTGTCTTGCACAGAATCTGGAATAGAATCTTGCAGATCTAGAATACAGTTTACTTGGTAGATTACAAGTATCTCAGTGCATCCCTCATAAGCACTGCCATATGCATTCATACAGCACCTTGTTATAATAAAAACTGAATAATAAGCATGCATATTATGAGGTTTTTTATGAGTTTATATGATTTTTTTTTTAATCCCATCTGACCAGTGTTCTATTCACAGTACAACATGCTTTAACATGCCCTCAGGGAGGTGTCTATTTATGGTTCATTAATAAGGGCTGTTTTTACTAACAGCTATCTGTTATATAATTATAAAGAATACTAAAAAATTACCTCCTAGTTTCTGTGATGGTCTTGTTCAATATTTTCTGATGGCATAGAGAACAGATGAAAACATCTGTGCAGTCCTACATGAGCTGCTAATTAGGCAGCTCGTGTATATTTGCTTTTCCTTAAACCATGCAAAGACATTTTTCAATTACATTACCATATTTGTAGTCTGTTGGGTGTAGGGGTAAGATGTAAATTACAGTAGTTAACCATCTTTCTGCCTGCAGACACGTAGCATTTCTCCCTTTTATTTTTTGTGGCTGTGAGTGGCATACTGGATGTTGTCTGGGGACCTCAGGATGTAACTGTGCCTGACATATCATTAAGGAAAATAATATGCAGCAGGAACAGCAGCTGAGAGATGAAACTCCTTTCTTTTGACATCTGCATCAATCTGAGAAAAGGAGGCATGTCAGTCCTGGGGATGGGCAGCAACCTGCTTAGTAGGCTGAGTGAGCAGGGTGAGTCCTGCCAGTCTTCACTGGCAAGAAACACCTGAAGCATCTATTGAAGACTTTGCTCTGAATCACTGCTTGAAGTACTCAGAGCAGCTCTCCTGTCTCAAATATTTGTGTGACTTTGAGCAAGGTGCTGGTTTCCTTGGCCAGTTTGTGAAATAGTAGTGCCAATATATAATTATCCAGCCTACTATGAAAGGGTGATTTTGTGTGTGATAGGCTTTGAGCTTTTGGAATAAAAGCTGCCTAGCAAACACAAGATATTACCATGGTTGTAAAACTGAATGGTATATCAAAAGCGTAAAGGAAAGAACCCTTCTGAAGACTACATAGTGCCTCCAAATATACATTTCCATTTATGTTTTCCAAGAGTAGTTATTGCTTTAAAGATCCTTGTACGGGTGTGAGGAACAATGGGGTGATGAGATCCTGGGTTTATTTCTACCGGTAGGTGACAGAATTACCCATAAAGGAGAAAGTCTCTCTTTTCTTTTTTCTAGTTTTCATCCAATCTCACAGTGTAGTTCTTAGTAATAACAAATCAACATGAATACTGCCATACTGTATTTTCCTTTTCAGCTCTGGAAAGCAAATACTAAATATTATATTCTTTTTAGATCACCTCATAACATGCACTGCACTGCTCCCTAGTAGATGTTATTAAATAACATTACCAGATATATTCTGAGTCACTGCTGCATGAGCAGGAAAGGAGTCATTTTTACTAAAACTTCATAAGTAAACTAATGTATAAGGGCTTATTGGATGACTAATAAGTAGTTGGATAAATAACAGATTATTATAGATTTCAACAGGTCAATAGTTTGCCAATTATCATGGTACTTACGTATATGATGTACTTAAAACCATCTGGTACATGTACAATTTAGACCTGTAGCATGGTCTTGATATCTAATAATAATTTCAAATAATGTATAAATGTAATATTGGAGTTATGTGTGGTTTTTAGAATGTGAAAAATTGAGATTTCAGGTTTCTTAAAAGGAAAGAACCAGTTAGTTCTTGATTGTATCTTCAATATGCTTAGCATCTAATTTGATTTGTAGCTGCTCTTGGTTTATGCCAACGTGATGTTTCCCTGACAGCTTTCCTTTGACAGTGCCAATACTTGCAGTTGCTTGTTCATGTGTGAATACTATTTGATAAGTCTCTATATTCATACGCTGTCATTCTGTGGCAGTAAAATAAACCATCTTTTTCAAAGATGGGTAGAATCAGATCAGAGCTTTTCTTTTCACAGGAAGATAAAATGCTGAGGGATACTATTTGTGTGTTTTTGGAGCATTGTGAACTGAGTTGATTAGGAAGTAATTAAAGGCAGGAAAAAACAATCCCACTGAATCCATCTCATACAAATTACAGGAATCAGAAAAACTTTTCCTATACAGAAGGCTGATTTAAAAGCTTTGAGGGGAGTTTGTTTTTTTTGTTGTTGTTTTTTTTTTTTTTTTTGCAAAAGCAGTCTTTATTTGTAAGCAATGCATAAAATCAGTGGATTGGTCTGATTAAGCATCAGCTCCTGGAGCCAGGAAACTGATTCACCTCTATTGTGTATAAAGTGTTTTGGGGAGTTAGATCCTCAAGTCCTTCCAGATTTGGTCACTGAATCTGAACAATAAAAAAGAATTCTATTATGATTGCCAAACATCAAATATTTCCTACTTACATTTCCTATGGGATTAAAGGTCAGCACTTTAACATCCAGACTGAAAGAGAAGTCAAAAAGGTGAGACTGACAGGGATTTAAAAAGAAAGTCTAATTCGCTGCACACTGGAAGTAAATAGAAAAGGATAATGCTACTTATTAAAGACTATATACAGCTCTTCTATATGATTTTTAGGGACACACACATGATCTGTGTGAGTCAAAGTCAGGCAGTTGCCTCAGAAAGTGCATATTGCTCAACCTGGTCCTAGGCTCTGACAGAATCACACCACCAGTTTACTGCTGCTGAGAATGTCACAAGTATCATGCATGAGCTTGCAGAGTCCTCTGCAGACAAAGGGAGGACTAATGCAGCACTGGTTAAGACACAGGGCATGGTTTAACTCAGAAGGCTGATGGAGGAGAAGGTGACTTTCATAATTTTTCTATGTAGCTAAGCTATGTGTAGTAGTCCACCTCTCCCTAACAGCTTCCACTGGGATATATCTGTTGCAAAGACACTGCAAGTCTTGCTGCTTCGAGGGTAGAGTTAAAGGAAGCTCCAGTAAAATATGAAGTACAAAAACACAGCAGATGCCTTTCCTCATCCCTTCCTCCACCACAGATGTTTGTGGACTAAACAGCAATGAAAAAATATTTGTGGGCACAGGAGATTATTTAGGGGGCACAGGACCTGTTAGTAGGTTCCCCAATATGCTTTTTGTTTGTGCCAGTTTATCCTTGCCCACACTATTCCTGGATACGGCACAAGGGCTATTTCCAAGAGGCTGCCTGGATACAGCCGCCCAATGCTGGAAGCTTCAAGCGGTTGCTCTATAGATGCAAGCTAGCCCAGGTGAGAGTTTCAGGGCCAAAGAAAGACCTTGGGCACATGTAATTCACTGATACATGTGCACACTCTGTGCTTACCTGGTACATTAATGAGTCCGGCTCCTCCATAACCCCTTAAAGTGAGCAGGATGGAGCAGACTGTCACCCCAGTTCTCCCACTCCAGGTGGATTTGGCAATGAAGAGTACTATGCACAGCTGCCTTATGGGGATCTTCACATGCCTCTTCACACTCTCATTAGTGGCTGCTATTCTTGTCAGTCCCACTGTTAAGACACAACTGTGTAAAAGCAATGAAAGCAAAGGAAAGAAAAAGGTCTCTGACTATCGTGAAACTAACACAGTCAATGAAAAGCTGGTGAACCAATATGTGGTGAAAGTTGATATTGAGTGCATTAATTTTGTTAAATGGGTGATAAGGTACAAGTTTTTGGAAAGCACTGCACAACAGCACAGTGTTGCACCACACTGGGAGGATGAAGGTGGACACCAGGAGCGCGGCGAACAGAGCGGGCAAACAGAGCGGGTCGAGGCAGTTTGCGCGGCAGTTTGCGCGGGCAGGCGGGCGGGATGGTGAGCACTCGTCGTATGAGCAGGGCCCAGTCCGGGAGCTCTGCTCTGGCTGCCCCGGCGGTGGCCAGCATAGGCACCCAGACAGAGCCGATGAGAGGGGAGGCTGCAGTGCAGAGCTCGGGGTGTAGAGAGTGCCTGCACTGGTCTGGTGAGGGGAGGGTGCACAATGGGCAGGGCTGCACTCGGTGCTCCCTGGTGCAGGTCCTCCTGCAGCAGGGGCTGAGCTGCGGGACGCTGTCCATAGGCTGCGAGATGTCAGGGAAGCTGAGAGGAAGCAGGAATGCTTGCTCCAGGCCCGAACTGTGCAGGGGCCTCGAGCTTCACCTCTACCTCATGAAGGAAAGAAGGAGGCCGTTAACCTGGGAAGCTGGGAATTAGTGACAAAAAAAAAAAAAAAAAAAAAAAAAAAGAAGGCAAAGGACAACCAAAAGCAAGGGGCTTCCCCCTAAATCCCCTGTCCCCACGCAGAACCACTTTGCTGCCCTGGAGGGGGCTAATGAGGAAGCGCACTCGAGCCAGAACCAGCCGGCTGATGCACTGCTAAAGAAGATCTCTACTGGTGCTGCAGGAAAAAGCGGCGGGTCGTAGTAGTAGGGGACTCTACACTGAAAGGGACAGAAGCACTCGTCTGCCGTCTAGACCCCGTCTCAAGGGAGGTGTGTTGCCTAGCAGGGGCACGGATCAGGGATGTGGCAGAGAGGCTGCCTGCTCTAGTAAGTCCCATGGACTATTACCCACTCCTGGTGATACATGTGGGTGCTAGGGATATAGACAGTAGTAGCCTGGGGAACATAAAGAAGGACTACAGAGCCCTGGGGGAGGTGGTTAGGGGCTCTGGAGCTCAGGTGGTCTTTTCATCAATTCTCCAGGGTACATGGGAGGGCCTAAAAAAAGCTGGGAGGATTGGCCAGGTTAATAACTGGTTAAAAGGGTGGTGTCATAGTCAGGGTTTGGGTGTCTTGAACACGGGACCCAAGTTTGTAGGCCAGGTCTAGTGGGGGCTGGTGGAGCTGGTCTGATTAAATTAGAATTTAAATTAGAATTAAACTTAGCTAGAGGTATTAAAGATAACAGGAAGGGATTCTACAGGTACATAGCAAATAAAAAACAGACTAGGGAGAATGTAGGCCCCTTCAGGAAGCTCTCAGGAGAGCTGGCTACACAGGATTTGGAGAAGGCTGAGGTTCTGAATGACTTCTTTGCCTCGGTCTTCACTGGCAAAGGCTCTGACCACACCACCCAAGTCTTGAAAGGCAGACGCAGGGACTGTGAGAATGAAGACCTTGGGCCCACTGTAGGAGAGGATCTGGTTCGAGACCATCTTAAAAATCTGAACGTGCACAAGTCCATGGTTCCTGATGAGATCCATCCATGGGTCCTGAAGGAGCTGGAGAATGAAGTTGCCAAGCTGCTGGCCATCATATTTGAGAAATCATGGCAGTCAGGTGAAGTTCCCAATGACTGGAAAAAGGGAAATATAACCCCCATTTTCAAGAAGGGGAAAATGGATGACCCGGGGAATTACAGACCAGGCAGTCTCACCTCTGTGCCTGGCAAAATCTTGGAGCAGATTCTCCTGGAAGGCATGCTAAGGCACATGAAAATCAACAAGGTGGTTGGTGACAGCCAGCATGGCTTCACTAAGGGGAAATCCTGCCTGACCAATTTGGTGCCCTTCTATGATGGGGCTACAGAACTGATGGACAGGGGTAGAGCAGTTGATGAGCATTCGACACTGTCCCACACGACATCCTTGTCTCTAAATTGGAGCGACATCAATTTGATGGATGGACCACTTGGTGGATAAAGAACTGGCTGGATGGCCACACAAAAAGAGTTGTGGTCAATGGCTCATTATCCGGCTGGAGACCAGTAATGAGTGGTGTCCCTCAGGGATCAGTGTTGGGACCAGTCTTGTTAAACATTTTCATCAACACTACAGCTACTGCTGTCCCCTCCAGTGGAGCCAGAGTGTGGTTAGCAGAGGCAGCCCACCATGGGAGGACCAGATCAATTCAGTTCATGGTTTCACCAGGACCTCAGTGCATGGACAGGCCTCTAGGGATCTCCAGTTTCAAGATTTGTAAAAGCTCAAAGGTGATGATGTCTAGAGGTGAAGTATTCTTACAGCGATCAGTGGGAGGATCTCAATGCCAGGGAAACATGCCACCATTCAGAAAAGCAAGGTGGTGTTTTTATGCTCAGACTTTTTCTTGAATGACCAAATAGCAAAATCTAAGACTGATAAAATAGCAAACTCTGAGACTCATTAACTCAATAAAGCATCATAAATAAGTACCAAGTCCAACAATTGATTTTCATGTTTGTTTTAGTTTCCATTCTTCTTGTTCATCTGATTGGCAAATAAACTTCATAGTAGAGTGCTGCAAAATCAAATCTAGCACACAATAAGATATACATGATAAATAATGTTAATTATAATTTATCTGTATCTTACAAGCATAAATTTCTATTGCAATTGGTGCATTTGGACTCTTATCCCTGATTTAGGGATGATCTGGAAACCGTGTAGTATTATAAATAAGTAAGATCAAGCCTGATTAGAGTTCATTTAAAAGATTGAGTTCTTTCTATCTGTTACAGCGGTCCTAGGTAATTAGGTTCTAAATTCAGTTATCTAAAAGCAAGTGATGTGACTAAAAAAAAAAAGAGGGCCTGTTCCTAATGAAAGTTACATGTAGCTACAAAATTTCTTGCTGTTTTTGCTGTAATCAGGAAGAAAAGCAGACAGCAATTACTCCCTTCTGTCCTGCAACAAGAGAAGGAGAAAATGTGTGGTAAAAGGGTTTATTTGTATAATCCCTGCAGAAGGGACTGACTTGTAGTCTACCACCACTGCCATGATGAGCACTGGGAAAGTCCATAAAGTCCATGTCCTGTCTTCAGTGGGGGGGGAAAGAAAGAAGGGAGTGGGCAAGCAGCTGCAAGGTTCTGAGTTACCGGCTGGGCTTAAACCATGACAGTACAACACACCATTGTTACTGTAATTGCTGTTATTGCAGTAACATCAAAGAATACCTGCCTTACATCCACAAATCACGGTGTCAGGCTCTGCTTTGTACTAACACAGGTCAAAAGATGATCCTTCCATCAGAGTGTTACCATTCAAAAGCACGACAAAATATTCTTTGGGCTAACACTTGGTCCATGCTGATCTGAATTGAAATATGTGAGTGCATGTGAGACAAGCCATTCTCTTCAGCAGTGTGAATACTAGCTGGATCTTAAAGTTTAATTTGCCTTTGTTCACTGCTGTCCCAGCTCATGTGGCTGTCAGTGAGCTGCAAGGCCACTTCTGCATGCTGCATTTCTGCATTTTCTGCATGGCTGCTGGACCTATCCATTCTAAGTCATTTGAACTTCCATTTTGTCTGTTTTTCTTTTTAATGTATCCACTGATCACTCACTCCTCATTCCTCCCAAGATGAGTTTTATTCTTTCCATTCTCTCTCAACAGTTTCTCCAGCATCTGGATATTTCTGGCATCTGGAAACTGGAAAAAAGGACAGCTTTTAAAAATGTCATGTAGTTACCTCTTACATTATAAGGGATTGCCAACTTTGAAGGCCTTTTTTGAAGATAATCAGCATTGAGGGAATTTATACTGGGTAATTAACTGGCTATGGTTTAAGTTTAAGATTGCGTACCTGAAACAAGTGCATTAGCAGTGATTCTGCTTTCACCAAAATGGGCAGAATTTTATTTACCTCGGAAAAGAATCATTGTGTAGAAGGGTATGAAATGGCATTGATGTACAACATGGGGAAAAACAGTCTGAGTTTGGTTGTGATGCAGCAGTAAACAAAAGCAGGTAAACAGAATAGTTTGTGCACACAAAATAAATTGCTTCCAATTAATAGCATAGTGCACACACAGCTGACAATAAGCACAGCCACATATTTGTCTTTGTCATAATTTTGCATTAAATATTAAATCAACTCAAAAACCAAAGCAAGTTTGGGACGTAAAAAGCTTGTGTCTAAGTCATCAGCACAGGAGTGCCAGTGTAGAGCCAGAGTAATGCTGTAAGAAGCAGGAGCTGTGATTATATCTGTTGTCCCAAGCTGCTGCAGTTCACAGAGAGAAAATAATTTATTACTTTTGTGTGGGTCTCTGAGTAAAAACAAAGAAATGCATTGGAGTAGTAAGTGAAGAAGCTTTGACACAGCAAAACTGTAGCCTGGTCCTATAGAATTAATTAGAAAAAAGGATGCTAAACTCTCCCAAGTATTGAAAGATACCAAAAGAAGCAGTACCTGTTTCCTGTGTTTGTTTTCCCTGTTCATTTTTGACCACATTCATCTTTACATATAAATGAGCATAAAGTCAAGATAATCTGCTTAGGACATAGACAGTCCTGCCTTACCTCCATTTATGTAAGCAGAATCTGGACCTTTGATAGCAGCAAGGAAGAAACTGTCTGAGATGGACTGATAAATCACAAAGCAAGGCTTTGTGATTTTCCTCAGCTGGAACTAGACTTCATCTATGAAGAGCTGTGCTCTTGACATAGTGTGGTGAGACGCTTTTGTCTGTGGATTAATCTAAGTAAAAGTCAGGGGACAGAGAACAGGATTCAAAATGCGGACATTAATTTTCTCCTTTGTCCATCAGAAATGAATTGGAACACCTTCAAAAACCTGACGAGTGGGAGGATCCTTGCCTGACTCAAGTGCAGGAAGTTGGCTTCAGCATGGATGGTTGTGGGTTAATGAACCAGACATGGTACAGGAATCAAGCACCCTTCTGTTGTTCAGAAATATTTGAAGTTTTGAGGGTTTGTTCTGAAACAGAAAAATAAGCTGGGAAATGTATGGAGCTTTCTTAGCCTAGATCTGGTAGCAAGCAAAGAATTGGGCAGACACGAACAAACTGTGTTGTCAGTCAGCTAGGCGAATAGAAGACATCCCTCTTAACTCCAGGTGTCCAAAGATCTTGTTTCAAGTAATCACAGTTTCCTTTTGAGTTACAGTAGAGATACCAGGAAAGCCATTCAAAAGACCACAGATTGCTCTCTAGATGCATGTACATTTTTCCACTGACAGTAAAGGAGCTCAGACATCAGCTTGGACTAAACAGCCAACTCAAGATGCATGAAATTAGTGAAGTCCTATCTTTAGTAACACAAAGCATGCCAGAAACTTGCCAGTCAGAGAGGTATTATTATTTGTCATCAAAATACAAGTATATGCAGAGTGACCTTTTTTGATCTCCTATATTATTTGCAGAAATGAACTTACCCATATGTACACTAGGGCATATCCCAGCATGAACAAGGCAGGTAAACAGAAAGGTAGTTTGCAGTATAATGGTAGTGTTCAGTTCTTAACCTTGACTAATATAAACTGATAAGGTATGAGATTTAATTGACAAACAACCCTGAATGGAGGTAGATCTTGAAGTTCAACACAGAACACAGTATTAGGCCAGGGTGTGCAGCCTGTCTGAAGATGAAATATGGTTTATTCATCCATTGAAGAGTAAAGTTCAATCTAGAACCATTACTTTGAGAAATGCATTGGCCTGACCCAGGCAGAACTGTTCACGCTTTCAAGCCACACACCACTCAGACTCTTTGCAATCGTTTTCATGCTTGAGCTGTTCTCACAGCACAAGTCACTATGATTTCTGGGCTGGGGGCATGCTACAGGGCCCTTATGTGTGCCCTCCAGTGAACAGTCCCTCCTGGAATCATCAAAGCTTTCACAATCCCTAAACAAGAGTTTTCTTAAACAACTGGAAGACACATTTTTATTTTTTTTTTCACCTGTTTCCATCACAACCAACAGCACATCCTGGTATCAGCAGCAGCAAACTGTGCATCAGAAGCAGAATTTAAATTCAGGTTTTGTAACGAAGTGAAGGGAGTGTGGACAGCAGCTCAGGGTCCTCAAATTTTGCAGCTACATGTAAATTGTCATCTTTATGTATGAGATGGTTGACTGAAGTTATGATGCTTGTGGATTCCTTTGTGCTCACCAAACGATTGGGGTCACAGAGCTCTGGGGCCATACCATGCTTGCAGCTATTATCAGGACTTCCAGGATTTCTGTGTGACAGTAGAGACAAGCAGGCTCTCAGTTTTAGCCTGCAGTGAGATAGGTCTACCAGTTCAGAAGCAGGTTTCCACAGCCACCTGGAAGCTAATTGGCCCAGACTCCTACATGCTGGTTGGTGTTCAAAATTGCTGATTCAGTGCTGTCTTGTTTGGGGATGGTCAAGACATGCTTATAGTCTACCCGAGCTGGTGGAAATCACTAATTTCTGGAAAAGGAAATCTAAAAAACAGGTCCTAAATATAAAATCTGTTTTCACAGGAGCAACTTTTCCACGAGGGTGCACAATACACCCTCTTCACATCCCCTGCATATCACAGAATATGCTATGCATTTGTTTTTCCATTTTAAATTGGTGAGCTTCTGATACATTCTGATACTTTGTAAAATACTTTAAGCTCTATGGACAAAATATGGTAGCTACGATCCAGGTATGCTTATCTTCACTGTTACTCTTTAATCCCCCAATAAGTTTGCTGAAATGACTCTATATATTACTTTTGAATGTATCCGACTTAACTTTCTTGTGTGCACATGTAAAAAGGCAAGTGCCAGATGCTGACTGCAATAATCGTATGACCAAAGTTAGCAACCATTCTGTATTATTTAGTTTGTCTCCCACCTTGAATGTATAAATCAGAAATCAAGTGGTGAGCACTGGCTGCCATGACCCCAGATATGGGAAGAACAAGCATAGCAAAGCTTTACTTGGGAGTCCAAGGCCTAATTAAATGAGAGGCTGGAGGGAGGAAAAATAAAACCGCTATGGAGGTGGAAAATAAATTAAGTGTTTTACAAGTTTGCACATACTCCAGGGAATAGTTTTAGTTCAAAACATAAAACGGATGCTTTGGCTTACAAGCATATGGCATGCTTGTTCAACTTAGAGGCATTAAATCTGCAAAAATTAAGTAAATATTCTGGCATCTTTATTAAGAATTCCACTTTCTCTAGAAATGCATATCCTGGATTTGACTAAATTTGGAGATGGGTTCCCAGGCTTTACTCAAGGCATAAAATGCAGCAAATGTATTACCCAATTGGTGGAGCTGCCATCTCTTCCCTTGGGAGGCTTTTTAAAGTCCAGTAGACCACACTACAAAGAAAATCACACCAAAATGTCAGGTTGAGATGCAGTCTATTTTTCCTTTTTTTTTTTCTCCTCTCTTTTTCTTCCTTCAAATTCATGCAAAATATTCTTACGGTCATCACTGAGTTATAGGCTTTTGCACGTCTTGATTTTTTGAGCCTTTTGGGTTAAATAATAATATACGATATATAATAACATATACTATATAATATTTTTATATATAATTATAATTAAAATAGGTAATATAGCTATTACTGCCAGCCAGGAAAACACCTTCAGCATGTGGACTCCTCTGTGCAATGCAAGAAGACATATCAGCATGTAAAGAAAATTTTCAGAGAAAACAGTGAGTTAAACATGGTATGTGTAATAGAAGAGGACCCCTCACAAATCCCTACCATTTAAAAGTAGTGGATACTGAGCTGCACTTGGCATTTCCAGTCAATGCATCCTCTTTGGCTGCTGAAGCTTGAGCCAGGTCAATCCTTTACCATGAAAGACTTAAAAGGCTGTAGCCAATGTGGCCCATAGGTGTCGTCTGTGCCCTCCCTTCTTTCCCATTGTCTCTACTGGGGCATACCTTAATCCATGGCTCACTCCCTGCCTATGCTCCTATGTTTCTTTCCAGAGAGAAGGAGAGTGTACATCCCTACTAATTGTTGCCTCAAGTCACTGAGCTCCTGGGTTGAACCTGCTTCATGAAATTTACTTGGCTGTGCTTTGTGATGACAGGAAAGGCATTGACAATTTTTTAGCCTCAAATGGGGTTATTAGTGAGGCAGTGGGCTTGTGATGTGAGCTCTGAGCAGCTCAGCAGAGACATATCATTGGTGGCTTGGAACAATTGCACAGACATGAACATAAGCACCTAGTGGGTGTTGCTCTGTTTAGGCTTTAGGCTACTGTAGTGTTAGTTTGTAGCTGGGCAGAAGGCTAGAGGGCTGAAATGGTGCTTAAACAGTCGTCAGCAGAGAGACTTGAAACTTTATCTGCTGTAGCAGGGCTGTAGCAGGGTGTCTGTTTCCTTGAACTGAGACACACTTCTACAGAGAAGAAAATAAAATGGATAATTTGAAGGAGAAGGGGAATTTATTGCAAGATTAATGCAAGAAACTACTTTTTTTTTTTTTTTTTTAACAAAGCACTGAAACGCAATAGCCAAGTAGGTCCTACAAAGAACTTTCTTGGTGATGCGAAGATTGAACAGCTTTACATGTTACAGGTTTATTCTTGGATCTGAGGGGGATTCTGCAGCAAAGCAGCACTGTCTGTGGTCTGTGGTGACACCTGGCTGCCATAAAGCCAGTGGGAAAACTCCAGTGACCCTAGAGGATAAGCAGCCTTGATGGTGGGAATCAGTGAGCAGGATCAGGTTTGCTGGCTGTCCTGCCTGTTACTGAATTTCTAGCAGTGCTGAATTATAGGTACTTTGGAAGAATATGCTTAGTGTAAAATATTCAATTTCTAGGGAAGTATCTTGTAGCCAAGATATTAAGACATTGCTTTATGTCCTTAACCACGGTTTTAGATTCTTTAGAAGTTTCTCTCTTTAGATATTTCATAGATTCTTCAGACACAGAAAAGCCATGTCCTCAGCCTTAGAGACAAAACGGTTTCACATTTCAGCCTTTTTTCACCTGGATGCAGGTGATACTTTGTGCTTTCTTTGAAGAGAAATACATTTATTCATGGTCCAGAGTACAGTTTTGTCATATGTCTTCTAAGCTAAACAACTTTTGCCTTCCAAACCCCAATAACTCATCAACAAAACCCACAGGACATCCAGGGTGCTATGAAGTTTTTTCTTTCTGTTTAGCTTTTAACATGTGAATAGGAATGGGAGGTACAGAGGATGTGGAGCCTCAGACTAGCCTGGTACGGTAGCTGAAACACGTCAAGTGTATCAATGCATGTTAGCCTGCACCAGGTTTTGCACAGGTTGAGAGCTTATGAAGCCTTTGTCCAGGTGACCACCTCCATCACAGGGGAATTCAGTGCATTCTTCTGAAACACCACTGAGGTGATATCTCTGGCTGGGAGGGTGTGAGAACAAGGCAATGGACACAGCTGTTTTCCTCATGCCGTGTACAGAGTGTTTTCCTTTCTTGTTTACAACACCATAAATTATTCTGTAGCTGGGCCTTTGTTCTGTGCCTTCAGCTGGGTTTGCTTGTTTGTTTCTGTTCCTGCTCCGTTTCCTCTGCCTGCCTCCCAGCATGACTAACACCGTCTGTGCTGCTTCCCTTGTCTCCACAGCTTCCCCTTCATGCTCTGCCACAGACACAGGCAACTGCCGTGCTGCTCCTCTGTGTGCTGTAATGGAGTGACCTGTTCAGTATGGAGCAGCATGAGGAAGAGTGCTAACAACAACTGAAAGGTGATCACTTCATAGAGTCATAGCATCAGAGAATCATAGAATTAGAGAATCACTTGGAAAAGACTTGTAAGATCATCAAGTTCACCTGTTAACCCAGCTCTGCTAAGTCCACCACTATATCATGTCCCTAAGGGCCCCATCAAAGCATCTTTTAAATACCTCCAGAGCTGGTGACACAACTACTTCCCTGGGAAGCAGACCTTTATTTTCAATTAAGAAAATGAAAACTTTGCTAAATTTTCCTTTTTTTTTCCTCTCACATGTATATGAGCAAACCAAGATGCATGTTTAATGTGGAGATCTTATTAACTGCATTACCTGATGTCATGGTTTAATCCTAACTAGCAGCTACGCCACCCAGCTGTTGACTCATTCCACTCGGTGAGGTGGGGGAAAGAATCTGAGAATAAAAGGGAAAAAACTCATGGGTTGAGATAAAGACAGTTTAATGGGTAAAGCAAAAGCCAAACCAGGAATTCATTCACCACTTCCCATTAGCAGGCAGGTGTTCAGCCGTCTCCAGGAAAAACAGGGCTGCATCATGTGTAACCGTTACTTGGAGACAAACCACCATCACTCCAAATGTTCCCCCTTCCTTCTTTTTCCTCCAGCTTTATATATTGAACATGACTCCGTATGGTATGGGATATCCCTTCGGTGAGTTTAGGTCAGTTGTCCTGGGTGTGTCCCCTCCCAACTCCTTGTGCAACTCCAGCCCGCTCCCTGGTGGGGTGGGGTAAGGAGCAGAAAATGCCTTGACTCTGTATAAGCACTGGTCACCAGTAACTAAGACATCCATATGTTATCAGCACTGTTTTCAGTACAAATCTAAAACATAGCCCCATAGTAGCTACTGTGGAGAAAATTAACTCTAGCGCAATCAAAACTAAAATACCTGAGGTAATTTCTGATGGAGTTGTCTGAGCCTGGGAGATGTAAAACAGCAGGTGTCTTAATTTGATCATTCACATCCCTTTGTACCTGGATGTGTTTTCCTATTTTTGCTTTGTCTTATATTTTTCTGGTCTAGGCTAAACCTTTTGCTCTTCTATAATTGATATGATACATCTTCTTAAATGACAGCTCACTATAGCATTTCAAGCCTGTTAAGCCTCCTTGTGGCCCAGCTCAGCAAACCCCTGTTGCAGTGCTCCAGATGCTGCAGCACCTTTGCTGCCTCTGCAGATGCCAGCAGTCCTTGAGCTTAAATTCTGGTTCATGGTTTTTCTCCACTTCTTAGAAAGTGCAGAATCCCCTCTTAGCACAGGAATAGCTTCACATGCTGATGGATGTCCATGCACTGCAAGTATGGACCTGAGCTGACTGGCTTGAGCAAAAACGTTGAATTATTTTGCTTGTCTACTACTGCTTGTATTTCATGTCTTTTGCAAGTTTAAATGAAGATTAACTTGAACCAAATTTCACTATGGTCATTGAACGGATTCCTGATGATTTCAGTGGATACCGGAGTGTGATCCTGAAACCTACAGCTCCTCAAGGTACTCACCTTGACCAGCTTTGCATCTCAAGATATCCCACAGACTTTAGGCAAGTATTTAAAAGCTTTGCTGAATCCTTTCTGGGTTCACAAAGGCCATGCTTCAAAGCTTGTGTGGCCACAGACTGATGACAGCTCAAATACAGGCAAGCAATAGGAAAAGAAAGTTTTGTCTTTAATGATTCAACAGAATAAGAAAAAATCAATATAAATTTAAAAGCGGATTTAATCTAAGGTTTTCCAATCCTAGTGCATGTTTTGTCATGTACAGGTTTTGCCAAAAGAGAATGTTTTATCTCTGTTTTGCTGATTTCTCTGCTATAAATTAGAATGTTGATAGCAGCATTTTTCATTCTGGACTGTTGCCTGTATCCTGCTGTCAAGATAAAGGCTTTTAATGATTATGAGACACCATAGGCATGATATTGACTGAAAGCACATATGTGGATAGATGTAACCTGTTGGGAGACTCAGATTGGAAATTGGTCTTGAAAAAAATAGATGAGGAGAATCTAAATACAAAGAATGGTTTTCTACTGAATTTCACTGTAATAGATCTGATATTACACACATCACCCTAACAGACAAATGCCTATGTTGTGTACATCCTTTATTGGAATAACTCTGAATGTACATATCTTCACGATAAGCAAAGGAAAGCAATTCAGGATATTGTCCCTGAACAATCTCAGTCATTACTCATTGGTGAAAAGTGAGCAAGTTGAGCATTTCCCCAGCTTGTCAGCTCTCTGGCCACATTTCTGGGCAGAGCTGACAGATGCAGACTGCTGCCCAGGACAGCTTTCACACAGCACCAGTTGCAGCATGCTCCTGATGTGCTCCTGCTCTGGGAACCCATATACAGCCCAGCTCCCAGCTCTGGGAACCTTCATGTCTTGCATGAAGGATGGTGGAAGGAAAACAGAAGTAATGTTGCCATATGTGAGATGTGTGAGACACAGAGAGGGATCATGAAAAAGCAGGCATGTGTGTCTGATGTGACTGTATCTACTAGCAATACGTTTATTCTTTTGTGGAGCAGAATCATGAAATAGGCTTTTCAACTACTAGGGGCAATTTTTTATTTAAATAAAAGAGGGATCAAACTCTCTGGCTATCTCTATGCTACTGAATGAAATGGGCCAGGGATTGCTCTTTGGCCAGGGAACAGAGGACATGGCATAGTTTATCTCTGCACAGCTAAACTCTCCTACGTCAGAAGAGGGTAGGCTCCATCCATTCATCTAGCCAGCCATTCATTCACTGGGAAACACTTCCTGGCACTTGCCTTCTCCAGACTGTGCCTGAACATGGTAAGGGAGAGGACTAGCAGGTCTGAGCTGAAACTATTCCAGGGTTTGTGACCAAACCCTGGCTGGTTACAGAGCAGGGCTTAGGCCCTCCACCTCTTTTACTTTTACTAGTGTAGATATACTGAGTAGGTAATTAGTAGAGATCGTTGCTCCATTCTGTGTTTGTAAAAGGCCTCAAATAGAAAGGTTGTGGTCACTACATAACTGTAGTGACAAATCTTCATCTCAGTGTAAAATAATAAGTAGCAAGAAAGACAGCAGTGTTGGCTTCTTCCATAGTATTGTTATCTCCTCGAGCATATTCTTGTCTCAGATGCAACATGGATGAAATTTAGCCCTATGGTAATAGCCAGTATATAAATATTGAAACTTTATGAAATTGTAGGAGTGATTCCAACTTTTCTATGAGATACACACATTCTTCATTTCTAGCCTAAGTACAAGGACACTAAGAGATGACATTTTGTGGAAGCAAAAGGTGTTTCATATCATTTACAGAAGGTTTTATGGCTCCCTCTGAGTCTGGCTTTATTGAATTTGTGATGAGGATGCACGACTTTAAGACCAAAAGGATATGAAGGTAAGTTGAAATAATTTTCAAACATCCTTAAACTTTCATAACATAAATACCCCAGGATGCTGGAATCCCCAGGGAGTGACTGTCAGTATTAGCATGTAAAATAGGACTTGCAAGGGGAGCATGACTTCAAAGAGAAGGAGAAGATACTGAGAAGGTTTTTCTATATAAAACCTTTAACAGATATTGAAGTTTATCTGTATTAATTTGAGTTATAAGTCCACAGTGTTCTTACTAAGCTAATAAATTGGAATTTTAGCCTGTTAAAACATTGATTATGCTAACTATAAAATTCTTGTCTTCACATGTAAGTTCTTCTCTCCATTCTGCTCACAGTAAAATCCTGAGCCAAAGAGAAGGTAAGAGGATGGTATTCCCAAAAGCTGCATGTAGTAATTTCAGAAATAGTAAGAAAGGTGAAAGAAAACTACAATACCAAGAAAAATTCAAGGAACAGATCAGAACAGAGAAAATAGCGCTTAAAAACTGAGGGTCTTCTTGGAGCTTATATCAGTTTTCTGCCTAAATATTATGACAAACTAAACTTGTGGAATTATAGAAACTGTCAGCATCAAAACATAAAGTGAAAGGACTTCCAATAGAGCAAAAAACCCAACCAACAAACCAAAACCAGAAAAACAAACACCAACAACCCCCTTCCTGCCCCCCTTCCCTCCCCCACCCCCCCCAAAAAAAAGCAAAAAAAAGGAAGAAGTGAACTATGAGAAAGCAATGTTAGTTTTTATATCTGTGCTATGGACTTTTCATTAGCTAAATAAGTTCCTAAGACCAACTGTTTTGTAAAGTCATACTGCCTTCTCAAATTGTGATTTCTTATCTGTAGCTTAGATGTGTCTTGGATCTCTTCAGAATTATTCTTTACATTACAAATAATGTACCTTGGTTTCTAAAAATAACCTAGCTGTTCAGCAAAGCCACTTAAGATCCTCAGACCATAGGGAGCCTATCACCTTTTATAAGATGAATTCACACATCGTAATTGTTCTTCTTTGCAAGGCTAAAATGTGTTTTACTTTTCTCTCACAGCATTATGTACTATGATAAAAGCTTTGGAGCACAGTATTTCCATTTAAGCAAAAAGCTTTCTTCACTGGATCATTGTAATAAAGCTTTTTCTGTAACTAAATTACAATTGTGCTAGCAGCTCCCTGTTCTATTTTATTATTATAAAAAGAATAACTTCCTATTAAAAGGAGGATAGAAGAATATAAAAATCTGGTTTACTTAGAAGCTCAGACACATCAGAATGTATTCTTTTTTGCCATCTTGTTCCCAGACAGTTAGTTTGGCCTTTTAGAGGGCTCATGCATAGGTGAAGTTTGCAGTCACCCATGTACTTCATATCAGCCCTGTAGGTAGAAACACTCGTGGTATCACAGGAAACACACTTCGCCTGGAATAGAATTTTTATAAAGAAACCCACTTCAACATGAAAGTACATTTTAGGAAATGAGTACATTAAATGAATTTCTTCATTTTCAAATGTAGATTTTTTTTTCAATCAAGAGTTTGGAAACTCAAAATAGGATAAGTTTTTGAAACCACCTAAACATCAAAGCTTTCAATGAAGTAATTGGTCCACAGAAAATATATAGCCTCAGACAAATTATTTAATAGTTTTTGTGTTAGGTTTTGAGGTAAGAAGCTGATCTCCATGCACAGAGAACACCCCAGGGTCACTGAGGGAGGACCCCAATTACACCCCAACAAGCTGCTCCTGGGCATCGAAAGAAAGCAGTTGCCATCCCAAAGGCTCATCCCCTGTCCCCCAAGTGGCTCATCCCTTGAGGCACAAGGATGGGAAGAACACCAATAACCCCATCACAGACACAAGCCCCAGCTTGATCCCCTGGTCTGCCCTGGCGAGCCTCAGCCCATGGGATCACTGCCAGGGGCATGGGGATCACTATGGAGGGCAGGGGAAGGGTGTTTTAGGATTGCATGGGACTTATGGAATGTTCTGGGCAGGATGGAGAAAGGGAGAATCAAAGTGGTTTGGGAAGGAGTGAGTGGGAAACAACCTCCCTGCTCAAGCAGGGTCACCTAGATAGAGCACATTGTTCAGGATTGTGTCCAGATGACACCTGAATATATCCTGGGAAGGAGACTCCACAACTTCCCTGAGCAACCTCTTCCAAAGTTTATTCCAATGCTTACTCTCACAGTAAGGAATTTCTTCCTCATGTTCGTGTGAAACTTCTTGTGCTTTAGTTTATTCCAGTTGCCTCTTGTCTTATTGCCTGGCACCACTGAGAAGACTCTGGCCCTGTTATCTTGACACCCTCATTTCAGATACTTACATACATTGATCAGATCTCCCCCTGAGCCTTCTCTCCTCTGGGCTGAGCACACCCAGCTCGCTCCGCCTTTCCTCATATAAGGGATGCTGCAGACCTTTAATCATTCTAGTAGTCCTTTGCTGGACTTGCTCCAGGAACCTCATATCTCTCTTGTACTGGGGAGCCCAGAACTCCAGGTGAGGCCTCACCAGGGCTGAATAGAGATGGTGGATTACCTCCCTTGACCTGCTAGCAATGCTTTTCTTAATGTAGCCCAAGGTAACTGGCCTGCTTGGCCACAAGTGCACATTGCTAGCTCATGGACAACTTAAAAGACCTCCAGCTCTTCCTCTGCAGAGCTGCTTTCCAGCCGATCATCCCCTAGTGTGTATTGGTGCATGGCGTTATTCCTCCCCAGGTGCAGGACTGTGCATTTGCTTTTGTGAGATCCTGAGGCAGCTACTGGGCGAACTGAGTGTCTTAAGCCCAGCTGCTGGAGGGATCCACTTTACATGGCTGTATTCCCCAGTAAGGGACCTTCAGCCTGAACTACCAGATGGAAAGGCAGAATGACACTGTTGGTGCTGTTTCCTAGAGAGATGAGGATTTTTGTATTTCATATTTCTGCCCATGTTTGCTGCCTGAATGGCAACATTAATGACATGCAAGATGGATTACTTCAGCGACAGAGTCAATGTGAGAATATAATACTGTGTCTTTTGGAGTGCTGTGTTTTCTGTTTGTGTAGGTCTGTGTGGCCAGCTGAGTTTTTGTATGCATATATGTACGTATGTTGCAGGTTTGTGTGCTCTGTGCATGTGTACCTTTTGGGAACACCAGTTCAGCCTTACTGCTGGCTGGATCTGATGGTATGAGATGTTATAGACTTGCCTTTGTTGGGCCACAGGATTTAACAGCACCCTAATATCATGTGTGGCTTCACATGCCTATAAACACTAATAACAAGGCAGTACCCTGCTCCTCTCAAATAAAGTCAAAGTTTAAATTAAAGAATTTGTCCTTAACAATTTTATACTAAGAGCAGAAATCTGGTATTCGGGGGACTCAAACTGATCTATGATCTGAGCTGAGACGTGAGGCTAGGAAGCTTAGGTGAAAAGGAAATTGCCTGGTTTCCAGGAGCAGGAGCAATGAGCCATTCTCAGTTAAGTCACTGGGAACCCCACAAAGAGGAGGTGCATCTGCAGGAGGCTGTGCTAGGAGTGCTCACACTGAATCATGAGAAAGCTATAGATATTTGACTGTAGACTTTTGTATACAAATTGAAAACCCAAGTCATGGCAACTTCCTTATCTGTGTTGTGCTTTTGTTTCATGAGTCAGTGCAAATGATTGTATTGAGAATGGCAGTAATTGCTAGAAAACAAAGCTGAAATCCTAAAGGGTGACTCTTGGGTCACCCTTTATGCAGCTTTGACATTTATAAAAGATTTTTTCTATCCTGTACCCTAGCTGCACAGATGTGACAACTTCCTCTGAACAGACAATAGGGAATGATTCCTGGAACTGAAAACACCAGACTTACACAATGACCAATTTTCATTTTCTGTTTCCTCGTGAGACAAGGATCATTTTATATTCCATACCCATGTCTTGCTGCCTGAATGGCAACAACATTAATGACATGCAAGATGGATAGCTGTGATGGGTTACTTCAGAAACAGAGTCAATGTGTGGGGAATACAAACAACCTACAGAGAAAGAGAAAACAAAGGAACCAGCAAACACTGGGATGCACCTCAATAAGAAACCTTTGGCAGGCACCAAACAGGAGCTCAAGATGGTAATTTTATACCCATATTTTATGCATTGTCTGGTGCTTGTTCAAAGACTCACCACATCTGCTGTCCAGAGAGGACAGGTTGCAGAAAAAGCTAGCAAGCAGTTACATGTGAGATTTGGTCCATGGGCTCTGAATTAATTTAGTAACTCATGTCTAATGAGCAGTGGACATTCAGTGATGTGACAATAAATGTTAAAAATGAAGATCAAGTGGTTTCCTGTTTCTCTGGGTCTCACAGCCCTGTGGGTATACTGTCCTATCTTTGCATCCCTCAGGTTTCCTGTAGAACGCAGTTATAAATTCTATCCTCCACGGCAAAAAAATCCTGACCTTACAAGCATCTCTTTGACATTCTGTAATCACAATTATTGTTCTGTATCTCTCCTGGGCACTATTTTTCAAACTTGTAACAATACCCTTAGACATGCTGTTTGATTATTCTTCTGTGGTTTACCTGTTTAATTACAGAGCCTGGAGAAATCTAGACCCATGTCTGGAAACTTGTTCTTCAATCTAAACTATGAACTAAAGCAAGCTGAAGGGGCTGATTGATAGATCCTCCTGAAGACAAATGCAGCAAAGGCCAGGTAAGTAATATATTCAGCTTATGGGTGAGTATTGCACCTGGGAGAGGCATTCTGGCTTCCTGTGCAGCGCAGGAAAAATGGGACTGTCTGTCCTGCCTCAGAGAGATGCCACATGCTACAAGCAAAGAAATAGACAACGTGGTGTTGAGGTGCAGGTCTTTTATGCACTTAGTGACCTTCTCATATTTTGGTACAATACTGCAGTACTCAGACAGTTATGTGCATAGGCAAGGGGATGCTCAGGAGCCAATTATGCCCATGTGGTTACCACACTTTATAAGATGGGCTCCAACATTTACAAGTTAGAGTAATTTATTACCACCCTGCAGGCTTTTGACACAATGTCTTAAAGAACAAACATTTTGCTGCAGGGCACAGTCCTGCAATTAGTACCTGCACTGACTTCCCAGGACCTACATATCTCCCTAGAGTGGATTACTGAAGCTTTCTCTGCTCTGGCAGTGTGGTGTCTGTCTTCTCTTCTGGCATCAGCTATTGAAGCCTAAGAGCAATATACAGATTACAGCACGTAAAGTAAAGGCCTTGGGTATTTGCATTCACAGAAAATTGTGTTACAAGATAAGGGTTTGGGTCCAAAATGTTGCTGACAAAAAATATGACAGGGTACACCAGTCTCTGAGTCTTTGGGTGCTTGTTTTTTTTTTTAATTTTTTTGAAGGGCAACATAAACTGAATTTCAGCAGTTTCTTTCCTCATGATGACTGCTCATGTCTGCCAGATTTTTGAGAGTTTAGAAGGTTAAAATGGGTTAGCTAAAGTGGCACAAAGTTAATCTTCCAATCCTCATCCTGCAGTAGAGTAACGGGCTAACTGTGCTGATTACTAATGACTGCTGCAACTTGTATGAGTCTGTGTGTATGTCTGCATTATTTATGCATGTGCATGCAGTTTGGCAGTGGCATGGTGATTTGTTAATCCTGCATCTTTGTTAATCTCAGGAGATTCCAGGGTGACCCCAATATTTTGGCTTTGGAGGGCTCCCCTTGGTGGCCCCTGGACATCCTTTACCAGCCACCCCTGCACTGCCTTCAGCCTCACAGTTTGGCCATTGGCAGCCAGTAGCCGGGCAGTGAGAGCTGCTGGCACAGATAAGGCTTCCACTGCCTGAACTTGCACCAACACAGCCAAACTCACAGCTGGTCAAGAGCAGGGCAAGCTGGCAAATGCAAATTGTGACATTCTTGGGTTTTGCCAATCTTTCATAGAGAGGCAGGGGCTGCTTCGCACCTGTGGCTGATGGGGATGAAGCTTATGTAGACATAAAATGTTAGCTCATGGTACTAAAGTTACCATGACAGGCATGATCAGATTCATCATTAGATGGCAGTATACAAACCTTACAGACAGAGAGATTGTATAGTGACAGTGATCTAGTATCTTGGTGTCTAAATGCATAGCGCTCATAGAAATCAATACTTGTTAGTTATCTGAGCACCTCTGAAACTCTGGGCCAATGTACTCTAATGCTTCATCAGCCCAGCAAGTGGAGCTTTTCCTTTGAAAAATAAGGACAGAGGCTCCTGCTGAGTGTCTAATAACACCTCATTATGCCTGCTGATTTTACATAAAAGGTGCTCAGACCATCTGCAGGTGGACAGCAGCAGAAATTTTGCAGAAGCTGCCTAGAAAACACGGCGTTGGTTTTCAGTCTATTGGATGCTGCTATTTTACATCAACTCTGCTTTTATTTCTCCTTATTACAGCAGTGATAAACTGTCAGGATTATCAGCAACTTCTCCTCAAAGGTGTGACTTGCATATGCATTTAAAAATCTCTGTTTTCAATCATACTCTAAAGTTATCTATCAGCATAAATTTTAATCTTTATCTCAAGAGGAAATGCTATACTCCAATTAATGGCTCAAATAATTGTGCTCAGTATGCAGCTTGGCTGACAATCACAGCTTTCATTAACTATATGACTGCTGCTGTGGCTTGTACTAGAAAATCATGTTAATGATAATCAGCATTTACTCTGCAAATTCAGAGGCTGAACCGGGCAGAGTCGCATTCTGTGTAACACTGCATTGCAGCAAGACAGCTAATAACAGTGCAGCAAAGCACATTAGCTGTCAAGAAATATACTGTGCTATGGAGAATAGACTGATACCATGTCATACATGTCAATCATGAATACATTGGGGGATTCTTTAAGAGCTGAGGTATATTTCTAACAGGGAAGCTAATATAATGAGCAGTCAAATACATTTCTTTCACTCTGGTTGTTTGTAGCATATTATCACTCTGATCCTTGTAGATGTTGGCGAGACAATTCTCTATCTGTTAGACTGTTTTTCTGATGGCACGTTTGGTAGGGAAGAAAGAATAATGTGACAACCCTGTTGCAGTAACTATACCCCAGTTTATAACAAAATCCAGCAGCAAGTGTTATAGAGCCACAATATTTTTGGATGATATAATACCTTTTCTGTGGGGATATTTTCAGTCACACAAACCAGTTATACATTTGTTTTCCTGGTGAATTTCAAAGTCTGACACTTAAATATCAGCTGTGCCTTTGGAATAAATGGTAATTTCACTGGATAGTTGTCATATTGTAATGGTCGTCACAGTTTTGCCTCATAATTGAAGAGGCAAGCAGCGTAGAAAGTATCAGAGATAGACCTGCTCCTGTGAGCAGAAAACTGAAGACCACACTACACTTTGCCATCTCTTTGCAGGTGATTTGGAAACTCCCTGTTAATCTGTCTTCATGTTAGCTGTACTGGCCAATGTATAATACAGGGGGTGGTGGGAAGAAAGTTAAGTCATCTCATGGATGCTTATGCACCCATGCAGACTTAGGCACACTAATCACAGTTTGCAGCACTCTCCAGACTTTGAGTTGATCTTCACCTGCACCTTTTGCTTTGCACCATTTCCTTACCCAGCAATAAGTGCTAATCCCAAGAAATGGAAGTTTTCCCTCCCCAGTGCATGTCACTGTTTCCTATTAGTAGCTACCAGTACAAAAGGACTGGCTAATAAACTTTCAGCTAAAAAAGTCCTTAGCTTGTCCTTAAAAATCTGTCCTGAACAACTGTGCTTCCACTATCTACACACAAGCTTCCCAAAGAAGCACATGGAGTCCATCCAATCATTTAGGAATGCATTGCTACGTAAGGTGAAATAAAGGCTGAATATTGCTTGACAATATAGCTGTACAGTAACAAACACTTGGTATTACTAGGGAAAAATATCTGCTAGTTTTCCATGAATACATGGAGAAAAATGTTCAAAATACCTTCAGAAATATTAATAGAAGTTGTCATCTTTTAAATGGGAAATGAATCAGTTTGTAGATTTTTTTCAGATGTAATTTTATTATGATGAATAAATAAAACAGCTTTTACAATTTGCACTGAAATTCTGAAACTGCTTTCAAACTACACAGTGATCCAAAGGAAGAGAATGAGCAAATTCACAAGGACATAGTTAACAAAACCACTCTCATTTACTGTACACAAGAATAACTCCCCAAGAAAAGCATAAAGGAAAACATCTTCTGTATTATGTATATCCAATATATTGTTACATTATATATAAATTATGTATACCAAGTTTTAGTGAAATTGTAGAAAAGAGACAATAGCAGCCTGGAGGACTTTTGAATTTACTGATGACTCAAAAGGGTATTAACATAGAGGGGAATTTAACTGATCTAAAGCTTTTACATTTTATTGTGAAACAAATGCATCATGCATAGAAAGTCTAATCTCTTTAAAAGTGGTCTATATGAATAGAAAACGTTACTATTTAATTAAGCAAAGAGCAATAGCAAATCACAAAGGCTTTATTTTACTATTTAATGACCTTGAAAAGATTTATTCTTGTCTTGTCAGAGATACATACAGGAAACTCCAGGTTCAAAGAAGGCTTTTGAGAAAATTAAGAAGTATATGGTAATCATTTGCCCAAGTTCATAACCTTAAAAATAGTGGTTATTTTTTCAAAAAAAATGGATTTTTTTATTTCAGGAATACAGGTTTCACTTTGTGTTCATAAATTCTACAAAAATAAATATATTTTTATTAAGGTGTTTCCCTAAGTTGATGATTATTTTCCAAACATATTTTATGTTATGGGTCATTTGCAAGTGGTTCTCTTTATTATTTCTTCAACTGTGTGACAGTTATAAGCCAACATGATGAGTTTCAGCACTGAAGAAGACAGAAGGTAAAATTGATTCCATACAAAGAACCAGTGCAAATTATTCATACCTGCTATGAATAAATTGAGATTGATTCCCCCAGCATTATAGCTCAAAATATGACCAGGAAGAAGTTTAAACTTGCTTTTTATTCTACTGTTGCCATTTGCATTTTTGCAATGGGTTTGTGTAGCATCTATGAATATCTTGTCTACTTCTTTGGTCTTGTCAGCATGTCAACATGTTAATCAAAATATATTCTGTTCCAGGTTTCGGAAGTTGTTCTTCAGAATTGCAATTGCTGAGCAGCTCAAAAATCTACTGTAGAGTATATGTGTAAGGAAATATTAAGGTAACTAAAAAAATCTGGAGCTGAACAAGCTGACCTTTATCAAAAGTTATTGATTTCATAGAGTATTGAGCTGTAGAGATCCTCATAGTGAGGGTTTTGTTTTTTGTTGTTTTTTTTTTCTTTTAACTAATTTTAAGGTTTTGGTTTGGACAGAAAACACTATAGCTCAGATAGGAAACATCATTTTCTCACCAGTAGCCTTGAGCGTTTTTTCACCAAGTAGTTACTGAGTCAACATTATCTTTCTTCAAAGTTATTTCAGCAAAGGAATGGCATCAAAGAAACATTTTCTATAGAGGATGATGGGCTTCTGGGATGGCTAGTTGCTAGTAGAGGCTTTCTGTGCTCTTTCGGGGTCAGTTTTGGCTGAGGCTTAACCTGTTAATGTCTATCTGAAGCATGAAATGCCATGCTTATCTGAGAATAGCCTTTCTCCATCCTCTCAGTAGCCTCACAGCAGCTGTGTGGCTACAGAGACAGCAATAAGTTCTCCTGCTCTCTATTCTCTTCCTCTGGTGAAACAGTCTAAGCTCCCTTAGCCTCTCCTTTTAAGACAGATACTCCAAGCCATAAATCAGCTTTATGGCCCTTTATTGGACTCACCCCAGGATGTCCATGTCTCTCTTGTACTGGGAAGAATCCTTCCTGTACAAGTAATTCTTAATATCACAGCAATATTTCCTTGCCTTGCCTTCCTCTCCCTTCATTTCCTCCTCTTCTCCTCCCCTCCCCTCCCCTTCCATCCCATCCCATCCCATCCCATCCCATTTCCTCCCTACAGGCTGGGGCCACTTGTGCTCTGTGGGAATTGATACTAGCAAAGGATTTATGTATTTTTGCATTTCCTCTTGATTTCAGGAGTTGCATTCTGCAAAGCTTAGTCAAAACTATCACACCAGTGAATCACAGCTAAACATTGGCTGAAGAAGTGAAGGATTTGTGTGTTCAGCATCCATTGATCTCTGCTGTCATTGGCCTGAAAGTAAGACTTTTAGCAAATTCAACATAATTAGCCCCACTGTTTAAAAAAAAAAAAACAACAAAAAAAACCTCATTAAATTATTTTTGGAAATGGTCCTGGCTTTTACTCTTTTGATCATAGAAAAAGAAAGTGTGGTTTTGAGTCACTTCGCCATTCTTGTGAATTATAAATTTCTTCTGTTTTTATTTGCAGAGAGCCTATCCACTTTTCACCTGCTCTGGTTTGAAACACATGCTGAATAGTCATCTTATGACAGAAACAATGCATGTTCCCTATCTACTTCAGGAAGTTGCTTTTCTGGGCACAGGTATAACAAAACATCCATAGTTTAATTTGCTCTGTGCTCAGTGAAAGAGTGTTAATCATGATGAACTAATGTGATTTTAATGGGAATGTCATAAGTACCCTTATGCAAATTCAATTTTAATGTAGCAATTAATTGTACTGTAATTTCACCAAATGAGATAGCTTGCAGTGCAGCATTGCAGCTAGTGCACCAAAATATTGTTACCTTTGATGCAGACCTGTGCTTTTGACAGGACTTTCTTACAAGGAACCTTGGAAATAGAATGGGGGCCAGGCAGCTGAAAGGGGGGGATGTACAGACCAGATCTGATTCTTGACTCTTGTACATGGTAATTAATCCAACTAAAGAAATCAAAAGCAGGTGAGTAGAGTATGACTGGACAATACTTGTGAGAGACCTAGTTTATAACAAGAATTCCTATTTCCCACAAGGAAAAGGACCTCTGCCTCTGCTGAGCAGCACGACTTATTCCTTCGTACTCACTTCTCTCTACTTGCACCTTTTTCCTACTACTTGCAGTATTTCCAAAAAGCAGACACAGAAGAACAGACCTTCCCATTTTACCAAAAAATATAGACATTCCCTCTGTAATACTGATGAAATAACTCTCTGTCTTCCCAGGGAAGGGAAAGGAAGGGAAAGGAATGGAAGCGAACAACCAAGAACTAGGAATTCAAACCCCCACAGCCTGCAGAGAAGAAAAAAAAAAAAAAAAACAACTTTTTTTTTTTCTGGGCAGTAACCTGATTGATAAGGAGTCTTCCAAAGCAGAAGAATCCATCTTCTGAGGGCATTTTGGATGATTAAAAGTGCTGCTGTGCTGCCCAGGATCAGTCGCCCACTGGACAGACAGCTCTTCAGCCAACAGGCAGAACTTTGGTTTGTCCCCTAGAGTATCACAGTGCACATCATCCAGGTTGTTGTCTGAATCTCTAATATTTCTGCAGCACCCTTTTGGGCTGTAGGAACCAGAACTGCACCCAGCAGTCTAGATATGGTTGAAATACAGTTTTATTCAAAGTCAGCTTGCTTTGTGTTGCTTTCTGAGTAATTCTTAACATTTGGTTTTTGTCTGCACTTTTAATGTGCAGGTTCTCATTTACTTATGTATATTAGAACAAAATCAAAAGAATTTAAGTCTTAGGACAGATGCCAAAACAGTCTCTGGCATGTCTGAACTTTAACCTGATTATAGAGTCCTAATAGTACCAGATGAGCACAATTACTAACAAATGCTTTATTCTGACTTCTATTGTGAGGCTTATACATGGCCTTTTTCTGGTTGGTTGTTTTGTTTTGTTTTGTTTGTTTGTTATGTACACATTATGAGCTCAGGCCATTGTCCTGGAAATATGCAGAGACCTCAAAAGTGATTTCAAATTTAGTGGGAAACCAGAGCACAGACTACAGGCCAGACAGATATAACTGTCTCAGCATGCATGGCTAAGACACACTACCTGGATTTCTACTAGGTAGAATTTCATACGTGCTGAAAGTTCATGCTCACATTTTGCTTTCCAAAGCTCCTCAAACTGGGGAGAGAAACCCAACTCTGTTTAAGGTAGATTTTGTTAAAGATAATGAGAAGAAACTTGTAACAAGATTCTAAATATGGCTGAATGTAACATCAAGAGACTGAGTGATTCAGGAAGGCCTGTTTTGGTTTATAGTCTTATAGTCATCATCTTAGCAAGTGCCTCTGGGGCAAGATTTGGCAGCCTACATGGAAAGATGCTATTAGGAAATTGCTATTTTTCATCCAGTCTATTTTCCCTCTTGTTTCTGCCATTTCATTTCCACTTTTCATCCAAAGTGATATCTGTGATCAGGGTTTGTTGTTCTTGTTTCCAATTAGGATGAACACAGGCAATAAACACCTGAGATAATACCACAGCTGTTAGCAATTGGATTTCTTTTTTTCTTCAGGAAAGCCTTGCAGCTACTGGACTGGAATCAGAAATGCATTTGGAAGTCAAACAGTTTCCTGACTGATGCACATTCCTGCTTTCTAGATGAGAATGCCTTCTCCCAGAGCAATGAGAACTGCATACAACTCATACAGAACTTGAACCTTCTCTTGTGGCTGTTTCCCGCATAATGTTTTCAGATCAAATTCACTCTGCAGCATAGATCTCAATTACACATTTATTCTGATTGTTAAATGCATTGTCAGGAGGAAAATAAGGATAGTGGGGATGGGGAAGATTTATCTGGCTAGAAAAATCACGTTGTGCTCAGACTCCCTGTAGAGCTTTTATTGACTCTGCTGCCAGCAGAGATTAACACAATGCAAAACTGTTAAATACACAGCCCAACACTTCCCCCTATTTAAGTGGTTCAAATAATTAGCAGCTCTCAGCCTCTCCATTTGCATGGGTTTTCCTGCTGGCAAACTAGTTTTAAAAAATATATCTGCATGGATTTGTGTGCCACTTTAACATTTTTGAATTCAAAGGATTTACTGTGCAGTCAATCACTTGGGCTGAATACCTTAGTGCAACATCTTCAGGAGATTGTTAAACACATTAAGTTAGACCCCCTTCACAAAATTACAGAAGACAAGTGTCACATGTAAATTAATTCATTCATTTATATTCAGTCACATAACCACTGCATCTACAGTAGTTTAGATCATATGGTAGCATGAATACAATAAATTACTTTCCAATCAAAGGCAATGCACCCCTTCAGGTAGCCTGCTGTGCAGCACAGGATGAAAGCAGGTGAAGGAAAGACTAAATTTCCTAAGTGCATTATATCAAAGCCAAAGGTTTATGCTTCAAGACAGGGGCATTACTGTAGTAAACTGCTTCTGTGTCTTCTTCGATATTTCATTATATTCTGTATGAGCAGCATTTCCTCTTCATGGGTTTATACAGCAATGTAAGACTTTCCTTCTGCTCTTGTTCTTTTCTGATGGAATGATAATCTAGTTTTACATTAGAACAGGCTCAGAATTTCAAAGATATTTGGGGAAAATGGTGATGGAGTGGAAGTACATAGCATTATTAAACTGTCTACCTAAGAGCAAGATTGCTTCAGACAGTGTGGGACTCTGAGAAAAAAAGAGAAATGGGACCCTAAATTATTCTTAAAAAAAGACATACAGCTGTCCCTAACCTGAAAATCCATGGATCAGACAGTTCAACTTTGTTTCTTCCTTTGCATTAGCCCACTATCCTCAAGAAGTATCACTATTATGAACAGAGAACAGCACATACTTTGGCTGTACCGTGCGAAGACTTCAGATCCAGCACTAAGTGCACTGGTAATTCATTATTAGCTTTGATATATATATTGCCTCCTTCCAGACTCTTTTGAGTCTGATACTTCACTTGAGAGAATTGCTCCCCTGAGAACTTTGCTTAATCTGTTTTGAAATTGCAGGTGACTCCAGGGTTTAAAATGGCAGTCATTAATTGGTAGCTGTAAACACCACATAGCTGAAGTCTAACCCTGTAAAAGTTGCTGCCTTCAAATCCTCTGACCTCCATACCATTGTACGCTCCCAGGTAAAAGGTCTTTGCACTGCTGGCTGTGGAAAATCAATCTCAATTCCCTAAAGATAGGAGTGCTACTGCTGAAGGTCACTAAAAGTTACCACTTGCTTTTTACTGCTGGAGTTTTGAAGGGAAGTTTTAAAATGCAAACACTGATTGCATGCTGGTCCAAGTGTTAGTGTTGCTGTTTCAGCTGTGACGTTTAATACTTGGTATCCCCATCTGAGATGATCTCCTCTCTTTGTAAACAGTCATTTACAGTTTTCTAAGCTTTTTAATGTCTTTTGAGAGCAATTCACAGAGTTGTGTGTTTGTGTGGTTCGTTCCAGAATCAAGGAAATGAAAGAGAGTAGGAGTGATGTTCACACAATTTTGGTCCAATAAATAACTCTGTGAAGACCTGGTCAAACAAAAATCATGTTTTCACAAGAATATTTTATTTAATCGAACCAAATCAAACTCAGAATTGGAACAAGCTAGAAAACAAACAAACAAACTCCCCAAAAATCCATGGATAAATAAGTACAACTGAAAGGTGCCTATGTGTACCATCATATCTGAGTCTGCGCTTTCTGCTGAGTATAGTAAGCATTGATTGAGTCATAGAATCATAGAATCATAGAATAGTTAGGGTTGCAAAAGGACCTTAAGATCATCTAGTTCCAACCCCTCTGCCATGGGCAGGAACACCTCACACTAAACCATATCACCCAAGGCTCTGTCCAACCTGGTCTTGAACACTGCCAGGGATGGAGCATTCACAACCTCCCTGGGCAACCCATTCCAGTGCCTCACCACCCTAACAGGAAAGAATTTCTTTATGTCTCTGTTGGTGTCTGGACCATTTATATTATAGAAAAATAAAATAATAAAAAACCCCAAGCAACCAAAAGAAGAAAAAACAATACAGGTGTTTAAATATGGAATTAATTATGTAAATTCTAGCAGTCCCTATGTTTTAGCTAAACCCTTTATTTTCTCAGTGTTTTTGGCAACACTTGAATCCCTTTCCTCTCTGGAGTGTGGGCATAATAACAGCTATTTGTCTGATTCATGTTGAGGTTTTCATAATAAATATTTTCTTTATGTCTTAACTATTGCAACTCCAGTCTTTTCAACACTCAAAACTGCTGAAAAATACTGTGAACACGATATCTTGGAAATAAAAAGCTATGATTATCTTCTGTTTTTCTTTGGCTGTTTAACTTCTCCTTCAAATTATGATTGCAAACCAGCAAATTATAACCTGCCCAGATAATCTTTTGTCTTTCCATTCTTTCCAAATTTTTGGTATTACAATTATTAATTTGAATGTCTGTTATTTGTAATCATTGGTGTCACTCTTGAATACACAGATTACAGGGTTAAATGAAAATAGTTGTTAAAATACAGTAGTGCTCCCCAACGTATTCATAAATCCTTTTCACTGTGTATTTGATGATAAATACTTGAGGAACTATCCTAAGACCTCAAAAAAGTCTTTAAATGAGATATTGCAGTTTTATGTTTTAATCAGCAGTAGCAAATTATTGCTAGCATTAAATGTTCATCACAACTGACACATTTTAACAAACAAGCTCTACCAAAATGTTATTCTAGCTATTCTGGCACTGTGTCTTCTCAGGTGTACAGTTAATTATTTGACAAACAGGGTGGGATGCACTCTTCTAAATACAGGTTTCAAGCTACCTCCCTAGAAGGGCTTGGGACTCCGTAAACCTTGTTTCACATCTGCTAGTCCCAGTGGGGTGTTTCTGATATCACAAAACATATGAGCAATGTGGTCCTGAATACCAAAGTTCAGGCAGCTGGACTTCACTCCTTGTGTGCCTTATCTATCAGTTAATCTGTCCTGGTAGAAGGAAGGTAGAAAAAGAGGAAGAGGATACAAATCTGTTACCATTTTCATAACTTGTGTAATTTTAAAAGGTTTTGAAATTACTTAATGAACTTCTGAAAATCAAATCCTCGTTCATTCCAATTTTTCCTACACATCAGGACTATGTGGAATTTTTAGAGTCACATAAGTGGTTAGAAGGAAGTTCTGGAGTCTCTTGTTCAACTTCTTGCCTGAAGCAGGGCTGTTGCTGACAATAGATGATGGCTGCATGGCTTTACTGAGCTAAGCCTTGAAAGCCTACAAGGATGGAGATTTGACAGCCTCTCTCGGCAGCCTGTGGCAAGGCTGCACTGCTGTAACACTGAAACAGATTTTCCTCATGTCCAGGCAGAATGTCTCAAGCCAGGAACTGTGACTGTTGCTCCTTGTTACACCATCTGTTGTTACCAAGCGGAGTTTCACTCTGCTGCTTCTGTAACTCTCCTTCAAGCAGCTGCTGATAGCTGTTAGAATTTCCCTCAGTCTTACCTTCACCAGACTAAAAACCCCATTTCCCTCAGCCTTTTGTTATGGGCCATGAGCTCAAAGTCCCTCATCATTTTGGCAGTCCTTCACTGGACTCTCTCCAGTGTCTCAATATTTTTCTTGAACTAGGCGATGTAAAAACTGGTGTTGCTGGTCTTGCCTCATCAGTGGTAAATGGTAATGGTGGCCCACCACCTTCTCTTCTGCTGATGGCACTCACTCTAAGCTATCCCAGGATGAAGTTTGTACTATTTGGACTGAGAGCAAACATCAGACATAGCTGTCTGATGCTCAGGCTGGTGCTGACAGTAACTCTCTACAGGCATGGCTACTACTTGACCTGTCATTACCCAGCTTGTACTTCTGGATAAAGCTAGTCCACCTGGGCACAGCGATTTGCACTTCCCATTACTGAATTCTATGAGATTTCTGCTGGCCCAGTTCTCAAAACTGTCAGGGTCTTTCTGGACTGACACTTTAACATGCACTGTCTTACATGATACCTTCCTTTTTTCTATCTCTGATTTAATGTCATCCACAGATTTGCCAAGGTCTTGCTTTTTCATAGAATCATAGAATAGTTAGGGTTGGAAAGGACCTTAAGATCATCAAGTTCCAACCCTCCTGGAATGGGCAGGGACACCTCACACAAAACCATGTCACTCAAGGCTCTGTCCAGCCTGGCCTTGAACACTGCCAGGGATGGAGCATTCATAACTTTGCTGGGCAACCCATTCCAGTGCCTCACCACCCTAACAGGAAAGAATTTCTTCCTTATATACAATCTAAACTTCCCCTGTTTAAGCCTGAACCTGTTCCTCCTTGCCCTATCACCACAGTCTCTAATGAAGAGTCCCTCCCCAGCATCCCTATAGACCCCCTTCAGATACTGGAAGGCTGCTATGAGGTCTCCAAGCAGCCTTCTCCAGGCCGAGCAGCCCCAGCTTCCTCAGCCTATCATCATACGGGTGCTGCTCCAGTCCCCTGATCATCCTCGTGGCCTCCTCTGGACTTGTTCCAACAGTTCCATGTCCTTTTTATGTTGAGGACACCAGAACTGCACACAATACTCCAAGTGAGGTCTCATGAGAGCAGAGTAGAGGGGCAGGATCACCTCCTTCAATCTGTATTCTTTACATACAGGTCTATGATGAAGACAAAAGACTGCCCTAGTACTAACCTCTGGGTAAGGTACCACGTTTAGAATATTTCAGAGAATTCATTGCTGTATCTGGTTTGCATTATTTTAATTTCAATAGTTTGTCATTTGTTTACATGTATTAGATTACATTGGCACTGTATCTTATTAACATTTAATGGACCTCTTAAAAACACAGTTTAGGTATAAGTTCTGGGAACATGTTTTCCACAGAGAACAAAGACAGCTGGGTGAACTCAGTAACTTTGAAAGAATTGAAAAACTATAATCTAAACATGGACTTAGGTACTAAATTTTTGTGACTGTCGTATTATGTATGAAATTTATGGCTTGTACACTTCCCAGACAACATATTGAGTTTTAAAGTCAGATACTTGACATAGGTTTATCCATATTTTACTACTAAAGAGTAGTATCCATATTCTACTACTAAATAGTAGTATATTTTACAATTAAAGTCAGTAAAGAAAAATAGGGACAGAGAAAGACATCTCCAGCCACACACACTATTCTCCAGTGGGTACTTCATTCCACCCCAGAGGCACCTTTGACTCTTACTGTGATTCATCTCACCTGTTGTTAGAGGTCTACAATGCAGATAGTAAGGTTTCCTGTTAAATTAATGTGGGGAAATAAACATTTTTGGGGCATAATTCTTCTGACTAAATTTAGAAATTCATTTTCAGTTGCCTTTTTCTCTCTCTTGGTTATATACGGGATGTTCTTATCATTGATTTAACTGTAGATGCTTCCATTAAGGACATTTACACTTGGTCAAGTGAATCTCACCCTTGTTGACTATAGAGGGACCCCGTGGTTTACACAAATTCTACACCTCTATGCCTAAATGCAATTTGAATAAATATGTTTCTTCTTTGTGCTCTGCAACTGAATGCAGAAATTGAAACTGTCTTTTACTGATTTCCTTAACCTCAGATCAAATCAACTTCATCTGTTGCTGTGAAACTTCTCATCTTCATGCTTCATGCTGTAATCTAGAAGACCCATCTTTGCTGTACTCATCTGTTCTTCATTTTGGTCATTGTAAGAATAAGTGTCTGCAAACATCAGAGCTATCCCTCTTTCTGTACATCCGTAGAGAGAGGAGACCTTAGGAGGTTATATGAATATGGTCTAGAAAGACAAGCAGTGCTGTTATCCCAACTATAAAGTAAAGAGAGAGCTAATAGTAGTTGAAACTAGGGGTGACAAAAAAAAAGTCCTTGATAGAATCAGAAGGAAAGGAGTCAGGAGGAGCCCTTAAAGGGATGACAGAACTCAATAAAACACAGCATCCATATGGAAAATTAAATGAATTTAGCTTCTGCTTAGCTAGGCAAGACAGTCTTCATCAGAGTAAATAAGTCACTTACTGTCGTGGTTTAAACCCAGTCAGGTAACTTGTTCACTCACTCCCAGTGAGTGGTGCCGAGCTGACAACAATCGAGGTCCGTGTCCCCCCCCCCACCGGGGCTCTCCGCTTCCCCGCTCCCGGAGGAATGGGGAGGAGGATCGAAAGAGTGCAACTCCTACGGGTTGAGACAAGAACAGTCCAGCAACCAATGTACAACACAAATCACCACCGCTACTATCAACTACAACAATGATAAGGGAAAATAACAAGGGAAGAGAATACGATACCACCGGCCAAGAGAACGAGTTCCACCCGGAAGCCCGTGTCCTTCCGGGTAACTCCCAGTTACCCCCACCCCGGCCATGACGTGCTGTGGTATGGAATACCTCCCCGGCCAGCCCGGGTCAGGCGCCCCGTCTCTGCTTCCTCACAGCCTCCCCTCCTCCCTGGCAGAGCATGAGCCTCACAGAGTCCTTGGTCAGGGTAAACATCACTTAGCAACAACCGAAAACATCGGCTTCACCAACACTGTTCTCAGGCTGGAAGTCAAAACACAGCACTGCACCAGCTAACACAAAGGAAAAACATGACTGCTACTGCTGAACCCAGGGCATTATCCATCCCTTATTCCATACCATTCACGTCGTGCTCAGATCCCACACTTTCAATACACCATCGCTCTCCCACATATATACATCCATATACATACAGACCAAGAGGAAAAATCATTTTCTTAGTGCATGGACCAATCCCTATAATGCTGCCGAGTCCATTCGGTCCATGATGTTCAAAGTTCATTCTCTGTTGGGATGATGGCTGGAGGAAAGTCAGGGCCAGTCGCTGGTGACCTGGAGACATCTAGTTGATGGGCTATAAAAGCATTACACAGCAGGCAACAGCATACAATTGAGTTCACTGGCTGTTTTCCCCTAAAATCAAATCCCCTTGAGGTATACATCGGACTTCCCCATCTTCCCGCATTACCCACCAAGTATATCCAGGTCCCTGAGCAAAAGCAATCCCACGAGTGGGTTTGCCTTTACCTGAAGCAGGAATTACCCAGACTGTCTTCCCCAGCGAATTCTTCATATGCACCACGGGAACTTTGTCCCCCCTCTACAATATGTAAAAGTTCTGACTGGGCTGGGCCAGCCCTGTTGGCAGATCCTCTGGTGTTGACCAACCAGGTGGCCTTTGGTAAGTGTGTATCCCAATGCTTGAAAGTTCCCCCACCCATTGCTCTCAGTGTAGTTTTTAACAGCCCATTGTACCGTTCGATTTTCCCAGAGGCTGGTGCATGGTAGGGGATGTGATATACCCACTCAATGCCACGCTCCTTGGCCCAAATATCTATAAGGTTATTCCGGAAATGAGTCCCATTGTCTGACTCAATTCTCTCTGGGGTGCCGTGTCGCCACAAAATCTGTTTCTCAAGGCCCAGGATGGTGTTCCGGGCAGTGGCATGGGGCACAGCATGTGTTTCCAGCCACCCGGTGGTTTCTTCCACCATGGTAAGCACATGGCGCTTGCCTTGGCGGGTTGGTGGCAGTGTGATATAGTCAATCTGCCAGGCCTCCCCATATTTATACTTCAACCATCGTCCTCCATACCAAAGAGGCTTTAACCGCTTGGCTTGTTTAATTGCAGCACATGTTTCACACTCATGAATAACCTGGGCAATAGTGTCCATTGTTAAGTCCACCCCTCGGTCACGGGCCCATCTATATGTTGCATCTCTGCCCTGATGGCCTGAAGTGTCATTGGCCCACCGGGCCAAAAATAATTCACCTTTATGTTGCCAATCTAAGTCCATCTGAGCCACTTCAATCTTAGCCGCTTTATCGACTTGTTGGTTGTTCTGGTGTTCCTCAGTGGCCCGACTCTTGGGTACATGGGCATCTACATGACGTACCTTCACCACCAGGTTCTGCACCCTGGCAGCAATATCTTTCCACAGTGCAGCAGCCCAGATGGGTTTACCTCTGCGTTGCCAGTTGCTCTGCTTCCATTGCTTCAACCACCCCCACAGGGCATTTGCCACCATCCATGAGTCAGTATAGAGATAAAGTACTGGCCACTTTTCTCGTTCAGCAATGTCCAGGGCCAGCTGGGTGGCTTTCACCTCGGCAAACTGACTCGATTCACCCTCTCCGTCAGCAGTTTCTGCAACTTGTCGTCCAGGACTCCATAGAGCTGCCTTCCATCTCCGATGCTTTCCCACAATACGGCAAGAGCCATCAGTAAACAAGGCATACTGCTTTTCACTTTCTGACAGTTTATTATATGGTGGGGCCTCTTCAGGGCGCATCACCTCCTCCTCTGGTGACATTCCGAAATCTTTGCCCTCTGGCCAGTCCATGAAGACTTCTAGAATGCCTGGACGACTGAGATTTCCTATTCGAGTTCGTTGTGTAATTAGTGCAGCCCATTTACTCCATGTAGCATCAGTTGCATGATGTGTAGAGGAGACCCTGCCTTTGAACATCCAGCCCAGCACAGGCAACCGGGGTGCCAGGAGGAGCTGTGCTTCAGTGCCAATCACTTCCGAAGCAGCTCGAACCCCTTCATAGGCTGCCAGTATCTCTTTCTCAGTTGGGGTATAGCTGGCCTCAGATCCTTTATATCCCCGACTCCAAAAGCCGAGGGGTCGACCTCGAGTCTCCCCTGGAGCTTTCTGCCAGAGGCTCCAGGTAGGACCATTCTCCCCCCCCCACCGGGGCTCTCCCCTTCCCCGCTCCCGGAGGAACGGGGAGGAGGATCGAAAAAGTGCAACTCCCACGGGTTGAGACAAGAACAGTCCAGCAACCAATGTACAACACAAATCACCACCGCTACCACCAACTACAACAATGATAAGGGAAAATAACAAGGGAAGAGAATACGATACCACCGGCCAAGAAAACGAGTCCCACCCGGAAGCCCGTGTCCTTCCAGGTAACTCCCAGTTACCCCCCACCCCGGCCATGACGTGCTGTGGTATGGAATACCTCCCTGGCTAGCCTGGGTCAGGCGCCCCATCTCTGCTTCCTCACAGCTTCCCCTCCTCCCTGGCAGAGCATGAGCCTCACAAAGTCCTTGGTCAGGGTAAACATCACTTAGCAACAACCGAAAACATCGGCTTCACCAACACTGTTCTCAGGCTGGAAGTCAAAACACAGCACTGCACCAGCTAACACAAAGGAAAAACATGACTGCTACTGCTGAGCCCAGGACAGTTACATAGCTGTCATTTTTATATTAAAATATGTGCACAGTATTTTAATTTCTTGTAACTCTACAGAACTGAATAGAGAGCCTGAATCACTGATATTACAGGATTTAGGTAGATAAGCACTGGTATTGCATCAAATGCACCATACTTGAAGAATAATGGGGAGCATATTAAAATATAATACAGTGCAATACCATTAGTAGTGTCTACTAACTATTGTCTCTTCCATTTTTCTCAGGGAATGTGGACAGAAAAGATATTTTCTGTTACTTGGGAACTGCTGCCCTGAAAACCTGCCTTTTGCTTGATGTGGAACTTCTTTTGCAATCCTCAGCATCATTCTGGGATGGAAGAGCCCTGTGAGACACACCTGAGAGTACTCAGAGGCCTTCTGGGCTATGGAACCATGACTTCAGACTTCAGTGGGGAAATGCGATCCTTCACAAGGCAATGCTAGACATTAGCTAGAAGTCATAATTTATTTGAAATACAACTATTTTTGCTGTTTCATATTCTGTTTATTACGGAGCATCCCTAGTCTGGGGGTTGGACACTTGCCCAATTGATCTCAATGAGAATTTGTGCAGTGTAAAAATGATAGTTTATGTAATGTTGCATATGATAAAGGTCCTTAATGAAATCATATTTTTATTGGCAATAAAACATACCCCTCCTGTGTGTAGTAAAGTACTGTACATTCTACAGAGGGTTCTGGCATGGGTTGCTTGGATAGTATTTCTTCACTGACAAGCTGTTCAGACTCCTGCCTCAAAATCCGAAGGGGTAATGTGTGCATTTTGCAACTAAGAAGGTGGTTAATGTTTCTACTGCTTTAAAGACTGTGCGAAACTCAACACATATTTCTTCTGATTGCAGAGCTTTAAGAATCATTTGCTGAGTACAGCACAGCATTACTCAAAGAAAATTTGTTGAGGAATTGGCACTGTTTACAGTGAAGCCAGCAGGGGCGGCAGGTAACATTTAGTTACACATTTAAAAGCCTACATGTTTTGCTATGAACACTCAAATAAGAAAAAAATATCACATTTTATTAATAACACTAATGCCCAGTCTGATTATTGTTCCTCATAGCAGGTGGTATTGCTTGGATCACAAAGCCGTAATCAAAAGGGTATTAAAGCCAGATTGATCATTTTATGAACACTTACTTTTTAAAATTTGCTGTATTTTTACCGTTGTTCAAAATCATCTCACTGCATAATTTCATACAGCCGCAGCTCTTTTCTTAGGCAGTGGATTTTTTTTCTTTATGCATGTATTCCATTCCTTCTAACCAACTTTCTTTCCTCCCTCCCTCCCTCCTCCCATCCCTCTCTTCCTTCCTTCTATAAACAGTGAACAATAACTTAGAACTTAGTTAACTGAAACAATTAATTATTAAAATTAACAAATTTGTAATAAAAATTTACTTCTGAATGCAAGAATATAGTTGAAGAAGCTCAGCACAATGCTGTCAGGGAACAGGGTGGTACTGCCTTTCCTCAGCAGCTTTTTCTACCAGCTTAGAAAGCTGATTTTGATTTTATTTTTCTTTTTGGTTAATCTTCATCCAGATACTTCCATGGTCTAGCTCCCTGCATGGTTATGTAAATGTTAACAACAGTGGAGATGAAGAAGAAGAGACTGTTATCTACTAGAGCGATATCAAAGATACTGGAACTTAGTATTTTGAATGAAACACAGACTGTTCTAAATCAAAATGGCATTAATTTAAGCATGCACACACAAACTTTGCTGAATTTCAGTCCTAAACAAGTCTTTTTGAGGTTCAGAGATTGAAGCTCTAGCCTTTAGACATGCTCAGTTTCATAAAACCAAACCAGCAGTACCCAGATTAACAGCACTCAAATTAACCTGTTTCTAGTTTATGGTGAATTTCCTTCTCAGGTTCTAGCTTTCGGACCCTTCTACCCCTCCAGCTATATCTTAAATCAAAAATCTTTTTAGCTGAAGAATCTTGCTGCTTTATATATTCTGCATATAGTGTACTGCTATTTCTAGCTCATTGTGGAATAGTTATTGCAAGTTGTCTTTCTGGCTAATGTTGTTTTCTGTCTCAGAAATTCCACAGGTAATATTTTTAAGCTCACTAATGATACTTAATGTGTATAACTAAAAAAAAAAGTTTTGAGAAATAAACTATAGCACAAACTGGTTTTAGGGTTTAGAAGCCATGTCTGTTTACTAGGTCAAAACAAAATTAATCTGGAGTTTCTGTACAGTTTGAAAGCAGCACTAAATTAAATGCTATCTTCTCTATCATGCTGCCAGGGCTGCTAAGAAATACAGCATTAGAAATAAGATGCCACAGTAACTCTCTTGCACTTTAATTCCTGCAAGGCTTCTAGCATTTGTTTCTCTAGCACTGTAAGAAGCACAAAGAAGACTTTTGAGAGGGCAAGAGTATAATTTATAACATGCCACTTGACCCGTTCCTCACTAATAAGATCAATTCTACCCTCTCTGATACCTGAATGTCATGGGGCATTAATCTTCACTACTTTCGGTCTTTACACAGTTCCCACCAGGCTTACTGCACGATGGGTTCCTTTAACTTAATGTTTCTTCTCAAATTCATATTGCTCATCCTTTCCATGTTATCCTGCTGAATTATTTCTCTGTCCTTTTTAGAGGTGCATCACAAACTCCAGTGGGCACAATACTGAGTAAATTACCATATTAGTAGTCTACAAATATTCAGATTTTCAAAGCTGATTTTAAATATTGATTATGCTCGTTAATGTGACTAGAAATTGTAATCAGCAGTTTTTATTGGTACCTTTTTCTTTTTCTCTCCAACAAATGAATTTGGGTGAGATTTTATCTTCATCCTCTAAGGAAAACCTCTACAGAATATAAATATTTGTAGGGAAGACATAACAAGAGTTTCTAAATGTCACTATTTTTCCAAATAATATCACACATCAGGAAAGCTGGGGAAACTGAACCCCTGATTTGTATTCACTTCCTGATGTGGCAGTTTGAATGTTTTTCTGGCTTGTGGTGATATCATATTGATGCATGTAAATAAATACTCATCACAGACTGAAAACTTTGGCTTAGGTGGAGCATGGTTGCTCTGAATTGCACAGAGGTGTTTGCCCTGTCATTTCAACATAATATCTTTCTTACATTCAAGAGCTAATGCAAAATAAACAGCGTGACTACAACAGAAAGAATAATTCACAGAATCACAAAACCACAGAACCATTAGGGTTGGAAGGGACCTCTGGAGATCATCCAGTCTGACCCTCTGTAAAGGCAGGGCCACCTAGAGCAGGTTACACAGGAATGCTTCCAGGCAGGTTTTGAATGTCTCTGGAGAGGGAGACTCTACAACCCTCCTGGTCAGCCTGCCCAAGCAGTCTGCCACCCTCAGTGTAAAGAAGTTCTTCCTCCTGTTGAAGTGAAACTTCCTGTGTTTTAGTTTATGGCTATTGCTCCTCGTCTTGTCACTGAGCACCACTGAAAAGGTTCTGGCTCCACCCTCCTAGCACCGAACTTTAAAATATTTAATTGTTTCTTTGTAGATCAGAATCAATTAACTAGTAACTGGGATTAAAAAAAAAAGGGGGGGGGGATGGAGGTGAAATGAAATATCTTGCTTCTAAACACTGCCTGGTATGGAGGGACCCGAAAAAAACAGTTGTGTTGGATTGGAATAACAGAAATATAAAGCTGAAAGTTGTAAGCGCCAAACTAAGCTTGGGAGCTGGGGTTTTGGTATAGAAGGATCTCTAGGAACAGCTGTAATGATCTGTGCCACAAATGACATGATATATGGCATTGTATGCATGAAAAGAATTAGTACTCTACAAGCATGATAAATCCATCTGCTGTCCATCCCGAAGGAAAGAGGTACTTGTATAGTTTCCTCTGTATCACTCCATCCATTTCAGTTGAATTCCAAAGAGCATTAGGGCATGGTAGGTTTCCCAGCCACTTGTACATTCTCTCGTAATTATTTTATGGGAACTTAGTCTTTCTGTTATTAGTTGGAATGTACTTTGTAACGACCCATTGCTCTAGCCTGTCCTAACAGTTCAGAAATAATAGGCAGGAAGTTTATATCTTCTGCAGGTTTTATGACCTTTTTGTTATATTGTTTCCTGCCATTCAGTCATCACTGAGAAGTGAATGGAGATCATTGTTTGCCCATAGACAGGGAAGGGAACTTTGTGTTTCTTTTTAGTTTCACCAGATTTTAGCATGAAGTAATGGATGATGTAATCCTCATAGCATAGTGGGCAAACACTTCCTTGGAATAGGCAGTGCTAATCAATAGCATTGTAACACCCACTTTTTTTCATTGAGGAAAATTATTTATTTGCAATGCAATAGTTTGCTTGTGCTTAAATTTACCTTACTTCTACAAAGCATGTCAATGTCTGTGCATTCTTCTTATAAATGCTATACCAACACCACATTTGACATGTATAACTGTATTTAGCATCATATTTCATTTCAAACCTGTATAACTATGGCATGTTAAAACACTGTGTTGGAAAGGGTTGAGGAATCTTTACATAATCAAGTAGTAACAGTAAATCTAGGTGACCTTTATTCAAAGCCCAAGGAGTGATGTGTTTAGTTACCAGTTACTCCTCTGCCCAATTATTCAGCTTTCCATCTACGATTGTGTCTCCTGGGACTAGCCTTCAACCTTCAACAAAAGCAAGACTTAAACTCACCCTTCTGTATTACCTTGTATGCGCTGCTCTCCTTGGGTATCATCCGTCCCTACTCCTTGCAGTACCACCTGCTGGTCAGCTGTATGTACTAGAAAATGAACACAGGATGGCTCACCCATAGCACTTGCCCTGAACTGGGCTTTTGGGTGATTTTGTCAAGGGAGTGCTTGTTCCTCTCTGTTCTCCTTCCCTGAACTGGTTTAAATGCTTGTGTTACAGTCAGCGAAAGTGCCTCTTATGGACCTGTCTCTCTCCTGGGATCTTAGGGATGTAGGCATGTAGGCTCAGCCAGAGTTGTGCATTTAGTCAAAGGAATCCCCTGTCTTGTCAGACATCTCAACCTTGCTGGGTTTCCAGGCCAAAGACACAGTTAAAGACACAATTAATTTTCCAGTGCTAATAAGTAATGCACAATCATAATGTCACAGTAACATAATGTTACTTAAAATAATGTTACTTAAAATAATGTTACTTAACATAATGTTACTTAACATAATGTTACTGAAACTAAGTTTCTTGAGGCCAGACTAACCTTCTTGCTGCTTTTAGAGGAAAGAAGGCTTATATTCATCATTCGTTCTCTGTGTGTCTCTTCCCTTTCTGAGAAAGCTGGTATAGCATATATCAGATAACTGTTTTAAGTCTTCCTCTCTGTGTAGGTTATGGCCCTATGAACCCAAGACTCGTTATCCACTTAGATAAAAATGATAATGCTAGAACATTTTTAAGGTTTTACAGCTCAAGGTGTTGTCTCTTGAGAGTGAAGTGAGGTAACGAGGATGTTCAGGCTTTCATGCAGTTCACCATTTCCCTAAGATCTTCAAGCTTTACTAATATCTTGAGACAGTAAGACCTCTGGGTTCTTCTAACAGATGTCTGAGGTCAACAGCAAATCCTAATTCAAAGACCATGGCAGAGTTGTATGCAACATTTCCTCTTTTCTTATTCACTGAATTTCTCCATCAAAGGCACATTTCTGTGATTTCTTGAAGATGTAAACACCCAAAAGACGAAGCACGGCTGTTATTAGTCTTTCAAGACTTCTGTAGACTTTTGAAGAAACAAAACTGCAAAATTCATAGCAAGAAATTCATCTAAAGTGTTTCAAAGAACTATGACTAACAGCCTTCAGTAACTGTGTTGGCACTGAACAGACTTCCCAGAATTTCCTCTCTGAGCAAATGGAAGCCTAGAAGAGGAGAAAAACGAGAGGGTCTTGCATAGTGCTTGTACTGAAAGCATTCAGTGATTTTCGAAGGAATTCAGAAAATATAGCTGTAGTGTACGAATAATATTTCTCTTTGCCTGCTGATTATTTTTATCTTGATAGAGTAGGATTTAATCTTTTTTTTGCTGTTTTTTTAACTTGGATTTATGGAAAAACATATATATGTATATGAAAAAATATGTATGTGTAATATATATTTTATTTATATTTATGCATACATGACTATATTTATATACACAGATATATTGGCAAGATTAATCTGCTCAGAGGATTGTTCCATTTTGGATTAAATGGAAGAGGAGCAACTGCTTGGAACCAAATGCAGTTAAAGGAATTACCCAAAAAACTTTCAGAGACTAGGAAAAAGCTACACAATTTCAGTCTAATACATGGTATAATATTGTAATGGCAGTTTTCTCAGTTATTCAGTACCATATAAGGTGCTCTACACTCAAGGATGCTAGTTTTCAAGGACCACTCAGATAATTCGGTTTTCCTGGAGCATGCAGTCTCCATGAGTTTCTCCAAGTTAAAGGCTTTAGCACAGCCTTTTAAATTGCCAGCATTTATCTGCAGGCCACTTTTTGCCTAACTTATGCTGCACCCTCATAATCGTACAGTTGACACAAGTTTTTTTAGAGAGCAAATAGCAACGCTGCATGCCAGCCTTCACTCTGATAAGCTAAATAAATGTCAGGTTGCTTCTTTGGTCAAATCAGTTGTGGAAGTGTCTACCTGTATGCCCCTGAAAGCCGGTGTCACTGGATGTCAGTCACTGTAGAGTGTCATAATGCAAGTGGAAAAGGCAGGAGGATCAACGGGTGCAACAGTTAACTTAGAAGATGCCTCACATGATTTAGAGATTAGTTATCACTTTGCCAACTCCTGATTATTCAGTAGGGTCCTACATAACTAAACACTCAATTTTGGACACTAAAAGCAAATCGTTACCTTTAAAAACATGCCAGCAACAAGTAAACTCCCTCAGCACATATATAAATCACTCCAAACATGGTTTTGGTTTGTTTTTTTTTTTAATGTAGACATTTGCATGTCCATGCAAGCTCTGCTACATGCAAGGAGTACTCTTTTGTCTGTGTTATTCAATAAGAACTGCTGTGAAGGGCAAAGAACAGCAGTTTAGTATTTGATGAAACTAGCATGGCTTGTTAAAATGCTTGTCAGACAAAAGAACTTACATACTCAGAAGAAATAAAAAGTACTTGTTGCTGGCCAGAGCTCAGTTCCATCAGCTAGTGATATTAAAATACAAGGACTAGTTTTCATTTGTTCCTTGAATTCGCTTTATGTAGAAGGACTTTTTAAGGGATACTTGTCTTTTGATTATCAAAATTGCTGACTTAGACTACATTGTTCAATCCTAAAGATTTCAGGTATGCAGTACCTGCATTTCTCACTGAAACTAATTTGCTTTTCTTGTCAGGGTCTTAATTTGAACCCAATTGTCCTCATTTTAATTGGAAAAAAAAAAAAGTCTTCTTCATGGAAGCTTACATGGTTTATTTTCATTTAATAATCAGTTATGCAATTGGTGTTCAGATACAGTTTAACTGGGAAAATTGCAGCATTTTGCCTAAGTGGAATTATTTGAATACTAAAACTGCAGCTTCCTATAAAGCAATCAGTTCCTTGAGGGTACACAAATCCTTGCCTGACCTTTTGAAACAAATTAGCAACAGAATCCCAGGGTTGGTATTTTGATGCAAAGGTTGAAATGAATGCCATCTGTCGGGTATCAGAACAGTTTAATGAAGGCCTCTTTCACATCAGGTGCTCTCTGAGTTCAGGAGGATGCTCTGAGGGCTGTGCTGCAGCAGAGCCTTTGTGCTGCAGTAAAGCTGGACAATTTGCCTACCTCTGACTTAATGAGAAAATCTATCTGGAAGCTGCAAAATACTGCAGCCTCCAATTTTGTCACAATTATGAAAGATCTCCCTGTGATGGCTTGCTGAACAGTGGTAGCAGCTGCTGAGTCTGGTGGCCTGATGGAGGCAAGGCTGCCACAGCTCTGTGCATCTGTGTTCAGCCATAAGCAGGGACAAACAACTGTTCCCATAGACGCACTCTCTCACGTGCATGCACATGGGTCTCAGTTGATCCCAAGGCCCCACAGTCTCTCAGACAGTTGACTGACGCTCTGGTCTGCCCAGCAGCTGACTTGGTCTCTCCAGTCACTGGCATCTTGGACACATAGGCCTCCAGACTCCTGTCACACCCCAGGGACTATCACTAGATACTACCACCACCACCACCCCCAGGACAGAGCCTCTTGCCTGGCAAAATGGCTAGAAACAGGGTTTAGTGAGAGGCTAGGACAGACTGTGCTGGTCACACACAGGGCACAGCCAGGCAAGTGCATGTACCAGCCCCTACTTGCATATGACTGTCCCTTTTTTTCCCCTTATCCTGCTGTTTTCCCACTCGCTCCTCCCCAAACCACTTTGATCTTTCCTTTCTCCATCCTTCCCTGAACACCCTATAAGAAATCCTGTACAATACTGAAATACACTTCCCTTGCCATCCCATGGTGGTCCCCACGCCCCTGGCTCTGACCACCCCTCAGTCTGTCAGGTGATGGGGACCCTCTTGTAAGAAAGCCAACAGGATGCTGAGTTATGCCAGCAAGGGCAACACCAGCAGAAATAAAAATGGCATCATCCTACTCAGTGCTAGTCAGGCCACACCTGGAATATTGTGTTCAGTTTTGGTCTCTGCTGTACAAAAAAGGTGTGGACAGGCTGGAAACGATCCAGAGAGAGGCCACGAAGGTGATTGAAGTGATAGAAAACTGTATAAGGAAAGGCTGAGAGATCTGGGTTTGGTCAGCCCAGAGAAAAGAAGGACCTTATCTCCATGTTTCAGTATTTGAAGGGTGGATACAAAGAAGAGGGAGACTCCCCTTTTACCAGGAGTCACTTGGAAAAGATGAGTGGTGATGGGTACAAGTGACTCCTGTGGAGATTAAAACTAGACACAAGAGGAAATTTATTCACAATGAGAACAATCAACCACTGGAATAATCTCCCTGGGGAAGTGGTGGATTCCCCAGCACTGGACAGTATTCAGATTTGGCTGGATAGGGTGCTGGGACATCTACTCTAGGTCATGGCTTGCCAAGAGAGATTGGGGCAGATAATCCTTGAGGTGTCTTCCAACGTGGTATTAATAATTCTATGATTCTTCTGTGGCTCATGATGATAAGTGTTCCCCTGTCCATGTACTGAGGCTCCACAGGGCAGCCTGGGGCTGTGGGGGTTGTGGGCTCCATTGGTCTGATGAGGTGACAGGGGCTATTTCCTGTGCTGGTGTGCCCCTCTGTTCCTTCTAGTGTGTAGGGACAAGACTTCAGTCATGTAAGCTAACAAGTTATGTCTTTTTTATTAATGAGCCAGACATTTACTACACTATTAGTGAGGGAAGAATCCTCCTGCAGGTATGGTTGGCCCATCTACCCACACCACCTAAGATACATGACTCTGTCTCGTCCTTCAATTACCATACTGCTGATACTGTTGGGTAAGTATGGGGCCAGAAGCTCAAAGTCCTGCCTACCCTGGCATGAGAAGGGTCTGATCACCAACGATTGGACAGTCTTCCCTGAGCCAGAGCCCTCCGTAGAGGTTCGAGACTTTGTCAGACTTTTCTCTGTCTCTTGTTTCCATCCAGTTTGTCAAAACAAACTAATGTCTCCCTTGCTCTACATGAAGTCTAATAAATATAGTGGAGTCTCCAGCCTTCAGAAATTCAAAACCCAACTGGACAATACTGAGCAACCTGTTGTAGGTGACCCTGTTTTGGGCAGAGGGTTGGAAAAGACAATCTCCAAAGGTCCCTTCCTATCTCAGTATGTGATTCTTCAGTGCATAATAGCTTTTTATTTCTGGGGAGAGAATACTCTTTCTTCATGTATTAGGTACAAGTAGAAATACCATATTACCAAAGCAAATTTATTTGTTTATTCTTTGTTTGGTAAAAGGCAAAGAAATTACGACAGTGGATAGAAAGATTTCATACAATTGTATTGATATGACCATCCTCATTATGGAGAAGGTTAACTGATTTCAGACTGGGCTGAGAGAGCTCATCTTGGTGTACCCAGTACTTGAGATGATATCCTCCAATCTAAAACAAAGAACAAAAAGGTTTTGTTGTCTACTCTTCTTACTTATCTAATAAAATGTAATGAATAAAAAGCAAGGGTTTTTTCTTATGTCATCATCCTTTATATCAAAGTATTTGAAAAGTACCCAGTTCTTTTTGCCCCTTTCTCTTCGCGCTGGCTCTGAAACTGAAATTCTTTCAACTGAAGCAGAAATCCTTTGTCAGTTTGAAATTGGAGCATCTAACACAGTAACTGGTATTACATAACTAGTTCCATTTTTATTAAACCATGTCTGTGCCACAACAACTTTGTATAAGCAGTACATAAAAGAGGTTTTGAAACTCAGTTTCAAAAATCAGGTTTTATAAATTTAGTTTTGAAATACCACTTTCACTAACTATAAAGGAATTTCAGACTAAGTCAAGTCAAATCAATTTCAGAAGATAGTCTAAACCCTAGAATACTTCTTTTCTACTATTCGTGGCAGAAAATTTGTGGCTTTGGAAATCCTCTTTCTTGAAGAAGTCTGTGAAAATAAATGCAAAATAAAATCTGTATTTTAAACACTTAAGACAGATTTTCAAGGCTGGTCAATGAATAACCAAACATTTTATGAATGTTCTGTATTTCAGCATATTTCACCAAGACTATCAATAAACAAAGTTAAATTTAAAGTTCCTCGAATGAGAGACCAGAATGCTAATTTTTGTATTTTCATTACATACTGCACTGGAGTCCCTGGGAGAATAAGTACGAACTGGGCATCTGCTGAATTTATGTTACAGCAGCGTGCCTGGGCAATGCTCTCCAGAAAGAGCAAGAGAAAAGGGAAATCTTATATGAATTTGCAGAGAAGTATTTTTATAGCTGTCGATCTTAAAATCAGGTAAAAGATTCGGCATTCTTCAAAAATGGGAAGAATAATTTTTTAAATATACTTATGTTTAAAAAGGAAAGGTAATGGTGAGTTCCTGAATGACCTCAGGAACCATATATTTTTTCAGCTAGAGACACAAAGCTACTTTTTATGTTGCAGGTTTCTAAAAGCTTTCACAAGGACAAACTAGTAATTTTAGCTTGCCATTAGTTACGCAGGTACATAGCAATGCTGGATGGGAGGAGCTTTGTGCCATCCTTGGACACTTGCTTGAACATTTTCTGAGCTGCTCTCTACACAGTGCATTTCTGAAGGGGAAAAAAAATGTATTCTTTGCCTATTAAATTCATCCTTGTGCACTGTGCAGAACAGAACTGCTTCTTTTGTTAGTGAATGGCTCTTCAGACTGCCTTCCTCCCCCCTCCCCCCCAAAACCCCCAAAATCAAGATATATGAATACTTTCTCTAAGGAACAATGACAAAGCAAAAGACAAATATGCTTATCTGAATGGCTGACTGTTCCATATCAGTGACATTACTGTACATAACAATGTGCACGTGCATGAGGACAGGCTGCAAAGCTGGGTCCCTGGACTGTATGCTATCTGTATTTCCTGTATCAGACTGTCATCTAGTTAATGAAGAATTAATTTGACAAAAATTTCATGTTCTTATTCAGTTCAAGATCAAGTGAAAGCCTAAGGCAGCTTTAGTTTAGCACAAGAGACTTAAATTGGAAGTTAGTTATCAAAGCTAAGAAAGATATGTTCCAGATGCAACACAACAAAATTTGTGTCTGCCAAAGCTGGGGGAAGTGCCTGAACTCACAAGGGTGGATTGAATTTCCCCACCTTGAGAGGCTTTGGATTTCTCCAGCTGCCCTGCACACAAAAATTGGATGCTTAAGTCTGCCTTGTTTAAGGTGAGTTTCAGACCTTCAGTCAGTAAGAAGCTGCTTCAGTAGGGCAAGCGAGGACACCTCTGCTGGAGCCAAGCCCGTGGGGGCTGAGACCAGCACTAGGTCTGGGGAAGCACCCTGATCTGGCCATGTGAAATGCCGTGCTGCTGTCATGCTGTTTCACAAGGAAGCTGTCCGCTCTTCTACCTCAGGCTTCAAACTGGATTACCCCAAAATTTCCCTTCAGTACTTCCCTCTTGCTCCTGGGAATGACTGCTGAAATTCACAGAGATCTAGCATGGAACGTGTCATGTTGTGGAAATGTCTTCCAGTAAATTGCAGGTTTTAGTTCATCTGAATTCTGAATAATCACTCAGAGTATCTTCTTTCAAAAGCAGTATTTATTTTTTCATCAAGGTAAGACACATTACATACTGCATAAAGTAAAAAATACTGCTAGGAAAGCTGCATTTAACTGAGATAACAAAAAATGTATATAGATTGCACTTAAGAAAGTAGGCTCCATCCCAGAAGAATACAGTAAATAAGAAGCTAGTGAGTGGTTTGAAACTAGGAATCTTTCTGAACTTCCATTGAAAAGGTATTTATTTTGGGGGGGGGGAACAGGTTCCAATTCCACCAGTAAAATGAATCAGATTAGTTTCTTTAATAACTTTGCTTTTTATGTTAAAATAGTATGCAAACAACATAATTACATAGACAAAAAAGAGAACAAAGTTATGCAAAAGAAATCTTTGCAATTTCTGATAATAAATAAAAAGGAAACAATTTGCTAATATTTGGTTTCACCTGCAGCTCAGGGCTTGGATTTTGGGGAGTTTTAGTTCGTTCACATGTGTGTTATCCTCCCCCACTGCAACATAAAGCCCATCCTTGACTCTCCTGCACATGCAGTCTGTATGGCAGGCAGCAGCATGAAGCAGTGAATGGTTCCCTTCATTATGAAGTGTCCCAGTAAAATTTTGTGACAAATTTAGTCTATATTTAAGAAAATGAACTCAAGCAAGAGGATAAACCCTATTATATCAATCTCTTTACAGCTGCATTTTCTGCTGGACCCTGGTATCTACTGCTGCCTGTATCCAATGCAGTTAGCTAAACTATTAGTTGTTCAGTCTTTAAAATGAGTATTCATACCATCTACCTTTGTGTATCTCACTTAGATGCCCAAATCAGTGTTCTGATCTTGCTACATAATCAAAAGAGAGAAAGAAAACTTGCCACACTAGGTGTGGGCTAAGGCACACTTTGGAAGAGCCTCTTTCTCCCAGTTGCCTGCAGCAGTAACTCAGGCTTACAGAAAAGGCCGGATCTCCCAAATTAGGAGGTGTAAATACCCCTCTCAACACATGGCTATTGGGGTGAAGAATGGGTAAGCAGGCAGAGGCTCATGGGAGATGCCAGGCACAGCTGATGCCTGGTGCACGCTCTTCCCCTGGCAGGTGGGAATTAAAGGACCACTCAAAGCACAAAACCATATGAAACTGATTTTTCCCACAACCATTGCTAACTACAAGGGCAGAGTGCTTAGGCATAATCTGGGCATAATTCAGTCAAGAATATACATTGGAGTGCACTGTCTCAAACCCAATCAATAATGCCAAGGTTTCACATGCAAATTTCTTCCAAAATTATCTAAAAATTATGGAAGGGCTGGGTCAATCTGGTTATTAAGCTAGTGACAGAAAAAGAATGAAGTCTCCATTAAACAGTCCTGAACTATGAAATGAAGCTGGCAATCTCTGGTTACAGTGCTGTTCTTTTAATGTGAATTGCTTTGAAAAATGATGAATCACTTCCCAAGTCAGCATTCAGGAACATCTTTAAATAGACATCTGGGAGCCAGAGGGGAAAAATTAATATAAATAATAAAACCCCCACACTTTTTGAATCTCAAAGGTTAAAGTACAGGAAAGAAAGAAACACAACATTTCTAAGGGATGTTTCAGTAAAGTTTTGCTAAAATTGTTAAAGAGCACTTATACTTGAGCTGTTAAAGAGGGAAAGGCAGAATATTAGGGCACTTTCGTAAAAAAAATCGTAGATTGCTAACACTTACTGGCTTGAAGGCTTTCAATATTATATTATAGCACATGCCAGTTTCCACGAATTATAACACACTACTGTCAACCTACTTCACTGTTTAGGAGACAGAAACACAAGAGGCAACAGAAACAAGATGAACTGATGCAGTCTGTGACTGCTATTAAATATAAGACCTCAGCCATTAAATATGCTGCCCCTGCTACATTCATGATCAAAACTCCAATTCTTCGCCAGGCTTAAATCTGTCTGTATTTTACACTTTTGGAGCAGCATGTAAAAACTTTTAAAGCTAGTTTAGAAGGATATTTTTTTCCCTTTTTCAGCTAGAGCACTTTCATAATATTTTAAAAGGCATAGGAAGCTATGCTGTAGCTTTTAAAGTGCTTATTTTATTATGAGGTGGTGTTTAATAATATTCTTGTAGAAGTTATTAAATGATGCACATTTTCCATGACAGACAGACATTGCTTAATGTGCCTCAGCAAAATGCAATCAAAAAAGAAATTCACTGTCAACAGTTTAACCATGGCAATACACAGATTTGAAATAAGACAACTAACCTCAGATAACTAAGATTAATGCATATATGACAAAGTTATAATAATCCATATTTAAAACAAACAAACCAATCCCAAACCAAATAACGATAATTAAATCTCAAGCACAGTTTTGTTTCCCAATATTACAACTGCAAAACAAATCAATATTTTCAACAAACAAGTGCCCTATCTTCATTGCCTGTGTGGGGAAACACGATACTCCTTGAACTGCATTGAGGAGTATGCAAGGGGAGGGTTGTCTCTCCCTTTTTTTTTATGTAGAAGGGGCTTCTCCTGGGCAACTGTGGGCAGCTCTGGGCAATGGGCAGGAGTCCAGTCCAGGTAGGTAGAGACAAGAATCAGCCCCAGTCCACAGGGATTTACCTGGGGACTTGGTGGGAGCCCCATCTTGCAGAAGTGATGGGTGATGGCTCCCACGGAGCCACTATGGCAAAAGTACCAGCCTCCACACGCCCTTACCAGCACCAATGTCCTGGCTTATGCAAAGCATCTACTAATTTCAAGACATGATTTGCTCAAGTGCAAAAAGTAAGATTTGATTTTATCGGTGTGTTATTTTATGTAGTGATGGACTTCCTATGCTACATCTCACTCTGTTGGGCCAGAATGCTGGGAAGTTCCCTCTCAGGGTGGAAGAAGCCATTTTACACTCATACAGGCCCAAATTCTGTCTTCATTTATACCCACAAAAGCCTACTGACCACCAGGAGAGCTAGGCAGGTAGAAATGGCAGCAGAATTTGAGAGTAGGAACTGGTGAGTGAGAAACAGAAACACAACACTATTTCATTGCCAGCTACCACAAATACCTAACTGGTGTTTAATTTCAGTGGGCATTGCATGCCTAAGGACTGGAAATGAGCTTTGAAAATCTCAACCTTCAGAATCTAGATACAGATAACCATAATCCTATTGTCTTGGATGCTGATACATAAAAATCTATGATATACCTGTTTGGCTGCCATGGCACTAATCAGCAAAGCTATGCTGAAACATAGCAATCATTTTTGCTAATTGCAAAAGGCAGGCTAGTAGCAAAGTTCAAATGATTAGTGAGTAAAGGTCCTCAGAGCAATCCTGCTTAAAAGTAAACATCTGGTAAGCTGCAATTAGTGTGTCTTGGTTTTTTTTTTTCTTTTCTTTATTTTTTATCGGGGTGGTCTTGAACTGCAGATACAATCACAACGCTCATGGTGATCCAGCTGTATATCTACTAAGGCCATGTTGTTCCTGGTTCTGCCTTTTCTTCTGGGATGGCCAGCCTCAGGGACGAATTTCAGCACCTGAGAGGATCAACAGAAATGCACTGGTTAGAAAACACTGTTAGATTTGAGGATGAGAGTGTTGGGGCCCTCAGGGCCCCAACAGCCCTTAATAACCCTAACCAGCATTAATTTGGACACATTTTTTGTTTTACTTCCAGCTTTTTCTTTCTACTCTGTGACATCCTGCTGCACTGTTTGTCCTGGAGCTTTGACAGATTGGATTATTTCCTACATCAGGTGTCTTCAGATCATGCAGTTCCCTAACCATGTCCAGAGTTGCTCCTTTGCATGCAAATTATCAAGCATGTTTCCTTTGGCTCGTACTTGTAGTCTCATACATATTTGAATTGCTTTGCTCCCTCTCTCACTTGTATAATGTTTCTGCTCTGAAGAACAAGGAACACTTTTAAATGCAATTTGAAATTTCTGAAGCACATATCATTAGAATTGGACCAAAACTGAAATGACTGTGTGAGGCAGAAGGAGATGTATGGAGCTTGTTCAAAATATGTGCCAGATCTTATTGTGTTTCTCTGAAATCTGACTTTTGTTGGCTTATCCTACAAATCTCTGACTCAATTCAAATTATTTCTTAAGAATTTACTGTGAAAAAAAAGACAAAACCTCAACTAATCAAAAAATTGTTTCCTAGGGAAATATACATCATATAAAAGGTTTCTATTGCAACAAAAAGAATCCTATTTGGGTATATAGAAGAAAATACTAAAAGTGGTTAAACACTGGAGCAGATTGCCCTAAGAAAATGCAGAAACCCTGAGGACAGTCAAAATTAAAAAGACAAGGCCCCAGCAACTTCTTCTAAGTTCAAATTACTCCCTCCTCTGAATGGGAGATTGAGCTAGATGAACCCGAGGGCTACCTTCCAACCCATATCACTTTATGAATCTGATTCCCTGAAAATGATTCAGTGGTTCTAAAATGGCTTTTTGGTTATAGGAAAACAGAAACATCCTATCTAATCTTCTGTGACAGTATAAGTATGGAACTAGACACAGCTGGCTGAAACAGCACAGACTGGAAAGAGCTGAGGAAGATGGCAGTTTGCAGGGGTAAGTTTTGCAAGCCCACCGTTGGAGGTTAAGTTGCTGTGAAAGAGTGCATACCTCCACTAGCATGGTGGTGCATATTGAGGGGGGTAATTTGCTGTTTCATTAGTTTGCTGTTGATGGGCCTACAGTAATTTAAGAAAAGAGATATTAATTTCTACTTTCTGCCCTGAAGCTCAAATACTAGTTTGGATTAGGTAAAACAAATGAGTTAAGACTAAGAACACTAACTCTCACACAGCATTTTTCTTCCCAAATCTCACAGCACATTGCACAGAACGATATGCATCATTGTCAAACTTATATAGAAGGGGAATCTGAAACTGATTTGCTCAAGGCAACATACCAGTAGAAAAACTACCAGTGACATTATATGGGCCTTTCCCTTCTGAAATTACTTATTTACTGATGGGGAGCAGAACAAGACAATTTCAAACATTGACTGAGTCAATATATGCAAGAAATCCTGATGGACACCAGGACAACTCACTGTACAATGTCATCAAAAAAAAACAGAGGAACTGAACCCAATCAGGTTGCTGCAATTATTACAGAGCTGAAAATAGACTGGATCTTCAAAGATACTTTTTTAAAGAAAATATACTTTTAAAATCAGGTACAGCTGCTGCTGCTGAGCCCATGATAAAATTCTTTATTTAAAGAAGTCTTTCATCAAAACCTGGCAAATTCAGGTGATTGTCACTTTGGGTACGTAGGTCTGCTTTTTTTTTCAATTGAGAGCGAATGAAAGTATGCAATGGGATGAGAGCAAAGATGTGGGCTGTATTTAAGCTAACAGACCTCCTGACAGCTTGCAGATTTTCCCTGTGTTTTATGTTTAGAAACATGAGCACAGTATATAGGCTTTGCTGATAAGAGTAGAAAAATGAATTTGCAGGCACTTCCCCAGACAAGATGGAAAAACAGTGTTTGAACACAGCTGAAATTATAGAACCGTAAGATCACCGAGATTGGGAATGACCTTTAAGGCCCCCAACAGTGGGCCAACAAGGCCAACTGTTAATTTAGCAGTGCCAGGTCCACCACTAAACCATGTCCCTAAGTACCATGTTTAAATGGCTTTTAAATACACACAGGTGATTCCACCACTTCTCTGGGCAGCCTGTTCAAGTGCCTGACAACCCTTTCAGGAAAGAAATTTTACCTAATATCTTGCCTAAACCTTCCCTGGTGCAAATTTCTTCTGTCACCTGTTACTTGGCAGAAGAGACCAACACCCGCCTCGCTATAACTTCCTTTCAGGTAATTGTAGACAGTGATAAGGTCTCCCCTGAGTTTCTCTTCTTCAGACTAAACAACCCCAGTTCTCTCAGCCGTTCTTCATCAGACTTGTGCTCCAGACCCTTCATCAGCTTCCTTGCCTTTGTCTGGACGTGCTCCAGTACCTCCATGTCTTTCCTGTAGTGAGGGGCCCAGAACTAAACACAGGATTTGAGGTGCAGCCTCACCAGTGCTGAGAACAGGGGGATGATCACTTTCTTGGTCCTGCTGGCCACAGAAATATCAGAAATAGTTCTGATACAGGTCAGAATGCTGTTGGCCTTCTTGGCTGCCTGGGCACAAGCTGGCTTATGTTCATTTGGCTGTCAACCAACACCCCCAGGGTCCTTTTTCTCTGGGATCTTCTCAGCCACTCTGCCTCAATCCTGTAGTGTTGCATGCGGTTGTTGTGACTCAAATGCAGGACCCAGCACTGAGCTTTGTTGAACCTTATGCATTTGGCCACATTCCATCAATCCAGCCTGTCCAGATCCCTCTGTAGAGCTTTAATAGATGATCACAGAACTGATGTTCAAAGCTCTCCACCTAGTTTCCATCTAATAGTTTTAGTTCCAGCTAAATACAAGGGAATTGAAAAGAATCAGAAAGTAAGGCCATTTCTTGTGACTAGAGTAGCTGAAAGAAAACTCTTTATTCTGAAAATAGCTTATGTTTATTCATCACACGGTCAGGTCCTTGGAAGGTGAGGAACTACTGAATTAATGAAAACAGTTCAAAGAAATTTTGTTCAGAAATTTTATTGCTTCTTTTTTGATGGGATCAGTAGCAGATCGAAAATATGGATGTGAAGAAGATCTGGAATGCTCAGAAGGTTTGTTTTACGTGGGCAAAAAAGAGTAACTTTGCAGTTTTCAAATTAAAGGAGCAACATCTGTCACTACCAACCAGAATGTGGTGCCTTGGTTGTTCAAATCATTGCCTCACAAAGAGTACCCAACTACAGCCATATCCCCCCCATCAAACACTGAATTAATTATAGTCATAAAAGCATTAAAGTAATTAAAAAAGAAAAAGACTAAATACTTAGCTTTTGAGCTGGATTTGGTAGTGCAAAATAGTTACAGGTAGTGCAAAAAAAGGTATCAGGGCCTTGTAGCATTTACTGTGCAAAGAGGTCCATAGAAGTGCACCAATATGCTGGATGGCATTTTACTCTGTAGATGTGCCTGAGCATCTGAGAGGTTTTGAGGTGAAGTGACTGTGACTACTGCATAATTTTCCTTGGGGATGGTGGTGAAGAAAACATAAATAAATGCTTACATGGGCTTCCCTGACAAGAATCTTGCACATTGGTCGTGCATTGAATGTGCATGCCAGCTTCTGAAACACTCTTTAAATGAGAGAGAAAAGCCATCACAAAAAATAGCATCTAGAAGCTGAAGCCAGAAAAACTCAAAACGGAGTTAGGGCACACTTGTTTCAGGCTCACTCATTGCTTGGACAGCCCTTCAAGGAACCGTGGCTGCCTTTCCAGAAGGTATACAGCAGAATTCTGGGTCTTGCTTTGGGGCAGAAGGGTACTCTTCAGGGGCCTCTGGAACACAGACAGCCCCTCTAATCTCAGCAAATCTGCAAGAGCACTTCATGATCAGGGGTCTGGAGAGCAGAGCAGCAATGACTGCAGGGAAAGGACCCAGATGGAGATAACCTGTTCACCCTGAACCAAAGCTGGTATTTCTCCAGTAGAAGCAGAAATAAAGAGGTGACTCCAGAGAACAAGTCACCTCAAACACCCATCTCTGGTGGTGCTAGCTCTGATAATTAGGAAAGGAGCCTAAAGGCTGGACTTGCAGCTTTAGATGGGTAGAGTTGGATGAGGTGAACCACTCCCTCGAGTACTCACTGATGTCCCTTGCCATATGTCATTTACCTTTGAACTCAGAAAATATTTAGCCATGACAGTCCATGATTGATGATTTCTGCTTTAATAAGAAGCAAGGAGTAAACCCAGTAACACTTTCAAAAATCATAATAACAAAGGGGTATCCGGTTGCTCATATCCATTTCTTCCTTATTATCATTTACTTATTAGGAGCAATAATAACATTATTTGTTAAATTCCTGACCAGCAGTTTAAACACCAATAGAAATCTCAAGTCCCATTTAAAAACTACCTTTTAGGCTTTTTTTAAATAATTATTAACTTAAGAAGACAGTAGATAGTCAATAACATGACTATGGCTTAGCAAATTTCTGGTTAGCTTCATATTCCAGTGACAGAGGATGGAGAGAAACTCTGGATGCTATTTTAGATAGTGAAACTTGTACTTTGCAGAAGTTATTTTAAAATCCTGCTATGCAGCATTATCTAATCTCCTTCTGCTCATCTAAAAATACCATCGTTCTAGCATGCAAAACAAATTATATTTGTCTGAGATTCATGAAAGAGGAAGCATCAAAAGTGCAAAATGTTCAACACAGATCCAAATTCTGATAAAGATGAAAAACCTTACTCTGCAGTTTTTGGAAGTTATTTAATCCAAAGGTCACACACAGTTTAGCTGTGCTCTGAGCGTAAGAAACCAAGCATTATGGGAACGTGGTTCATAATTTAGCATAAGGACTTTTATTTCAGTAGTAACATAGCCTAAAATAATGACACAGACCCTAAACTGTATTCTTTCTTACTAGCTATAATTATAGGCTATCAGGACAAAAAAAAGTTTGCTGATCAGTGGTAGAATTCAAAGTAAAGGATTATTAAATGTAAATGGGATTATTGATTAAATTTTCTTTTATTTGTATGAATAAGAAACACTTGATTTTAACAGAGGAAAGATAAGAAAAAAATTAATTGGCTTAAAATTCAGGCATCTGAAACAGTCACTAAAGCTATGATGCTTTTGATATATGTGGCATCGAGACTCTCACTTTTGATGATCTTGTCATACATTATGGCTCCAGCTATTGCTTTTTTGACCAGACGCAAGGGTTTCCCCTTCCCAAATTGCCACTCTGCCCAGACACATATTGCAGGATGTCTCACTTGCTTAACTGCCAGATGTCATCCAAAGAGCTTTAATTTTAGTAAAAAATGAACCTTTTCTCTTTCACTGCACTTCTGTGCTCTCTGTGCTCATCCTGTGACCTAGCAGTTGTTTAGGACTCAGTTTCCTTGTATTTGCATTCCAAATAAATCCCATTGCTGTTTCTTATATAGTATTTCTATCCATTAATTTTTTTGTCAGTGTAATTCTGTGCCTTTATTACCATAACAACGTTTTATTTCCTTTATACATGTGCTATCAGCTCCAAGACATACAAAATCAGACCATATTCCTTGCAGACTGGTTTGATAATGCTTGCTTTACTTAAACTCTTAGCAAATTTCCCTTTTTGTATCAGCAGCATTTATATGATTTTCATCCAGTTATCTTATATTTCCCTGTGACAGGGTGAGAATTATTGTCTGTTCTCTCAGGTGCCTCCTTAAGGTTTGCTTCCCATTTCTCGGAAAAGAGGAAAAAAGACCAAACCCAACAACAACAGCAACAACAAAAAAAGTCTCCACAGCACTGCTATCTCTTTCAGGGCAGCAAGAGGCTATATGATGTAGCCATCCTAACAGTAAGCTAGACCTTGTCATTGACAATTAATTGCATGTATGTCCTTGTGAAGGCACCAGACAAGTTCCAGTCAAAATGGGAGACGCGTAACATTTAAAAAACGGTTGAAATTCTATTGAATGCTTCTATTCACCATAAAGAAAGTGAAAAATGCATCAGTCTTTACAGGAAGAACAAGTAGGTAAAAGATGCAATCACTTTCACCACTTGCTTTTTTCTTTATGTGCCTGTTAGCTGTGCTGCTCAGCACTGTGTTTGTGGAGGTTTATACACTCTGACAAATTCTGGTTGCTACCTTAAGAGCATTTATTCCTCATGAAACTCATTTCACATCTCATCAGTTACAGCAATGAGATGGGGAAACTGATTTCTTGTTTCTTGGAGGTATGTGCATGTTAGGTTGATGGCACAGCCACAGCCTGAGCTGAACTGAGTCCTGGCTTCAGCTCCCCCACACCTCCTTTGGGCTGGGTGTTACCCAGGTTTAGAGTTTCATTCTCTTTAAAAACAGACTTCAGGCATTTCCAAAGAAAAGCATTGCAATGGAAAACACACTTTCATTTCATCTCCCCTTTAGCAAGTTGGACAACAGTAGATGTGAACATTTGATTAAGGTGTGCTGCAGCCATTTTGATGTATTGCTTTGTCAGTCATTCTCTTTCATGAGCCCTGCTACATAACTCAGTATCACTTATGGTAGACTGTGCTGAGATGGATTTTGAGACACTGCCAGCACTTGGCCTGTTTGGCTTGTGGGGTTCGTGACACTATGTGATAAGTCATGAGTATCTGTGCATGAGCTGTGATCTCAAGCAAACCCAGAAGCCGTGGAAAAATCACACAGCACCACAAAAGCTCCCCCTCCCATAAAACTGTTTACTCAAGTTATGAACCCATTTACTTCTGGAATCTGCTGAGTGTTTTGGCAAAGTTATGGCAAACTTCGAGGTCACAGAAAAGACCCGAGATCTCATTACTAGACTTCCCAGCGAAATAAAGAAAAAGATACCTCTTACCATGGCATTCTCATTTTCCCATTTTCCCTGCTGTTGCATTACTTCTTACAATTGGACATCGAAGGAAAGAGCTGTACAGTCTGTTCAGGGAACAGGAACAGCACTCACAGCTTGGGGAAATTAAAGGCTACACGTGACAGCTATTAGTCCTGAGATACTAGGAGGGAGTGCTTGGTGGTGAGTACAGTGTGAGGCTTTGAACAGGAACTAGGGAGGAACTAAAAAATATTAAGAGCATAAGGAGAAGATAACCTTGAAATTTCGGGACTAGGAGCCTCTCTCTCAACAAACACTCTAAGCATTAGTGTCCCAACAGCTGCTGGCATGCAGCTACTCTAGCACTGCAAGGCACTGACCACAAAGTGGTCGAAAGGCTTCAAAAAGGAGCTTACTACTTCTGGAAAATTTGCCTGCCTGTCTTTCTCATCCAGAAATATTCAGTCACTCAGAAATGCCAGACAACTTCTAAGTGATTCCCAGTTGCATTTTTACTGTTTAGGACAAGCACATTAATGTGCAAGACAAACTACTCTGTTGGGTCTGGGAGCTCAGTAGATAAAGCTCCAGGATAGCAGTTAGGCAAAATCAGCCTGGCAAGAGAAGTGGTCTGGGGTCTACAAGATTCAGTTTCAGCTGCTACAAACACTTTCTTTGCTCCACTACCTTACATTTCCTTCTGGTGTCTTTTGCAAGTAAATCAATGAAATTGAGACTTGTGTTTGAATCTTTCCTACATGCTCCTGCGGCAGAAGGCAGAGATTTTTAACCAAATTAACAACAGTGAGGCCTTCATAAAGTATGAAGCTCTATCCTTCATTATGCAACTAAGTATTTTTTGGTTACCGTTAGTGTATTTCAAATTGGCTTCAAAAAGTGTAAACCAACTCCATGGTTTTAAACCTGGCATGTTGAAATGCCCCTCCTCAGTGCCTTTACTGGAAGGCATTTAAATAAAATTAGTGTTAATTGCCTAAGGATGATAAAGAATAAAACTGATTAGCTGTGTGTGGCTAATAATAATAATAATAATAAAGTAGAAAATATTTTGGACTAAAATTAATGGACACATCTTTAGTATGTCATATGTGAATTTAACTGCATGACTTCCACTCATGTTAATGGGAGCCACTTGGCTAAATTTCTGCTCAGTGAGCTATTAATTCATCCCTAAGGGATTAAGCTTAAATTTAAACTTACAAAAGCTATTTAATGTTAAAGCTGAAACACTGTTTTGAATTCATAGGGTTTTCAGAGAACAAAGGAGTAATGAAATAAATTAGCAGTGATGTATTAGTTGAATATTGGATTTTCTGAATTTAGTGTTTAATTTGTGGTGGTCAAAAGTCATGACACCCTGGATCTGACCAATACCTGGTCAGTGTAATATCCTGGTGCCCCAGCACCACATGCTCCCAAACATAGAATAGAAAAATAAGTGCTTGATAACTTGATAATGTTTATAATATTTTTTTTTTTTCTGGCTACTGTCAATAGTTGGCTTGATACAGATGTGACCAATGATTCTTTAGTTTATATTTTACTTCCAGTTCTCTCAGAATCCTTCTGAATTATGTGCCACTCATATTTAAGGGTTGAAATATATAAATGAGTTTCCTTTCAATCTCTCTTGCTCTTTTCTATCATTCACTGTGTCCTAATTCCCATTTTTTTCTAAATTAAATTATCCAAAACTTTTGAGCCACTTTCCTTACATATGTTTTTGATGTATATCTTCTCCCATATTTTCCTTGATGAGTTTTTTCTGTTTCTATACATATTTTCTGCTCCTGCCTGTATCCTTCTAAGCATCGGTGGTCAAAACCCAGTATAAGTACCCCACCAATTTAAGCGTGCCATCATATTTGTGTTACTTCCTGTTCACCTTTATTTCTGCAGAAGACTGTCACTTCCTTTTTTCCTATCATCACTGCACTAAACAACTATTTTCCTGAAGATCTTCACAGTGATTCATTATTCAGCTTTTACTTCAACTTTCACCCTTTATTTCTCCCTCCTCTCCTCACACATGCAGTGTTACATGAATAGTTTAGACTACTCATCCTAACGTCTGCTGCTTTTCTAAACTGCATTTAGAAGTAGTTACATAGGCCTTCTGAAGTCCCTCATAGCCTTCTCTGCTGTTACAAGTGTATTATCTCCTGTGCTAGCTGTCATTTTTGCCACCTCTCTGTTCACCTCTCTCCAGATTGTTCATACATGAAACAGCACTTAATCTGTGTGCTAGAGGCACCCACAGATAGCCACTTCCTATGTAGAAAATTTTGCATTTCTTCAACCTCTTTGCTCATTATCTCTTAACCATCTTCTAATCCATGTCTGATCTTGCCTGATTGCTCTCTGAAGGAAATGCCAGGTCTTTTAGCATTCTTGTACAGTGTTGTTCTCTACAAATATTTATTCATACATAAGGCATTCTGAGTTCATTTTATCAGTTCATAGTCATCTAAGTGGTTTATACTATTAATTTTTTTCTAATTAACTTTTCTACCACTGAGATAAGACTTTCTGCTCTGTAATTACCAGGGTCATCTGCTTCATCTTGTTTAAAATTAGATAAACTATTAACTATTCTGTAGTTGTAGCTGATGCTGTATTCTGCAGTTAATTGTGCTAAAAAAAATCTCTTCCCTTGGAAAAGAGTAACCACATGCTCACAGCAAGGCAAAGGTTTGACCTTCAATGGCCATCTGCTATTGCAGCCCTAGTGTCTCCCAAGTTAATGCCTTTAAAGTTAATTTTCACTTAAGCCAAGTGGTAAATCAGGTTCTTGTAAGAGATATATGTTAGAAATTAAGTCAGAGTGGCATGCAGCCTCCTACTTTCAGACAATTGAAAAGATAATATCAAGTAACTTTCCTAGATATGTTCACTTTGGTAAACATTGCTCACACTGGTTCTGAAAATACTGATTTAGAGGCAAGAAGATAAAAAGCTGTTTCCTTGTTTCTTTCCTCTCTAAATGTATTCTGAATGGGTGAAAAATATATCACAGAATCATAGAATCAATGGTTTGGGTTGGAAGGGACCTCAAAGGTCATCTATTTCCAACCCCCTGCCATAGGCAGCAACACCTTCCACCAGGCCAGGTTGCTCAAATACATGTCCAACATGGCCTTGAACACTTCAGAGATGAGACATCCACAACTTCTCTGCCAACCTGTTCCAGTGTCTCACTGCCTTCACAGTAGAGTTTCTTCCTCATATCTAATCTAAATCTGCCCTCTTTCAGTTTAAAGCCATTCCCCCTTGTCCTGTCACTACATGCTGTTGTAAATACTATAAGGGACTTTGCTCTTATGCAAACATAAAGTCTTTTAAAAAAATGCTGACTGGGAAAGAATCTAAGGCTGAAAGATTCAGCTGCTTCCTACAGGTAATAAATCTGGAGGGAAAAGAGTTTACAAGTGACTTAGCTGTCATTTCCAAGCATGGTTTAAGATGATGTAGCATACACATGGAAAGGTGGCAAAAGTTCTCTCAAAATTCTTCTAAATCAACTTATCCATAAATACCTGTTAACATTCCTGTCTGACATATATATAATCTCTTTCCACTCTGCTCATTCACTACTTCCAAGTACAATTTGCTCAGTGATGTTGAGGCATCAAAGATGCTAATATTAAACTTACTTAAAATCAGGGTTTCCTGCCATACATGGCTCTGAGAAAAGCCTCCAGCAAACACGCAAGCAATAAATACCCAAAAGAAGTACCAAAGAAAATAAAAAGAGTGAAAATACCTCATGATATTTTTTCACCGTTTTCCCTGACATGCACATGCAGGATTTCCAGTTTGAAGTCCCGCAGCCACAGTTTCCTCCACAGCGCTGGACAAGGAGGCATCGGGGGAAGAAAACGACATTTGTCAGCTTCAGTTCCTCCCTTAAATTGACAGAGTAGTTTCTCGGAGTGCAGCTGTAACGTTTCACATCATCATTCAACCTATCCAGGTCAACTGCAATGCAAAAGAAGTTTCATTAGTAAGGTCTGAGTGGGACATTCTTCTGATTTGAACCACTCCCCAGGCAGTCAGTAAAACAAGTGGTGTGACACTAGTTGGAAAATTTGTGAAATATAGCAGTGATTTCCAAACAGACAGACATAAACCCACCAATTTTAAATCATTAAAGGTGGCCATCCAGGCTCTCATCCTGTGCCCACTGACTCCCATAGCAGAGATCACACTGACTATAAAGGTGAAGGGAAGGCTTGCCTGAAATATTGGCCTGAAAGCTGAAGGCTGGTTATTTTATTTGCTTTGTCACTGATCTGTTGGATCCTTGGGTAAGACATTTTCTCCCTGTTACTCTTTTCCCTCCTCTGCTTATACCTGGCTTACTTGGATGATGAGCTTTTTTTTTTGTTATTATAGGCATAACTCCTTTTGCCTAACTGCTGGCATTCAAAAGGGAATACTTTAAACAAGGCTATTGCTGAGCTTATTAGAGAAAGGTCTTTGGACAGTGATTCATCTCTTCCTCACAAGGGCATTTAGGACAGGTGGCATGACTTGCTTTCTAAAGTTGCCTGTCTGTATTGTTTATGAATAGAGTCTAGATAACTCTCTTTTAGATGGTCAAATCAATCTAAGCAATATTAATTCCAGCTGGTAAATGTTACTACAATAGGCATACAGATAAATACAATTAAAACTAATGAACTTCATTGAATGCCAGTAGTTGGTTGATGTTTAAACGCCTGGTATTCTCTGTGAGATATGTCATGTAAACAAGTAGTAAAGACAACCATAAAAATAACTTGTAGACTAACAACTGTGAGTTTAAGTGCTGTTTCTAGCTTTAGCTTGTAAACCTAAAACAAAATAAAAACCCCCATCCATATTTTCCATAATTGTAACACAGATAAAAGTAACAAATTTAATGGCTTTCATTTCTCTAGAAGTTTTCAGAGTTCTTTTTCTCTCCTTTTCTGCTTTCTTCTTTTCCTTATGATTCTGTCCACCAACTAAGCGTTCAAAAGCTCAGGAATTCAATCAGGACTGGAGGACATGTCAACTGGTGTTGCATTCCCACCCTCATTTGCTAATAGAAATATCATCAGGAAAATAGGAACTGTTTAAATGAGAAATGAGATAATGATGTAATGTAGGTGAACATATATTTTCATGGGCATGTTTAATAGGTCAAAACCTTTTCTGGTCCTGATGGTACATACGCATTTGTTTTACGATAAGCATGTGAAAAACTTCCACAAAGATACCTCTGTGACTCAGTCCTTGTCAACATCACAAAGTAAACTGTGGAAAAAGCTGTGATTTGTAAATATCATGCACCTTTACATTCTGGCCTGGAGATAGTCACAAGGCAGATATGCAAGATGCAACTCGTAAATGTCACAAGTGCTATTACAGAAAATCATAGCAGCTTCACTTTTCTCGCAAGGTGTTAGTCAATGGAAATTTAGCAGATAAATTGTGATTTTATAGCAATTGTGATACATCTTACCATGAAATCTCAGTGGCTCTCTGCAGAGAGCTAGCATCTCTTCAAAAGAGGTATATATCATCCTCCTGATAGAAGCACAAAATCAATGGGGCTGCTGGTATACTCACGCACTGGGAGAAAAATACACTCCAAATGTCTACAGCCAAGACTTACAAGTCCAGAGAATATTGATTTCGTTGTTTTAACAGATGATATTTTCTTGTCTACTACCATTCTCCAAAGCCAACCCTTCTCACTGCAGGGTCTCAGGCTAATTCTTCTCACAGGGAAGTGTTTCCCTCTATTCTAAATGTTCTCATCGGGACTTTTGCCATCATCTTTGCTTGCCAATATACCAAAGAGGTATCTGGCTACTATTCATTTTAGCCAGTTGACGTGAAAGGAAAATTAACCAATGTAAAAAGAGGGCAGATAATTTTGTGTCTTCATGATTAATTAAAATTCTTGAGAGGAAAGCCTGGATCATCCACACTCATGCAGCAGTCCATAGGAATGGATACTGATATGAGCAGGCTCCTATCAGGACAGGCTGAACAAGGACTAGGATGGCATCTGCTGTTGGTGCCTCTCTATACAGTTAGAATAAAATTCCTAAAGGCTTAAGTCAGCCTTAATTCAGCTGAAGTAATGTAGGTAACAAGGCTTCCAGTAACAAGCTGGTAATTAAAGAGGGCCCAAACACAGGTCACATGAACTGACTGACATCTATGTCCAGGAGATGTCCAAGGGACTGAATAAAATTTGATTTATCACAGATGAAATTTCCCCTCTGCCTCAACAGTCCCCCTTCCTGCATTGAGCTGATACCTATTATCACTGATGCATTATCAACACAGAAATGAGTCTGTAATAAGACTGGCAGAGAGGGAAAGCATCAGCATTCAGAGAGCCAGGGTGGGGGGGCTTTCCTGCAGACACCATATTATATTCATCACAGTGTTACAAATATTAGCTTCAGTACTTGAGCTACTTCATTTAAATGGCAAGGGGTGACCTGGCAAAGGGCTTTCACTGGAGGGAAGGCTTTGTTCACTAGCCTTCAAAAGCCTCATTTTGTTGACTTTCAGAAGTCTTTGCAAGGTCTCTTAAGACTGTAGCTGAGTCAGTACTGTGGAGAGCTGTTGACTTGCTTGAAGCATAGGAGGGAATAACCAGATAATTAGGGTAATTTTTTTTCCTATGCAGTATGAAGGAATCAGTTGTTTTCAGTGAGGGCTCAAAATTTTCTCTGGATGCATTCTTAAGGAATTCTGTAATCAACTGGTAGCAAAATACATTTTATTTAGTGTATTTTAATATGTTGAACTATATTTGAAAAATCTATGGGAAATTTTCCAGTGGAAAATTGCATGAATTCTCCTTGGTGTCTTCTCAAGACATTCTGATCCTGACTTATTAGCATTTTTGGGGATCCCATATCTCAAAGTTATCAGTTGAGGTATGAATTCTCTGCACTTTGTCACATCTTAGGTATCAGAGTCTAGGCTGGAATGGACAAATACAATAGCAGAAAGGTCTTATTTTAGTGATTTTGAAATAATAAAAATAACTTCAAGCAGTGGAAGAAAGGCTAAATAAGGGGTTTAAGAGATACACAAGTCATTCTCCATAAAAAATCATACGGACATAAACAACTACACTCTTTTTGACTCTGGTCTACAGAAACCCACTGCTTGGTGGGACAAGGTGAGCACACAATGTCTTCTGTGAACAGGGCATACTATACTTTGATAGCATCAGACTGATACACAAGAACACTTTCGAATGCCTAATTAGCTTTAGACCATGGTTTGCAGTGCCCTAACAAAAGAACACAGTTTGCTCTGAACAACTCTCTGCTGAAAGCTTCAATATGCGTTTTTCCCTGTCTTGGGATTGTGTTACTGTCTGGAGCCAGTCCATTTCCTCATATAACAATGAGATTTTACAGTACAGTCAGTTTTATGCATCACTTCACTGCTGTAACTAAAATGTAATCGAGCCTGTGTGATTGGTGTGAAATCCTACGGCTTTTCTTATAAGGACTGAAACTACTGGAGCCCTTAATTTAAAACTAGAACTAAAAGGTTCTCTAGACTAGATGCAAATAATTTTGAAGTGTTATTACAGAATGTCTGCATCAGATTTCAATTTAAAGGCAAGGCAGACATGAAAAAATACACTGGAGCAGTAATTTGGAAAGTTGGGGTGCACTGTTTGTCCCCTCCTCCCTCTTAAGTCCTATGTCTACATGCATACCCATTTCACATAGTACTATGGCATGTGCTTGCCTTGAAACATTGATCTTAATCAGAGGAAAGGACTGATATCAGGGATTGCAGCTAATACCAAGTTTTATTTAAGAAGGGACAGCCTTAAAGATTCCAGAGAAACCCTGTGCTGCTGGTCACTGATTAATTTTAAAAAGACAGGCAGTCTGCTAGGGTTTCTTTTAACAGTTCATTATTCCAAGTTCATACATGGCCCTAACATTGCTGTATCTGAATATTTCACTATTTTTTTTCATGCATCAGCCACAGACCAGAGCTGAGGTGTAAGACATGGTAGCCACCTTGCCACAGTATTCCTATACCACATGTCAAGGTCATCTACAAGGCAGGCAAGAAGGATTCAGGCAGCCTAGCCTCATCCCAGCATAAGATAAAGGGGCAAATTCTCCTGAAAGCAACATTCAGGCACATGAACGACAAGAGGGTGACTGGAAACAGCCAGAATATATTTACCAAGGGCAAATCATGATGGACCTGCCTGAGATTCTGCTATAATGAGATAACTCTTTTGGTGGATGAGGTGAAATCAGCGGTCATCTGCTGGGTCATCTGCTGATTTTTGGCAGTGATCCATAGCATCCTTGCAGCCAAACTGCTGAGATATAATGGGATAGGTGGACTACAAATTTGGCAGATAACCAGAAGGCCTTAGAAGCTTGAGCAAAATGCCCAGCAATTCCAAATACAGCTGGTGGCTGGTTACTAGCATGCTCCCCAGTCAGTAATGCTGGGATATACACTGCTGAAGATCTTCAGTAATGATCAGAACAATGGAATTATATGAACCCTCAGCAAGTTTGTCAGCGACATCACATTGAGGGAATTCGTCCATGTGCTGTAGGGCTGCCATTCAGAAGGATCTCAGCAGTCTGTATAAATGTGCTGGCAAGAACCTCATCAGGTTCAGTGATGGCAAATGGAAATTCCTGTGCCTGACATGGAATAACCCCATGCATCAGTCCAGACTGGGGACACACTGATTAAGCAGAAGCTTTGCAAAAAAAAAAGCTTTAGCATCCTGGTAAACAGCAGGTTGAACATGAGTCAGCTGTCTGCCTTGCAGTGACACAGGCTGCATGCTGAGCTGCATCAGGAAGAATTTGGCAGCAGGTTGAGGGAGATGAATACTCATGTTCATTCAGCTCTTGTGAACCTGCATCTGCAGTACTTTGTGCAGTTTTGAGTCCCCTCCAGCAGAAGAGGATGAACAAACTAGGCGTTCAATAACAGGTGACCATGATGGTTAAAATGCTGATCCAAAACAGCCACAGTGAGGCCTAGAGAACCATATTTGTTTAGTCTGGAAAGAAGACTAGAGGGGGTTCTAATAATTGTCTTTGGCTGTCTAGAAGGTGCTACTGGGAGCATGGAGTCTCTTCTTGAATGTGCACAGCAAAAATACAAGGGAAAAAAACAGAAGTTGCAGCAAGGAACATTTCAGTGATCTCTAAGAAAAACTAATCACCATGAGGTAGTCTAACACTGGGACAAATTTATCCAACAGCTTGTGGAATCACTTACCCCTGTTCATATTTTGTGCATCAGCAAGGGATGGAACTGTAGTGTGGTTGGAGTATTGTGTGTCAAGTGGGGATCCAGAGCTCATCATCTGTTTTCATGTGTGGTTTAGTTTATAACAAAGGTTGTGCTGCTGTTTTAATTTTGACTTTCGGGTTTAAAAAATTCCTCCTATAAAGCATGGCATTTCACAGAGAATTATGAATACATTGAACTCTTTCTCCCCAGCATTCACTTTCCACTAGCATGAACTTGTGTGTCAGGGCTGTGACAGGTAGAGCAAAGACATTCATTCAGAGCAGTGCTGTAGCTGATTGAAGCTATGGTGTGGTTGAACTTGAATTGGAAAATGCAATCTTGTACATACAATAAACAGTTACATCTTCCACTGGGTAAATCACCTAAATGCACTGGCACTGATGAAATTATTCTCCATAGTAAATGTTGACCAAACACTGTGGCCTTTAGTCTTCAACACATACAGTTAAAGGTTTTCACTGTTCCACTGCACATACTTAATGATACCACAATAAGTACTTTGTTAAATCTACCTGAAAACTTTGGTAGATATCCAAGTCTTTCTCTTGGGAGCTGGGGAAAAGATGCTGCAGTTTGGATTTACTACAGAATCACAATGCCAAAACAAACCTCGTCAATACAGCAACTATTATTTTAGAGGATGAGAGATCAGAATTGCAGTGGGATAATAACTGTCCACGTAAAACATGGTTCACAATATATAGGCCTATTATAGACTGGCAAACCAATTATTAGCTGTGGTATGGGTCAAGTAGCAAAAGCAGGCCAAACTATGAGTGTCACAAGTGGATGCAGCTTCATTGAAATCAATGGGATTGAACAGCTTATTCCAGCAATAAATAACTTGCTGCAAGTTTCACTAGCATTTTAAAAAAAGAGTCTAATAAGAAAAGCTTTCACTGCAGTGACCAACAGGAATGTCACATAAACCATGAGGGAAAATCACATTTGTTGCAGAAGGGGAAGAGTACAGGTACAGATATGAGTTAGATGATTGTAAAATGAATGGATGTGTGTAGTTTGCATGCAATAGACAAATTGGCTCCCAGATGAAGATGAGTGGAAGAAATACCCTACTTTTTTAAGCATGGGGAATACTTTGCAGGTATTTGGGAAGGTACCTATAATATTCACATTTCCTGTGAATAAGCAGGCATTCAGCATTTGTGATGCCTGCACATTCTATCTGGTGCACTGAAACTTGCTGGCAGCCATCCCAGAACCTTTCAAGGAAGAGTACATGAATGTTTGCAGTAATTTATTGGCCACTGTTTGCAGCCCCCCTGAGAAATTACATTCCTGAGTTAAACTTTTAACTTCTTGCTAGACCACTGTAAGTAGTGACAATTAAAAACTATTGTTAAGGACATGGCGAAACTTGCCTGATCTTGGGAACCTGTTTGGACAGCAGAAACATTCCATGCAGATTTCTGGTCTCATCTTGCTACTCCCCTTCTAGAGAGCAGTGTGGCTATGCCAGCAAGTGTCTATTTATTTAACCTGTAAAGCTGTCATTGCAGACAGATGTTATTGCGAGAATGTCCCACCTGATTAATTTCCTCTGATAGCCAAAGGCTTCATGCATACTATTTCCAGAAAAGAAAATGAGCACAGAGGCATGTGTAATCTTGTTAATGACAAGAATGTATCTATCTGCAGCTGCTCCTGCTCCCCAAATTTATTCATAAAAAAAGCCCAAACAAAACCACACAAATACAAAATCAATAAAAAACAAAACAAAACAAAACCACAAACCCTGAAAAATAAACAACCTTCCAAAAAACACCCAAACCAACAAATAAAAACCCCCTCAAAAGCCACAAAACAATAACAACAAAAAACAACAAACCCCCATTCTTTTTATAAAGATGATCCCTTTCTCTAGGTACTACCCCCTCGACATTTCTGTGAAGAGAAACAGTGAAATTTCTCTTTGCTTTCTTCATTTGTAGACAACTCATTTCACAGGCAGAGAACTTTCAAAACCCGTATTTTTCAGTTCAAGGTAAAACTTCAGAATGACCAACAGAAGATAAATACAAGCAAGCATGTGGGAAAAGTTAGATGTTTAATTGATGGTTGAAACTGTTTAGAACAGTATCTCTGAGGAGTTCTAATATTGTCAAGCAGATACATCGGTGCTTTCAAAAATTTAAATTATAAGATCAAAAGTTTTCCTTTTAACACTTCTGAATATACCTTATGACTCTGTAAAAGAATATAAATCTAGAAGTTAAACAAAATTATAGATGTTGGCTGTTTTTTATATCTACCTATGTTCTTGCTTAGAACAGTATTAAATAACCTAATAGCCAGTGATATAGAGATGTTTTATATTTGTAACAACCAAATTACTATGACACTGAGATGAGCTACAACATATTACAGCAATGCAAAAGGAATTATTTTAAAGTATATACTTTATTTGGTATGACCTGCTTTTTTCCTAAGAGCCTAGGATGAGCTTAAGGCTGAATATTCACTTTCAGAATGCAGCAATGGATAGCAAAACTTTTTGAGTATATTTACCACTGCTGCAAAGGGTAAAACATCTACTTGTCATATTTTCATGAAGGAGGAGTATACTGTAGTTCGTAGTTTACACAAGGCAGCTCATTCCAGGATTTTGAAAATGTGCATGTGTGTCTTCCCCTTTTCTGTCCTTTTCTGCCTGTCTGAAGCGGTTAACAGCAAACCCCATTGAACATATGTAGAATTAAATTTCAGACTTCATGTGGTTAAGAGCAAGACACACCTGATACCAATATCTCACTTCAGTAGTGTAAATAGAAAGAAATGCATTTAACTCAATAGAGCTGCATCAGTGCTGTAGAGGTGTGAGATCAGATTCTGTAGATGGAATGGAGTTATCACATATACACAGACTTAATCAACACACTTTTCATCTTTAAGGTTCTTGCAGGAGGTATTCAGGGATTGATCTATCTGTGATGGAAGGGAGTAAAGAAGATGGAGCCAGAATCTTCTTTCAAAGGACAAGAAGTGATGGACTCAACTTGTAACATAGGAAAACCTATTTAAATGTTTAAAAGAAAACAAAGACCCCTCCTTTGTTTGGAGGGTGGTCAGACACAGGCTGTCCAGAGAGGTTGTGTATCCTCCATTCTTGGATATATGCAAAACCTGACTAGATATGGTCCAGAGCAACCTGTTAATGGTGACCCTTCCTTAAGCTGGGTGGGTGGACTATGTAAACATCTGAGATGCCGTCTCACTCTGTCTATAATGTGATTCTGAATTTCAGTTGTGCTAAAACACCGTGCTTCTTATTTCCTTACCCTGATCCTTACCTTTATAGATGATTGATTGCCAAATTAGGAAAACTTAACATTTAAATATCATTTATCATAGAATCATAGAATCGTTAGGGTTGGAAAGGACCTTAAGATCATCTAGTTCCACCCCCCCTGCCGTGGGCAGGAACACCTTACGCTAAATCATATCACCCAAGGCCTCGTCCAACCTGGTCTTGAACGCTGCCAGGGATGGAGCATTCACAACCTCCCTGGGCAACCTATTCCAGTGCCTCACCACCCTAACAGGAAAGAATTTCCTTCTTATATCCAACCTAAACTTCCCCTGTTTAAGTTTTAACCCGTTACCCCTTGTCCTGTCACTACAGTCCCTAATGAAGAGTCCCTCTCCAGCATCCCTATAGGCCCCCTTCAGATACTGGAAGGCTGCTATGAGGTCTCCCCGCAGCCTTCTCTTCTCCAGGCTGAACAGACCCAACTTTCTCAGCCTGTCTTCATACAGGAGGTGCTCCAGTCCCCTGATCATCCTCGTGGCCCTTCTCTGGACTTGTTCCAACAGTTCCATGTCCTTTTTATGTTGAGGACACCAGAACTGCACACAATACTCCAGGTGAGGTCTCACGAGAGCAGAGTAGAGGGGCAGGATCACCTCCTTTGACCTGCTGGTCATGCTTCTTTTGATGCAGCCCAGGATATGGTTGGCTTTCTGGGCTGCAAGCACACACTGCCTGCTCATGTTCATTTTCTCATCAACCAACACCCCCAGGTCCTTCTCCGCAGGGCTGCTCTGAATCTCTTCTCTGCCCAACCTGTAGCTTATACCTTTTATTAGAATTGGCATTCAGCAACACTACCTCTTAAGCTCAATTTTGTGGCATAATTTGGTACATGAAGAGAGTTATATAGGAGCGAAATCATTAGAGATCCATTTACACTACATATATGACATGTTCTGAAAACTCTGTGAAAGACAGGCAGAGATTACATCAAATTGTTGTTATCTGCCTCAGTGCTGTTCCAACTAGGGATAAAAAATGAAACCCAAGCTAGAAGCAGAAACAGATAGATATCTGAAATAAATGATGATATAATCTGTTGCTCTCTTTGCTGCAAGGTTGTCCTATTGCCTATAAACATCCCTCAGAGATCCAGTGTCTGTGTTTAAAATCCACCAAGCATTTCTAATATAAGGACTTGTTAAAGCTATTCCCCACTCCTGACATCATTCAAGAATAAGCGTTTAATCTTGCCAGAAGTTTACGACTAAGTAAAAATTCGTAACTGAATTTTTTTAAGTATCTGATTGTGGTGAGGTGCTTTTGTCCAGAGAGCTGCTAACAGTCAGGGAATTTTGCCTGTAGTTTGAAGACAAGAGAAAAACTATTTTACAACTTTTTTTCTTATTTCTGTAATCAAAACAATAATCAAAAAAACCCTATTAAAATAAATCAAGTGTTACAATAATAACTGGAAAACTCTTTATGTTTTTTACACTGCTTTGTTATGCAAGACGATGAATTACATTTACACTAAATGGAGAAAACGTTATGCATCTGAATTTCTGAGCACTACTAGATCAGATTAGTAACTCTAGCCTACATAGTCTGAACTAATAAAACAGCAAATGCTATTTCCCATATATTTCGTCATTTAAATATATGGAGTACTAGGCCAAATGTGATCTGAGAGTCAAACGAAATCCGAAGAGCAGAACCAGTACAGTATTGAGGTTTCTAATCAGCTTCTATTAAAATCAAATCAGACCCTTTATTTTGTTTGTATATGTGTCTGTCGATGTCAAATCCAGCCTGGGAATAAGGGACACACAGAACATGTTTCACAGACCCCTAAATGAGGTCAAATTGATGTCAGAAGTGATGCAGTGGCAGTTACATGACATTTTTCACAAAATGTGCTGTGTCATGGATGTGCCACAAAGGTACAGAATGAAAAGGTTCAGTTTTCACTGGAGGGGTACTCAGGGCTATATTGCAGATTCCTTTGAAGTGCTGAGCCTAAAACCAAAGATGGCCAAAGTGCCTTGGAAACCTTACACCAAGCTGGCTGCACATCTAACAATATATTGTATGTGCCTGAGATCCTTCTACTGCACAGAGGTCAACATCCATGGGACAGCCCATATCCCTACCATTTATCTCTTAGTCTTTAATACAAGGTGGCCGGTGCAAACTATCACCAAGAATGGCAGCTGGCTTGTGCCAGCTCCTGTTTCAGGTCCAGCAATGACCTGAGGTAATGACATTTGGCCTAGAAATAAGCAGAGACCAGGCCAGATAATTTAGCAATATGGTGATTGGATTTCAAGTCCTGAGAACACTCCTCAACGCCATTTTCCCTAATACAGATGCAATTTACATATCTCTTTTAAGATCAAAAGCTTATCATTTAATAGCAAGTAAATTTCATAGAATTAAAATCCTCTCTCCCTGCCCAGCACATGCTTAACATAGGGAGGATGGGAATTAAGATGTAAATAAATGTTAAATTTCACAGAATCAGAACTGTGATTTGGGCATTATAATTCTAAAGTTGTAAAGAAGAATGCATATGAATATATAACTTGGAAGACAATACTAACAGGAGAACTCACTCATATCAAATATTTCACTCCAGAGCTCCTGTGGAGACTACAGTAATTGTCATCTCAGGGAACCCTAACAGACCTCCTAGATCTGTTCTTGCACTTAAAGGGAAATTTCATCAGGCCCTTCAGCCCATGGTTACCCCAGAGCATGACATACTTCTAAATAGTGTTTCTTTATCATTATGAGTTTGTACTTATACCTTAACATCCCTTAGCTTTACCATTTGGTGGATGATTTGACCTAACAGAAGGAAACAAGAAACATAACCCAGAATGTGCGCTTTGCTCAATTACAAAGATGTTAAACCATAATAATGTTCCCTGCCAACATAATGAAAACCAGTGAGATGCTCACATCCTGAAAAAACAGCTGCACATACAGGTGTCTGCACCAGATGCTTCCCTAAGCACAATGTGATAAAAATTATTATTCCTCACTCAACAGAGAATGATCCCTAAGCAGGGTATTTAAGGAAAGATGATAGTGCAGGTAATTAGGAGCCCCATGTCTTACACACAAAGCATTGTTTAAGAGGGTGAAGCTGAGAACCATCTGTCCTTTACACATGGGCTTATGTTTTTATTTGTGAATTCATCATAACGATGGGCAGTTTTCAGCCTGATTTCTCAGGCGAGTTCTTAGTCAGAAAATGATTAAGGATTAAATAGCTTATCCCTGATTTTAATACCCTTGATGTTTTATTGTCACACTTGCCCTGTGACTCCAACAGGAACATGGGCACAAGAATCTAATAACTGCCCAAAGGACATTTCTATGAAGAGTGAAAGAATATCCTGGTCTTGCCCCAAATCATGTATACAGTGTCTTTTCCTACCTTTTGACTTCCTGTCATGGTAGCTCCTGCCTCGATAATGGTGGCCACTCTCTGTGTACAAATTCTCAAGATCTTCTTGCCAGGAGTCCGGGTTAAAGTGTTTGAGCAGATCCTCCACTGTGTCAAATGCAGCAATGGTCTGATCCAGTGCTTCTGCCGTGAGGGTAGGATCAGTCACTGATGGAGAGGGATAGGATACCCCCTAAGAGTGACATACATCTCAGTGTACTTGGAATAAATTATAACACCACTTAAAACAATTCAAAGCAGTTACTGAGAAAATCATTATTGACTGAAACAGCTATTTTGGGCCATCTTTTGAAGTCCTTAGGTGAGCCATGCTGTGTTATATCTGTGTTTTCTTTTTGTAAGGAGAAAATTCACCAAGGAACTTCCAAACAAGTCCTAGAGGAGATGCAGGGAATGGAAGCACTGCCACTGTTGGTCTGTCAACATGCACACCCACTCCTCAAAGGAGATAATGGTTTGCACATACACAAAGATGTAATGGAAATATCTTTGGAAACCACTATGGTAGCCATGATCAAAGACCAGAAGTGCCTTCACAGCTCTGCCAGCTTTGTTAGCAAATCCATAACAGGCAGAGGAGAAACCACAGCAGAGAAAGACAAAGGCAGCAAGTCCACTAGATCTCCCTCCTTTCCTTGGTCAGTTTGGATGACAAATTTGGCTTGGTTAAAGACTTGAAAAGATGGCCTTTTATTCCCAAGAATTAAATGTATTATGAAACACTGATTAATGTCAATTCTCCCACCTTATTACAAAAAATATAAGTTACTAAGCAAATGAGAAAAAGTGTGATATTTGGATCTCAGTGGTGTAACAATGAATGCTGTGATTGCCACCACAGTTGTATCCTTACAGTTATATCACAATACCGAATGGAATATTATTTTCCACCAAGAAGGGCCAAGTACCATTTTCTGAGTGCGTTTGGCTCCCACTGAACTAGTGGCACAACTTGAATTTGTCAGAAAGATTGCAGCACTTTCATTTTACTGGAGAGGACTTCAAACATTTTTAATAATCATCAGTTAGAATCACAATATTCACTACCCTGATATCACTTTTTCCTCTGTCCAAGCATAAGGCCTAATAGTATGTGTAAAATACATGCAAGTAAGCTATTAATGCAGATCTGTTTCTCTCTGAAGGACCACAATCAAAATACCTGATTTTGTCCAAGCAGAAGCATAAAAAAGAGCAGGACTTGTTTGAATTTTGGTCTTGTGAGTAAAAGCAGTGGGGGAAAAAACCCTAGAAATCCTCTTATCTTATTAAAACCCATCTTTGAAGTAAAGTGGCAGAAACATGCCATTTAAAATTAAATATTTTTTCCCCAAAAAATGCATATGTTAAGCTATTGATCTTTGTGATCAACTTTACTCAGCTGGGTAGTAATGGAAATGTCAACTCATCCAAGTAAAGTTACTTACTTTTTTGCAGGATTGTGTCCTTCAAAGCTTACTAAATCGTTTTAAAGTATATATGTCTTTTAAAACAAACCAGCTGTCTGTAATGGTAAGCTATATCACAGAAGTAACAGCCCTTGATATTTTACTGCATATGCTTACTGAAAGTATGGACTGTTCAAATTATAAAAAAAAAAACAAAGAGAAGAAACAGAAAACAATACTTTGGTCAATAAAGCATAGCTGTTCTTTACTGCTTCTCATGAACAGCACAAGAAGTTTTAGAGGGCCCACTTGCGACTGCAATGCCTCTACGATACAGAGCTAAATAAGACACAGTGCAGATGGCTGTAAAAATTCATGACCCACTAAAAGGGAAAGCATACCTCAAACCATCTCTCCAGACTCTCTAAGTGTCTTGGAGTAGAGACTGTCAGAGAGACAGGAGCTCAAAGAGTTGAAAAGCTCACACCAGCCAAGAGAACACAGCGTTGTTGCCTAAAAAAAATGCTGCAGGAGACACTGTGCTGTGCTAATGCACTCTTTGAGGTTACAAAAGAAAAATGAACCCAAATGTTATTGCTTACTGAGGAGAGCTCCGTGGAGCTCATGGCTCATCTGTGACTGCAACCCAACAGGGAAATGTCAGGCCCCGATTGCCTTTCAAAAATAAGTGAGATGGTGCAAGGATGCTCAAGAGACAGCAGCAGAAAAATCAGGCCATAGGTGTGTGGCTGGGATGATGCAAGAGGTTTTTTTTTCACATGTTCAACTATGCATTTAATTACAGAACTGCAGGTCAGGCTGTGAATTTGCAGGGCATTTCAAACTAAAACAGGCAGCAGGGATTCCCCATTTTCTTTTCATACAAAAACTTCTACTCAAGAGATTTGTGCTGCCTCATTCACACACAGAAGAAGGCTTAACTTTTTTCTCAGTGACAGTCTAGTCAAGAGGAATTATTTCAACAGCTCACATAACCTACTGGCAGTGACACCATGTGACAGGCCCAAAAGCAACTTCAAAGCTGCCAAACCAGCTGGCTCTCTTCTGTCCTGCCAAGAATGAGGCACTAGCTTTAGAAGAGCTTGTGCTCATCATAATCTGGCTTCCAAGACTGAATCCAGAAAAAGGGCAAGAGGAGTAGTGAAATGCAAGAAGCATTGAAGAGCAAACATTTTCCACATTATGTACCTCTTGTACATTTCTTAAAAGCACTGAAAGTATTTTCAGTTTCATGGGAAACAAAGGGGTTATTTTTGTGGGAGGGGGTTGCCAGTGCTCTTACCCTTGATTTCTCTTCCCCCATTCTTTTCCATTTCCTGTCTGTACTGTGAGGTTGACAGACAGTTCAACGTATATCACACCTGTTTGTTGGTCATAACATTACTTCACAGGTAATGGAAATTAACCTAACAAGGAGTAAATTTTATTTCCTTTTTTTTTTTTTCCTGTGTTTGCCATGCTGGGTTATGGGCAAAAGTATTAGTTTTAGCTTTCTGAGGGAAAAAAAAAACAACAAAAAAAACAAGTACAAAATATGACTCTGTGATATGACCACAGACAAGAAATAATTTGCTCCCTCTAAAGTTTTCATTCTGAGAGTTGTACCCAGATACTAAAATGAGTCTTTGGGTTCCCTGTAGGTTTGAGCAGCAAAACTGCCACGCAAACTGAGCTATCAGCAGAAGAGTATGTCAGCGTGTTGGCAGGTCTGTGTTTGTCCTTCTGCTCCTCAGGACCATGGCAGAATTCCTGAATTTTTCTGTCCTGAAGAATTTGGATGTTCTCATACTTTTTTCATTGTGCCTTTGGGAAAAATCACTCAACCTCTCTACCTTATTGTACCTGAGGATAAGAAAAGGCTCATGGGTGCAATGGATGTGCAGTAGAAGAAGATATGTTTTATTGGATAGGGGACAGCATAGGAAAACCAATGAAATTGGAGTTTACTTCTGGTTTAGCTGCAGGTTTCCAAGTGACTTTGGGCATTGGCTGGTTACCTGTAATATTTGTACTGAACTACCCTACCTGTAACACATTAACAATTTTTCAGTAACAAACAGATGTGAAAGATAAATGAGCTTTTATATATATGTGTGTGTATATATATATATATATATATGAAAAAAATAATGGATTATTGTTTGGTGTATTGTGCATCTTACAGTGTAAAGGATGATAACTAACATGGTGTTTACCATATACTTCATCTCATTTTCATACTTACCTGATGAGGGAGCCCTAGGCTTACATTTTCAAATACCACCCTACCATATTTTTAAACAAAACGTTCTAGATTTTCTTTTCCAGCCCAATATTAGAATGAAAATTGAGTTTATGTCTCTCAATAACATGTTGTTTTACCATCTTGTACTTGGCATATCCAGTAGATCTCAGCCCTGCTAACATTACTACTCAGGACTTTCAACACAATTAGTTTAAGGCTATAAATGAATTGTATCATGAAGTGCAACTGTTATTTGCAAGCTCAAGGGTAAACACAAGTGAGATTGGATTAACCTCTTCTAATTTTGGCAATACAGAATCTTCTCTCTACTTGCTGCCTGGCTTGCACATTAGTCGGTAGAATTTGCCATTATTTCATTTACTGCTCCTCCACTGGCAAGTCCTGGCAGTTACTGTAACAAAGGTGCTACCACTAAATCCTCTTCTATGAATGCTCAAAACATTGGTCTCAAGTCTGCTTTGAGCACTGACCCTTGTCTCATGTGTTTTAAGAGGCACTTACAAGAGCTGTGACATGGTTCTGACCAGCAAGCAGAGCACATATGAATTATGAATTCTGATGCTACACTGACATTCCCCAGCATTTATCTTTACTTTGGAAATGAAAGAGGGGAAAATTTCTGCCCAGTGACACAAATCAAATGTAATAAAGAGTAAAGTAAAATTTTATACCAGATTACTTGTTTTCCTGATTTCTTTCAAACTTTTTTTTTCCTAAGTTGCATTTCACTGATGAATAAGATACTTCAGATATAATACTTCGCTACAAACACTTAAAAACCCCCATAGAATCATAGAATAGTTTGGGTTGAAAGGGACTTTCAAAGGTCATCTTGTCCAACCCCCTTGAAATGAGCAGGGGCATCTTCAACTATATCAGGTTGCTCATTATTGACAATGAAAAGCTAGAATCATCTTCCTGCCAGTCTGTTTTAATATAGTCTTCTATTCAGGTTAAGACATTTTACAGTTGAAAAATGTAAGTTTATATCTTGTATTTTCATCTTGGCAGCATGAGTTTGAAAGCAAGAAATGTTTCCCAGTAGCTATCTCATGTGGTTACAACAGCTGAAGGAATATCCTCAGTATTTTCTCCTTAAAAACACACTGGTTGAGTTGGATAAATACTTATTTCATCCGTCCTCTGCCAAAGGTGAATACATGGTTCCTCTGTACAGGTGCCATTTAGTGAGTGGGATTCCTATCACCCCATCCATGGGCAAAATAGTAACAAATTACTTACTGAGACAGAGCTTGTGACTGACTCCCAGTTGGTTTCTGAGGCTGCATGCTGGAAATCATCCTAAGGGGAAAAACCCACAGGAAAAATCACCATTAAGGTAATGTCCTAAATTAACTGCAGAACCTAAAAAGTCTTTCAGCATTCATTATCTGTCATCTTTTTCAACCTTGTTTAATGCAAGAGCCCTCGCTATGTGCCATTTCTAAATAATACTAGTTCCATTCAGGCTCCTCCCTTTTCACTGTTTGTAAACTAGCTCTTTCTGAGCTTGCTGAGGCAAAAATAGGTATTATTATTATTTATAATATATGTTCCTTTGCATAGCAAGACCTAATTTGGTCAAGACCATTACATTCATCTTCCATCAGAAATATTAAATACCACCTCTGTATGTCTACATACAGGTATTAATGCTGTTCCTCAAACTGATCCATTCTGGAAAGAATGTGGATGTGATAATACTCTGGTACTATTTAGACAACATGAAAATCAGGACAATCTAAGCCATTTGAAATGTAGTCCTAACATCAGTGTACTGCCACTGGTGGCCTTACTGAACAGAACTTGCTTATCTGTGCAGAGCACTGAATAGCACTATGTCCTTTGCATAAAAAAAAACAGCCACAGTACGTTTACATTGGAAGTGTCATCACACAAAACCTGTGGGCATTCATGATTAATTGGAGCACAGGGATGGGATTCATCTCATCTGCCTTTGGAAATCTACACAGCAAAAATCTAAGCTAGTCACCCTTGTTTCCATTTATGGTCAACTGAAACTAGCATTTCCAGGGTGCAAGTCATAGAATCACAGAATCATAGAATAGTTAGGGTGGGAAAGGACCTTAAGATCAACTAGTTCCAACCCCCCTGCCATTTAGAAGCTTAATTTGGGATGACATTGCATTCTAAAAATGTTTTTTTTCTCTCCATTGTCTACAGAGGGAGTCTGAGAGGACTAGCTTAGACACAGATATTAAAAATGTAGATGTTTACATGTGGTCACCTGAATCTGAATCCACTTATCTGACCAGTGATAAGCAATCATTGCTTAAATAACGAAGTAGCCATTTCTTTAATCTTTTGGCACTTCTACTCATTTCCAACTGGAATAATTAAACAACTAAAAATGGAAAAAAAAGCAATATTACAGAATGGTTATTTAACAGACACATGCAGTGAATAGCTAATGATTGGCATGCAGGTAATGAACGTGGACTGAAATGACAGCTTACCAAATTTTTATTTTTAATAACAGAATTTATAATGAAAGCACTTAAAATGGATCAGTGCCTGGGCTCACCATTCTACACTGACTATGCATTTTTTAAGATGGCAACTGAAGGGGAAAATGGAAAGGCAGCTGCTCTGCTGACGTTCTTGAGACTCGGTGCTGCATTGCACCATAAATATATGTTTATATTTCAATTCTTTCTTCGGAGTGGAAAGAGAAAATTGATCACATAATCTGTTATTTCATCAGTAAAATTCTCCTCTAGTCAAGAAGAATCACTTTCAGATCCAGACTCAATATACATGGTATTTTATTTTTAAATTTCCTACAGAAAAATATTCAAATATCTTAAAAGTCACAAGATTGTTTATTCAGTATTGTTGATGATTCTTCTTCTTAAAATGTTCCTTTCTCGCAAATTTGAGGCGTTAGAAGTAGTAGAAATAGAAGCCCTGCATAACAGGGCTAAGGGAGTTACTGAGGCCCAAAATGCCATCACATTACAAGTCACTAAGTGACCACTGAAAATGCAGAGCTATTTAAGCATTAATAATTAAAGTGGTAATTTTATTCTAAGAATACAAAAGCAAAATATAATTGGTGAAATTTTAAATGCAGATTAAAAAAATTAAAAAACAAACAGTAAAGAGATCTGCAAATGCTATGACCAGGTTATAAATAATTCAGGAACTGTGGCCACATTCTTTACACATTTTGTTGCCCAGTTCTTGACAAGCCATGACTTAGAGTAAATAAAAATGGATTTGAAAAGCTCATGCATCCTTTTGTAACGGTTGCCACTTGTAAAACTTGGAAATCGTTTCCTTTCTGTCATTAGCTTCCATTTAGCACTTCCAGAAAAAAGTGGCATTTTGCTCTGAGGCATTATTTTAAAACAGGAACAATCTGCCTCATTGAATGTCTGGAGAAGACCACAGACAAGGAATAATTTTGTGTTTGAAGCGATGGTGCCCTTGTGTTATCTAACTGTAGATGTCAAAACTGTTGCTTTAGTCTATGATTCTTTGAGATGGTTGATGCCAGGAAACCCCTCCAAAACTCTGAGATAGACATGTACCACCTGCTTCTTGGATCAAAAACCTGATGACTGCACATTTTGACTATGATTTTATTTCATCTGCATAAACTATTCACAACTATATGGCTTTGTTCCACCATCACTCAAGGCAGCTGTAGTCATTTTTGGCTTCTCGAAGCTTTCAAACTCTCCAGTTTGAAGATTATTGTTATCTATGGCTTCTTCTTGTAGCTATTTCAAGTAATAATACTAAAGTGGTTCTCATCATTACAAAACCCTCTCTTCCTTTATCAGCATTGTCCCTAGCAGAACCTGAAGGACAAATCTATTTTCAGTGCTATGTATTCAATTCATGCTACCCTGTTTACGCAAATTTGCATGTGATCACTTGACTATTTCATTATGATCACTTACAGATCACTTGACTATTCTTCATTATTTAAAATGGTATATTATATTAAATATTATAATACCCAATTAACAAAAATTAGATCTTTTTAAATGAATACTGGAAAAATAGAGTAGTAATAATTTAGCTACATCAGCCTGACAACAGTGCTTCTATATTTGCATATGTGTCATGGTAACATAACAACATTAATGAGACTTCAGCAACACATTGCATTAACTGTCCTAGAAACAGCAAAAATACAGGCAAAACAACAGGGCTACCAATTACCTTCTAATAACAGCTACTTTTACTGTAGAAAAATGACTTCCATACCTCAACTTCCAAAATTACACCTCAGAAAGAGAAATCCTGAGTAGTTCTTAAAGATGTATAAATACATAAATATGCATGGACATTGATATAATGTTCTTGGCTCTGTTTGAGACAAAGATAAGCTACTCTTTCCTTTGAAGACTCTGTCTATAGCCTGTCTCCCCCCCATTGTTCTCTAATAAGTGACAAGGACTCAAGGGGGATACTCTTTGCCTCACCTAGGGCTTTTACAAGTGGAGATCATGACGCAAAATCACTGCTATCAAGGATATATGAGACTGTTGTCGTGGTTTAAACCCAGTCAGGTAACTCGTTCACTCACTTCCCCCCCTTTCTTGCCCTCCCCCTGCTCTCGGAGGGACGGAGAGGAGAATCGAAAAGAATGCAACTCCCACGGGTTGAGATAAGAACAGTTTAGTAACTAAGGTATAACACAGATCACTACTGCTACCACCAATGATAACGATGATAAAGGAAATAACAAGGGAAGAGAATACATCATCTCACCACCAGCCGACCGATAACTCGCCCCCCAAGCCCGACCAATCTCTGACCGATACCTCCTCCAACCCTGCAGTCCCCCAGCCCTTCCGGCTAACTCCCAGTTACCTCCTGGGCATGACGTGCTGTGGTATGGAATACCTCTTTGGTCAGTTTGGGTCAGGTGTCCTGTCTCTGCTTCCTCCCGGCTTCCCCTCCTCCCTGGCAGAGCATGAGGCTCACAAAGTCCTTGGCCAAACCAAAACATCGCTTGTTATCAGCTCTGTTCCCGAGCTGAAAGTCAAAACATTGCACTGCACCAGCTACCAAGAAGAGGAAAAATGACTGCTACTGCTGAACCCAGGACATTATCCACCCCTTATTCCATACCATTCACGTCATGCTCAGATCCCATATTTTCAATATACCATCGCTCTTATCTCAGTGCACTCTTATCTTAGTGCATAGACCAGTCCCTATAAAGCTGCTGAGTCCATCTGGTCCATGATGTCAGGCTCCATCTCTTGTAATAGTCTTCCAGAGCAGGAGAGACTGTGTGCAGTGTTCACACTCGTGAATAACCTGGGCAATAGTGTCCATTGCTAAGTCCACCCCTCGATCATGAGTCCATCTCTGTGTTGCATCTCTGCTCTGCTGGCCTGAAGTGCATTGGGCCCACCAGGCTCAAAATAATTCACTGTCCCCTTCAGCAGTTTCTGCAGCTTGTTGCTGGGGACTCCACACAGCTGCCTTCCATCTCCGATGCTTCCAAAGCACTGGAGGGGCCCAGTGGACTAGATATTTGCCCATACTGTCACACACACCCTGCCACTCATGACTGTCCAGCTTTGGGGAAAATCTCTTGGTCCCCCCATATCGTCGTCTAACCCCAGACAAGACCCAGACCTGACTCTGCTTAACTTTTGAGATCAGACAAGATGGTTGTGGGTAGAACACAGTCTGTGTGTGTGCCAACATGCTGATCCCCATCACAATCAGCAGGCAGGTCCCAAGGATGCCCAAAGGCCATTCAAAACCTTCAGAACTCTCAAACGATGCTGCTGTACTTGTCACTGGGGCTGGTGTAGCTGCTGTGCTTGCCGGCTCTCCCACCGCCAGCTTCTCTTTTCCTGAGTCCAGCTCTTCCTCCTCTGCCTTGCTGGGAAATGCTGCGGGGTCTCCTGCATCCTCCTGGGGCTCGGCGGGCGGCGTCCGGGAAATGCTCTCGGCCGTCGCGGGGCTGGGCTCCTCCGCGGGGCTGGGCTCGGCCGCGGGGCTCGGCTCTGCCGCGGGGCTCGGCTCCTCCGCCGCCTTCTCCCGCTGCTCGGCAGCCCCTTCCTTCTGCTCCTCGACCGCCCCGACCTCCTCCACCGGCAGCCATCCCCTCGCGGCCTCCGGCCCCGCTCCCGCCGCTGCTCGGTCCCCGGGGCCGCTCTCCCGGGCCGGTTCGGCTGCCGCCGGCTCCCGGGGCCGCTCCCACTCTGCTCCCCGCAGCCTCACGAAGATGGAGAGTAGGGCGAGGGCCAGGACGGTGAAGAGCAGCCGGACGGCCACGTACAAGTCCACGGCCACGTCCGTCCCGCCCTGCTGCTGGAGCCCGCCCGTATTACAAGCCATTGCCATAAAGCACAGTGAGACAAGAACCTTAGCCCAAGCCCCATACTTGATAAACACTATCACAGCAAATACCGGCTCTACATAAGTTACAACATTCTGAAGCTGTGAGATCAAGCAAAACAACTCTGAGACCCAATAAATCAGCATTGTGACGAGTGACTATTAATCCGGTCAGATCTGTCGTTATCTCAACCCTTCGTGCCCCACGTTGGGCGCCAAAAAGAACTGTTGTGGTTTAAACCCAGTCAGGTAACTCGTTCACTCACTTCCCCCCCTTTCTTGCCCTCCCCCTGCTCTCGGAGGGACGGAGAGGAGAAGAAAAGAATGCAACTCCCACAGGTTGAGATAAGAACAGTCTAGTAACTAAGGTATAACACAAATCACTACTGCTACCACCAATGATAACGATGATAAAGGAAATAACAAGGGAAGAGAATACATCATCTCACCACCAGCCAACCGATAACTCGCCCCCCAAGCCCGACCAAGCTCTGACCGATACCTCCTCCAACCCTGCAGTCCCCCAGCCCTTCCGGCTAACTCCCAGTTACATCCTGGGCATGACGTGCTGTGGTATGGAATACCTCTTTGGTCAGTTTGGGTCAGGTGTCCTGTCTCTGCTTCCTCCCGGCTTCCCCTCCTCCCTGGCAGAGCATGAGGCTCACAAAGTCCTTGGCCAAACCAAAACATCGCTTGTTATCAGCTCTGTTCCCGAGCTGAAAGTCAAAACATTGCACTGCACCAGCTACCAAGAAGAGGAAAAATGACTGCTACTGCTGAACCCAGGACAACTGTAAACACAGATAGCACTAGTTGCTGCAGAAAATGGTTTGCAGCCTGGGAGTTCATGACCTGTATCAGCACAGGCTCTGCCAGGGTCAAGCCATTGGGTTTGGCAGGGGTATGAACAGGGAGGTATCAGGGAGACACCAGGGATGAGGTTGGAAAGCTCATCAATTTGAGAAGCGTGTTGTCCATGACTCATTTTTCTGCATCACAACTATGGCAAAACACGTGAGTCCTCCAAGCTATGGTGAATTACTACCTGGTCCTCAAATTAAAAGCAAGAAACACTTTCTAGCATTCCTGTGATTCTTCACTTTTTACATACTTTATCACTGTAGGCCAGCCTTTAGCCATCTTGGTACATGACATCTATGAGGCATGATGCCTGGGAAATGCAATGACCGCCACAGCATGGGCAAAACACATGAGCAGTTCTCTCCAGTGAAAAGAAGCAGACCCATATCTCTATAAGATCCTATATAAATTCTTTCCCTTAATCTGCAAGTCTCTGGGTGATTAGATTAGGTTTGGTAAAAGATTGCTTATCTGCCAAAAGGACCATAAACTACGGATAATAAACGCTGAGGTGATGCCCTCTGCTTCAGGGAATGGGAAAGGTTCACAAAAGCGCTGTGGAAAGAAGAGTCCAGACAGCATCCTAGACTGATGTTTAAGGCCTACTGGTTTAATAAGGTCCACTCCAGAAGGAAAAACCTTCTCTAGTGTGACCTGGTCACGGAAGCGGAAGAGAAGTAAGGGTGGAATGGTGAAAATGCAGGCATGTTCTTGGGGCAAGTAAAGATGAGAAAGAGGAGAACAGAAACAAATTAAGGAAAAATTACCAATATTTTCTCTGATCACTGAATTTATAGGGATTACATTTTATATATAAAGCAACAGGCATTTCAAGCAAATAAACCCCGAACTCTGGAAACAGTAAAAGCAACAGCGTTTGGTAAGTAACAGACAAAAGAAAAGTTATAGTTCCATTAAAAAAATTGTTATGATAATCAAGTTTGCACACTTCCACTGATTAATTATAATTTCCTATATAGCATTTTAGTACACTCCAATTTCTATTCTTAAAGATAACTGAAAGCACAGAGATATACACCTTAAAATGCCTTTTTCTTTGATGATATTTTCAGTTCATCACATTGCTAGTTTTCATATTCACATCAGAATGATATTTATCACCACTTCGAATGATGCTGAAAGATGCCTATTTTCCTACATCTGGCTACTGACTAGGAAGTCAGAGGCTGCATTTTCCTCACCTGCATTAATGGGTAAGTAACTGCTCTGTTCAGTTCTAGTGACCAGGCTTTAAAATATAAGATATTGAATTTGGAAACGATGCAACAATGATTGTTCACTATCTGGAAATCATACCTTGTAATGATTGCAACACTAAATGGAGGCCAGGGTCTTTCAGGAAGGTTAGAGGTAACTTAACCTTATTTCTCCTGATAATAATCTGTAGTTAGCTACAAAAGGCCATTACCAATGTCAACAAGGTCTTTTATCTGGCAGTGCAAAGTATTTAACAAAATCAGGTGTTTGTACTCTGAAGGCAGTTAATTTTCAAACTGAAAGTACAAGCACATTTTACTACTGATGGCAGCTGCCACTGGATCAGATAAGAAATTAAGAAATAACTTTAACCATACTGATTTTTCTTTTCTATTTTTCGGTGTAGTCCCATAAAGGCAGGCCATCCATGACATCACGGTTTTAAAGCCAGTAACAAGAGGTCAGACAGCCACCAAAGTGTCTGATCCCTAACGTGATAGTATGATTGTTGCCCTTTAAAAAAAGACATAAATTGAGTGTCTAAAGCCCAGCTGCCACAACATATCAATAGCTACAACCTTATCGGTTATGACTAAGTTAATGCTAGTGCAAAATGACGTATAAAATAACTCTTTGATTTGTTCTGACACATTTACTAGCTATAACTTAGTGGGAAGAACAAGATACTTAAAATTTCAAAAGTTTAAGGCTGTAATAATGATTTAGGTTAACTGCAGTTTGATACATTTATTTATGAAAATTTGAAGTAAAACTGAAGCAGAAAAATATACTTAGTAACAGTTACATTTGGCCAATATTTCTGTTCATCCTTCACCTAGTTATAGAATTAGGCAATACTGGGTGCATGTTAAGAGTCCCCAGTACACTGACATTTAAATGATCTCTCTAAAAGGTCAGATATTACTTGCTCAAAAGAGATGATAGCTATGCCTTTGAAAACTCAGATGTCATCTAACACTACAGTGACAATGAACACCCTGTTGATGCACATACCCACAGGAGAGTGCACAGGCATTCACTGCCATGCAGTGCAAATTGTGCATTACCTTTAATTTTTCTGTTCATCACAGAAACCTCTCCTTACATCTACAAGGGATTTTCTTTGCTAACAGCTACTCTGGGTCATACTAAAGTTAAGCAATTGTAAACAAATTATAAATGAATCCTCTTTTTGAATTTTTACCTGATTGGCAAATTTTACTTCTGCAGTTAAACACTGGGACACAAAACTTGAAAGGTCCTTCCAGGTTGTCATTTCCAAACCCCTCACACTGGTTGGCTGTTTCCAAACTAAATTTATCCTTATTGCACTTATGTAAGTGCCAGCTTTGCCCTTTTCTTTCTCTCCCAAGTTTGCTTCCTGCAGTACTTCTGAAGAGATGCTACATCTCCTCTCAGCATCCGCTGTATTACACTAAGAAGCCAAGTTGTCTTGGCCCTCAGTAAGAAATGTCCTCTTTTCCCCTCTCTGTCCTCTAGCTGTTCCCTGAACACAGTCCAAGAAAGATGTGGTTGTTCCATGCTGCAGGAACTGAAACTGTACAAATCATTCAAGAAAAGATGCAAATACTTCCTCACTGGTCCTATGCCTAGTACATATAGAAATTTTCTTCTCCCCTTTTTGTAAACCAATAAGATGCCATTTAACAGAAAATGTTTTTGTTGTTAATCCCTACATGAGTGACCTCTTTGATCTTTCTGGGCTGTTGCATTTCACTGAAAATCAATTCTCCAGTGCTCAAGGTCATTCAGTCATCCTATCTGACACTCATGAATTCCCATTCATGAGTAATGCAATTCAGCTCTATGTGTGCTGCAAAAGCCACTAAAATGCTACTATGAAAGGTTGTGCTCTGGTCCCTAAACTCCCCTGAAAATAAAACCAATCATAAGACCAACCCTTTAGAAACTCCCATTAGTGAGCTCTCCCTGGCTGGATACTCCCTTTTGCATTAAAGCATATTATCTCCCCTTTGACTGCCTCACAGCTTTTTTATTAATTGCTATCTCCTCCAGCGTGATTGTTTCCTGTGTGGCACTGGGTGAGATGCTCCCCTGAAGTCCAATTAGATTTGCTATACAGCATTTCCTTCCTCTCTAGACTATTCTCCAGTTTGGCATGAGCTCCTCTGATAAAGAGACCTGGAGTTTTTTCTAGTTGACAAGTGCCCTATAAGCTTTCTAGGTCAGACTAATGAGGGTACTGCTGCCCTGGCCATTCTCATGCCATTGATGCTACAGAATGCCAATGCATTCATAGTTTGTACATGAGCTATAACTCACCTTATCGCTATCCAAAGATGCAAGCCAGGTGTGTTAAGAATCTGGCTGCTCCCTGCTTGCTTCCTTTATATTACTATTGTATAGGAGACGCTTTCAGCAGTAACTCTGTGCCTTATGGTCTGTGGTGCCCACTTCTTGGCAGTGACAGCGGAAGATGCTGAAGGCAACTAGGGTGCTTTCTCACCTTGTGTCTAAGCATACTTGGGCCACAGTACTGGTCCATTTCACATGGCTTGCTGGTGTCCCTGTGATGTCCCAGCTCTGCTAGGGCAGTGGGAAGTGGACGTCAAGAGGAGTCCTGGTCAGTGTGGTGCTGCACATCGAGATGGTGGAGTTGGACTGCTGCCAAGTGGAAAAAAGCTTGGGAGGACTGACCCTATGAGCCAAAAACTCTCTCCCAGGTCAGAGTCCAGTGCCCTTGGGAGAGCTTTGGTGGACTTATGCCATGCTGACTGACAGAAGCAGCCTCTCTAGTAAAAGGCGAATCTGCCTGAGCAAAGCTGAAAAAGCTGACACTTCACTTGCCTGGCAGCCTCCAGGTGGAAAAAAGTCCTTCAGAGTTAACAGAAGGCAGTGGCAGCTGGTTATTTCAGGTCCTCCTTCTTGGTGTGACTCACACCAAATGGGAATGCACTGAGAGGCCCCAGTACTATGGGTATAAGGAAAAATATTAATGAAAGAAAACCTCCTAGGAGCTACCTATTAATTTTCAGTCTACTTCCCACTTGGGTTTCTACCTATTTTTTATATATTTAAGCATGCTCTATAATCAGTGGAAATAATCATTTGCAAATAGAGCCTAATTTCATTTAATATTCCAACTTTTCCATGGTTCTACTAGGAGGATCTGCTAAGTGCTCTGACATGCACACTCATATTTTCAGTTGTGATTTGGGAGAAACATGGGAGGAATAATAACAGTAATGAAAAACTCTAATGGAGCTAAGCAAATTTAATTGCAAAGCTGAGGACACAATGTAAAAAGGTACTGGTAAGGGACATTACTTGTCCTAGCAGCAATCCCAGCCTATTGATTTATTTGTGAAAGATCCATTTGTTTTTGAGCTCTCTCCCAGAGGATGCTGCTTCATTCTGCAGTAAGCATGCAGCAGGAGCATGTATTATGTTTCACAGATAATGCAAAGAAAAACAATTTGTTCACTCTCCTGCTTTGACTGGAAGGCATCGCTTTTTCTAGGACAACAAGAAGGGACTGATATACAAACTTTCAAGATGACAGCAATAATCACAAAACCAGCAAGAATACATAATCTCTGAAGGATAAAAGAACTGTTTTCTCTTAGCTTTTTCAGGTTTTCAATAAGATCAAAACCAGTTGATTCAGAATCACAGAATCATAATAATAGAATCAGCTAGGTTGGAAAAGACCTTTAAGATCACCATGTCCAACGATTACCCCAGGACTGCCAAGACCACCACTAAACCATACCACTGACGGCCTACCTGGCTACCCCCTCTGTAAAGAAACTTTTCCTAATATCCAGGTTAAACCTCTCCTGGAGCAGCTTCAGGCTGTTCACTCGTCTTACTGCTTGTTACTTGGTAGAAGAGACCAACCCCCATCTCACTACAACCTCCTAGAGATCTATAAAGTCCCCTCTGAGTTTCTCTTCTCCAGAATAAACAACCGCAGTTCCCTCAGCAACTCCTTGTAAGACTTGTTGCCCAGACCCTTCACCAGCTCTGTTGCCCTTTTCTATACCAGCTGCAGCACCTCAATGTCTTTCTTGTAGTTAGGCACCCAGAACTGAACACAGTGTTCGAGGTGCGGCCTCACCAGTGCCCAGTACAGGGGGATGATCGCCTCCCTGGCCCTGTCGGATACGTTATTTCTGATACAAGCAGGATGCTGTTTGACTTCTTGGCTACCTGGGCACAAGCTGGCTCATGTTCAGCCGGCCGCCAAACATCACCCTCAGGTCTTTTTCTGCAGAGCAGCTTTCCAGCCACTCTTCCCTAGGCCTGTAGCATTGCATGTGGTTGTTGTGGCCCCAGCGCAGGACCCAGCACTTTGCCTTATTGAACCTCACACCACTGGCCACAGCCCATCAATCCCGCCTGTCCAGATCCCTCTGCAGAGCCTCCCTATCCTTCAGCAGATCTGTAGCTTCACCCTGGCTAGGTGATCTGTAACAGAATCTTACCAGGATATCAGCTTGGATGGCCTTCCCTCTGATCGTCACCCACAAACTTTCAGCCTTCTCACTCACAACATTGAGTTCAAGGCAGTTGGTGTACTCCCTGACATACAACACAACCACCTCTTTTTCCTTGCCTATCCCTCCTAAAGAGCCTGTAGCCATCCATTGCAGCACTCCAATCATGCAAATCATTCCACCGTGTTTCTGCGATGGCAATTATGTCATGATTTCCCTGCTGCACAGTGGCTTCCAGCTCCTCTTGTTTGTTGCCCATGCTGTGGGCTTTGGCATAAATGCCTTTAAGTTGCCTTGTGGATCTCTACTTCAACAGCGGTATGCTACCCCATGGCTCATTTCTATCAAGATTTATTGCAAACAGCATGGGTTCAACTTGGGTTTCATCAAGCAGCTAGAGTAAGGAAAACTATCCAGACTAGACTTTCAGCCTATTCCTAAAAATGCCATTGACACTGTTAAAGCTAAGTACCTTAAGAACACTTCTCATTTCTCTTACGCATTTCTTACAAATATCAGTTATAAGTAACACAGTGAATGAACACTAGGTAAAAAGAAAACACCTTACATTTGTCATATTTTTTTAAACAATCTGACTAAACCATGTTATCAGGTTTGGGATCAGCTTACTAAAAGCCAGCGTGGGAAATCCTTCTAAACATTAAACTGAGATCATGATCTCAGAATCAGGAAGGTATGCACTGGATCAGAATTAGTCTGTGACACATTTTATTTAAATTCTAACTAAATACAAGCATAACCAAATAGACTAAGTATTGCTGTAGAATTATAATAAAGGTTTTCCAAACAATGAAAATCAAGAGGAATAGGTCATTTCATTTTTATACTAATGACCTGGAAATTTTCACACAGTTGAAGCCAAAAAAAAAAATATTTTTTTTTTTTTTAAAAAAGAAGTTGTAAACACATTTAATACAAATAAATATTCTGGGACTACTGGAGGTCAGAAGCAGAGGCAGGAAATAAGAACAAGTTCTTATTTAGAAGAATGCAAATGGAGAAAAAGATACAAGCCATAAACTCTATTTGATGGCACGCACGGGCTCAGAAAGGAACTAGTGCCAACAGCCTGGGCTGAGCAAAGAAGAAAAACAAGAAACTAACCGGTAATGTGACATGGTGACATGGGATACATGATGACTTATGCCTGCACACAGTAGATTTCCCCCAGGATGCAGATGATCTTCTCTATACCAAGGCAGTGCCACACCATCAGAAATCACTACCTCCCAGGGGACAACAGGCAGAGGTGGGTGTGTGTGAACATCTATATGTCTTCACCACCTTCCCATGGGTGCAGATCTGGGTTGTGCTCACAAAAGAGTGAGGTCTGTGGGTGTAAGCAGCTTTTCTGGAAACCAGTAATGGGTATTCTCCAGATAACAGGCACAGACAGTTTTAACCTACTTGGGTGCGGTATCAGATCTATAAAAATTTCAGGAGGTAGCTTCATTCCCCACCTACAAAGATGCCAAGGTAGCACCAAACACATGACATCCTGGCCTTGCAGTGCTGGTCTGAGAAAGCCAGGTTTTTAGGTTGCTCACCTCCATCAGCAATGCAGGTCTATGGGAAGAAAACGGGGAGAGTACTCCTGTACCTTCTGGCAGAAAGACTTTGTGATTCAAAACTGAGTCTTTCTTGAACACCAGAGAGCATATTTAATGTATCAAACATACAGTCTGTTTTTACTGCTGGTTCTAATAGAGCCCTCCTGGCCATACTGATAATCTTTGCTCAGAATGGCAAACCCTCCTGGATAGCCACTAAACCAGAGGAAGACCAGCAGCCATGCAATTCCCCAGATTTCAGCTACTGGCACTACAAGTGCTTTCTCTGTTTTTAATCTACTTCTTAATGCACCTCAAAAATGTAACTGAACCAGCACTGAAGTAGCAATACCAGCACTCAAAGTTGCTGCTAAGGCGGGAAGGCAGAGTGTTTACTTTCACATATTTGTGATGGAGATAAATTACATATATAGAGAGCAGTGTCCTATTTTCTGCTGCTTTGTATTATCTGCCCTGTCTGCTCTTTTTATTTTTTTCCCTTCAAAGCTCAATAGTACCATTTTTTTTCTGTATGAACTCATTCATATGCAGAAAAGGGGTGGAGGGCCTGAATATGAATGTGACTTATATATCCGGGCTCTTTGCTAACCATGAGCATAAGATAAACACATTAGACCTCGTGTTCATCATGCCTGCCTAGAGGATAGGCAGCTCAGAGGTAATATGGACATGCAGCACACTGTTCATCTTGAAATAAGGATATCATTTCCAGTCACATGCAAAAGTTTCACCTCCTCTGTAAAAACAACAATTGTTTTCTGTTTGATTTAGGTATTCATACCTACACAGGATTTCCAATTTCTATTCACTTCTAGAGAAAACAAAATTTTCAGCAGCCTATTTCCATCACAAGCAGCTTCTTCAGCATGCAACAAAACCCATATGGAGCAGTCAGACTATCTGTCCTCTTCCAAGGATTTTTTTTGTTTCAAGCTTATTAGATGGATCTTGGTGTGAGATAAATTTTCATGGCCCAAAGGTGGTTGTCCCTTTCTTTTTTTTGACCCAGGATAATATTCTCTTTTCAAATTGCCTGTAAGCCTGCAAACATTGAAAGCCAAGGCTAACAGATGCCATTAATTCTGTCACTCACTGTGATGTCAAGCACTGATGAGAAAATGAAAGATCGACCTCAATGTGTAAGAACTTTTGGGCTACATGTATATTAGTAAGTAAAATGAGGTAGAGATTGGTCAGATATAGTATGACTGTATGACTGTCCTAGGACATAACTATTACTCTGCAAAACAGAGTGGCCACAATAAACTACATATTGAAAGCAGCCTGAGGCTTGTGTTGGCCTCAAACCAGACATGCCGAAAATGTGACAGTGCAGACAACCTTGTGCCTGTGCTTTGGCTCACATCCAGCCTGTTTAAGTCTTTGTTAACAATTTGGGATGCACAGACTTCTTTATTAGAGGGTGCTGCAAGAGCTTGTATTTATGCTTCTTTATATGACTGATGGTTGGACAGCAACAATACTAGAATCAAGAACACACAATGAGACAACACAGTGCCTGACTCCTACAGTCCAAGGAAAACTTTCACTACAGAATACTTTTTTTACATATCAACTAAGAAATACATCAGGACCTAAATGTTGATTTAAAGGAAGCATGTTTATAGCCACTGCCTTCAGAATTATTATTAACACACACTAAAAAAGGCTTCTGCAGCTTATGAAAAGAAGGGGACCTAGAAAATAAGTTTTGTCTGACATAAAATATCAATTTGTACCTTTAAAATATTTTCCCAAACAAAAAGGATTAGAATGAAAAAAAAAAACAAAACCAAAAACAGAAAACCAACCCTGCTGTCACAGAAAAATTGGATATTATTTGATTCTGCTTAAAATGGTCTGACAACAAGATACACAAATTCCCCAGATCTAACCATTATATTTAGCTTCCAGTGCTGCAGATGAGTTACAAAATCTGAGCTTGTGTAGTTACAGGCTCAGACCTTTTCTAGTTAAGCATGGACTAGTCATCAAACTGACAACCCAGGAAAACAGAACTACATTTTTCTTGGTATTTCAAGAGATAGAAAATGTGTTAATTTTGGGGGGTTTTGTTTTAATGTTTGTTTGTTTGTTTTGTGTTTTTGTTGTTTTTTTTTTGCATGGCATGTACATTCAAGATCAGCTCAGCATGGAGAGAAATCTGTGGCATGAAAAACAGAGAGGGTTGTAGGCAAAGGATTATGCTAACAACCCAGGCACTGGATCTGAGGAGGTGTTCAGTTCAGTAGCACAAAGCTCAGCACCAGGCAGGGGCTTATTTTATGTAACAGTGTCATTTAGCAAAGAATTTTCTAGTAAGATTTATCCTATCAAGTCTAAAGCGACAGGAACTCTGCAACTAGTAACAGATGTGTGTGTGAATATGCATGTGTAATGGAAAACCAGAAATACCCTGTGACATATCTGTCATCTGTGTTATTATGAAGACATGCATGGACTTTATCGAGTGCTTAGAGCAAACCAGAAGGTTCTAAATTTAATAAAGATGTATGCATAGAAAATAAAAATTGGATTTATACAGCGTTATGGGTGCCTTTGGAAAGCTAATATATAGCACTAAGGTTATTTAAGCTAGACACAATGTGCTGAGCAAAGAACAGTGCCCGCCTGCAAGCACACCAGCTTCTGCAGCATGGAGGAAGGACCTTCTGTGATGATCTGTGCCTGGAACAGCAGAGTCAGAATAAGACTAAGAACTGCTAAAAGGAAGTGTAGACATCCCAAGAGCTCTAGTTATTATGCAACCTATGAAGATGGGGAGGGATGAGAATAGCTGCAAGTCTTCTCCCACCCACAAAAACAGTTGCAAGTGGCTTGGTATAGTCTGAAGCTAATTTTTGCTGGTTTATCTTCCTGGTTTGGAATCTGGGATTCCTGTTCTCGATTTTTTAATCATACAATTTCTCAAACTAGAGAGGACCTCAGGTAATTCTGGCAGGCACAAAAAAAGCAAGCATGCAAATAAAAGAGCAAGCAGACAAATGGTTTTGCTCATCAGCCTCAGTTTGGCAATGAAGCCCACCCTTGCTGTCACAGTGTGACACACTAGACTACAAGCAGGAGCAACACAGTGTGCCTTTATAGCGTCTTTTAGAAGTTAATCCTGTGGCATTTTACAAAGGCTCATGGTGCTTGTGTTTGAGGTTGAAAGACCTGAGAATGTGAGAAGGTGTCAGGGCAAGCAGTTGTGGAGCCTGGCCTGGAGCTGCAGCTGTAAGGCCAGCACCCTCAGGACATGATGCTGCATCCAAACCTGCAGGCAATGCAACAGGAAGCACAGCCATCCATCTCCACTGAGGACATGGAAAAACCACAAACACTATCACAACCCAGGAAACGGAAAGCTCACCCTGGAAAAGGGCAACCTAATGTGTTCCTAAATTACAAGCTGAGCACGAGGAGGAACCTAAGAAACTTGGGAGCGTAAAGATGGACTTAGCTGACAGCAGAAAACGCATTAAAAGATACATTCCCAGTGTTAGGGCAGCCAAGCTGGCTACTGTTGTATAGACCTGCTTAAGCAGGGTACTGCGGCAGCTGACACTCCACCCATAATACAGCCCTGGTGATGTTCGAACCACCAGATTCAGCTCTCTTCACTACCACAATGACATTGTAAAAAGCTGGGAAAATCTGTGGGAGTTTTGAAAAGAACATTGGAAAAAAAGCTCTGAGGGGATTGGATAGCCTGAATTTTTAAGAAAGATTAAAAGCTAGAAACAGACATAATTTCTTGACTAAGCAATATGCAAAGAAGTGTGAGAGCACTCTGAAAATATATGAAGGAGATGGACACACACAACAAAGAGAACAGGCTTCTTTTATCAAAAATTAGGAAGGACTATAATAGCAGGCAATGGTATGGCACTAAAAAAAAGGAAAACTAAAACTGATTAACAAACAAAAAATGTCTTTCCAACAGTGATTTATTAGTCTATGGCTTAATCTCCTGTGAAGTATGCTCCTATGCTTGTTATATTTAAAAATTATGCTAGATGAATGACCAATGAATTTAAAAACGGAAAATTCTTGTCCTTAATGAAAAATGGGCTGAATGACCTCACATCTTTAAATCATCACATTCTAGCTTTGGCTGCATTATGCATTACTAAACAAATAAAAAAAAAAAAAAGCCTACAATCCTCCTAAATTTAGACTCAGAAATCTTAAAACAAGCACTATAATTTGATCCAGGACTGTATTTTCCAGCAGTTACAGCTGTTGCAACAAACAAGGCAAAGATTTTTGTCTGTAAACAATTAAACACACATTATACACAATGCATTGTTTTCCCTGGCTTGCCAAGAATGACAAAAACACATTGAACAGTGTTAAGGTTGAAACAGACCCTGAAACCCAAACTTGGGCTAGAACAGTACAAGAGCAGGATTTGGCTGTCAGGCTTCCTAAGATAACACTGACACATGATCGAAGACATAGTTTGGTGGAACACAAAACATGAAGTTGAGCCTAGAAGCCCACCTCTCCACCAGACTGTGAAGACATGCAGTTCTGGTTTTGATTTAAAAAACAACTTGCAACCAAAACCTGCAGTGATGGGTTTTCACAAGCTTTTCAGTGCAGGTTGGAGATCTAGCATGTTTCAATTCACCAGTCACTTTCTCTGGGAGTCTGTCAGAAGAAAATCCTGAATCAGACTGACTTTCTGCTCTTCTCCAGCACAGTTGGCATACATTAAAGTTAAGCTGCACCTTCAGCTTTTGTGTAAAATGTAGAGCAGAGACAGGAAAAGGCCCTGCGAGGAACAGGCTATCTCCTCTTCCTTTGTGGCCACAGTGGTAGGGGGGATAAGCCTTGCCACAATAAAGCACTAGGAGTTAATACATACCTCTTTGCAGCACTGCAATACAACCTTGTAGTGTACCCTGTATTTTTCTTTAACAGATTGCTTGACCCTAACTAACTGATACGTGAAGAACAGGGAGAAGATTAGCTTTCATATGAATATTTTTTTATGTATCCAGCTATGTTAGTTCTAGAAACTAATTCAGTTTATGGACTGGGAAGCAGCATGGGAAGCAAGCAGACTGGGAAGCAAGCTGAAGGGACAGACAACTCACCACGAGTCTTCACACATTCCCTCACTTAGCCAAGATCATGGCCAGTTACTATGAGACTGGTGTTCCCTTCATTCATTTAATTAAAAACCCCAAAGTCACTATTCTGTCGGTATTACACACTTTCCAACAACTGCAACATTCCTGTGGCCTTCATCTGCTGTTCTTATACACTATGTAGTTGCTTGATCTCATTACTAATATGGTTGCATGCTTCTTGGAATTTTCATTTTCCAGTTTGTTTCTGCTGTATTTGCAAGAAAACATGTTGTGGTTGAATAATGCTTTTGAGCTTCTACAAAGAAACTATGATTTCTTTCTGGCTAACATGGGTAGTGCACATGATGGTCTTTTCCTGGTTTTGTCTTTGTATCTTTAACTTACCTTGGAAAAGTAGGAACTTCCTCTGGGTCACTGAGTTCCCCAGGAATTTTTAAGACAGGTAAGTACTGCCAGCAGGAGCTGCAGTCCTTCAAAATCTAAAGCTGTCCTAAATGAACAATGCCTCTAAGTCTTGTTACAATCAAGTATTTGTGACAGGATACTGCATTTGAGAACAACACTTGTGTTCGTATAATCCTTTGAAGATGTGAAGTGCAACATTTTCTTGTCCTTGGCCACTAACAGGAGTTAGGTGAATTTTCAAATAGTGCGTAACACACCACTAAATTAAAGATGCAGCATTTTCAACAGGAATTGGACATCAACAGGATTGCTGTTATGCTAAGACAGATTGATGACAATGATGTCCTGCAAAGGAGCCATGCTTTAAGTGAGCTGTCAACAAGTCAGGGATGGTGGAGAGTAAATGTCCACTTCTTCACCATGCTGTTCATATAACAAAACTGCCAAGCACACATGCTTGCAGCTGGGAAAACACAAACACTAAGGTCTATTTTCCTTTCTGATTAAAACAACTGTTTTATCAGTTGAGGTCTGGCAGCTTTCAGGAGCTTCTGTATGCTTACTGGGTCCTGCTGTTTCTGTTTCTCGTATCTGTATTTCCCAGCCATAATTCAATTTTTCACCATGTTCCCAGCAAGCCTTTTTCCACCTCTGACATATCCCAAATCCAGCTCTACTGCTGTTCAAGTTCAGTCAGAGGTTTTGCCCAGAGTGGCTGATATAGTGAAATGGTCCTACTTTTGTCCTGCCTTTTACACCTACCCGATGCACACCTGCCCTCTCTCCTCTCCTAGACCCAGTCTTTCCTATTTCAGGTCCACTGCCTGTTTAAAATCTTCAATTCATTTACCTCATTTCCTTCACTGGGCAGAGAAGAGATTCAGAGCAGCCCTGAATTTTGCACATGGGTTGTTTTTATAAAAAATCTTTTTTGTCTATCATAGGCAGGAAATCAAAACCAAAATCAGAGAAAGAACAGCAGACAAACAACTGATAAAGCATCCCCGTGTAAGTTCTTGCTTCTTCATAGTGAGATCTCTTTCATGTTCAACCATTTTATCAACCAAGACTTTGCCTGTCTTGTCCCCCTCCCTTCCCCCGCGCCATTCCTCTCCTTTTGTACACCCAGCAATTTACTGGGATTACTTGTGTGGATTATTTAAAAGCAGGGAAGGCAGTCATGCATCATTATCATGACTGTTGTCACATGAGATATATTATAAGGGTTTTCAGGCAGAATATTTTGTCTTGGAGACAGAAATGAAATGTCTATTTGTGAAAGAAGTGACAAGCTACAACAGAAGCACAGCAGCAACGACTCATGCAGCTTTCAGGCTGGATCCAGTTTTGTAGCCGGCGATAAAGAATTAATCATTCTTTATGGTCTTTATGAATCTGTATTCACACTGGTAGCTGAATCTTTTTGTGATCATGTTGACTCTTACAAGAGAGTTTATTGATTTATTCAAAATCCCTGCAGCCTGCTGCTGCACTACTTGTACAAACAAATCTGGTAAAATACAGGGAGCCAGTTTAATTCACTGACTGCATGGTAGCACAAGTATCAGGATGAGGATCGTATTTTGCCCATTTTTATTTTCTGATTATGCTTTGAATTTTTGGTATTTTCTTGAGCTTAGTAGGAAAGCATCAAAGAGCTTAAGTTCGGTATTTGACTAACTTTGCTTAGTCAATATTTTTTATATGGGAAAGTAATAAAATTTTATTCGACTGACTGTGGTGTCTTACACCACTTTTTGACCAATGCTCATTTTTTTTAATCATATAACTGATGACCTATAGCCTTGGAAAGTAGCAGAACACTATTTTATGTAAAATTCCACATGATGGGTCAAAACCCAAAGTTGTGCTCTCCTCCATTCCAACAATTTCTTTATGGGTCCTTCATTCAAAAACTGTCATTTCAAACAAGTAAAAATTACTCATTATCTAACACACTGATACATATTTTGACACATAAGTTTATCCTGGAACAAATGTACTTATGTTCTCCTGTTTAGCGCAAGATGTCCACCACTGTTGGTTTGCGATTCCAAATAAGTAAAGATTGCTTTTAATGCCATGTGATGTTTTCTAGTTATGAATTACAAAGAAAAGAAAGTTAAAAGCACACAGATATATGTGTATATATGTAAAAAGATATAAATATATATTTAAACTTTACATCTCTGTATATATGCATGTTTGCACATATACATATGTTCCTAGCTTTTTTGTAGCCCTTGTTTCCAATAATGATTTTAGTTGAAGTTCCAAAATATGGGTTCCATTTAGGATTAATGAAACAATTAGTAAGGCAGTAACAATTTACTGTTATAAATGTATAACAAATATGTGCCTTTTACAATAAACTTAATGTTTTTAATTAGCAAATGGAATCCAACATTTTCTAGTTGTCTCATTAAAATGAAACTAGATGCAGGGTTGGGAATTTTAATTCAAAACATTCACCTTTATCGTTGGAACATATTCCTGGGTGAGTTCTTAGGTTATTTTAGTAAATATCCGTGCTAATGCACTTGTAAAACACGGGGTACAGTCTTGTTAACATTCCCTTCCAGAATTAAGACATAGGAAGATTTTCATTTCAGAAGGAAAGAGGGGATTGTGTAAAATGCCTTCAGTCAATCAAATATCTTTTCCATGTGTAACAGTGTAACTTAATTTACATTCCTACATCTCAAAATAATTGATGCTGTATTTTTAGTAATTACTGAATACTTACTTGCTACACACAAGATACCTCCATTGAGGTAATTGCTCTGCAAGCAGCAGTGGAATGAAATTTTATATTTGTGGTAATGCGAAGTTTTTGCATCACCTCCTTCAAGGTGGGGACTTTCTCACGACAGTGTTACCTCCCATCCAGCAACTGTGTAAGTAACTTAAGATTACTTACCTTCTTCTGAATTGCATATTTCTATAGTGTTTTATACGACACAGTATGTCCTTAGAATCATAGAATCATAGAATAATTAGGGTTGGAAAGGACCTTAAGATCATCTAGTTCCAACCCCCCTGCCATGGGCAGGGACACCCCACACTAAACCATGCCACCCAAGGCTTCCTCCAACCTGGCCTTGAACACTGCCAGGGATGGAGCATTCACAGCCTCCCTGGGCAACCCATTCCAGCGCCTCACCACCCTTACAGTAAAGAATTTCTTCCTTATATCCAATCTAAACTTCCCCTGTTCAAGTTTTAACCCGTTACCCCTTGTCCTGTCACTACAGTCCCTAATGAAGAGTCCCTCCCCAGCATCCCTATAGCCCCCCTTCAGATACTGGAAGGCTGCTATAATTTCTTAGAGCAAGAAATTATATAATGTGTGAGAAAAAAGTCTGGAATACCTCAGTGCTTTCTATACTGAAAATTAATGTTTCTAAGCCAACTAAAAAAAACACACACAAAAAAAAACCAAAACGCACACACAAAAAACAAAAACAAAAACAAACCAAAGAAAATATTTGAGAAATAAGCAGTTTGAGTGATAATGGCAGGGAAGGATTTCAAACAAATCTGCACCTAAGGGAGGCTCATTCCTAATTGCTGTCCAGGGCTTGCTCAAGACCACTTTTGCTCTAGGTCTGTGAAGCTTGAAGGAAAAGACAACTTTTAAATAGGTTCAAGGGAGACATTTCTCTGTGTGGATACCCAGGCTAAGCCAACAAACTGCACAGTTACAAGTGAGCATTTGAATGTGAAGTACCTGCAGACACTAGCCACCAGCTGCACATGCTTACTAACTGCACTGCCACAAATAGACCAGAATAGGTGTGATATTTTCCAGCCATGTTAGGATACTTTTGATTCTTATTCAACTTGGGATAAGAAGTGGGGCACAGTCAACTCACTAATAATCTCCTGGAGTCAGGTACATTTTGGAGCCCTCATCCTACACATGAGTCTTATAGCTTCAAGGGCGAAGAACGGATCAGGGACAGCAACAGTCAGCAGCATGTTGGATAGGCCCCTTCCCTCCAAAATCACGCTCACTGCTCCCCCTCTAGCCTTCCTAGTCCTTCAGCCCCACAGAGGAGAGGGCATAGCCAGAGGTGCTCATACACAGAGTATGCAGGGAGAGGAGGAGAAAGTGGAGGGAGCCAGCTGTGGCAAGCAAACGTTAAGCACTGCATTTAAGTGGTCAGACTTTATTTCATAGATCTTCTCCCTTGCCTATTGCCTCTTATCTTATACTGGAGCAGTTAATTACTCCCATGCATCTGTGTGACTTTCAACCTTATCCTGTTAAAGATCATGCTTGTGTTTTTCTCAGTCTAATTTTTCAGAGTCACTTTGAATTCTAATCCCACCATCCTGAGTGACTGAGCCCTTTCATCTTACATGGGTCAGTTAGTTTTGCATGCCTTGTTTCATAAGGGCAAGCGTGATTTCCATGGACACAAGTCTAATTTATGTCTTCTTTAGAAAAATAATCCCTTTTTGTTTCTCTAAATTGAACTGAAATATGAAGTTAGTACAAAAACACCAGTAGATAATGAAGTATGTTTCTGCTAAGCTCTGTGGTGCCTCATTTGTGCCTCACGCAGAGTGCTGAAGTAAGTAAAAACTTGATCTGCATCAAATGAACTTAACTGACTTCCTTGAACTTATAAATGGGAAGGCCAGAGAGCAAGGCTGCAAGTCTGTTTGGCTGCATATGCCATCAGAAGAAATTCACCCAGCCATTCTGGCACCACGCTCAGAAGATGCATCTGATCAGTAAACTCAAGTGAACTCTCCAAATCTCTTGCTTCCATTTTGCTTGGAAAATTTATTAGTCAGGTTCTGGTATACATGTAAACAACAGCTATGGAGAGGCAAACTCCATATATAAGAGGAATCATGGAAGTTAAAGATTTGCACATACCTTGTGCACCGTTTTCCAGGAAAGCCCCTAGAAGCAGCCTTGTTTTGGAGGAATTTACAAAGGAAAAAAAAAAAAGGCAATATAAAGGTCCTTCATTTCATCTTATACAAAATACCGTATGTTTTTGCCTGCTTCATTAATGCTACCTGGTTTGCTGCCTAGAAAATGCACACTGAGTTCAACCTTCAGGGGTCAGCAGTGCTCAGCATATCTATGAACTGAACTCTAAGTGGCTGTGGGGACTATCAAATAAGGGCTGACTCTGATGAATATTAATTCTGCAGTTTTAGTAGAACTGTTTGGAATCTCAAGACTAGCTAAGCACATATCATCTCCCATCTCGCAAATGCCACTGCAGTTTTTTTTCTCAGAAATGTAACAGTATTTCATTCAAACTGTGCTCTTGGAGATTATGCTTCTGAATAGATTTGCTAGACTGTAAAATTCTCTGTTTACTCATAGTTTTGAAATTAGATATATACAGTAGTCTTTTCTGAGCTTTCTAGTGCAGAAAGTACTGTGTGTTATGAGTGACAACATTCATTTCTGGAAAGCCTAATACTATCAGACTAGCTGTACACGGTCTGGAATAAAGCTTTCTAAATGCAGCTGAGTTTTTGTGGTTGCACTGAAATATGAGCAGTGTGAAAAGAGGCTGCTTTACTATCTCATTTTTCTGCCCAGTGGTCTTTCATAGACTGTTCAACCTAAATTTCAGTTTTAGTAGATTACCTTGAAATCACAGTAAATTAGAGCTCAGGATTTACTCGCAGTGCAATGCCTTACTCTGCTAGAAGCCTAACAATTTAAATGCAAGGGAGCACAACCTTTATAGCTTTATAGCTGTCTTGACAATGTGCTGTTTATGGACTCTTTTTAGCATACATAGCCACGCATGCATGCAAAGCCAAGAGCCTGAAATGAAATGACTCAAACAATGAATCTCTCCTGTTACAGCACTAACATTATTGCTATTCCAGGCTTTCTTAGTCTTGTTAAGTAACAGTGGATTGAATAAAAAGGGAATACAAAGTGTGATGGATATGAAAATATAATGATGACAGTACAATAAATTAATGCTTACCATTTCCTGGGTGTTTGCAAAATCTGCCTCTTTCGAGCTACACTGCACCAGAAGCATTATAATATCAATCAGGAGAATACAAACGAATATGTATTTCTATCAAAACCTACTTAAAGCAATAAGCATTCCTGCTTCCTGAAGACAAAACCAAAATGAAAACAGAGGAGGTTTTAATCTCATTGAAACAGTACACAATACACTGCTAATGCCACTGCATATAAAAAGAGGAATGTTTATATGTGGTTAAAAATACAGCCTGAGCCTTAGCACAGTGTTTTGCATGTAGAATAAACTACTCTGCATCTAACTCAGAATCACAGACATAACCCCTCAAGGTATTTTTATTTGCCCTCAAATGAACACAAAAAAGGAGTTCACAGAGCAGCCATTTCTTTGCTATTTCTGCAGTACCTCTTAAAGAACTGGCAGCGCAATCTCAGTATAGAAAGTGTTGGTGCTTCTGAAACATGCTACTAGTGTAAATCTTGGCCTGGACTTGACTTTATTTTATATTTAATGACAGGACATAAAAAAAAACCTTTGATCTGTATCTGAACTACATTGTTGCTGGATTGAAAATACTTTCAGTCAATTAGTGTTTTCATCCAATACAGTTAGCGACACCATCCAGTCTCCAAGTACCGATGCTCTTTTACACTACTATTTCTCTCATCCATGACACAGTTAAGTGACTCACCACAAGGGAGTAACAAATCTTGAATCCAGGTTTAGCCACAAAGTAGTCATCAGATTTGAAGGTTATCTTTATATGATTTGTTCTTGATGTTATTCTTGGAGGTACTTCCTTGTGCCCACACCACCGTCCTCGTATAACTGTGCTGGTCTCCGATACATCTTCCACTTCCACAAAGTCATACCTGGGAACCAGTTTAAAGAATTAGCTTTTGCCAACTCTGGTTACAGAAGATAATTGCAATTAGACAGGAGCACAGCTAGAGACACAAAGACAACTGCCCCCCATTCTCCATTGCAAAACATCAGAACAAATACTACTAATGGTGGGCATGCTCAAATGGATGATTTTTGGGCTCCTGGAATATGACAGTATTTTCTACCACATTAAAGTAGCAATGAGAGGCACTTGCATGTGCTTGGTGCACTGTAAGCATACACATTGCATTTCATGTGGTGGGTAAATAATAGAGAGACCTGATAATATTATTTAAGGCAGGCTGCCCAAGCTGAGAAGCTGCAAGCACTTGTGACGTTTCTGATATTGTCTCAGAGGGCTGGAGCTGAGCTGCCACTGTGCCCAGGAGCAAAGGTAGATGCTGGAAGGACACAGGGCAGTTCATGCCACTGAAAGGTGCTTTTTAGGAGTTTCTTTGTAGGTGGCATGGTGCTCCTGCTAGATGGTTTGGAAAGACAGTGGAAAAGGGCAGGCTGGCACACTGTGTGCCATGGTGGGGACTCCTCTGCTGTTTGCATGGGTGCTGTCACAGGGTAAAAGAAACAGCATGTCTTACCCTATGAAAGGTCACACCTTGGCCAGGCAGTCATGCCACAGTCTTGGTGTCCTGAGTCCAAACAGGGCTCTGTCAAGAGCAGCAGACACTAAACCCCAGGGATGATGGGACACATAGATCACATTCACTGCCACAGTGTGCACATTTGCTTGCCTGGGTTGTTTATTGAGTTCATTTATGGAGCTGGCGAATAAGGAAGGCAAAGAATAAAGTCTTGATCTCACTCACCCTATGAGAAAAGCAGTCCCTCAATATCTGTGGAGATAGAATTAGGCCACACACATTGCAGCCGGCGAGAGAGAGGTGATGGTAAGAGTGGACAGTTGATGGGGGCAATGAGAGATGAGGAGACCTGCCATCCTCACAGTACAGTTAAGATCTTTACCAGGGAAGGATTTTACTACCAAAACATTTGCTCCCTCCAAAGAGAGAGTTTAAGACCGTTAACCAGTTCTCACTAGCAATATGCTGCTCCCCACCCCTGGGTCTGTGGGCCAAGCGCCTGCCTCTCTGCCCAGTTGTGGGAGCTGAAGAGCTCTGTAAATAACAGACCTGCTTTTCTTTTTCTTCTGAGAGCCCACGTGAAAAACACAAAAGTACTATGTGGCTTGAGAATATCAGTACTGCTGCTCTTATATTCACCAACCCCAAATTGCATAGAACAGAAAATAACAGATTTGCCTTAACCAAATCACTTAAATATGCCAGAACTCTGCTGAAGTATACATTTTTTGTAACACAGCAAAGTTTAGTTCCAGACAGAGGTAAACTCATCTCAAGCTCTCTCCAGAGTCTTCTACTCCTTCCCTCATGGTATGGATATGGTACCAGAGCAAAGCTCTGCACTGCCTGCCCAGGGGCATCCACCATTGCCCCCAGGCAGCACAGCAGCCAGTGAATGCTGACTTTAGCACAAGGGGTTGCAGAGGCTTCAGAATAAGATGATAACCTTGTAGGCTTCGGGGAAAATTGTCCTCCCCACTCTTTGAGGCCATAAAGCAGACTAACAGCTAGGAAAAATGGGGCTTCCAGGGATTATTTCTGCTTTCAACGGCAGCAGCTTTGCTGCAATGATCGTGGAAGTAGGTACAATCTCGGCTGTTTCTGTGCATCCAAGGAGCCTCAGAGGCTGGGTGATTTAATTGCTTTTCAGAATCATCTCTTATCAAGTGCCTGTGGAAATGCTAGCAGCATGTCTAGAAAATTCTGTAAAACCTTGAATATTTGTTCTCCTTCTGAAACAGCTGTGCTAATGTATACCTTTTTGCTCCTCAGTCTGAATGAATTTCAATCAGTTCAGTCTTAATAGTATGCAAATTAAAATAATTAGCATTAATGAAAAAATGAAAGAAAACACTAAGAAGTTTCTGGAAGAAAAAAGTGTAAGGTCAAAAGCAAGTACAAAAGGAAGGTAAGGTGCAGAGATCCTGAATTACTTGTCCACTGTGCACAGTATTCAAGCACACGCTCAGCTCTCAGTGTTCATTTCAATTAAACATGCCTGGCTGTCTCTCTAAAGCAGCACTGCAGGGATTGTCAGGGACTGTAGCTGCAGAAAGGACCTAGTTTTGAGAAACATACTGAGCATTAGTGAAAAATCTTACTATGCACAGAGTACTTAACAGGCTTAAAGCCATCATGAGCTGTCTGTCCAAGAAAGTCCTCACTCTGGAAATAATACTATGCAAATAAAGGTCTTCCAGGAATGCCTGGGAAAGCTTTATTGCAGAAAAGAATGTGATATTTCTCCAGCTTCTACAGACACTATGGAAGGTCTTTGCTTCTCTCCGCATCCTAAATTTGCTGTTCTAGAAAAAAGACAGTCCCCAAATCCGTAATGCCAGTAACAGCTTGACTTCCCCTCACCATGCCACCACCTTCAATGGCTCTTGACAGAGAAGACTTAATCTTTTTTTTCCACAGTAAATTAGTCCTCAATTTCAAAGTTGCAATGCTTTAAGGTCAGCCACAGTTTAGCTGCTATGTAAATATTAACAAGCCGCTTCTGTATGCATTAGGCTCCCAATCCGAGAGAGCATTCACGGTGTTAAGAGGTAACTGTCATCACTGATTCTGCTGCTGATCTTGGACCAACAGTACCACAGCAGAGCAGCTGCTGCCAAGACCATCAAGGCAGAGGGAACGACAGCCAGTTTCAGGATGCATCCTTTTATTACTAAATGGAAAGCAAACCTGCAGAAATGGTTCTCTCTCCCAGTAACACAGAAAATTAACAAAGTAAAACAAGAAAAAAAAAATCCATCCTGTAAAACCCTGCAGAGATACCAAATCTTATACATGCAAACTAATTGACAAAGAAGATAAGATAAGCAGATGCTCTGTGTGCAGAAATCCTAACAGCCCAGTTCTCTGCATAGATAAGGTGTAAGTAACAACATGATCAGGCAGGGAGCTGGAAGCTGAGACTCGAGCCTTTTATATAAGTAGCATCACAGCATTCTGCCTTTCAGAGCACACGGAAAGCCTGAGCCTGCTCTCTCCTGCATAACAGCTGAATAAAAGAAATGAAATATAAACAGAAAGCTCCATGGTTTTATACTGCCCCAGTGAGTGTTGGCAAGGCTCAGATCTGTGCTCTGCTAATGCAGAACAATTTATCCACCTGGGTTAATGAGCCAGATCAACTGAGCTTACAGTCATTTCTGCTTAAAATGGTAAAACAAAGCAACTGGGATATAGTAGATTATACTTAGATATATCAGTATGCAGAGTACCCTAATGTTTGTGGACTTACATTTAATGGTTTTAAAAGAAACTATACCAGTGAAGTTTAACAATAAAGACAGGTAATTTGAAGAACATAGTTATGTTTTTCAGTGTATTTTTATCTGTCTCTTACACCCCAATATAAACACCTACTTGCTCACACCTCCCAGAGCCTTCCACCTACTGGAAAAGATGGTTTTTGCCTGGCTAAAACATAACAGAGGTGGACAGAGGACAAAATCCTGTTAAAGTAGTACCTGAGTTGTTAAGTAGCTGGATTTAAGTGCACAAGTACCTTGTGCTTAAAATATTATAGAAGGACCAAAACCTGCCAAAATGGCTTCAACTCCAGGACAGCTCAGTTTATTTATAAACTCAAAGACTGGTTTGGGTTGGAAGAGGCCCTTGGAGGTCTGTCCTCCAAGAAGGGCCATCCTAGACCCAGGCAGAAATACGCAGGTTTTGTTTTGCAGTCTCATGCCAGTGGCCACATCCTTAAGCTTGAATGCAGTGTTAAGGAGCCCTTTGTAAACTTCCACAACTCACCTGCAGATATCATTTTCAGGCTCCTCCAGTCCAAACTGATTATCAAAAGCCAGCTGGATCCTGGTGCTCTCAGGTGAGTGGAGCCGCCATGTCAGCAGGAGATTCCTGGGGTAACTGCTGGGGAAGCGAGGACTGTGGATGCAGCCGTTCCCTGCCACGCTGATGGTCTCTTCTTTTCGGTACAAGTCTGTGAGGTGATTGCTCTCTGTTAGTAGTCACAACTTGTAGAAATTAGTATGTTGTTCCAGTTACAGGAAGGCAAAAAACACAACAGTTTATAACACAGAACAAATTACTTGCATTTAAAGTCTATTAAAAGTTGGGTCTAGGAGCTGTTATTAAACAGGAAATAAAGTATTTTCTATTAATTCACCCCCTAAAAACAACAAGAAAACCAGTACTCAACTATATATATATTTTTATTTCATGATAAATATATCATTATTTTTCCATTGATATTGATTATGTGTATATATATATATATATATATATATAAAATTTCATTCTCACTATTTTGGTTTTAAAGCCTAATTTTAACTTCAATAGAAGTACAAGCTTGAGAGCAGTGTGAGACAGAGTGAAGTGACACGATAAAGGGCTCTTCTTCCCAGATTTGGTGCTCTGGGAAGAGATGCCCTCTCATCAAAAGCAGCAATAAAAAGCTAAAGGAAAGTGAGTTTGAGTGAGTCTAAGTTTGTTTGTTGTGCTTCAGTATTTCTTCACAGGTAATATTTTTAATTATATGGTGTGAATAATTTGCTGTCAATGGGTCACGTAAGCTATTCCATTCTTACAAGCGATGTAACCAATGAAGTCAGAAACTGCCCCACCATCTTCCTAACTTCAAGACAAATAGTCAAGTCTTTAATTAAAATTCCACAACTTCTACCTAAGCAAATACTCAATTTTCCTGAATTTTACTTATACTGAGGTAAAGCAGTAAATCTCTGGCTCCAAAGATTACAGGAACTGTGGCAAGACCCAGCTCTCTGAAAGTCAAAATGTCTTCTCAGTTCCAACCTCGGACTTGCATTGTCCAGCTGTTACTGATACTGGAATTTGGCTCTCAGCATCAAAGAACTACAAATAACTATTTTTTGTGCATTGACAACTTTAGCACGGTAAAATTTTGCGAACCAGAAGGCTCCAAGGCAACACGCAGATCATGGCCGGGTCCAGTTCCTAGTTAAGAAACTCAGACATGAGCCTCTACCTGTGAGGCAGCTGTGTTCCCCATGCAGTGTGCAGGGATCTAGGGCTCAGCTCGGTTACCAACAGAAAGATTTCTCACACCATTTAAGACACAGTCCTTCATGAGGACAGGGAGGCGTGGCAGCACATCCAGTAGCCCCCCTGAAAGCTGTGCTGTCCTGTGGGCAAGCTGAGCCCCTTGTCAGCAGCCTGTGGGAGCTACCCCCGGACAAGTTCTGAGTCAGTCACAGCACTGCATCGACCAAATTTCTACTTAATATGGGAACTTTGCGACCTGCTTTCATGTAAACACCTGAACTCCTAATCTTAAACTGAGAATTGCCCCCAGTACTCCGCTGAATGTCAGGTCATCCTTCAGTTCCACTACATGCAATAGATATATAAAACTGATGCTTTCTGCTGAATTTGGCTACTGAGGAAGAACAAATGGGAAGAAAACTTCTCCCACTAAGCCACTCTATGAACATTGGAAATAGAAATCTAAAGTAAGCAAACAGCCACAGCCATCTGTCTTGTAATCAAAGCTTGCTTTCTTAAAATAAAATCTTATGTTTGACTGAAGGTTTCTAAGCTCTTTATCCAAAAGAAATAGATTTGTTTCATAATGCTTATGGTAAACAGGAACCCAGAGAAATAGGACAAACTTCATGCTAAGTACATCTATTTTTCAGCTTGCGGTTCACTGTTTCCAGGCTGTAAATACCTCCCTGCACGTAGCTGTAAGCAAAGTGTGGCTGTGTGTCAACAGTTCATTGTTACTCTTCTGACAGGGTAATAATTCTAGCTCACAAGCAACCTGAAACTTAGAAGATAAAAGTCTGGGCTTCCTGTAAAAACTATATCCAAATATCTAATTGTGACATCTTTCTAAGATGTTTTCATTCAAGATTAAATGTTCTTATACCCTGAGACACCCTTTATAAGTGAATACAGCCCTAACTTCATATCTCACAAAAGAGCAAAACTACCCAGTTTTGGTTTATTCTGTTTTGACCAAACAACTGGAAATTCCAAGCATTGGAAATATGACAATTCAATGAAAACAAAGTTTTGCTGCAGTTTTCATCAGGAACACCTACACGCAAGTCTGGTTTCTATTTTCTTTTATTCCATTTTTTCCCACTAAGAAAAAAAACAACACTAAAACCCCCCAAAACACCCCTATTCTCCCCCCCCCCCCCCCCCCCCCATCTGGAATGAAACGGAATGTCCAGCCAGCACTAATGATTTCCTACTGAAATGCTGAGGACCTTTGGACTCTGAAAACACCCAATGAGCCCAAGAGGACAAGGTATTTACCAGACTGTGTCTAAAATATCCAAGAAAAGGGATAAAAATAAAACCATTCAATGATAGCAAATTTTGAACTTTTAAATGAAACAGCCATTCCCCAAGTCTGAACAAAAGTTACTGCAGTAAACCATGGCAGAATTTGGCCTATATTTGAGAGTACTTTGCTTTTCTTTCTTGGACAGGAAACTCTTGCCATTTTCCCACTATGAGCATGCATTTGACCATGTGGTTCAATGTGCTTCATGCCTCTGAGGGAAAGGCTCTCTTTCCCCAGATAGTCCTAGCACAGGTTTTACTCCGGAGTTGTTAGCTGCTGAGATTAGACTGCTAGGGACAGTATCTTTTAAATGTGCTCATATATATACCCCCAAACAAAAAAAACTGTGCACTTTTCACAAGCTGAGAAAATATGCTAGCAGAATTCTTGTATCCCAAGAAGATAAGCTCTGTCAAAGCATTTCTTTTAAGTTAAATTCTGAATTCCACAGACTGGGGTGCTCTGTCAGCAAGTCAATCACAGCCGACCAAGCTCAGTTCTGAAATGTAATGGCTGGTGCAGCTCTGCAGTATCCAAGTTGAACAGGTAAATGGAGAAACAAAGCTGTACATGTTAAAAAGCTTAAAAATCAAAGCACAGCGACTTGCTATTTTTATTATGGTAAATGCAGTAAAAAGTCATTATAGAGGAAAGGCTGAAGGGAAGCATGGGGAGACAAAGCTTAGTACAGTAAAGCAGTATTACAGTATGAAGATATGCCTTCTCCACAAAAGAAGAAGTATATTTGTCAAGAATGCACATAAATACTGTTTCTATAACTCACATAGGATGAAATGCAAAGCCACTCAGAGCCTTCACCTGACAGTGGAGTAGACTCTTCAGGAGCTCTGGTACAGCTTGATTCCCTCTTACCCTTTCCCCATGCACTAAATTACAACCTAGAGCCAGGTAGCCAGGACAGGAACCAAAAGCACTACTCTTCTATGGAGGTTTTCAGTGGGATTTTGCAGAGTTAACTGGTTTGGATAAATGTGGAAACACAGTCAACCCCAGCTTGGTCTCTGGAGGTTGGCCCTCATGAATCATCAAGCATCTGGGAAACAGTTCGAGGGGATGTGAGCAGCTCCTGTACTTCTTGTAGCAGCTAAGATGTAAGACTAAAATTACAAGACCTTTCCAAGCAGACAAGCATTGTCCTCATCAGATACACTTGGGGAACTTGTGGAAACCAGATACTGGCCATGGGGAAAGTCAGGAAAAAAAAACCAAAACACTTGGGAAAAGATGTAGGCAAAGGAAAAGGCAGTGCCCCTTTCAAGGCAATGCTGCCAAGCAGTACAATGCAGCATTACAGTATCCTGAATGTCACTCGTTAACTGTTTTCCATACTGCTTTATGGGAGTAAATAAAAGATGACACTGGGTAATACACTGCCTGTCACATTTACTAAAAAGCATATAATATCATTTCACAAGGAATAAAAGTAGATGTTAAGTCATAAGGCAAAAAGGCCATTTAAGCAATACACAGAAGGAGGATATTCTACATGGCAGGTGTTACAAAGACATCCCTGCACTGGGGGAGGGAAACCACCTCATGAGTGGAAGGAACCTGGGAGACATCCTTCACAGTGAGGCAATTCCCTGCAGAGAGTCTGAACTGCCTGGGAAGCAGCTTGCTCTATATTTTATTTATCTGTACTAATCTCTCTTTTCCTCTTAATTCTTTCCCAACCACTAATTTTAAACATAGTGGTATACATGATAGTCCAGCTGTCCATGTTAGAGGAGCTTCCATTTAAGTGCTCAAAGCAGCTGCATTTTCAGAAGTGTTTGCCTTCTTCCCCCTTCACAGAAGGCAGCTGGGTGTCAGCACTGGAGCTGGGAAGTCCAGCTCAATATTCAGCAAATACTGATTGTCTCAAGTCTCCCCAGTGTGGGTGCCCAGCAGATCCATTATTTCTCCTTTCCAGCTAGGGCATGTTCTCCTAATGCCATGTTGCATGAACAGCAAGATTCAGAAACACAAATTTCATCCTGTTTGCTCTGAATACCCGCATTTCCTTGCAAGCTTCAGCAACCTATTGACACATTCTTGTTAAAGATAATCCCAGTCATGACATGCCTACTGCAGAAAGAATTTCACTTTTACTGTCATCATCCAGTAGACAATGAATTCCTTCACTAAAATTAAAAAAAAAAAGGCAATTACTGCTTGCTAATAGCTAATCTGACATCTCTTCTTGGATATCTATTGAGGAAGAAGAGTTTATAAGTTTCAATTCCTTCAGAAAGAAGAAGAATTCAGAGAATGACCTTGACTAAGGACCTAACCAATGATATGGCATATTTAGTTCAACTTTTCTAAGGTTTCTGGAATTTCAGCTACATTTCCTAAGGTATCCTGTGTACAAGTTTGCTTCTGTCTTTATTCCACTTGTGGAAGTGGTTTGGCCAATGTAAACAACTTTGATACAGTGGCAGAGGCTGAAAAGATACCATATTCTGAGATGTTTTATGACAAGAAATATGCCCTCGTAAACCCCATGGAATGTAACCTGATGAGCTCATCCTCTGTTACAGCTGAGGAGAGAGTTGCTAAAAACCATGTGAAGTTCATTTTACCACTTGTGAAACTATTTGTTCTTTCAGGAAAGGACCTTGGGAGTTTGCATGTGGGAGTTTTCTAGATACAACCATCCACCCCCAAGGCCTCTCTGAAACAAATACAGCAGTTAATGGTTTGCCACCAGTTTTTAAACAAGTAAGACAACCTTCAGGGCGAATAATAGGTCTTCAGTGCCTTCAGTTGAAAATTAGCCTCATCTAAATAGCTGAATCCACAGAGTGAGACACAAAGAACAGTAAAACGTTTTTGAATCAAAGCCACAAATCAGTTCATCTCAGGGACAGGCATGCCAAACAAGCTGTATTTATGGCAGCATGTTCAGATATTCACTGGCTTTTTTTTTTTTTTTATTTTTTATTCCCCCACCCTTCAGCCATAAGGAGAAACTTTATTTGTTATCCAGCAGGTTCCATATAAATCAGAGGAAAAATGACAGAGTTCATGGTCAAAATAGCGCATCCCATAGCTAGTCACAGCTTGTTGGAAAGATATAAAACTGTTAGGTCATTTACCTTGTTTTGTTGGTTTTTTTTTTAAGTGAATATAAGCAATCAAGTGAATCCTAGTCAGTGAACACAACATCACAATTCTGCTCTCTAATTAAGAAAATAATACTATATGCTAGTACCAGTCTTAGACATCTCTTCCCTTTTAAAGACAGAAGCCTAACACACCTAAGTCAGCTCTGCTCCCACCATGATTCACCAGGTTTCCAAGAAGGCAGACCAAGGGAGGCAAAGAGTTGGGATTGCCAACGAGATGGGAATTGAACAACCCTGGCCAGACTAAAAACTGTAAACTGCCTGTTACAGGGGCAATAAGCTGAGAAAACAGTCATCCTGGTATAAGAATGCATATGTAAGAGTATATTGGGCCAGTGGATCCAGTCCAAGGCATTACTTCAGGTTTATTTCAGCTTTATACAACTTGAATAGCCCTGTTTATTTCAAAGGCAAATGAACTTATAGTTAAACTCATACTTAAGGAGTTTGCTGGATCAAGACGCAAATAAGAATAGCATTTTAACATCACCCTATGTGTCACTTATCACTCAGCAACCGAGTAATTTAGAAGTGACCCAAACCCCACTGGAGTTGATGAAAGACTCAGTTTGGTTGGCTTGCCACTGAATTTAAAAGAAGCAGTTCCAGGTACCTGCTCCTCTTATCAACAGGCCCTTTCTTTTTATCAGAAGCATGAAACATGAGTTTAAATCCAAAACATGACTTGTCACTGAGGCCATATCAAAGGATGCTGTGTGCCTGTTCAGCCAAATTCAGACCTTGCAAGCACGCGCTCGTCCCCAAGCCCCTGAGGTGTGTGGAGATTTTTGCTAGAAGAAAATGTTTTATATCTATGTAGGATGTATCAAAGCAATGAAAAATTGAGTTGTAGTTGAAAGAAGCAGAATACCAGCACAGAAGGTATCAAAGAATGAAAAAAAAAAACAAACCAGCCATCTAAAATTCTATTCAGAGCCATCATCCATTTCATACCAGAATGGTTAAAAGTCTGCCTGTGCTTCTGTGCAGAGCAACCCCACGAGTCTTGGCATTACACAGTCAATCTGTAGTTGCACAGGATGGCATCAAAGACCACTCATGAGAACATCAAGTGGGTAATTGATAAGGAAGTCCAGGAGTATAATTCATAGAGCCTGCTACAGTGCTTCTTGCCATAATAAGAATTACTTTATTTGCATTTAATAATATTATATGTACTCTGGAATGTTCAGTTTTATCTTCATTTGAAATGCAGTACTATAGAAACAGTCCTGAAATGAACAACAGGATGGACTGCATTTTGGTGGGATGAAGGTTGTGACTCTCCTTGTCCCCTATGGAGGGTGCCCTGCTCCAACTACCATAGATGAATATTGAGAAAACAATTTCTTACATATTTTTATGGGGATATTAAACTCTGTGATGTTTACTTTTTGCAATGACTTGTATTATTTTGCTTTTATTTGACTTCTTTTTCTTCCTACATGAAAGAATATGCTGCATGTCTTACTTTAAAGCAAAAGTGTCTATAGAAAAGTAACATATGCTAGCCCAACATGTAAAAACTTTGTTAACTGATAGTTCTTTCATGGCTGGTAGTGTTGCAATGCATCTCTCTTGGACTCTTAAACCAACAACAAACTGAATGTATTTTTCTCTTGGAATTCCATAATTAAATATGAAAAAGGAAAATGTGTATATCAAGAATGTGCAGCTCTAATGATGTGGAGTAAGACTAATGCAAATAACCCCATAATCATGCAAATAAAAATACATAAAACCTTGAGAAACCATGTGAAAAAGCAAAGAGGGAAATGACTCTCCTGGTGTTACGAAGAGCTTAAGGAAAACCTTGTAACTGGAGCAGAAGTTTGCAGTGAGTGTTGATTCGGAGAAGGCTGGTCCATAATGAACTTGTGTAGCAAGATGATGCAAACTACAGACACAATTGCTATTAAGCATTAATATCAACACTGGACTTTGGCTCACATTGTTTTGCAAAGAACTAATGCATTGTGGACTTAGGCACTCCAAATTTTCCTGTTTAAGGCAGTGGCTTCAGGTAAACTGTGGAAGCTTCCTTCAAATCCTCAGGGTGTAATGAAAATATACTCTGTTCTTATTTTCCCTTCATTTTTTTTTTTTTCCAAAGGAAGGACTTTTGTGCCTCAGAAGCATGGCTCAAAAGAAAATTTGGTTCAAGATACTGTTTCAGAAACTGTTTCAGTCAAGCAGTCCTAAGACTCAAGAAGATGTGAAATTTCCTTAAAGAGAGAAAAATGTCAATAAAAGGAAAAAGAAAATGTAGTCAAAGGGGGAAAGGCTTCTCATGTTAAACATATTGTAGCAGGCAAACAAGCAACTGCTGAGTGGAAGGTCATACATTAGAACATTAGGCAGTAAAAGGAGAAGCTGTTTCAAAAGACAAATCAAGGCAATTTTCTCTTGTAATGTGAGTTTCCTTACCCTCTATGTCAGTGTTGAAGATGCAAAATTTCTGGAAGGGACTGAAAGGTCACTTCTTATAATGGAAATTCTGGCAATAGTATTTGTTTCCTTGGACTGAGTTTGCCATGGGCATGCTTTTATTCTCTTAAGGTCCATATATCAACTGATTGTACAAAGATAAAAGCTTATGGGTATATTTCAGTCCCTTTAAACCAGGTGCATTAAAGACCTAAGTACCTAGAAGTTACCCAGATCTTTAAAAAAGAAAAAAGGCAGATCTCACTGCATTAAAATATGATTGTCTGTACTCCTTTCCTTTATCTGTAGTAGTCTAACAGGCTAAACCTCTTCCAAGGAAATAACAGCCTGTGTTGTGATTCTTCTATTTGCTTGAGACAATTCAGACCAGTTCTGCCTCCTCTCAAGGATGAGTTTTGGATGCTGTTTCAAAGATGGGTTGTCCATTTTCCAATAAAAGGTTAGAGGTAAAATGCAGAAGCAGTTCTTGGAGCAGGGACCAGAACCCATGACTTAGTCACAAAGTAAATATCCAGCAGCATTTCTCTTTTCTGTTCCAAGACACACTGTCCTGGGGCTCTGACAGTTTAGACCAGAGAACACCATGGCTCCCTTTTTGCTCCTATGCCTCAGGGTTGTTTTTTTTCTTTTCTGCTGGAACCTACAGCACTGGGGCCAAGAGGGTAGCACACACTGAGGTCTTTTCCCAGCATGGAGGTAGAAGACAAGCAGGGCCAAAGGGACAGCTTTCCGTCATTTAGATAAAACCCCTGTGTTGATAAATATTTTCCCAGTCTGGAAAGTGATTCAAGTTGTACATACTGAAAGTACTCAGTACTTTAAGTGCAGAGGTTCCTTCCTGTAAGTGCTTAGGATTTTCTCCGGAGGTTTGGCATCAGAACACTGCAGAGCTGTCATGTGGACAGATACTGCAATTTAACAAAGTTTCCAAGCACATTCATAAAATTCTTGGCTGTGGCCTTCTTTTACTGTTATGATCTTGCACCAAAGAATCATCTAGAGATTTCCTTAGTCCTGCAGAAAAGAACAAAACTACATGGGGTGAAAGAGCGGGAGAGCTCATTCACTGTCAGTATATGACTGGTGGCTGGGATGATACTGATGTACATCAGCACAGCCCACCAGCTCAGATGCTGCCGTGCCACATGCAGCAGCAATCTCTCACACCAGTACAGCTACATCCTGATCGCTGTAAGTTGAAACCAAAATTGGAAATAGTGTTGGCTCCAAAGGCTCGATTTACACACCCCAGCTTCCCAAGTCCTTTCTGGAAAAACAGCTGTTCGGCTGTTTACCAAGAGGAAGTGATTGGAAACATCCTTTCTAGGCTGTGTGTGTGTGGGGGGGCGTTCACGAAAAAAAACAAGAGCCTAAGATGTAGTGGAGCTAAGCCACAACTCAAGCCCACCTTGTACTGCTGCCCCATTCAGTCCCTGCTGCAACCATCCCACCTGGATGCCTCATTGGTTTTACTCCCTGTGTGAACCTAACATGTTCATCATCAATTTTGTGGTGGTTGGAGATTCTGATCAATGTTGTGTGGTGCACTATAGAACACAAGAGAGATAACCTCTCCACTGAAAAGTTTACACTTTACAAGATAAAGGATGGAAGAACAGAGAAATGCTATTTATATTGTTCAGCAAACCAGTGGCAGGACAAAGAATTAAATATATATTTCTAGATTTCTATTCCAAAGCCCTTATTGGGCAATGCCCTTAGAAAACAAACAGGTTTTGCTTTTTACCCAGAAGCTCCTTAAATGGAATGGGGAAACTGCAAATAATAATAACAATAATGATGATAATAATAATAATAGGCAAGCAGTAGGTTACTTTCTCCTTTTCTAGCAAATTAGGTGCCAATAAAATGAAGATGTGCATGGAGGTCTTCTTCTTGACAGAAAGGTTTTCTGTCCTTTTTACCTATTAAATAAATTCCACCTCACACACTTGTAGTTACAAAACGTGTGATCAAAGCAGGACTGGGACTCGGCTGCACATGTTCCCAAATCTTTTGTAATACGTTTCACTACTTTTAGGCTTGTAAGTTAGAACCACAACAAATACTGCATGAGCAGATGAAAACACACTGAAACCTGTGTGGAGGAAATGATATTCAGAACTCTGCAAAGACTCCACGGGGAGCAGACATTATGTATCTTTATGTTCTGAACAGAGCTGAGTACACTGTTGGCAAATCAAGAAGTAATTAAATAATCCTTCACTTTCATGGGCCTTCGATGAACTCTCACTTTTAAACGAAAAACTGGAGTCCCCTGTGTAATCTCACTGGAGGCAAAACCAGACATGAGAGTTGTCCTCTGACCGTGGGTTCACTGAAAGGTCTGACACAAGAAGAACGCGGCAGTTACAATGACAAATTCAGCCACCTTCAGCTCCCGCTCTCGCCAGCAGCACATTTCACTCCTCTAGCTTTCAGAAGACACGGGGTACAATGTAACATTAACCAACAGGCGCCTTCAGCACCCCCTCACCTTAAAGCTTCCAGAGAAAAGGTAGTGAACCAGACAAACTCGGTTTGCCCCTACCTTGCTAAAGCCTAGTGCTGTGGAGAAATACCAGCAGGTGTCAGGGCAGAGGATTTAAGGGAGAAATCACAGGCTGTGCCTTACTGCTCCTGAAGCACACAACGGTGGTATGCATGCGGCTGGACACCAGATGTGACTTTGATGCCTGGCTCAGGCATAACCAGAGTAGGTCTGTGGGAGCATGTGAAGACCAATCCCAAGCCACCAAGCCTTGTAGGCTGCGAGTAGCCCTGTGGTGAGAAGGTCTACTCTATATCTGTGTTGTCGCGAAGTCAAAGGGGACTATTTCACTGCTGTCTCACCCCAGCTCTGTGCTGGTATTGATGTTGTACATCTAGATGAACGTCACATGCTGAGGTCCTGTCCCCTAGAAAGGCACAGCTGCATGTTGACTATTTAACAAAGCTCTGACCAGCTCTTTTGGCGAAAGAGGAACCTGATAAGAAGTTTATGTGACTGAGATAAAAAGGGTGAGAAAGTCCAATAAGAACAGTACTCTCACATCATTTCATGAACACTCTGCACAAGAGCTATCGAATGGAGATGGGGACCCACAGCGCCATTTCCGAGGAAAACGTTTTTTGACACTAATGCTTGGAATGAAGAAGGCTACCTTGGCATTCTTTGGACTACCCAAACAAATTACTTATTCAGTCACCTTTTTTTTTTTTTTTTCTAATTTCATGACATCTAGGGTTAAAGTCCAGTAATAAAAAAGAAATAAGCATCTCTACTCATAACAGGAATAGAATATGATGTCAGCATGGTTTTTTTTTGTTAGCTTTAGCAACCTTGAGCCAGATATTACCAAATATGGCACCAAGAAAAGAAAAATAAATTCACCATAGTACTGCCTAAAACTATGCTTTGATCAGTTTCCATTTAAAAAAAAAAAAAAGAAGAGAAATATTCAATGTTCCTTTATTGCACTTAAAGCTCAGAAAGTAAGTTACATGCCACTTCACTCTTGCCAGGTTGAAATCTTGCCCAAAAGAGAAAAAAATGTTTAAAAGTCCATGTGTTTGACATGAAAAAGGAAAGCAAAAAATTCAGCTTGGCAGAACAAAAATGAAAATAGGATTAATGACAAGTTTGGTGTCAAAATTGTATTTTTCTGGTTTGTATTTGTTGGAAAGAATGCCAGAGACTTGTTTTTCATTGTTGTTTGTTTGCACTTCCAACCTGCTTCAGTCATTCCTACTGAGTTTATCTAAGTCTTTTCCATGGAAACCATGGAATAATAGTCCATCACAGGATAAAATTTTAAACCTTTCTTGATTTAGAGACTTCAGAAATCCTACTTTACAGCAAACACCCAAGAGTACTCAGTAAGATGGAATGGCAATGACCATTTTTGGATTCCCTAGGGTGAAATGTTCTGGTTTTCTTTACAGCTTAGACTGTAACTAAGAAAATACCACAACAATGACCTTGAATGTCTTCTAGTATAAATTATAATTAAATAATTGAAATCTTTGGTAAATAACAGCTGCCCTGTGTGTTACTAAAATCAGTTGTGAGCAGTGTTAAGAAGCACTGCTGTCCTACCAGTTGCTTGGCTCTGTATTGAATTACCTGATTTAAAGCAGTTACTCTTTTTGCATTCTCAGGGTGCTCCTCATCTCAGTATCTCATCTTTCTCATACATTCACTTTTGTTACTAAAACAAACTTCCTACATTGCAAGCCTCATGAGCTTTCAGAGCCACCATTCTAGCTGGTCTCCCCAAGAGCATCACAGGTTACGGATAGAATGGAGCATGCTATGGCATGTGCTGCCTGCATCCACTCTCTGAATTACAGGTCCATACATACTTTTTAAATCCACACTGACATGAGCAAACACTACCAAGATTTGTGCAGCAAATATTTGGCAAGGAGAAGGTGGTCCTCCCTTCCTCCCTCCATCCCTGCCCTGGTGCAGCAGGGTTAGTGCTGGCACGCGCTGGCAGAAGGCACATTCCCCAAAAGCAGCAGGAAAACCTAAAATGCCAGGAGACCCACAGGTTGCAACCTGCTAAGGGCTTGTCTGATACACAGCTGCAAGATAAAAGCCTTGAGTCTTCCTGATTCATTCACTTTAATTAAGGGACTGCTAATCCCCCACCTGCCAATTCAAGTCTACCCACATACACATTTACTTTGTTATTTCATACATAAAGCTTAAAACAAAATGACTTTCTTTTTCTTTTCTCCTACTTTTTGATGGATGCAGAGAACCCTTCTGTCAAGAAAGAAACAAATACTCCACTAAACCCATCTCAATGGACAATTTTGTTTTTTCAATGCAGCATTTAAGTAATAAAGAAAGAATAAACATAAAATTCTCCTAAGAAATAAAATGAAAACACCTTTAAAAACAACATGTCTCAGGCATATTAGGATGCTAATAAAGTCAGATGAGACATTTACAGACAAAGCTTGTTCACCAAATCCATTGTCATAAAGGAGTAAGACAACCTGGACCCAGATCACTTGCTTGTGTAAATCAGCAACATCCTTAGAGTGTTCACAGCTATTTACACCAGCTGAGGATCTGACCAGAGCTGCAGATGAAAAGGAGAAAACTCTAAAGCAAGTTGCAGAATCTGAGAAGGAGCAGGAGCAGTAAACACCCAGTGCAGTGAAACACTGAACCCCTGAGAAATTGAATTAAATCAGCTTATAGTGATATGAGGACGTGGCTGGTCTCTTCTCCCAAGTAACAAGAGATAGGACAAGAGGAAACATCCTCAAGCTGCGTTAGAGGAGGTTTAGACTGGATATCAGGAAAAATTCCTACACCACAGGGGTTGTCAAATATTGGAAGAGGCTACCCAGGGAAGTGGTAGAATCACCATCCCTGGAAGCCTTCAAAAAATGTGTAGATGAGGCCCTTAGTGGCATGGTTTAGCTGTGGACTTGGCAGTTCTGGGACTGGACTTGATGATCTTAAAGGTCTTTTCCAACCTAGTTGATTCTATGATTCTGTGATCAGGGGAAATCCACAGTGTCTATCTGACCTATTATTTATAGTGGAAGAAATAATGGATGTTTTTCATTCACAGGTTGAATTGGTGAGGGGAAGATTCCTATTTATATCAACATGGGATGAAATGTTTGATCCAAAGGAAAACATTTTATTTCCATGTATTACTAAACAAATATTAAAAGATAACAGGGCAATCATTTTTGTCATTTCTGAATTATCTGCTGGACACAAAAGCAGTAGTTGAATTCAGCCAAATTTGTGAATTTCATTCACCTACTCTTATCAAGTTCAGTGTGGTTATGATTTGCTGGGGCCAGTGAGGTACCCTTGAAAGTCTCACCCACTTGTAGTGGAGACTCTAGTATGACTCAGGAAAACACCTGCTCATCAACCAGTGCTAATCGGTATTGTTCAGATGACTAAAACTGAGCTGGTCTGATTTACGGTCCTGGAGCTGGGGCTGAGCAGCAAGCACACAGTGAAGGCAGCTGCCCTTCAGCCAGCAGGAGCAAGACCCCTGAGCTCCTTGCCACTACTAGAGAACAAAGGAAAACACTCAGCCCTTAACCAGAACACAGTCATCAGTGACTTCACCCAGGCAACATAATTCCTGTTATGTTTTCGCCTTTCCTAGTCACGCCTTTTGAACAAAATTGTTGTTACTGCACACAGAGGTAGAATGCAGATGTTGAAGTAAGAGTATGACATTAAAATGCATAGTTTACCATTTATAAAATTACTCGGATGCTATCCCATTTGTGATTTTTTTTTTTAAACTAATATAATATTAGCATTGTGTCATTGTGCTCCTGACACAAACACATAGTTTCAGGTTCTTAATTTAAAATTCACCTAAAATCTTGTTGATAGCAGATTCCTGGGCATGGTGTTTGATTTTGTGTTGGTTTCATTTTTTTTGTCTCCCCCCCTTGAATCATCTGAAATATTTCCATGTGGCCATAAAAAGACTGCATTTAAGAAGCAAGTCCTGAAAGAAATGCCAAGTAGTCATTAAAAGCCTATGAATCAATTAGATATGTGCTGAGTTCTTCACATTCTCCAAATACAGGTTGCTGTTTATGTCAAGATGCAGAATTATCAGTCTTTGTGTACTATAAAAATTAGTCAGGAAATCCAAGAGCAGAAGGAGTCAGCATAAAAAAGAGTCTGGATGAGCTGGTTCTATAAAAGCCCATTGGCAAGAGCACTTTTTTAAAAGGAATACTGAAGGACAAAAAGTCAATCCAATTGCAGGCTTGAATCAAGATAAATAATGAAGAGAAATTAAAAAAATGGGTATTTATTTTCTTAGTGGAGAATGTACAGCACGGATCTAGGGATTCATTTTGTTTTGTCCCCCGTCCCCCAGGAAGACAAGTACTCACAAGCCGGGCTAACTGTTAGAGAGGAAAATGTTTGCAGAGAATGACTTTCTACCAGAACATAATGCATGGCTGATTACAAGGAAGTCTGCAGTCTGTGTTTTCTCTCAGAAACTAAAGCAAGAGGCAAAGACTGTCAAACCATCTGACGTTACCATAAATATCTAAGGTTAGTGGAAGGAATTAAACCTAGTATTACTCTCCAGCTTCAATAGTGGCAAATAAGAAAAGGGAGCTTTCTTGGCTGCTGGGAAAGACAAGAGACATTGTTAGAGCTATAAATTATTGGCATTATCATAGTAGCAGCAATATTGTTAGTATACAGTAACTTCCAGCAGACAAAGATCAAAGCTCTGTTACGGCAGGTGTTGACAAATATGATGGGATACAAACTGTAGTCATAGGAGGCTATGTATTGAATAAGTATTACCAAGGAATCTAAATTATCTTGGGATTCAGACAAAGTTCACATTTAAGAGGGCCTGGACACTGGATTGCTTTATCAGGAGAACCAATACATTTGTCATTACTCATATCTGCTGTACCCCAAATTGTGCCTACATCCAAAAATACCAGTTGGACATTGTGTCTGTACTACAGTTCTGGCAGAATAGCAGTCCTGAACTTCACCAGCACACTCCTTAAAACTTCCACCTCTCTTCTCATATGCCCAAGATCCTGGAAGCATCGTACCTTCTGCAGGGCTGTATTCTTCATGTTCTGCCAAGCCCACATCCAGGAGGTCCCACACACAGACTGACTTACCCCTGATCCCACATTTGTAAGATTTAGTAGGTATCTTCTTGCAGATTACAACAGCTTTTCATCAGGCACGCCAAGGAGCACTGTGTACTGTGACAGAAGTCAAAATATTGACAGTTTGAATTTCTGTGCATGCAGAATTATATATTCACAGACATTTTTTGAGTATCTGCATACACAGCTAAGACATTTCTGCATGAATGCCTCTGGTGATTTTTTCTCCCTAATTGACTACATCCATGATTAAATTATAATAGTTTTCTACATAGCTTTCTTAATAGTGAGACTGATTAGTAGAAGAATATGATTTACTCCCATTACTTGAAAAATCTCTCTTACTGAAAGTAAATACTTATTAAAGAAACCATAAACATTGCTTCATTCAGAATCAAAGCTACTTCAGGTAATTCTTTTGTAAAAACTATAGAAAGAAGTAAGGCAGAAAGGGCACTGTTATTGAACAGAACCTGCTCACAGCACAAGTAGTTTTCTTTTTCACAGGAATTAATACGATTATCAGAATAGGCCTGGATCTCAATATGTTTTATTATCTTCCTCGCTGGCATTGCTAGCATGAATAAAAGTAACCAAGCAGACAGACACTGAAAAAATATTAAACCATAATCAAGTTGCAATTAGTTATTATGGAAGGCTCCCTTGTTATAATATCCTTTATTCTAGATCCTGCTTGTCATTAAAAAGGGAATTGATTATTACAGAAGACACCCAGGGGCTTAAGCTCATTCTGAATGAAAAATAGAAATCTGGAGAGAAAAGCCCCCACTGTTCTTGCCAAGCAGAATTAGGGGAGGATGGCATCTGTGGATCTTCATGTAGCCTGTCTTTTAGGGAGTGATCTTATTCTCCTTGAAGCTGTATTAGTTTCATCTTTAACAGGATTGGGCTCAAGTTTTTCATTCATGCTGGATTTTGCTTCTGTGCTTCTTTTCTGCCCATCCTTTTTCACGGTTGGGAAAGATTTAAACCATATAAACAGATGGGATTTTGCTACACTAGTTAACACGTTGATCAATCACATCATCTGCTGTGTGAGCCATCCTTCCCCCCCCTCCTTCCACAAACACACAAAGAAAACCACCAGACTGTTTGTGTATCATTGGTCAGGATGATAGGCAACACATTTCTCAGTTTGTTCCCCCCTTCAAAGATATAAAGGTCTACACAGGGCTTTTGCACCTAACTTAACCATAGACAAAATTCTTAGGAAAAAACCCAAACCTGTCTCTGGTTTCTGCTGTGCAATGTTTAAGATGTAGGACATATGTGCCCGCAGCTTCTTGGAAGTCTTCCCCTGGGGTTGGCAAAGGATCATGTCACAACTGCCTGAGGACACCTTCCGTGAAGAGATGTCTCTTTGTAACATGGCTGTTGCTTCTAAAATGTGTTATGGCAGTGAGTTGTAGTCCTCAGGATTCAAGGCATTTCCTGAGCTAGGCACCATATGGTTATGCAAAAGCCTGCTGCAAAAGCTGCCGTGATGACAACAGGCAGGACAGGAAAAGAAGTGGAGAAGGAGCACAAAAACAAGATCACTGCAACAATGGTAAGTGATAAGAGAATATATGAAAAGCAATAGTCACTGCACATTCACATTCATTACAAACTATATTTCTAATGTTTGCCAGTAGAAAAACACTATGTGGTGTGAAGATAGAAAATTTTGCAAGAAAAGGTTTGTTGTTTTTTTTTTTTTAATTAGACTAGCTGAATTGGCTTTAAAAAAAAACCAAACACCTTTGGGCACTAAGCATTTTCATCAGTTCTTTTTTCTTTGTGGCTGAGCCCCATTGGTGAAGTTTAGATGTTGATTTTTTGAGGCCTCACTTCTTATGCAGGACTCAGGAGTGCAGGAAGGACAGGTTAAATACATTCTCCAGACTACTGGGACCAGAGCTGGCCTCCTGGAAGTGAACACCTTGAAGAAAATGGAGAAAGGCCAAAGCATTTCTGATTTAAACAGAGGACTTCCTTCTTGCTTGCAAATTAAATGTTAGGGCTGGAAACTCATATATTCAATCATACCTTATCTATTCCAAGCACTTTCTAGGAGCAACTAACACACATAGATTGTGAAGTTCCTCTAGCATCTGTGATACTATCCAGTAAAGATGCTTAGGAAAGACATGACACTCTTCTCCGCCTTAAAAGATGTCTAAGAAAAGCAGACTTTAATTCCAAATTGCATGCAGAGCACATGTGGAAGCAAAATCAGTGTTTGGCCAAACAGATCAAGGAAAACAACTCCTTGTCAAAGTAACTGTATTTTTCAGACTCCTATGTGCCCTGTTCAAATGCTACAGAAGTCAATGAAAAAAGTCCCTTGGGGTTTTGATAGCATCAAGAAACGATGAATAAAAAAATCAAATATAAACCCCAAACCTTGACCATGAATCACATTTAAAATGCAAGCAATATTCACCTCATATTCTCTGAACCCAGTATTTTAGTGCGAGAATCAGGCAGAGGTGCACAGGGACCTGTCAGCTGGTGTCCACATTAGTGAGATACTTTTGACAACCATCAGGACCTGAACTGAAACATCACTGTTTACTGTTGACTGAAAGAGCTGTAGCATCTAATATTTAAATATCAAAGGAGTTAAACACATCCCAACAAAACTATTACTCTTTAAAGGCAGAAGAAAGCTAGTATTTTTGACATACTGAGAGACTAAGGATTTCTTTGCATTTTTCAATAATCTGTGTCCATTCAGAGGTAGCAGCACATGCTTAAAATGTTGGGAAAAAAAACCCACAAACATTATATTCCAGCAGTGGCAAAAGTATGGATGCAAACGACTTTTTGATTCCTTTGAAGGAAAAAGGCTGAAGAATGGGGAGGTATTTATGACAAAATCAGTGCAAAAATAGTTGAGGAAAGCGAGGGAGAAAAAAATGCTAAAGCTTTTCTTATAAAATGACATCTGAACTTGAACATAAAGATTCAATTATTATTTATGAAGTTACAGACCTTTTTATCAAACACATAAAGGAACAAACGACACCAGCATTAATCACCAATCATTTGTATTTCACCATTTTTTCCATTTTTGTGAGGATTTATCACTAGAAAGTGGTTGCTAAAACTCCATATTAATCTCTGAAACTGCATTTCTTTAAAAAACTCTCAAAGTTTTCTAAAAACACAAATCCACAAAAAACACACAACAAAAACCTTAAAATGCAAGCAAAGAAATGAAAGAAAAGGGAAGCAGTGGACAGAACTAACATAAAAAATTACGGATGTTATGTAAGCATTACGCACAACCTAAGAGCAAGGAGTCGCTACACTTCAGGATGCAATGTTTTATGCAATTTTCCTGGTTTCAGCTGTAACAATTATTTTCCATCCTAGCAGCTGGTGCAGTGCTGTGTTTTGGCTTTAGTCTGAGAACAATGCTAGTAACACACCAACTTTTAGTTGTTGCTAAGTAGCGCTTACCCTGATCAAGGACTTCTCAGTCTCTCATGCTCTGCCAGTGAAGCGGGGCACAAGAAGCCAGAAGACACCTGACCCAAACTAGCCAAACGGGTAGTCATGCCCAGTGTATAAACTGGGGAAATTAGCCAGGAGGGACCGATCCCTACTCAAGCTGGGTATCAGTCAGCAGATGGTGTGCAATTTTATTGTGATTCACTTGTGTTTTCCTTCATTTCTTCTTTTGTTGTTTTTGATTATTATTATTGCTGTTATTGCTGGTACTCCTTTTATTATCACTATATTTTATTTTATTTATTAAACAAAAAAAAAACAAACAAACTGTTCTTATCTCAACCCATGCAGTTTACATTCTTTCGATCCTCCTCCCCATCCCACCCTGGAGAGGAGGGGAAAGGAGCAGGAGATGAGCAAACAGCTGCATAGTGTTAAGTTACTCGCTGGGTCTAAACCACACAACAGCAACACTCACTCATTCTTTCCAGGGAGAAACCATAGGCAATACTACTTTGGTTTTCCTTAACTCCATGACCAAATGGCAAAATCATATGCAGAGCACTGCCTTATGTGTGTTTGCATTCTGCAACTAGATTCAAATGATTCAGAGCATTTTTTCTGATTACAATCTTGTTCTTTTTTGATGATCTTTTCCATGTCTGGATAATGAAATTATATCAGCGAAAGAGACTCCGAACTGAGTAGGGACCTAACATGCAAACCTGAATGCACTCTCTCCCACATGGTTTGCTTCAGCAAAGCCTTTGCATAATACTGAATTTCCAGAAAGAAAGTTTAACAATTGTGATTAAAAATTATTCTTGTGATAATCAACTAGCTTTATGGAGTACCGAGATAAATGATTTCCCAATGAGTAAGGATTTCTGTAGAGAACAATCTAGTATCAAATAGACCACTATTAAGTTGTTTATCTCATGGATGCTAAAGCTAGTGAAACCTCCTGTGAAAAGGAAATTGGATAAGAGATGGATAGCAAATTAGACTTACTGTTCAAGTCACTTAGTTATTCTTAAAGGTGCTAATGCACCTACAGTAATACCTAGAAGATAAGATGGAGAAATGCAGGGCTATCCTCATTAAACATCCATGGATGAAGGTGGAATAAAATAGCTTGAAGAAAATAATTAAAGTTTGGGATTCCCCTCTTCTCAAACCTCAGTCAAGAGGTATTTTCAGAGCAGTTTTGAGACAAGAGGGAGCAGTTAACAAGCTAATAAATAGATTAATCAAGAACCTAATCACACCAAACCCAAATCATTATCTAAATCTGTGATCAACAGGTCATAAAATGTCTTTTTTTTTTTTTAAAAAAAAAGGCAAATAAAGAGAAAAAATGGGACAAGGGATAGATCTTGATATGTATCCAAGAATCAACAAATACATTATTGTCAGACAAACAGTTCACAGATGATAAAACCAGAAGGGAGCATTGTGAACATCCGTTGTAACTTGCGGCAGGACACAGGCTATAGCCCAAAGCCAAAATATATTAGGTTTGAAACAACAGTTCTGTGAACAGCAGAACAAATGAAGATTCGCTTCCTACTGTCTCTCTCTTGCTTGCTCAACTTCTGAGCTGAATTATTCTGATATATTCTGTTATTTCTGCCTTTCTCCTTACAAACCTTACCCCACAGTACCTGGCAACATTTGCAGACCACTCCAGCAAACAGCTCCCAAAGATATTTTGGCTGCAGCATTTAACTGGCCTGTTCAATACCATGCAGTAAGATTGTGGCAGGATTGATAGGATAACCTAGCATGAACAGCAAGCACCTGACCTTCAGCCAGGGCAAGAGCTCATGGTGAGCGTTTTCTGAGGCCAGACCCATTCTTGGTTTCAGACTGAGCGTCTTCATAAGACAGATCAGTCAGATCTGCTGGGACTAGATGATACCAAAATTACCTTTTCTGAACCTTAATTGTGAACTTCAGAGATCAGGAGACAACTGATAAAATTATTAGATGTATATATATGTATGTATACATATGTATGTATACATATATATTGGTAGTAACCAATACCTATGCACGGAAAAGAGATATGGCACTTTGGCTACTTATAGGGAAATACTAGTAACAAAACACAGAGGTGCCTCCCAGCTTGACTTCAGCAGCAATATGGAGTATATATTCATGACTCAGATTTCTTGTAGATGCCTTTAGGGATAATGAGCAAAACTAATTAAAACGCCATCAGAAAAGTAATAGCAGCTTTTCTTCACTAAATTCAGGCACAAATTTAATTCTCCAAATGCCATGTCAAAGCTGCACTCTGACAAGGACTAGTAGCACATGTTGGCTGAATAGGATGTAACCAGATCTCAGGGACTGCATATTGTATTTAAGCTAGCAATCTTTCAAATAAGCAAAAAACACCGAATAGAAAAGGAATGCAGAGAAAGAAGTTCCCAGCTGCATTAATTTCTAACCCTGTCTTTTCACAGAAATTATTATATAGCAAGTGGTCAGCACCGTTCCTTCAGTTTTATCCAGGGTGACAGCATATTCATGTGTTTGATGGACACGATGATCATTACGTGTTACAATTCATTATGGATCCCAACCACATTTCCCACACCTTGTTTTGAAAGTATACACATATTGAAAAAGCAGAAAAATAGATGAGTAATTATATCAATTTATTCCACTTTGAATCCTAAGAATGGGAAGCTGCATGTTTGTCAGTGCTCATTCAGTTGATGGAAAAGGTCAACGTGTATAGAAGAAACAGTTACTAACAAAATATTATCTAATCTTTCTGTCATAAGTAGTTTTAACATACCCTTTACATGGGTACATTAAAGAAAAATGAAAGGGTCAACTTAATGTAACAAGGCAATTGCAGAATTAGGTAAAGAATGGAGGGTTAGAACCAATAATCTAACTAATTATTTTGGCAGCAACATTGTAAGGGTTTGTGCAATCTAGAAAATGTCTTAAAACATCAACAGTAGCAGCAGACATGTAATAAAGGTGTCCATTACAAAGGGGGGAAGGTTTTGTTTGCGTAAATAAAGCAAGATTTGTCAATTTAGAAGACAAATATGTACAGTTCAATTCTAGGGAGACTGTTTTCTATTACACTACAAACTAAGAATTCCAGGGACCTTCCTGGATTTTTCATTCACAGCAGCACCTTGTCTTTATAAAGTAAGTCAGAGAAAACTGCTATGGGGCCCAGCAGCTACTCCTTGAGATTCTGGAGATATTCAGATCATGCTTAGTCAGGAATACAACATGGAAAATATTTTTATTTTAAATAGATATTTTCCTAAGTTCATATTCAATAGGCAGCATTTTTCATCTTGAAAGGCAGTTATTCATTGGGCTTCATCTATCCTCAGGCTGGATGGACTGAGGCCATTTGCAAAATGGATTTAAGTCCCTCAACAGCACTTGGTACAACTGCTCACAACTCTGAAGTTACATATGGTTCTAAATGCCCTGAAGACGAGGGTCACTATATTCTCTTTGTTTTCTAACAAGCATGAATAATACACACAAAATTCACTTCCTTCCCTCTCAAAAATATTTGTTTCAAAGGTAGAACTCTAGTAAAACTGACTTCAAGTTTTATTATTGGACTAAGTACTTTAGAGATGCCTTAAAACTAAACATATGGCAACCATTTATTTTAAAAAGGCATTCTTATGGTTTTCAGGGGGGAGAGTCTGAAATGCCTTGTTTGCTTGCTTTCCCTTGTTCAAGAGTAAGTTCTGTGGTTCAACCCTGTGCCGAGCTAACTATGCCAAGCTCGTTACTGATGCAACATCCACAAACCTTGTACAAGTGTCAAATTTCTGAAGACTGAAAGCACTGATATTCTGCAATTCTAAACTGGAAGAAAAATAAGTAAATTGCCAAACCTGACCTTGTCCCAGCACCCACGTTTCTCTGTTATTTTTTCATGTAACCCAACAGCAGCCATTAAAAATCTGTCACTGCCAGGCAGTGAGACATCAAAGCTTTGCTGATACTCCAACCCTGAGATAATGTATTTCAATTAATAGCTGACAAATGCTGATCTTTGCTGTATCCAGTCATATATCTGACAAAAGTTGTACTGACATGGGGATAAAAAAATGGGTAGTGCCTTCTGTCTCACTTATTGAGGCACTGGCACTGTATTTTTGGCCCTTAGCATTGGCAGCATTTTCTCACTCCAGATCCTGTATTTGTTATGCCACGCATAAGCTGCATCGATTCTCTCTGGATAACAGGATACAGACTTTCACAGCCATCTGTACAGCTAAAATGCAGCCTAAGCTGTCATTTCTTCCTGTATTGCGTGAACTTGTGCACCATTCACATGCAAACTGAGACCTCCTGTAGACATCATTTCCCAAGCCTTTCACTATATCATCTCATCTATGTCACTTACTGATCTGCTTTGATATGTCATATCAAATGAAAGGTATTTGTCCTGACTTCCAAAGCCTGTATAATTTATTATTGGCTCACCCGTAACTTGTTATGTGCTATCTAACTGTTGATGACATAGTGGTAAACTATGGCCTGCAGTCTATGCAGTATAGTTAGTCTGCTATCTAACTTTATAAGATACGTCTTCTCATCAGCTCCTGAGGAACTTATTTATACTTCCTCACACTCTCCTGAATAAAAGCCCTTATGCATATGAAAACTTTGCAATGGCCAGGTCAGTCCAGCTGCTGGTCATTATGTTGTTTTAAAATCACAGAATGGTTTGATTTGGAAGGGACCTTTATTTAGCTCACGCTCCCTGCCATGGGCAGGGACAGCTCTCATTACATCAGGTTGCTCAAAGCCCCATCCAACCTCACCTTGCACAATTCCAATGATGGGATATCCGCAGCTTTTCTGAGCAACCTGTTCCAGCACTTCACCACTCTTACCATAGGAAATTTCTCCCTTACATGCAATCTGAACCTCCCCTCTTTCTTCTAAACTGAAGCCCAGTTTAAAACCATTACCTCTTGACCTGTCACTACAAGGCCTCGTAAAAAGTCTCTCTCCATCTTTCTTATAAACCACTTTTATCTATTGAAAGGCTACAATATGGTCTCCCCAGAACTTTCTCTTCTCTCAGCCTGTGTTCATAAGAGAGGTGTTTGAGCCCTCTGATCATTTTCTGGGCTGTCCTCTGGCTCTGCTCTAACAAGTCCACATCCATTTTGTGGTGTTGTCCCCCGAGCTGGACACAGTACTGCAGGTGCGGACTCGTAAGAGCAGAGTAGAGGGAGAAAATCATCTCCTTCGATCTGCTGGCCATGCTCATTTTGATGCAGCCCAGCACAATGGTTGGCTTTCTGGGCTGCAAGCACACATTGCTGGGTGTCCAGTTTTTCATCTACCAATACCCTGAAGTGCTCTCTGCAGGGCTGTTCTCAATAGTCTGCAAATTTACCCTGCCATTGCTTGTATTGGACTTGATCTGGTCAGAGTAACCTCCTCTTCTTTTTCATTCATGCAGTACTCAGAACAAAGAAGATGCCCAACTGTATTGATGGCAGAGGACGAGACTGATTTTAATTTGTAACCTAAAAATATTCAGTAATGGGATGTGAATAAGCTGAAAAAGATCATGTCTTTGATATTTAGCTGACCTAAAAGAAGGTATCTTACTAAACCTGTCACATAGCTCCACTTGCATGCAGCAGATTCAAATTAAGATGTTTACTGCTGTCAGGAACAGCTGCATTTTCTCACTTTAGGATGCCCATCATTTGGTACAGTAATGCCTACCTTGGAGTAGGAGGCAGCAGGCAAGGGCATAGGGCTGCTGGTTTCTCCACCTCCTCCCTGGGGACCCTGGAAACCACCCACATTGGTCCACTGAGGACCTGCTCACACCTGGGCAAGGTCCTGTGACCTGCAGTAACTTTCTAACTTCAGCCCCCCTTGACACAACCAGGTACCAGGTACAACTGAGATCATGATAGCATCTGGTCTCACTGAGAGGGCTAAGAATCTCGGGGACTGCTGCCACATGTTTTAATCGGTTACTGGACTTTAAGATTATAATAACAGCAAATTGGATTTAAGGAAAAATGGATCAGCCTCCTTGTCTGCCTGCCCTTCTGTCAATACTCTGCCTGCACTGGAGTAACAGGGGCTTCACATACACGACTTGAAATAAATGGTTTGTATTAAGTTTTAGTGAGAGGCAGACAGCTAAACTGGATCAGGAGGACTTTGGTCCCTCCCAGCTGTGTTAAAAACAAGGTTCACTATTCTTGGACAAGACCACATTTCACCTTTTTATCTTCCCCTCTGCTGACTCAAAATCAGAGACACAGCACTTGTGCCTCCAAGACTTGACATCAGCTGTTTAAGGTTGCAAGGCTTGACAACACTGACAACTTTACCTGGTTTTGTAGGAATTAGTTATTTCTGCCTCCTTTTCGGAAACCAGAAGACCTGACTTCTTGTTCTCACCTACTAGAACAAGCTTGGATTTTGCAGGTATTTCTTTCTCCTTATTCCTTACCCAAACCCTCCCCAAACTAGCACAGCTTAAAAGGAACAAAGAGGTTAAAAGAGTAGGCTTGATTATTTTTTTTTCTTCCTCTTCCACCATTTGTGCTGCTGTGGGATCACAACAAATTCTGGCTTTTTGGCCTTTTTCTAATGAGGATAAATGCAACTGCCAGTCCCCAAGACACAGGATCACCCTTTATGTAAGAAAAAAGCAATCTGCATACATTTCAATTTCATGAGACAAAGTACCTCGTTCATCTAAAATCTCTCCAGGGTGTGTATCAGAGTTACCTCGCCCTCAAAAGTCCAGCTTTATATAAAGTCAATAAGCATTTTTACACAGGTCAAAACCAGACCTACATGGGGCACACGCGGAAGGAGAACCCTCACCATTAGTGATCACTGCTGGCTGGGTTTAATGGCAAGAGTGTGATTTCCAACCTCATGCTGCTGCTTTGGGTATTTGGAGTACTATGAGTTATGAGTCAGGAATCTGTGAGGACTGAACCAGACCTCAAATGCTGCAGCAGCCAATGATGCATGGGAGCATGCTCCAGTTCACCTGCTGGAGACAACATACCTGATGTGAGGCTGCGCATCACCCACTGCTTTCACACAGAGAAGCAGAGTGTAGTGGTCTCTCCTGAGTAGTCCCTTCCTCCTGGTGCACACTGGTAAACATGGTGCCTCCCTCGCACAAATCAGCGACCTTCAGTCAGCAAGCATTTCATGGAAAGCACAAGCAGCGTTGTGTTCCCCATGGAAGCCCTGCTGCCACCACAGGGAAAGTCTTCTTCAGCCTTGACTGGGAGATGTTCCACATGGCTGCACCCACAGGTGCTCCAGGGAGTATCCACTGAGCACGGACAAAAACACACAGCTTTTCTCTCAGATAAACATAGGAGGAGCACATCAAAAAGCCATTTCTTATCAGAAATTCAGCCCACCATTCCCACCACCAACAATCTCCTGACAAATTTCAGGTCTCCACCAACACACAGAAGAGTTACAGCTACTCAAGGAAAGCCACCACATTTATCAAGATCAGAAAACAAACATTTTCTTCCCCTGTTTTATTCCCAGAAATGCCTGAAATTTTCTGGTCACCATTTTCCCAAAGAAAGTAATTAAAATAATATGGCTCAGGGCAGATATCCATCTTGGAAAAAACTCATCCCAAGTCAGAGTGTAGCACAGTCATTAATCTCAAAAAAAAAAAAAAAAAAAAAAAAGGAAATGAATGAAGGCTTCGCAAGAGATGTTATTGCTAAGGGTGCTCAATGGGACTGCACACAGAGCTGAGCTGAGACGATCCTTGCTCCAAAAACACACCCCACTACAGGGTCACTGGTGTGCCAGGCCAGCCCCTGAGTGTGCTGAGCAGCAGCCGCCACCACTCCTCCCTGGGGCCATGGTGATCAGCATGTGAGCCCTCACTCCACACACAGCACTAAAAGGATAAACTCCAGGCCAGGGTAATGAATCAAGTTTAGCATTAAAGGCAGATCGATATCATTAATAATCCTACAGATTTTTCTTTTAAGAGCACTATAAATGTCAAGGAGCTTCCCTGATCCATCTCCACCATGGACCTCCTCTGCTTTGGTGTAACACAAGGGTTTATCAACACTCCTCTGGGAGAAGTATATGACTCTGTCATGCCACATCTCCAGTAATACAGCCAGACCCTGAAAGACTCACAATAAAATCCTTATCTCATATCTCACAGAACAGTGTTTTTTCCCCTCAACCTTCCTTACTCCCTCTCATAAGACTTTGAGAGCATTTCCACATACTCAAGTGTATAATCTTGTATAAAATATACAAATTATATTAATTACACCTGAAAAAATAATCTCACAAAATACATTACCCCAGTTTTGTTTTTAAAAAAAAACATGAAATGCTCATCACATTATGACATTTAGATTTCTCTGATTAAAACTGATTAAAATGTGCACACATAGAAACACACACACAGAAGAGAGAAGGTGAATACAGGTACTCTCAGAGAAGACGTCTTTAGCTGAAAACCGCTTTCACATTTCTTTTTTTTCAAGGATATACTTCTAAATGCTATTAACAGAGAAATCTTCATTACTAAATAATATACTTAATCTCAACTTATTCTGTGCTTTTAAAACCCTTCAGTCACTGATGCCTTTGCCCTTGAAGGTCAGTCATTTAAGATGACAACATTTTGTCTTTTCAGAGCACCATATATTACAGGAAGTGTTGAAGAAAGAGCTTCACTGAAAGCCCTTGATGAAACATTCCTCTGAAAACCCCAAAATCAATAAAATCTTTGAAGTGTTGTTCTGAAGTACAACTGGTCTCATTTTCTGATGTGCCAGCATAAAACTGACTTCTGAGCAATTTTTACAGAATGAAATAAGTAGGAATTGTCTTATTTGAAATGAAAGGCACAATAAAATCAATAGAAAACTTACACCATCTTTTATATAAATGCTTTGAAAGGCTAAAAAAAAAATAAACAAATTTAGTAAACATTAAAAAATTAGTGACAGAGTCATATACTTGATTTCAGTGAGGTACGTGTTCAACATCTGCCTGGAATTTCGGATGGGGGGACAGCAGGATTTGATCTCCCAGCTCCCAAAACCCTCCCAATTTTCTTGGAAAGAGAGCTGAAGAGGTCTCTGGCAGTGCTTGCCGCCTCCTGCACAGTCCCACCAGTGTTGGTGTGGCTCAGGAAGATCGCACGCATCCCACAGGAGAGGGCACACCCAAGCCCACAGCAGTCTGCTGCAGCAGACATAAAAGTCTGTCTGTGCTTAACTAATTCCAGTTCTTAACAGCATGAATCATTATTATTTATTGTACTCAAAACTAGCAGGGCCCATACCCACACCACATTCACTAGTTTTTACAAAAGGCTACAAGCTTTAGCTTCAACCCTTACAAATACACACCATGTACTTGCCACAGACCCACTTTGCATCACCAACTTTCTAATGTATTTATTCTACCCTTCACTAGAGTGCTACGATATCTATATAACTGTATAGTCCAAATTAATCCTAATCAGTGTCTAATAATCACAAAGTGCATGAAGACTAGTAGAGTAATTCGCAACCACTAAATAATATTACTTCATAGGGTTGCAAAAGACTTTGTCATCCTTTCTTAAATAAAACTTGGTAAGTTATGATGTGCAATGAAAGGTGTACAGCTCAACATTTATCTTCAGATGTATCCTCCCCTGCTTCTAGGGTTATCATAGCGCTTCTGGTGTACTCATAAGCAAAGTAATGTTTTAGCTGCTTCAAATATCACCACATTTTCATGTTACATTGGTAAGAGATGTTTTGACTTAACATGGTATTTTTATGTATGTCAATGCCTTAATATGTTCTCATAGTGCTGTACTTTTTCTTTTTTTTTAATACCATCATTTTTTATGTGCGAAAGGACCTTTGTGAGATTGCTATTCAAAAGGCATCCTTGGAAGGAAGGTTAGAAGCAGTTATAAGAAGAGACCATTGTGCGATTTTTTCCTGACATCCATCAGGAGAACAAACCAAACACTCAGAACACTTCCAAGGGACCATGGGCAATACTCACCATGATCCTGAAAAGTACAGATAACTGCCTGGTCCTTGTCTCACAGCTCCCATCTCTGAAGAGTTGTTTCCACTCCCCCTTTTATGTTCCACATCTTGTTTCATTTTGAAACATAATTCAGCATCACTCCCACACTGCAATGCTCTGCACAGCCCCAAAACTAAATTATTTGCAGTACACAAACATGCTGGCAGCACTGTCTTGCACCACACCAGGTGTCTGAGGAAACACAAAACATCCCTCACGCAAACCAGGCTCATATCACTTTGACCTTCAGGCAAACATGAATGTCAGGAACTATTAATTTTGCTAAGTTCATCATGTAGTGAGTATTTTTCTTGGAAATATTCTTGTTTGTGGTCTGTGTTGTATAATGTTATGCTCACGATTGTATGACTGTGTGGAATAAGACTCTGAACAACATTATTACAAAACCAGAACAGATGTCTTTATGTTTCCTTAATTTTCAGACAAATAATTGAAAATAATAGAGAAGCAGCAAATGGGCAATGACAGCAAACCAAAGCAAATATGGTCTCTCTTTATAATGTTGCTGACTCGTGTCACCAGATCACTGCTTGAGTGAAAAATGAGACAACATCCCACTCTTCCATGAGCTACAGGATTTCATGTAACTACATGAAATGATAGGAATTATGCCAACATTAACATGAGGTCTCAGTGTTTTAAAATCTTTTTACTGTACAGGGGTAATTTGTCAAACAGAAGTGTCCACGGCAATATGCATGGACCTGGTAAGATCTTTAGGATCATGCAGGTGGCTTTTGCCACCTTCTAAATGATCTTCAAAGGCCTAATCTTTTAATGATCTTTAAATGCCTTTTAGAATCTTCTGCAATATTAGAGGGTCTGGCATGGTTAATGGGCAACAGCTATTCTGAAGTAAAGCGAATAACCTCTCAACATCTCTGTAACAGCTCGTTCATAATAATGGGCTCCAGGCTACACTAACAATTTTTTTTGCCTTAGAGCAGTTCCTCAAATATTCAAAGTAAACAGTGTGATTACTCTCCAGCTATATATATGTGTGGGTGATATATGGGATCTCTGTGTCTTTCACCCTTTTTCATACCCCTGCAAGGAAAAAAGGCTTGATGTCTTCATTAATATTTTGCAGGTCACTAATACTCACTATGAAATGCAGCCTCAAGCGGGAGGGGAATAAATTTACTTTCTGAGCCACTGTCAATTAATTTTGAAAGACTGTGTAGATCTAATGAGCACCCCTCCCACCCCCCACAAAAAAAAAAAACAAAAAACAAACAAACCAAAATCAACCAACCAAACAAAAAACCCCAGAAAATGAAAATGTGACCTCTTTCAAAAAATAGAGGTAACAACAACCCCCAGAGCAAAGCAACAAGCCTCTGTCTCTTTCAAAGTCCCTAGTCCTCTACTTTACCAACAGGGTAAACATACCACTTGGGTCTTGCACTGAAGTAGTAGCAAAAGAGGAACAAATTGCTAAGCTACCTATGGGACAATGACCACACTGTGACATGGAAGAACAGCTGCTTTCTGCATCACAGCTGCTTTCAGGAAAAACAATGAAGAACCTGAAAGTTCATTTGCGATGTAGAAAACCTATCCAAGGGGACAATACTATCTCTCAAACAAAGTGCTCCGTATGAAATACTTGAGTTTGGTTTTAACCCATTTTATCATTTACAAAGAAAGACTATCTGCGAATTACATAACAAGAATTTTACATTCTTGGGTGACAGAAACTGCAAGTCTGTCACTGTGAACCATATGTTAGACATAGCTGGCAATTCCTCTGCTTATAAATCTGACACTGGCTTTTATGAGCCCTTGCTGAAGTCATGGTGATGAGGTTGTTACTTCATAACTGAATAATGTAGTTTTATGGCTTGTAAATTCCCCGCTGAATGGCGAACTCGTGGAAAACAGAGGGAGGCAGAATGGCTGCAGAGTAAGATTGCTGCAGAAATCTGCCTTTCCCACTGCCCAGAGGAAACCCCACACTCCTCTTACCAAAGGATGAGCCTGCAGCTTCAGAAGCCACACAGATTTGAAAGATATTTCACGATGCATGATAAAAATGGTGAAACGTGTTTCACCTTTGTTTTCTACATTGGTTTGAGAGTAGGGGGAGAGCACTCAGAGGCCATGCTGAGCGTGTTTAGTTAATCAATAACATTTTGCACTCTAAAGTTATTTCAGGAGACCTGAAGTTGCTGCAAGTCAGATCTGAGCCTCTTGAATTTCTTGGATTGTAAAAGCAACCTATTCCACAGAGTTTATGTTCATAATAGAAGACAAGAATCCTGCAAAAAATACTAGCAGAGAAACTCAAATGGTTTATGAAAAAAAAGTCAGTGCTTTATTGCAAAAGATAAAGGAGAGAAATTGCAGTACAGCATTGCAGCATAGCAATGCATGAACTTGAACGAAGTGTTACAGCAGAAGAGGGAGGAGAATTCACAGAGACACACAGCAAAGAAAACCTCCAAATACAAAAGAGTAAACTGCATTTTTATGCTACACGCTAAACCCCAGGCTATTTCAGGGCATACATATTCTCAGTTAGTGTGCCTAAAGAGTCTGGAGAAAGCTGTTTCTGTCAATTAAAGGCAGATTTTTCTGTCACCAGTGCTGAAGTGGCCATTTTATTCCCTGCCAAACTACAGATTGCTTTGAAAGACAAAAGGTTTCTTTTTTATTATGATGACTCTAAACCAGTTACAGCTGTCTAACAAAACAGATGTGGGACAGCAGAAGTGGAGCAAAGTTCATTGGATTGACTCTAAAGGAAATAATTGCGAGACAATACACTATTCTGGAATCCTAAGTCAGTGCAGAAATGCTAACAGCTTGCATGTGGGCTCCCCCTTCCCTCCCAACAGCACTATCTACTGACAAATGTAGGCACTGTTGAATTGTATTTGCTTGCTCCTGGAAGGCACTGATGCCGCATGTGCTGCTGTGATGATCAGAATTTTAATGCTGCCCTATCACATGTAGAAACAAACACAGCGATCCTTATCATGACAGTGTCCTGATCCTCCTTCCCATAATTTTCCTCACCTTTTTTATTTCCTGCAGGCAATCCGAATACCTGCAAATGAAAAAAAGCAGTCTTCCTTTTCCGTTTTCCATTATCTTGTTGGGTATACCACATATATCATATAGAATACTTATTCACCATGTAATCAGAGTAGTTATTCACAGTCAACACTCCAGTCACTCGAGCTCAAGGGAACATATTTGGACTATCTTTAAATTAGCTCTCTTAGTATTCATAGCAGGGTAGCTATCATAACACAGAGCACAGTACAGCATCTCTTTTGAAGTCACCACAGGTATTTCTAAGACAGCTGCATTCTCAGCAGCATTTGCAGTGAGTGGCTCTTTTTCTACATGTTTATTGTAACTATCACAAGTTCAGAAATGAAGGAGGGAGGATAATGAAATTGAGAAAAAGAAGGAAGGATGAAAAATTACATGAATCAGCTGGAGGAAGAAAACAAAAAACAGGATCACCTCCTTCAACCCTTAAGTTATTCAGGTTATTAAGTAGCATTTTGTTACCAAATTATGGTGTAAAACAATATTTTTTGCCCAGATCTGTTCAAAAGCCAAGGGGCAAAAAATAAAATAAAATTAATGGGAGGAGGCTATCAGCTGGAGAGATTTCAAAGGACTTAAAAATACATGGAAATGTGATGACAAACACCAGGAATTTTGGAAAGTCATTACACTGACTAAAACTTAGGACTCTGAAAGAAGCTAAGTTTGCACTTGTGTAATGGACACTTACACATTTGCTTAAATTTTCTCATAGGAAAGCAAGAAAGCATATACTTACTTTTGAGTGAGAGAGGGATATAGTGCTGGTAGGTAGTATAGATGGATAGTGGGAAGTTCTCAGGTATAACATGCCAGCAATATCTAACATTCCTATTTATTTCTTCAAGCTAAGGACATTTCCAAGTAGTTAGTGCTGGAAAATCACCCACATGTGAAAAGTCACATCAGACATCATGTACACAACAGAAAGATGATCAGCAAAAGGACAACACAACTTCCAACACAAAACTGGAGCTCTCTTATTGTTCAGCCTTGGTTGACTTAAAACATTATCTGGGCAACCCAATGTTCTTGATCAGAAATCTTCATGCAAGGAAGAATACGTAGATAGATGAGTCATCAGTCAGATCTTTCTGCTCCTGTTTTGAAACTTATGATCTGCACAGCTTAAAGAAGCATTCCTACTGATGCATTTTCAATATTTTACATACTTCATTTTCACCTAGGTGGTTTGCTTAGTCAGATAATTTATATGATCAATATATTATGAAGCAAAAAATTACCAGAATATATTGCAAAAGATCTGAAAGACTTGAACAACGATACTGAAAAAAATGTTTTGAATATTTCCCAAAACTTGCATAAAGCCCCCAAACTTGTGCAAACCTTCAGTAAACCGAACCCTCTTCTCTCATTCCAGTGGATTACTGCATGTCAGAGGTCTTGTACAACCCAAGTAGAGATATGGAATAAAAATGAGCCCAAAAGCCAAAGTCTATCAGAAAAGATTTAGTTTACAAAAGAAATACTGCTATAAATACCCACAAAAAGCATTCCTGGCAAGTACTCACCAGAGGGAGTGCCACAGATCTATAAAGAGATACTAAAGATGAATGCTGAAGCTTATTTTTCTAAAAAATATCAGATTTTTGGTCTCTGTAGCCTCTAGAGAGAGAAAGTGAATTTGATCATGCAAAGAGACTGTGATCAAAAGGTTGGATAGTAATAAAAGTGCTCTGGGGGAAAGGGATGATATTGAATAAAACAAATAGTTAGTGTTGTATGATGGTCCGCACAGCTTCTTATCAATAAAAAAATTACTTACCTGAACAGATCCTGAGGCAAATATTGTCCTCAACTGAGGTCCATGAGTTTGGACAGATGCAGAAAAAGGCAGTTTTATGCTGTTTAGTGAAACCCATTTAGTGAGCCACGTTAACAGCTTCCACTTGCAATACAGGAAATATACAAAAATATCTAAATAGGTTGTTACTGGTTAACTTTTAAAATAAAATTATCTTTCCCTTTGGAGAAATTAGTCTTTCTCAGACTAATGCAGCATATTCATTGGTGACTATCTATGTCCTCAGAGAACAGTAACATTAGAAATAATTATGAGCCATGTTAATTAATTAAAGCTGTTTTTCCACCCACTTAGGTATTTAATCTATTGCTGCGCTAGCCAACTGAGAATTGACACACTGACAGTATGGAAACGATTATATCACCACCTTTTTTCTGAAAAAGCCAAGAGCCAAACACTGGCTTGTCCTTGAGAAAGAAAGCAGCTCTAGGAAACAAAGTGGAACTAAACCTGTTATAAGCAGTATCAGATGCAAGACTTGAGGCATTTCTGTACTGATGCCTCTTCCCACAGCCAATTTCAGGAAGACATATGTCCATACTGCTACAGGTAAGAGGCCAAAATGAGATCAAAGTGACAAGAACACACACAAGTCAACAGAACCAATGAAACCTCCCTGCAATGCGGGGGAACAAAAATATTATTTTCATTATGCCCTTATTTTTGGCATGTATTTCAAAAGTCTTTTCAGAAAGAATGGTGCTTGCATGCTCCACATTCAAACCCACATTTTTATCAAATGATGTTAACATTTTGGCCAGGAGTAACTATAGCGTGACTTTGCTACTGTAGGTGCCTGTACATAGAATTATAAGATTATACTTTGTGGATCAGAGAAGGACTGTTCATGCAATGAACAGAGTGGTCATAGTACAAACCTCCTAGACCAAGACTTGTAGGGAATGGTGATGTGAACTTTCAATCATTCAAGAAAAAGAAGTAAAAGTAATAAATAAAAGCTACCAATGGCTCAAAAAAAAAATAAACGTATTTCACAGGTAAGCTTTAAAATTCTTGTGTTTGAGAGTGTTTTAGTTATGCTCAGCTCTTCTGGACCTGATATTCAGCAACAAGAAAGGACTGATCAGAGATGCGAAGGCTGGGGACAGCCCTGGCTGCAGGGCCATGAAATGGTGGAAGTCAGGTTTTTGAGAAGATGGAACAAGGCAAACGGTAGGATCTCAGCCCTGGACTTCAGCAGAACAAACTTTGGCCTGTTGGGATCTGCTTGGAAGAACCCCATGGGATACCATCCTGGAGCAAAGAGGGCTCCAAGAGCTGGCTGATTTTCAAGGATGACCTCCTCCAAGCTCAAAATCAGTTCAGCTCTAAGAGCAGGAAGTCAAGCACAGGAGACAGGCAGCCTCCATGGATGAGTAAGGACCTTCTTACGGAACTCAAATATAAAGAAGAAAGCATGCAAGAGGTGGAAGCAGGGACAGAAGAACTGCAGAAAAAGTCTGAGTATGCAGGGATGGGGTTGGGAAAGCCAAAGCCCACCTGGAGCTTAATCTGGTAAGGAAAGTGATAGGCAACAACAAGAGCTTCCACAGGTAAATCTGAAGCAAAAGTAAGACTAGGGAAATGCAAGCATTTCAGATGAAATATAGACTAGATAAAAAGTGAGTTGGACTGAAAGGCACAGGGTTGTAGTCAGTGGCATGAAATCCCAGTCACTAGTGGTGTATCCCATAGGTTGATACTGGAACCTACTGAATACTGTTTATCATCCTCATTAATTATCTGAACAATGGGACAGAATGAATCCTCAGTAAGTGTGCACATGATACAAAACTGGGAGGAGTCCTGATACACCAGATGCATGTGATGCCATTCAGAGGGATCTCAAGAGGATGAAGAAACAGGATGACAAGGTCCTCATGAAGTTCAACAAATGGAAATGATAAGTCCTGCACCTGGGAAGGAATAACCCCAAGACCCAGGACAGGCTGGGATCAAACAACTGGAAAGCAGATTTGCAGAGAAGGAGCTGGAGGTCCTGGTGAACACCAAGTTGAACATTAGCCAGAAATATGTCCCTGTGGCAAAGGCAGCCACAGAAACAGCCTCCTGGGCTGCATCAGGGAGAACATTGCCAGCAGGTCGAGGGAGATAATCTTTACCCTCTGCTCAGCACTGGCGAGGCCACAACTGGAGCGCTGGGTCGGGTGCTGGGCTCCCCAGTACAAAGGAGACATGACATACTATTGAGGACAGTCTAGCAAAAGGCCATAGAGGTGACTGAGGTCTTGAAGTGTCTGTTGTATAAGGAGAGGCTAAGAGAGCTGGTACTGTTCAGCTTGGAGAAGGGAAGGCTCAGGGGGATCTTACCAATGTATATAATCACCTGATGAGGGTGTAAACAAGATGGAGCCAGAGTCTTCTTGGTGGTGCACAAAGAAAAAGAGGAAATGGGCATGAACTGAAATGCACAGAATTTCATCTAAATACCATAAAAAACATTTCTTTACTCTTAAGGACAGTCAAATGCTGGAAAGGGTTGCACATGAGGATTGTGGAGTTTTCTCCTTAGAGATACTCAAAATGCAGCTGAACACAGCCCTGGGCTAGTTGATCCTGGTTTGAGCAGGAGGTTTGTACTAGATGAACTCCAGAGGTTCCTTCTGACCTCAACTATTCTGTGATTGCGTGACTCTCTGATTCTATTTTTCCTAGAATCCTGATAATTGGCTCCCTCCAGTGTGGGAGTACATAGCATTTTAGGAGCGTGACAGCAAAAAAATTCATACATGCTGGCATATATACACAAGCAGTCCACCACAGTGTAGTAGCAGAGGCCTTTACAGGCAATACAGTGCATTTCTGACTGCCTGGAAGTTATACCACAATCTCTGTTCCGTGGCCAAGAGAGAGAATTGATCCAAGTCCCTGTATAGCAGAAAAGCAATTATTCCTTACTCATAGTTTTTCAATCAAAGGAAAAGAATATAAGTGATGTGCATGCCACATGGATCAGGAATGTTGGGAAGCAAAGTGCCAGCAAGGAAACCACATCTGTACCGCTGGTATATCATTTCACACTGTTCATGGCTGGAATGTGCTAAAGCAGCATGGCCGAGTTGGCAGCCAGTGAGTCAAACTCAGTGCCTCCACTGAGCCTGCTGCCTTTTCCCTGGTCAGCACAAAGAATGGCTGGCTGAGCAGCCAAATGCCTTCTTCCATGACAGCTCACAGGCCTCTGGGCTCTGCTGGCTGGATCTGAGGGAGTAGCTGGGAAGAGGTTGCTATTTCTGCAGAAGAGAGGGAGGGGATAATCATTGATTGCCAATGGGATGAGAAGCCTGCTTAAGGAAGGAAAAGGTGGAAGTGGCTTGCTGCTTCCCTGGTGTGGTGGGGAAGGCAGGTGCTTGGGTAGGGAGATGAAGAAAAGCAGATGCTTTTAGAAGAGCAGGTGGTGTTTAGGGTGGAGGGACAGAGGGGTAGCTCTCTCTGGGATAACACAGAATGAATCCAGCTGCCAAGATCGCTCTGCACAAGTGCATATCCACAAATCCCTCCCAACAGTATTAGTGCTGAAATACCTTATTTTTAATATCGCAGTCCCGTGCTATTTAATTCCCACCTTCCTCCTCCAGCATGATTGAGCGTGCTTCCTCCAGGCTTGGGTACGATGCCTGGCTTCAGGAGGTGTGCACAGCTGCAGCCACCCCACACTGCAGCAAGACTGTGTGGATGGAACTACCCATCTTCCATACTTGCATGTTCCTGCCTTATGTGATCACTTCTTCTACATATGATACTAAGCACCAACAGTGCTTTCTCTTAATCCTGTAAATAGGAAGAATCCTATAAATAGGAAGAAGAGGCATTAACTTTTTGTCTACCAGTAGACTTTTAATAACTTATTGGCAGTTTCCTGTCCTCTCAAGACAATTTTTCACATTACTTTTACTTTACTGTGTTCTTTATCTATGCAAAATTACAATGTCATTTTTCACAGATACATACAAAATATACCTATATGCACAGATATATGCAATATTAGACAAGACACGTGGCATCAGAATTTATATTAAAATGCAGTTAGTAACTTGACTGACCCAAAAGAAAGCATGTTGGACACTGATAATCAGAGGAAAATGTATTTGATGCACTCACTGTACCCTAACTGCACACATGTATAGAAACTGCTGTGCTAGCCTTACCACTACTAGACAGGCTAGTACTCTGGCTGAATGCATAATATTGTTTCCAAAATGAAGGCAAACTGTAGGTCCTAAATCCAGCTCGCTTATCAGACAGACTCAGAAAGCTAATTCCCCACTGAGTCTGAAGAGAGGTGCCCATCTGTTCTTCTCAACTGAAGATATATTTCCACAATGATAAACAGCTGTTTGAAAAACTTTGAGAGACAGTAACTTAGAACAATATAAATGAAGAAAAGCTGTATAAGAAAAGTCACTTCAAAACCAAGCATGTCTGATAACAAACCAAAAGGCCTGCCCGAGTTGTAAATACCCTCTTAAACTGGTGGCCCCACATTAGCACCCGTAATGCCACAACTCCAGGGAATATCTTCTACCCCACTGGAAAATTATGTCTCTCTAAAAGCTGCAAGATGCTAGACAGATGGGGTATTAAGGCCACATGCTGAAGACATTGAGCTTTTTGTGGCTATCGGTCTCATTTGGCGGAACAATCAGTGTTGCAGACAGGGTAATGTGGCCTCAGCTGTCAGGAAGGGAAGACTCCATGCAGGAGGTGTCTACAAACAGCTGTGAAACCTCCCCACACTTTCTACCCCGTGATAAACCAGCAATGAAACAGTAATTTGTAAACCAAGTAAGTACCCGGATTCAGTGTGGACTTTCCTTACAGTGACCCCTGCAACACTCTGCAACGATGGGAAAGTGTCACGGTGTTCATGTTACATGGGGGAACTGGCAGCACATTTCCATCATGGTAGTGATGGAAATGAAATCCAAAGCTGCAACCCTGGCTCCATGGTAATCCAAGAAGTTTTACCACTAATGTCACTGAAGACAAATTTCACCCAGATCTTCTGACTCCTGTACATTCCTTTCAGCCTCTTGTTTGGCATGATTTTGTTTCTGGTTTGGGTTTGGTTTTTTTTATCTTTAGGGTGTGGGAAGAGCTATTCCCTAGGATTCCTCTTAACAATGCCCATCTCTTTGTTACAAACATGTTCACTGCACACCAGGGAAACAAAGACCCATTCTGTGCTTTTGAATTCAGGAGTCCTATGGTGGCTATAGAGAAAGATGAACACTGTGAGAAGCTGAGAGAAGAAAAACAACCTAAAATTTAAAAACAATAACCTGAAAAAATTGTTTAACTGCTTTTGCTTGTATTAAAATTGTCAACATGCATGGGTAACAATGCAAATTTTCTCCATGATATCCTCCAAACACACTATATCCTGGATCCACTGGGATCAATTCTAGATGCACAAATATAATTCAATGTCCATAATTATTCAGGTTGAGACATCTGAGGTGAGGTACATGGTGTTGTCAACATCACTATGCCTTGAGCATGATGCAGCACCACTCCTGTTATCTCCAGTCTTATACTTTTCTATCTTACCAATAGCTTCTGCTGGAAGTCTTCTCCCATGGCTGATTCTCTGACTTCAACTTTGCACCCTCTCAAAACCTACTCCCAGCTTTCTGTTTCCTGACCCCATTGTATTAGAAATTCTGCCTTCACATTTCCCTACAGTGCAGTCCCAGTCACAGCACACCGCTGAGCCTTCCTTCAGCTCCATGGACCCCCATGCCTGGCACTTTGATCCTTCCTGAAGGCATTATACTGGTTTAACACAACTTCACTCAAGTGAAACATTCACAGAAAGGCCATGGGACTACTGCTCAAATAAGGACTTTGCAAAAAGTTCCAGATTTGGCTCACTGAGGCTATACACCTCAGGAGGAAACCAGTTTGTGGATTCAGCAAGGCACCTGAATGCACAAACAAGACAATACAGTAATCTGAACTACGGATAAAAGGTATTGCTTGAATAGTGTCACAGAGGGACACTGACTTCTATTGTCACCTTAACCAACCAGCACATGCTCTCTCCTTACTCCAACACAAAACCCAAACAAACAAAACCACTCAACCCAACCAAACCCAGCTAAACCAATTCAACCCAAACCATGACAGCTCAGGAACTGTTCTTAAATGGTACTCCAAAGGTACTGTTGTGCCTTTGAACAACACAGAGCCATCACCAGCTAATTAAGTTTAGGTGACCACAGTGCTTTTAAGAGGGTAGTAGAGTACAATCCTTACAGAAGGCAGTCCCACTCCTCCCTGGCCAGTGTTTGGGATAGGGCCATCATTCACCCCCACTGGGAAAACCAGGAGCATTCACCACCACCTGTCATCACAGGTACAGGAGTAAAGCAACTCAGCTTGACTGATGCCAGGACACATATGGGACAATGGCTTTATCTGGTCAGCCTGCACGCAGCATCATATGCCATCAAATACAGTGGGCATGATGCAAGGTATTTAAAAGCTGCAGTGAGGAGACAACATGCTCTTCAGTGATAGACTGCTCTAAAAAAGCTCATGCATAAAATTAGAAGCAATCTGTAGAAGTGTAATTTCCATTTTCCCATGGAATTGAAAGGAGGATGATTATTATAGCAGCAATTGCTAGGGCTGCTATATCAAAAGGTCAACTCACGATTTCATTACCTCCACCTCTCAATACATGCACACATAACAAAGACCAAACCATTCACATTTCAAGAGCTTGTAACTCCTCCAGACATGTCATGTAGTATACAAATCAAGCCCAGAAGCCCTCACTTGCCATAGTAAAAGTAGAAGGTCTGTCTGTATTTGAAGAGGTCTAATAAAACCTGGGTACATTTTCATGTCAGTTTGTTTCACATACTTCAGCAAAACAGCTTTTACTTTTTGTTGTTGAGAAATTCTGAACCCTATTAACCTTCTCCCTATTGTAACAGGAACATGAGCACAGCAATATTATTCCCCTGTGCAGGAACCAGAGAGTGGACCTGTCGACTGGGGAGTGATCTTTCTCTTTGATCCTTTCAGTCTCAGTACATTTGCAGAATGTAACCAACTTACAAACCACAGTCTTATGTGATTACAACATATACTGCTACAAGCACTAGAAGGTGAACCACCATACTGAAACACAAACTTTAACCTGGCATTGTCCCTTTAACGTTGCTAAAGTTTCTTCTGAAATAAAAGCCATAATTTCTATTGGTTTTAAGACATTTTTTAAATTGCTGAATGTTTTGTTATTGTTATTGGAGAAAACTGAATTACCTTTTATCACACAACAGCTTCACCTTCTAAAAATATCATCAAAGAAAAAATGATATGCTAGTTCAATATGATGCTCAGCTACAATCACCCACAAGAACATCAGTGAAATTTTGGGTGATGAACACTATAATATTGAACATTATATGAGACTGAAGATAAAAATGAGGGAATCTTCAGTGTATTAAAAGCATTTACCAAATAAACTAAGATCAATGACATGACAAACTACAATACAGGAATGTTTTTGCTTACTTGAACTGCTGCGTCTGCTCTCAAGCTTCAAACAGATACCTAACTTAAGAGTTTTTGAATTTCATGACCTTCGACTATAATTTGCTTAGTTCACACCAAATGAGATAAATGTTTGAGACAAGTTACTGTGATGGCATAAAACCAGTCTGCACCTGTTGCAATACATTCTTTTATACAGCAACAATACACCATAGTTCACACACTGAGATTATTTCAACCTAAAATATACATTTATTCTTGATACCAAACACATTATTTGTTTTTAAAGGATTTTTTTGTAGAAAGGTTATTATAAAAAACTACAGGGGAATAAATCTCAACTTTCTTTTTAGAAGATCTGACATCAAACAAAGCATGGAGGCCTGGCAAAGAACCTACTTTTGGGGGCTTCAGCAGATAATTTGGCATGAAAAAGTAGGAACATGCCAGAAAATATCTGCTTCATCCCAGACTTCATACAAGCCAAAGTGGATGATACTTGCTATTAATTCAATTCTAAGAAACTTAGCCCTGATGTTTCCTAAATGATTGGGTAAGGGATAGGAGCATGGTCTGGAAATTTTGGCTCACTCTGCCTTTATACCAGCAGTGCCCCATATTCTCAGTGGAGAAGACAAAATCCATCCTGCTCCACAAGAAAGCAAACACATTAGCGGGTGCACAGAAGTGTCCTTTTAAAAACTGGCTATGGATATTCAGGGAAAAAAAAACTACTTCAGCATAAGCTGATCTGTACAAAATCCCTTTTAATAAATTAAGAATGGGGAAAAATAAGAGAATCCTAACCCAGAGATATGACTGTCTCCAAGATACTTGCTTTAAAATCCAGATGGACTCAGCTTCTTCAAAGGACAAAATCCCACCATCTCCAAACCTACCAAAACCTAAATATCAAATTATGTATTATAATGCTACCTTTGCAGGAACATATTCCATATAAGAACAACAACTGAACATGAACAACCTCACCTGAAATTTCAGTCCCAGTTATTTTTTTGTAAGGACATATCCATGGCATTCCTATGGCCAGCACAAGAGGTAATGGGTTCAAGCTTAGACAGGGGAAGTCCAGGTTAGACATAACGAAGAAGTTCTTTACTGTGAGGGTGGTGAGGCACTGGAATGGGTTGCCCAAAGAAGTTGCAAATGCTCCACCCCGGCAGTGTTCAAGGCCAGTCTGGATGGAGTCTTGGGCAACATGGTTTAGTGTGAGGTGTCCTTGCCCATGGCAGGGGGGTTGGGACTAGATGATCTTAAGGTGCTTTCTAACCCAAACTATTCTATGCTTCTATGATTGTAAAATCTTCAACACATGTATCCTTACAAAACTCCTGTAAGGCAAGGGAGTATTACTGCAACAGATAATTTAGGTCTGTGCTGTAAAAAGGATGTTAGCACATCAGATGGGATTGTTTTATACTAATGAGAGAAGAAAATTGTCCAACAGCTCCCAAAATAATTCTCATTAACATTGTACAGAAAATTGGTGAATAGGTATTGCAACGGAAGTTGTAGCAGACACGGGGTTTAAAATGGTGGTTTTTTTAGAATCATAGAATGACAGAATGGTTTGGGTTGGAAAGGACTTTAAAGATCATCTAGTTCCAACCTCACTACCACAGACAGGGATACCTTCCGCTAGACCTGGTTGCTCCAAGCCCCAGCCAACCTGGCCACGAACACTTCCAGGGATGGCGCAGCCAGTTACTCAGAGCAACCTGTTCCAGTGTCTCACTGCCTTCATAGTAAAGAACTTATTCCTAATATCTACTCTTAATCTACCCTCTTTCAATTTAAAGCCATTCCCCCTTGTTCTATCACTACATGCCCCTGTTAAGGGACCTAATACTTACCACCTTCAAACATCCTCTAGGCTTTGTCATCTGCACAGGACTTAAAAGCAAACTATTATTACAGAACTAGTGCTGGCCTGAGAAGTCAATGTTTCTCTGTAACACTCTCTATGAAGTCTCTGTCCCTCTGTGACCAATTCAAGAGAAGAAAGAGGAACTCACATCAGGAATTCAAGCCTCCTGAAGATTTTGATGAGGAAGGAGAAAGAACTCACAGGAAATTAATATGGAACTATATTTTGATTTCCAGTCTACATCTGGAATCTTTTGCCTTATAATGACTGAATCCACACTTAGAACAAAAAGGTCTCATCTTAGCTACAGTGTACTGCCTAAATGCTTACTGAGATAGGTGCCTAAATGCTTACTGAGATGGGTACTTTGTCTGAAGTCTCAAAAGCTATGGCAAAAGTTAGCTACCTTTTTTTTTTTTTAAGTACATATTGGAATAGCATGGTTATATGTTAAGGATAACAAAGAAAAGCATTGTGGTTGAAGTCTGGCATGTGTTTGGGAATGTAAAACAGCAGACTTGCAGAGGAGACATTGGCAGAGTCTCAGTTATAACACACAAGTTATTTCCACTGTAAGACAATGCAGATATTTCAAATAATAAAAACATTTAGAATTTTTATACAATCACAAGGCTTTTGAAATCCCACTGCATTAGCGTACTGCATTTATGTGGCTGAGGGACAGGATGAGGCAGGCAGAAAAGAGGTTCATCCATCATGGGCAGAGGGATGCCTCTAATTGGGGCAGTGACACAGTTCTAGCACACATTTTTACATGCAGCTATAGAACTTCAGACTCAAATAAGAGTCAATTTTTACTACACTATGTCTAATACAGCTTTGCCTTAAGAAGATCAATGCATATTTGTAACCTTTAAGTCCTCTTTTCCTCATGATAAAATCAAGCTAGTTTTTGTTTTCTTTTGTTTTGGTTTGGGATTTTTTTTCTAATAAGTGGAATTATTATTTTTTTAATGAAATATCATTTAAATAAATTTCTACAAAATGTGCAAATTCCACAAATTAGGTACTAACTACCCTGGCTTTTGCTTCAGAATAACAATTTTGCACTGTTGGTACAATTTCTTCTTCAGCACAGCTAACCATTAAAGTGACATTAACTTTTACTACAAAAATAGCAAGGGGCTTATGAACATATCCTATGTAAAAATAGGAATAAAATATTGAAACAAATGAAACTTAATGGTAACATCTCTCCCTATCCCTATTAACAGACTAAATTAGAAATAAAAACATTTAAGCATTTAATTCCTTAAACAATTAAAATCTTACCAGGGTTCAAAGAAGGAAAGAAAGCAGAATATATTTGACATTGCTTCACTTAGCATTTGATGAACTGGAAAGGAAAACTGTCTATCTACTTCTGGAATCAGAGGCGTTTAGATATGACTGTGCTTTGTTTTCTCTCTGTGCAGGGAGGTGTCTAAATCATTGCTCTACAGCACCCACACAGCCACACTCTCATGCCCTTGCCAGAACCCAGCTTTATACTTGCCATTTCACAGTGAATCGAGGCTCAACCTTAGTCCTATGAAATCAAACTGAAGCTTCCCTTGCTATCACCAGAGCATCAGTAATACCCAGTGGGTGGTTCACACCACCTACCACAGTACTGCCTCTAGACCTGGATGACTCACCTTGCAGAAGTGGGTAGCTCTTTCCATCGGCTGTGGATGAAAGACTACAGAATCTTTCCCTATCTTATATGCTTAATTTTAAAATACCCAGAGCCAGATGGATTCCAGTCTGACCAGGAGAGTTCTGCTACCCATGACAAAGGAGCCCCAAAGGCCAACACACACCTAGGGCTGGCTCATGGGAGTTCAGGGGCAGTCACTGGGCCACGTTTCCAAGAGAAATGGACCAGCCTTTACAGCTCTGACTTCTTAGAAACACAGGTGTTTCCACAACCATCCCATAGCTACTTAAAAGGAAGCCACGGAATACAACAGACATCAAATAAAAAGGGTGTGTGTGGTCCTCAGAAGTGACCCTCCACCTCAAGTGAGTTTCCTCCTTCCCTGCTTATCCAAAATCACTTTACTGTGATTCCTCTCTGTAATCTCTTTCCTCTCCCAATAGCTAATGTGAAAGATGTCTGAACAATGGACTGTGACCCACCTGATTCACTCTGATACCAACAACACTATTTTTGCACTGTAGGTAATGGACATCAATGGCACCAATACAGCCCTGCAGCTTCCTCTATTGTTTCGTGCAAATACCCTGAATTTATATGATGTCAGTGAGATCACACCCTTACCCTTACAGCTGGAGTGCATATGGAAAAAGGTTACTTACTTGACCCCAAATATGAAAGAAGAGGCCTATAAGGCTAGCACAGGTATTCCAGTTGACTCAGGCTGTAAGTCATATGATCAGGTTATTAGAAGACTGGAAAGTGCCTTGCATCAGCACCAAACTTCTTATATCTGAATATATTTAGCCTGGAGAAGAGAAGGCTGCGTGGAGGCCTCATAGCAGCTTTCCAGTATCTGAAGGGGCTATAGGGATGCTGGGGAGGGACTCTTCATTAGGGACTGTAGTGATAGGACAAGGGGCAATGGGTTAAAACTTAAACAGGGGAAGTTCAGATTGGATATAAGGAGGAAGTTTTTTTTACTGTAAGGATGGTGAGGCACTGGAATGGGTTGCCCAAGGAAGTTGTGAATGCTCCATCCCTGGCAGTGTTCAAGGCCAGGCTGGACAGAGCCTTGGGTGACATGGTTTAGTGTGAGGTGTCCCTGCCCACGGCAGGGGGGTTGGAACGAGATGAACTTAAGGTCCTTTCCAACCCTAATTATTCTACGATTTTATGATTCTATGATTCTATATACATATTTAGGTCTATGTATTTATACAAGAAGAAAAATCAAAGGCACTCTATTTGCTCCAACAAGTCACCAAGATGTGCAGAATCTCTCACTTCATGAATACAATGAAAAATAAACAGGAGTTGTAACATATATTATTTGGAGAACAAGCCATGAGTGTTCTTAAAGCTTTCGATTGGCTTGGCAGCGCTTTGTGCTTACAGACAGGCTGTAATTGCTGCCCCTCAGCTGGAGTGAGCCTACAGCTTGGTATCTGACCTTGTAGTCACCCCCACTTTCATCTTTTATACTGGCTTAGTAGACAGCTTTATAAAATCTGTGCCTAACACATTTTGGCAAAGTACCACAACTTGATACTGCTTTGCTTTAGAAAGGCTTCTCGTAACTCTGGCCACTTCTGTAGCTTCACTTGCTTCAACTATCCGGTATCATTCAGGGATTGAAATGTGCAAGTGGTATGCTGCTTGTAAAACAAACCCCCAGAAACCTCCTTTATACCAAAGGAAATTCACCCTTGAGCTGAGCTCACCTCATTCTCAATCTCCCTGGGCTTGAGTCTGGAGGCAGAGATGTGTCAGAGGAGAAGCTGCCAGCCCACAGCAAGGCTCAGGTCTGGCACAGACCCCAGCAGAGACCTCAGCTGCAGGCATGATGGCTGGGATGTATGACAGAGGTGGAGCTTTCAGAGCAACCAGGATGACAGAGCTGGCAGTTCTGCAGCTAAGCCAGACTTGACCCAGATATTTTGGCCACTGTTTGCTCATAGGTTTGGAAACAGATCATCAATAAAGTTTCTCAACAAGAAAAGCCACAATGAAATCAACATAGTGATAGAAAGGAATGCAGGTTCTTGCACAGAGCCAGGAGTTCCATGTAACAAATTCCATAAAAAGAAGGCAAAGCTGACACTTTTCTGACCAGAAAGACTGAACTGCTGTGTTTGCATCATGCAACTAACTACTCCTGACCCCAAACTCTCCCAGAGGTGAATGGACCACTCCTGCCCTCTCTTCCCACTTTGAGTCCTAGATAGGTACCGGTTTGAACCCACACAGGAAATATCCTGCCCTCTTCTCCAAAGAATTCTATAATAAAAACATGCATCCAACTATAGCAATTTAAAGCAAAGGTATCTATACCACATCAAGGCTTTTCCTGTAGCTAGCGAAGACAGGCTACCCTAGAAAGGAGTTCACCCTCCATGCATCTTAGAATGAGATGCATTTTCTTTTAAATGAACAAAAGTTGGATGACAGAAATTCCCACCAGAGTGTGGCATCTTCCATGTACTTTCTTTTCTACACACATTCAGGACAATTGCAAGGAGCAAAAAGCTGCCAAAACAAAGCTAAAATAAAATGGTCTGCATCAGTTCAGGCCAATCCCTGGCTTCAACTGTGGTCAGGAATTCCTGTAGCACTGAATGGGAGCTTGCACTCTGAATTTCATGCTGGAGTCTGTGGTGAGGATGTGACAAAGCCACTGAATTATTGGCCTGTATCATTCCTGTATCGGGGATTGCTCTCCTTGCCCCACTGCAGCATGTTCATGGCACTTCAATGCTGACAGGAGTGCATACACAGGCTGTGTCAGGGATGAGAATCAGCTGCTACAACTTGCTGCATTCAAATGCCGGAAGACAGCTGGCTTCAGCTATTTTGTACCCAGCAAAGTGATGGAGATGAGAGCCAGAGGGAAAATGCAGTACTTTAGGAGCTCCTTATAGCCTCACTCCTCTGCTCCCTTGATTCTCATTAAATGTTTGCTCAATCCATCAAATTTATTCAACTATTGTTTTCCCAGCTCAGCTGTTTTTCAGGGACTCTGACAACACAACCATTCCTGACAAACATCTGGGATTGCAGAAGAAAGAATGCCACAGAGTACAAAACAAAAGCATAAGAAATGGCAGAAGACATGGAGACATCCAGACTGCAGACCACAAGACAGTGAAACTCTCTTTTCCATGTCCATGAACAAAGTAGAAAGACTAAAAACCTACCCTGAATGAGCACTACCCTGCAGACTGCTTTGTAGAATACATAAAGTTTCAGTGCTATAAAAAAAGGTAAGCTAGATTTGCAGAAAAATTTTAAAGTGTCATAAAGGTTGTCTGAAGTTATTTTTGGATATTATAAATAATGCAGGACTTTGTAATGTGGACATGTATGGGGCAAACAGCCACAAACATGATTTCTATCTATTGCAGTCCAAATCTCATCCTAGAAGTCTCCAATGAAAACCAGACCTAAATAAAAAATCCTAACAGATTAAAAACAAAAAAAAAAAAAACAAAAAAAGACAAACAAAGAAAAAAAACCACACACACAAAAAAAGAAAAAAAAAACAACAAAAAACCTAAAAGTCACTGGCAACTTAACAGAGAAGAGTGGCTGGAAAGATGCCTCACGAAAAAGGATGTTGGTTGATGGCCATCTGACTATGAGGCAGCAGCGTGTCCAGGTGACCAAGAAGGCCAACAGTATCCTTGCTTATATCAGAAAGAGTGTGGCCAGCAGGGCTAGAAAAGGGATTGTGCCCCTGTACTCAGGACTAGCAAAGCTGCACCTTGAATCCTGTGCTCAGTTCTTGGCCCCTCAATACAAGACGCAAACAATTCTCAGATTCTATGTACGAGTGCCTAGGGGGTCTCACGTCTCTCTGCAAAAGCTTCAGCGTCTGAGGCCTAACAACTAGAAACTGATGGTCCTTGGGCTTCCAGGAATCTTCTTGGCTGACTACAGGTGAGTAAGGACCAATTGAGAAAGACCAAGTAGAACCTAACCACTATTTGTTTAAATTATAAATTATGCTACCGTATTTGAATATATCTGTCTTCAATAAACCTATTTAAAGTCAAATTGAAAACAATTATATCTATTAAAACATAAAATACTAATGCTGTTTTACTTACTCTGAATAATTGAAAAGGTACACATTTGTTGTCAAAGTTTTAAGTCAAATAGCTAAACTGGCTTATTAGTAACAAGTTAAATGGAAGACAGTGGTTAAGCACCTGGAATAAGAAGTGCTAAAACAGATAGTGACAGCACTAGTCTCTTCTGCAAATACAGATAATGTATCGTTCTTGATAGTTTATTTAAATATTTTGGTTCACTGAATAATTAATTCCATGTTGAAACCAACTAAGGGTTGAGGGAAAAAAGGAAAAACAAACCTAAACTAAAAAGCTTCAGAGACAGCTTGCTTTCCAATTTCATCATGTGAATAAAAGCATGGATTGAGACGATGAGCACTGCAGCTCTAAAACCCAGAAGGCGGTTATCAGAAATAGACAGATCGAGTCATTAATTACAAAGTTCTTCTGTTTAATTAATCGCTTTGTTTTAAATGACAAAACTTGCAGAAAAAATATTGAGAGGCAAAATATATATATGTAATGTAGTTCTAACTTTTTAACAACATTTTAAGAATGCTGGTTTTGAACACTTTTCTATAAATCTGATGTTTTGTAATTATGCAAGTTGGGACTTCAACAAGTAGAAGAAAATTATTATTATCTGGGGAGATATGTGTTATTCTTTCTTACTTGTTTGTTGTATTAAAAGTACAGGTCAAGGATTTAAATGAACCTGGAGTTTCTAGGTTGCAAAACAGATGCTAACTGCAAATTGCAACTCGACAGCTTGTAGAAGAGGAGGGCTTTGCTCATGGAGCAAAACTGCTGCTGGGGAAGGTGCCCTACATGAACAGAGGGTAACTAACTGCAGCACAACCCTACAGCCTCTCTCCTTAGCCTTGAGCAGTGAGTGCTAGGTGCAGAGACTGCACACAGATCAAGCTGCATTTGATCAACAGAGTCCTGGAATAAGAAGAGGCCACAGCTTTGCACTGCAGATACATAAGGAGCAGGTTTAACTATCGCCAAGTATAAGCCAAGAGTCAACATATGAGTTTAGTACTCCCAACATCAAAGCCCTGCTCTGCCACCAACCTGAACTCTAGCAAAGTCACAGGCTTTCTTTGACCTGCATACTGGTCAGGAGACTTTTTGCTTTGATTTTGCTTTCTGAAGTTATAGAAGCAATGTTTCCTGACTTTCCTTGCAGCTATGCAAGAAAAGTGATTGGGCAGAGGTTTGGGTGGTACGTCAGACTAAAGGAAATGCCATATATTTAAATCAAATTGACTGAAAATTTTGTACTAAAATGAACAGGAAAAGAAGGTAGGAGGAGGCATTCAAGACCGCCTCATTGCTTTCTTAGAAGCAGGTTTGAATTTGTCAATAATCAGTACAACAAAGACAAAATAACTCCACCTAAGTAAAAAAGAAATGAGGAAAGTCAGTGTGAAGAATTCCTCTTTCAGAGATAAAGTTACTGCAATATTTGATTTCTGTTAAAATTTTTCTAGCTGTAAATTTAAAATATCACAGGTCCTTTATTACTTTGAGAGGGCAAATTTATGTAGAAGAAGATTCACCTGACACTCAGTTATGGAGTCATTTTTTAGCTCTGCTGTATTACTGCACACAAGAGAAAAAGTAGCACCATGGGGGGACCTTTCACTGCTGCAAGGTAGCTATCAGTGCATGTTCTCAAACAGAGACCCATTTCACTCACTGCACCGGCTTTCTCTGAAAGCTGTGCTGCAAATGAAAGGGTGGCAGACTACCTCACTGGGGTGCCTGTCTGCTCTCTGCAGCAATTCAATGTCTGGAGATACTCTATAAACAGTTTCCTTCAAAGATGTTACTTCATAAAAACTTCAGTATATAAATGAAGATTTGGTCACATCAAACATTGTTCAGGCACAAGAAAAAGACTACTGTTGTGACAGAAAGTCTACCTGAATTCTACAGTTTGGCACTGGAAAATCTCAACCCTTTCCTGTACTGCAGGGACAGAAACAGCAGTGAGAGTTACTGTTGTCAGTGGTGGGACACAAATGCTCACACAATACTGGCATGCTTTACTTCCACTAGCATAAAATGGAAATTACTCAGGGCTTTACCTGTATAAACAACCTTCTGTACTTCAGTGATCCCTGCCAAGAAAGTAAAACAAGAGGATTTACTTTCCTGCATATGACTACAGTGAGCCTTTGCTATTCCTGAGATGCTGGAGTGGTGGCCACACATCCCCATCACTCCCTGTGCACTCAGATACCCATCACAGTTTTGGTGGTCAGGAGGAGGACGAATGGTCCATTGCACCCCCCTCCACCTCCCAGTGCAAAGAGGTGATGACAACCCCAAGACTGGGCACCTTGGACAGTCCCAACGCCTCCCTGCTGCCTGACATTGCCTCCACAAGGGATCTGTATCCCACAGTGCTGGATGCTCAGTACAGATCCACTCACTGCTCTGAGTCTGAGCATCATGATGGCTGCACTAGTCACGTGTCACAGGAGGTCTGAACTCAAGGAACTTCAATTAATTCTCAGATCCTTTATGAGGAAACAGAAGCTGCTGAAGCATCTTGGCTTCCCAAGACAAAGCAGGAGTTAGCCTTTGTTTATCTTGCTTGCTTCTTCCAAGGTGGTCCTGTATGTCTTGGGCACAAAGAGTTTTGCAGACACAAACAGCATTCCTGGGCCTTTGCTGCTGTTTCTGGTGGGGGTGGAGCCATCCCTAGCCAATGCCTGAGATGCTCCTCCTGGCTGGGAGCTTGACAAAGCAGTGTCTCCCAAGGCCAAACTCTATCCCATGACAAGACCATTGATTATGTCATTAAGAATCATAATCTTAAGGCAGAAATTAATCTTTGGGGTAGGGGAAAAAAATCACTATGGGAAATACCATGAGATAGCACCATGGGTAATCAGTGCATCATTAAAAAAAAAACACTACAAAGCAATCCAGACCGTAGCAAAGCAGTCCTATCGAACAGGTATTTCACATCTAGGATTTATAGAAGTGCTAGGAGTTCAAGAAGAATTACTCTAAAAAGCCATAGGATTTATTAGACAGTGCTAAACATTCTATTAGTCTTTTGACCTATCACATATAAAATACAACAGGAATACAGCTTTTTAGTGTAAAGCATGTTCCAAATACAACATAGCTTTTCTTACTTTCTATTAAAAGTTACATGAGTTTTCATCAGGCATTTATGCCTATAGAATTTATTTGAGATCCTTGTCTGTTAGTCCAGTGGTGGTCCAAAAACACTTGAAAGGTCTCACAATGACATTTTTCCCTCCACTGTTAAAGATTCTTTCAAAAGGTGAAACATTCTCCACGAATAGCTGGCTAGCTGCCCAGCATAGTAAAGAGATGAAGCACCTGCCACATCCCCTCCTATTTCTGGAAATCTGTACTGAAAAGCATGAGCTGAGCTGCTTAGACAAAGAATTTTGTATACATGCTGTGGGAAGAAATATGGGAAGGTCACTAATGAACAATCAACAGGAATCAGAATGTCATCTTCAGACAAAAGGGAACTCCACCTAAAAAATGAACAAGGAAAGACCTTGAAAATTTGATTTTAGTGGTCTTTAGCAATTTGGAGCAATGTTGGCAGACCTGGGCAGGCACTGTCTTGCAGAGAGACGATGCTGTTGCACTTGCAGGGTCCCTCTCCTGCTCAAGGGATTAAAGCATTAAAACACAATACCAGACACACACACCCCAATCTGGTATTAAAAAGAAGCAAAAGAAACCAAAGAAACCATTCAGATTTCTATGGATATTAATCCTGACCTTGTGTATTATTGCTGTCCACCATAATAAGTACAATTAGTTGTGTATTAAAGATAGTTTATATGTGACTTTAATTTTCTCTTTTCTAATTACCACGAATAAGTAGGTTTAGGGGGTTTAATTCAAACTAACTGAAATAGCGGTCTGATTGTTTTAATAACTAAATGCTTTTCAATTCCTAGTCTGAAAAGGGTACAGCACGCTTGTAACACAGAGGCTGTGGGGAAGGTCAGACACTTCACTGAATATAGTCTCTTTCCAGAAAGTCAGCTTTCTGACAAAAGAAAGCAGGCCAAGAAATGGTTGGGTTAAAGTTAAAATGAAAAGAATATTCCTTTACTTTCCTATAGGCAGGGAATCTCAAGCAGAGAGGCTAGTCACTCCAGCTGTGTGCTATTTGGCTGATGAGAGGCAGGACAGTCACTACATCCACAAGCACAGCCAGGCACCTCAAGCCCCATCCTTTGACACCTCATGCCCTCTGCACAGGGACAGCATGGAAGCCACACTATAGTGAAAGAAATGGATACTGCAGAATACAGGCAGAACGTTTACAGACAAGAAATTGAACAGTTTCCGTACAGCATACAACTACCTCAGAGACCTCACTGTTACACAGATATGGAAGAAGCAAATGGTTTAAATGAGTTCAAGAGAGGATCAGACAAGGATGGACATATGACAAGCTGTAAAATATGATGGCTTGGATGCAAATTATGGTTCTACAAGTCTCTAGAGTACTATTGATTATTGAAAGTGAGAAAAGTGTGGCAGAGAAAATGTCACTATATCTCCTCCGATTTTTATATTCTTTGGTCCACCCCTTGGGTAATTGCAGTCTTTGCACAACTGAAAATAACCTCTCTGCATGTAAGAGGCTAAAGCAAGCAAGCCAGGAACTGCTTTGCATTAGGCACTGACTCCTTTTAAGGCCCTGGACAAGGCATTTGGTTTCTATCTTCTTTCTGCAGTCACTAACTTATAAGAAGTTTGAGGGTAACTAATTAGCTGAAAATGCATGTCTTAAAAATGAAACAGACAATGCTGCTTGCACTGGTGGAGATGCACTTCAGTTGGGCTACTGATTCCACCACTTTTTGGGGTAAGAAATTCATATTTGACCATTCTCAGGTGCTTCTGTGACTTCTAATATCTCAACAAAACTTGCATTTTTGCTGTCACATGGATCTCCATCCCCTGTCTCCACTGAGATGGCAGACAAAAGGACCTCACTAGTACAGTCTCCCTCAAACACTGGTGTGCTGCCCCTAGGCTTGTCTCTAGCAAGACTGGTTTTATCTCTTTTCCCCTTCAAATCCTCAGATCTAGTTTAAAGATCTTTCAATGAGCCCTGCTAACTTCTGTGCAAAGATCCTGCACGGCATATGTTACACAGAATCAATTAGTTTCATTTAACAAATCCCCAAGAAAAAATATACATTAACCCACTCTATTTCTTTAGGAACTTTTACAAAGAAGCTGTTACAGCTTCTAGCACAGCAACCTGACATCTGAAAAAAAAAAAGAAATCTCTGTACTAAAATACCATATTAAAACAGCCTTGTGGGCATGATGGAATAACTGATGACACAGTGAATTCTAATCAGCTTTTACACAGTACTAGCTTCAAAGTCATGATATTAAATTTACATGGATATAAACCAGGTGCTACAGACTTCCAGAGATATTATATATGCAGTATCTCCCAGGTGGATCTTATCTTAGAGACTGAAAAATGTGAACATGATTATACCATGGTCTGCAGCAACAGCAGCTTGTGGAAAACACTGCATTATCTTTAAAATACCTAAATCTGGACAGTTGTAAAGGTACAGGTGCAGCAGCATAAAGCTCAGGATGAACTATCAAATCTGTCCAGCTCCTTAGGCAAGCTTACCCACCTATCCTAAGCTCTATACTTATGCTGGTGGCAATGTGTAATCAAGGTAATACAAAATTACATTGGGTATATACAAACACAGTCCCTGCAGTCAAAGAGAAATGTGCTTATTAGCTGGAATAGGCCATCTGAAATTACCTGCCCAGTCTAAATTAAGTCAGGATTTCCTCTGTAGTCACAAGAGCTGGAATGACCAAGCACAGAACCAAAGCTGACACTGTGTGTAAGAATCAGCATCCAGTTCCAGACACCAGATTTTCTGGGCATCACATGTGAACTACATTTATACCTCCATCCTTCACTCAGGTTGTCTGCTGTTTTAATTGCATAAAGTAATAAAACTATCACTGTTCTACATTAAAAAGCCTTAATATGGCTGCCAACAGGGCAAATTAAGAGAGACAAAAGGACCAGTAGTTTATCACATGGTTTCTTGCTTAGAAAAACAGTGCTCTCAAGCTATTATCACTATTATGCTACAAGTTATAACAGGAAATCAAAAAGGATAAGACAAAGAAATGTTCATGCTCCTCCATGAGGCACTGAAATCTTCCCTCCTTTATGCAAAAGGAAAGAAGGCTGAACATCTGCAGTGTCACTGACGATGTCAAAAGGCACATCCATTAGTCACAGAACAACTGTTGCTGCAGCAGCTATTTAGTGAACTTAGAGTTTTTTAATCAAGTATTTTAAATCAAAGCTGCCTTCAGTGTATTTCCTAGCACACAAATGGGGTATAGAAGGGAATCCTCTGCCAGAAGAAATCCCCCACACCATCACCCTGATGCTGACTGGAGGTGGCATCTGAAGCGTCAACAGGTAGGTCTAATGTGTATCCCTCATGCAACTGCACGTGAAGGAGCTCCCCTCTGCTCCTGCTCTGTACCTGATTATGCTTTCCTTTAGCCAAGTCCAGCTGCAGCGCAGGCTGTCCCTCCCTCCCCAGTTCATTGCCCCCTGACCTCCAGGACCTTCAGCTCAATGTTGCCACTTGCTACTATCATTAGTACTTGGAAAGAAATGTATCTATCTGCAATGCAGAATGGTAGCAGACCAACAACTCAGACAGATACCTCTAAATGAAAGGTCAGCTTGCTCTCCTTGGGGAAAAAATATAGTAAGAATGACTTTTATGCAACTGCGTTGCATCTACTGATGTTGCTGTGTGGCTCTTGTGAGCAAGCAGAGGAAAGAGCAATACAGGCAGTGAGGTCACTCATGATCATACCTGCTCGAGTCCTCCTTTCATTCCAGTGTGCATCCCCTGCTACCACCCACATTAACCCACTTCTGCTGCATGGTTTACTCTGGCCTGTGTTGTGTAAAATCTGAGGCACTGGAGGGGCTTCTGGTAAATTACAAGGGAAAACACATTTAATCTAGGCTATTAAAATTATTGGGGGGGGGTAGAGAGAGCAAATATTTTGGATTCCCATTTCTTTTCAATTTCTCATGAATCCTTTAGTCTCCTTTCACAGACTTTTCTATCGTATATTAAATATATTAAATTCTCTCTAGTAACAGGACACAAACACAGAAATTGCCAGCTTATGGAGGTTTTCAGCTTTTCCATGCTGTCTTCCATCTCAGCCATTTTTGGTCCCCGTTGTGCAACATTTAGCACGTGCTACAAGCTCTTTGGAGCAACACATGACCTAGAATATTAATTTACAAAGAGAAAGAAATGAAGTAAAAAAAGTAATGTAAATTAATATATTTTCCTTAGAGCTCAGGAAAAAAAAAAAAAAAGGAAATGGAGGAAGACAGGTCATAGATGAAGAAAATGCCCTAACCAAAGTTTTCATTGAATGGAAATTAAGGAACAGCTAAGTGTGCTCTGAAATGCTAATAGTTACAGGGATGCAGACTTCTGTTGTGCAAAACCAGTCCCACAGTCAGAAAGTTAGCTGAAAAAAAAAAAACAGGAAAGCAGAGGGGATTAATATCACTTTGCCTTAACATCAGTCTGAGGTGGTGTAAAGCCTTCTCAGGATGAGCCTGCCATTGTTCATTACCTACAGACAGAAAGCAGATTCACATACACACTGCTTAAATCATTGAGTGAGATGAACCCAAACCTGTCACCAACTCTGCTCCTTTTCAGTGGGACATTCTTCAACAAGGACAAAAAAAAAAAGCAAACAAACAACAAAACATTAAATGGCTGTAAAGCAGCTTCAGGGAACATCTGTGCCTGTGTGTGCCTTTGAACCCCTGCAAATCTGCGTTGTACTAAATTTCCCTGTAAACAAGATGATATCAGTTTCTATTTTTCCTCCTTTCTGGCACACTAGTTCATCCGTATTTCTTCTGTAATCACTAACTGGAAACCCATGCTAGAATTTTCCAGCATAATATTTAACACTGCACACAGACAGATCACTGCCAAAGTTTCACTGTGTCACTGGCATGTTAGGCAATGCTGGAAATACCCTCCCACCAGAAAGCTTGACACCTCCACAATCCACTCTTGGGTTTGGTTTGGGGTTTTGTTTTCTTTTTTTATAAATGATTTGATATTCATTCCTCCAGAATTTGCAAAAGTCTCAAGTTTTCTGGAGTATTATCTTGATCCTTGAAAGCTTCATTAAAGAAATTAATAGATTAATACAACTTCCAGTTAAGTTCAGAATGTCCTTTTTCTGGAATGACATCCTGTACTTCCCCGCAACCCCAAGCTTCTGTTAAGCAAGAGCCAACTTCTCACAGAGGGGTTACACGTGGGGCTAACCATGACTCATGAAGCCACACCAAATCTGAAGGATGACCATACTGGAGAGAGAGATCCTATGTGGATACTTCCTAAACTAAACTTAGAGAGCTCTGATCAGGATAGGAGGAAAAAGAAACTTTACACATAAAATCATGTCATCCAGAGTTCATGGCTTAAAAAACTCTGTATCTGCTGCTGTCTCACCACAGTCCAGGCTTCTGGGGACTGGTAAGCATGAATCATAACAGTCCACACTTCCAAAGTTCTACTGCAAGGAGGACAGAGGGGACCAGATGTCAAAGGAAACACAACACACCTTAGCAGGTGGAAGGCAGGAGATACATGTCCCCTTATACCAGCTGGAAAATAGCTAATTCCACAGTTCTCCCAAATGGAAAGGACCAGACACATCAAACCAGCAGGGGAAATATTTCGTTTGTACTAATAACTTTCACTGGATAGTCCAAGATATAAAGGAAAGTATGTACTTTTGGCAAAGGCACTGTGCTGTGACCATGCTTTTCACCAGTAGATCATAAGCTGCTCTGAGTCTCGAAATCATCCTGGGATATACCTCACATAGGTACAGCAGGGCTATTTGACTTCATGTCACATCTTACTTTAAAGTTTATTATGAAAGTGAAAAGCCATCTTGAAAAATCCGAATTCTAGTCAGTCTCATAGGTGACAAAAGTGTATAAAACTGACATAAAGAAGTTTGTCTTTTTGTCTTAAAAAGCTGTGAGTGGTCTTTCACACTAAAGTAAATTCACATATTGAGAATTTTCTTAGCCAGTAAACTTCTGTTCCCATTGCCATTATTGTAAGTATTTATATTTGAGGCACAGCAAGCTGCTACAGTTCAGACAAGTCTAGACAATTTCAGACTGAAAATGAGATCAAATTAAACTCTGAACCAGTGGAATAACTTAACAATGGATTCTAGCAAGGTTAAGTGTTTTAAAATAGGACCTTTAAGTAATGAAACAAAAATTTGCTCTAAACTTAATCAGAAATGTGTCACTGCAATGAAGTAATCATTTGGTGAAATATAGTCTACTTAAAGAAGTATGCCAGACTAAATACAGTGGTTTCTTATGGTCTAAAACTTGCTTGCAAGTTCTGTAGGAACTACTCTTGCAGAATAACTACCCTGGGATAAATAAACCTGCATTTATAACAATATTGTAAGTCCACACAATGGAATTACTTGAAAAGCCACTGTCAGCATTACAGCTCTTACACATCAGGCCATTCCTCTGTAGCATCCTACTTCTTCTGCAATCATACAAGCTACAGTTGTAGCTTGAAACAAGAGAGAGCTCTTGAAGACTCAAAAAATTGAGTCTTTTTTCAGAGCTGAGAGATGGTGAGATCAGTCTTTCAACTCAACATCTACATCATGAGCAGCAACCACAATGGGAATAATGACAATATGCAGATGGAGTGTAAATAGGCTTCAGTGTAAGAGATAGATTACTCAGTCTTTCCACCCTAAAAAAGTATTTGTGCTTCTTCTATTGTATTGTTTATGTCAGATTTACTCATTCTTAAATGACCCTCTTAATACAAAAAAAACAAAACAAAAACAAAACAAAAAACCCAGCTCCCCAAAGATTAACAATACCAAATTTATTAGGTTATTCTGAGCAAATGTAGATATCAGTCATGTTTCATCCTCAAGTGACATGAAACTTGCGGTGAGAGCCCCCTTAGCTATAGTTGCTGGCACACAACAGTACACCCTGCGATCTCCTTAGTATGAAGATTTGACAGTGCATCTGAGAAGCAGATTTTCACCTTTAGGCAACTAATTCACATAACTGCTGCAGTTAGACCTTCATTTACAATGTACATGCATGGACACAAAGAAGCTTAAAGTTTCTTTGGGATGGAAGTACGTGCTTGACTGTTGTCTTGATTCAGGGCCAAAATGTAAAGCTCTTGAAAACAAGAGTTCAAAAATGGGTGTTGGAAGGTGGGATACACTCTAATGGAGAATTCTGGTATTTAATACTCAGTAAATCATGAAAGCAAATACTCTTGCCCCCTTTCTCCCACTTAAACTAACATAAAATCCAAGAGGTGCAAAGCTTTAGAGCTCTGACATTTGACTGCCTCAGTGGATTGTGTATGCTGATATTTCAAGAATATCAACATTATTTCCACTTTCTGCAAAGGACCATAATAAACAGACAGAGCTAGTCCTTTATACAGGCATGAGATTGTCCTTTGAACTGTTTCCACATAAAATCTTTTAGACAGAAGTCTTTAGTCTTTTTTCCAAACTATCTCAGTATTTTTTAAGCATGTGCAACTTGCACCTGGTGAGCTGTAAATTAAGAAGTATACTATGCTTGAAGCATGAACAATAACATTCAACACACAAAGGAATCTTATATTTAGGCAGTGCATCTACAGGATAATAGAGTTTTACAGCTGGTTTCCCATAAGAACAAACTAAGTCTACATGTCTGCTTGTACATGAGGCTGCAACGTTTCTGCATGTTAAGAGAATATAGGATGCTATCTAGGAAAAGGGACTCTGTTAATGACACCACTCAGAAAAAGGCTGCAAAATGGGAGTGCCTTCATCATGTATCAGAAAATCCATACTGGCTCTAATCATAAAGACTAAAAAACCTTAAGAAGCCACTCTTTGTTGGTTCACTGCTCACAAAAGAATTTATTGTCACACAGAAAAGCATTTTAATAACTTAGCACCCAAACCCGAATTTAGCTGTCCTCTCTATTAGTTTTCAACCATTCTTAATATGCTGCCACTCCTTGTCGGCAGTATAGTGTTCATGTACTAAAACAGGAGACCAGCATGATAGTTCTGCATTCCAAAAGGGATCAGGAAACAAAACAACTTGCAACATCTTCCTATTAGCAAGGGTCAGTTTATCAATATGTAACGTGATCATTTTCTATAAATACACCAAGGAGTTAATTCCAAAGAAAATGAAACTCCCAGGCTAGAGGACAGAGTTCATCTGGGAGCAAACAGATATAAACTTGGAAAACCCAAATCATGGCCAGAATTATAGGAAGGTTGCTAAGCAGCATTGGTACAGCCCCTAAGTAGTATCAGCAGTAGCACAGAATATCCTATTTTTAAGATAGAGCTCACTTGACCTGTATACAGGGACTTGAACTGAGGCAGCCCTTCCAACTGCAGTGTAGGGTAAAAAAGGATAGAAGTGAAGCACCAGTACATACTTTACATTGAATAAAGTATGTGAATTTTAGCAAAGGATTTCATAGGAAATGCGAAGAACCATAAATTATGTTAGGAATATTGCCTAGCAGGCAGCCAAATACAACTCTGTTAATGAGCAAAGATTCAGGCCTTAGAAAAAAATGCTGATTTAGCAGAGTATAGCATAAAAAATGGCACGAGACGTGAAAGACAAACCATGGGTAGTATGAGGCACTACTTACCTCTAGTGAAAGCTAGAAAGGGGAATGAGCTGCACGGAGAAATGAAGGAGAAAAATGGTTTAGTCAAAGAATGGGAAAAGACAGTTAAGCTGAGAAGACTCCAGTCATACGTCAAAAAAAGCACTTGAAAATAGACTATAGCTTAGACACACCACAGACTTGCAAAATTTAAAGGACACTGAGTAATCTACTCCAGGACTAAACACATTTAATTTCTTGCTATATCTAAGCCACAATCCTCAGAATTTTTTAAGACACACCAGGAGGAAGAAGAAAGACATCTAACAGTTGTGAAACTCATGAAGACAAGTGAAAAGATGGAGAGATGCAGGAAGACAAATGAGGACCTTAGCTTTATTTTTAATGCCTTCTAGATGCAGACTAAAATTAACATATGAATTGCTACTACTATCTTCAGTTCCTTCATTCTGAACCAGCCTTTACCCCAGTAGACTGCTACTAAAACCAAGAGAGGACTGATGGAAAGGTCCTTTGGTTCAGATCACATCCAAGTGAATTTTTTATCGGTGTGTCAACAGATAATAATCAGAGAGGACAAACAAATACATTTTGTCCAAATTATTATCTCCAATATACTCTACACATCTGCCTTTGCTTTTCTGTTTAACCTGAGCTCAGTAATAAGAGCTAAGAAGCAGCTCTTGTGGTTGTTGGTTTGTACACCATAGTAGGAACTGCTGAAACAGGCCAAATCAGTCATTCAGTCTGGTACCCGTCTTCCGATAGTATTTGTGTCAAGTTTCTCAGAAGGCATCTTAAAACCACAATAGGCATAAATAATTTGGTAATATTAGATAAAAAAATAAAGCATTATTTTAATTGTATTTTTATTTAATTCTATTTGGACTCATAGCCCTATAACATTCAGTGAATGTATTAATAGTTTCGATTTGGTTTCATTTAGGGCCAAATTCTGCATACTGGAAACAATGGTAGCAATGTGTCTTAGCATTGCTCAAAACTTATTAAACCATTTGTCTCACATTAGATGCAATCAAATAACCTTTAGAAATATTCTGAATCAGGACTTCTACCACTTGAACTTTTGCAAGTGAATTTATTGCGTAAATAAATCTAGAAACACTACAGAATCTACAGAAACACTGTTTTTTAGTTAAACTGGGTTCTATCATGTATTCCCAAAGAGGGTGAAAGAATCCCATCCCAGCTATTCTGTACTGTATAATTTATACATCCTCTTACTTTTGCATTCCTATTCACTCTTCTATATATATATATTTTTTTTTTAGTGCAGTTTATTTACCCAAATAAAAGATGCCTCACAGCTATAAGACAAAGAAGACTAAAAGACCCCACTGGACATGTCTGTATTTCCTCAGGTTCAGATTTTTGGTGCATTACAATCTAAAGCTTTCAAAGCTTAACTATGAAAAGCTAACTGATTATTAATTACACCATTTAAACTACAGGTTATTTGTGAGGACAGAAGTCTAAGTTTGCAAATACTTTCTTAAACACCAGTAGTTGGAAGGACATAATGTGAAGGTCTGAATAAGAATAGGCTGGGATCTTTTCTTGAAAAGGATGAAATGGGGCATGCTCAGCTATGTTTTATTTGTGTTGTAAATGCAGTACTTGTGAATTAGAAACAGTATTCTGATGTCCAGAAAACGCTCAGTTTCTAGTTGCAACTGTTTTGGATTCAGAGCCATTGCACAATGCTAAACAAACCTCACAGTGTTCCTACTGAGACAGTATTCCTGCTTAGCCTAATATCCAAAATGTGATTTACCTCTCTACTTCACCCATGAAGTCTGTCATCTATGATACGTGTAACACATATATTCCACTTTCAGATGGGAATTACACATTAACTACCTTTACTGGTAAACTGAGATACACATACTTTATGTTCATCCTTAATGGCACAGAATCTCTCCAGACTTTACTTCCACTACCTTTTTTTGACCATTATCATTTTGAAGAAGAGACATTCCTTTTCTTTTTTTTTTTCAAGAAGATAAATACCATACCTCCTATGACTCTTTCTTCCTTTATGTGTTTAAATTCTACTATCCAAAATACTCATAATTCTTTGAGAAATAAAAATATGACTGGATGGGGATTTCTGAAAGCTCTCAATACTCTATTCCCATTTAAGTCACCACTAGCTTTATTCTATGCTCCAGTGGGATGAGAGCTCAGGCAATGCTGAGGGCCGAATTTCATGTAGTACTACTTCCATAAACAGACTTGTAGGTATACACAAAATCTATTTTTTAATACTTAAGCACTCAGTAACATCACCAGTGTTTATTTGCTCTATGCCTATATTCCCATCTGTGAGCTTCCCTAGTAACTACTGAATCTGTTGGCTAAATTGAGGATAAAAGCTCCAAAGGTATTTCAGTTCTGTTAGTTTTCTGAAGACAGGCAGGAAAACAGAGAGAAGAGAGACCATATTAATGCATCCCTGGAAGCAGGGAGGCAGCACAAGCCTCCTCCTCAGTGACCAGCAGGCAATCCAGAGGGAGAACATTACTGTATATCTTAACACTGGGAAAAGTTTCAGATGCAGCTCACATTTCACAGCACAGCCTGCCAAAGAGGTACAAAGCTTTAAGACTGCATTACTTCTGCTGTCCAAAGAATTGTATTTTATTTGCACTGAATATATTAGCTAAAGCTTAAGGCCTTAACACAGTAAGATCTAGACATTTTATATCTTTATTTAGATAGGTTTACATTAAGCAAGAAAATACATTTTAAACCAAATCTTAAATACATGTGGGATATTGTTTATTATTATCTTTGCTTTTATATCTATTGATAAACAAGAGAAAACATGTGAGTGGTAGACACCAAATATCTCCCGTTAAACTGTCTGAGGTGCCAGAACAGATGCTGAAGTCAATGACTACATGCAATACAGCTGCAGGTCCAGGGAAGTGATCTGCAGGCATTGGTCCCTCTGTTAGCATCATGTCTGAATGGGTTCGGTCAGGATGAGGGAAGAAAGGGAAAGGGGAAAAAAGCTTCAGTTGAGCAGCAAGACAGACTGCAAAGATTTAGAGGGTAGAGAGGCAATGGGCTCAAAAAGTGTATGTTCATGTTTGCACTTACATGTTCATACAACCAGCTCACACCCAAAGTTAGCTTCCTAGGAACGCTACCACAACAAGATTAATCATCTTTGGCTTTTGGGAGTCAGCATTCAACCAACCTTCTTCTCTCCAGTACTTACATCTCTGCAGCAACCTCTGGCTCAACTTTCGTGACTGTGTAACTTCAACCAGGCGTTGCTGAGAGCTGCTTCCTTACAAACAGTGATTTCAGACCCTGCTAGAAACCTCTGACAAATTCATTCTCCATGAGTCAGAGCCCAGTGCCATTATGAGGTCTAAAACAGCTGGCAGGGGTGATATGTATTAATCTCAGTTGACCTCTGTACATATAAAAAACTGCTAACACAAGATCTTGCACAAATATATGCTGGTCTAAGTCTATTTAATAACTGCCTGTGATCCTGAAAAAAGAAAGGAAGCCAAATCTAATCCAAAACCTGCACTTATTCCAACAGTAGTGTCAACCCTCCATATTTTATCCCAGAAGCAGTGGTAGCAAATGTTACTCTTGAAGCTCAGAGTCCCAGTGACACACTGATATCACTTGCTAGTCAGAAATAACTAGTATAATGCCACTGTTCATCACTATAAAGGAATCTCTGATCTTATCCTAAACATTCAGCATTTTGAAGAGATCAAGAAGACCAAATTCACATTTCTCAGAATGATTAAAAACTGGAATAGTTTTAGGTACTTGTCTGAGCTTGCTGTGTTAGTGACCTATTTGCCGTAGATTTGCTCTGTATCAAGTGCAAAAAGAAGGCACATGCAGAAGTAATTCATCCCACCTGAAGACAGACATCTAAAGAAAAGGGGATGAACAGTGTATAATTATACATAGGAAAGCTTTAGCAAGATGCACCATTTTTCAAACCACAAAAAAGTTTAGTAAAATTAACTTTTTTTCTCTACCAGTTACACTTCTGCCTCATTTAAACACACGGTAAGGCAGACTGAATTTAAAAGTAAATGTATAACAACTCCTTAAGCACTTAAACATGTACACATGTACATACAGATGTATGTACACGTGTGTATACAAATTCACACTTTTTAAAGGCCTGCAGCCAAGACCTGAGATAAAATTACTGACTTCACTACATATTTTCCCAAGTCCATCTAGTGTGGACTTGGGAAAATAGACTGATTCACATCTGAGATTTCAACTTAAATTTAAAGTTACTCACAGGTAACTTAGCTTTTCATCTTTAATTTTAATCTGATTTTTCATTTTTATTTTTCAGACTTGTTTGCTTTAAAAGAATATTTAAAGACACAACCATTAAGAACATATTTATCTGCAATTAAATATAACAGCACAAGATCAAGTAATTCTTTCTGCTCACTAGGAATATGTGCTATGTATAGTAATATTTAAAGCTACTTTCTCTCACTATACATTTTTTGTACATCCTGAATTTTATATTTTTTTCAGATATCAGAGAACATGTGCATAATAATGAAAATTATTGTTTTGACTGCGATTTGCATCGAGCTGCATTTGGATAGAAATCAGGATTTAATTAAAATGTGCACACCCCAGCATTTTAAAAGCTCTCAGTTAAATTAAATTACCTTGATAGTGTTGAGAACATCAGAAAAACTACCATAACATGGTTTGCATTCAAGTTTGACTTAGTAAATCAAGGAAATACTACCTATCAATGAACTCCTATTGCTTCTGTTCGCACCATGGCAACATGTTTCTGAAATGATTTGTGGACCCTGAACTAAAATAAAATGAAAATTTTAATCTTTTTGAAAGTATCTGTGCAGGTATGGCCTATTTGTATTTTGGATGTTTTTCTCTGCAATGCTGAATTCATACACTTGTAGTTATTTTTTACTTATGGACTGAACAAGAAAAATCATTGTGGTGTTGGGGGGGGGGGGGGGGGGTGTAAGCCCACACTGATTTCTCAATTTAGAGTGAGCTAAACAAAATGAAAAAAAAAGGGTATTGATTCTGCATTTGCCAGGCAAATTGAAACCAGGAATAATGAACGCAAAATTTCTGTACGGCAGCAAATGAAGTCTCAGATTTTGAAAAAAATGCCAACGCCAGCATTCGATATAGTGTAAATATAGAAAATACAGGTGTTTAATGAACTAGATCCAACGTGATATGGTTGTAAAACTTAAGCTGACATCAAGAGATATAAATAGTTCTTCAGTTCCATACATGATTAAGAAAACAGCAATATTTCAAGGAGTAGAATCTGCAAGAACCCAATGAAACAGCATTTTGCAGTTATCCAATACCATGTGCTACATCTTGCAAAGTATTACATTTTGTTCACATCTTCAAATAAGCTGTCATGATTTCAAATGTTTTCTTTTTCAAAGTAGAAAGCATGCATTTTTGATTAACAGTGTTTTTATTACACAATCTCTATATTTAAAAAAAATAAATTTATATTTAAACATAAAGGAAAAAAATGCAGATTTTATGAAGATTTGTACAGAATACTCTCCAGAGCACAGCAGCTCCACCAGCATTCATTTTGCAGTGCAACAGATGTAAACAATGCAAAAAGTAAACAGACCTTCGCAATGTTATTAATTTCATCAAGGTCATACCACATCATTTCTTCAAAACAACATAGGCTTAGAAGGATTTTCACTGAAATATAAAATAAGATGATAGCTGAGAACAACACATTCATTACTGTAGTATAAAAGTTTTATGTCCAGCTGTAGTTCCAAAACTGTAGAAGCAAAAAAAAAAAACATGACCTGCTTTTCTATGTCTATTAGAAGAATGAAAAGTCCTGTAAAGAGTTTATATAGAAGGTTGTAGGGCCTGTTAACAAAATTGTATCATTTGAACACCTTAATTTGGAGTTAGGTCCCAAATACTCAGAGATGTGCATCAGCTTAGATCCCACACATACTACCAGAGATAGCAAAACTCAAGAAATTTCGAACACTTTACACTCATTGGAGAGAAACCCTAACTTTAAGTGACTCAGGAACCTTTTCACTGTTGATCATGTCATTTGATCCATGGCAGGGATTCTTTTCAAAAGAGGCATATAGTCTGTCAGGAAGAGCCAAAGGAATGAAATGCAAACGTTACAGCATAGAGGCTGCATATTATCTTTAAAATGCTCTATGAAAACACAGATATTTACACTAGAATTAAGTAATACTGCATGGCATTTGATTACCATTCCACAGACAGACTAGCAACTACACACACAGGTATATGCACATACAGAATCACACAGACCAGGAACCACTGTTTTTCTCTTAGAAAAATAGGATGCAGAAGAAGGTTACCGAGTATGGTTAAGGGCTCAAAGGGCTCAAAGGGCTCAAAACTAGATCTTTGAGAGTAGTGGAAACCAGAAATCTCTCCAAAGAAGCCCTTAGACCTCCACCTACCACCCCCATCAATGGCAGCATGAATGCAAGCCTGAATCACCTTTGTGGCAGAGGACTTCTCCATGGGAAGGGCAACCAAAGCTGGCTGAGCTGTATTGATTACATTTTAGTTTAGAAGTTGCCAGAATAATCACAGGGAGAGACAGTAACCACTAGAGAACAATACAGCTTATAAAAGAATAATTTATGTGCTCAAAATTAGATGGTATCAGCTGCTGTCCCAGTGTTGACTTAGTGATCCTGATGGATTTATCAGACACAATGCTAGAAACTATTTTCTCTTAAGATTCCCCAAGCATATGGCTTTTTGCATACAGGATAGCTCTGACCACCAGATCTAGAGGGAACCACACATGAAGATGCTTCCTCTCATGCTTTCTGTAATATTCCTTTCTCCCCTACGAACCACAAGGAAGAAAAAATGCTATTATTTCATACATAGTTTAACCAGTTCTATTCCTTCTCTTCTCTACTAAAGGTCAAATATAGATCCGTAGAGTGTGAATGTAAGAATACCAGTTACTACTGGAAACATAGCCCTCACTTAAACTGCAGTGGCACTAACAGTTTCATTACAGTTTGATTTCTTCCAGCAAAGATGTCTAAAAATTCTCAGATTAGAGTAAATGTTCAGTGTAGTGTGGAAATTAGTTGCTAATTATCTGAATACCTGAACTTTTGCAATACAAGAGCTGTATAATAAATTAGCATTTTATTTACCAGTCATTAGTAAGAGGTGAACAGCAGCTGAAACCAAACTTCTTTAATAAGGTCATAATTACAATAAATTAATTTTGTACAAATTGAGCACAGTCACACAATATTTAAAGCTCTATTTTTCCCAGTCTTGGGAGCAAGATGAAGACAATATCTACACCCAGTATCCATCTTCTGTGGGAAGTGAAAATGCATCCATTGACACAAAATATACATGTCTCAGGTGAGGCACATATGGATTGTCTTTCCCACACAGCTCAGTGAAGAATACAGAGACTGAACACATCACCTGTTTTTCTTAGCAAAAGTTGCAGTACCAAGTGGAGGAGTTGCAAAAAGTCAAATCTGGCAATATATCAGATTGTTTGCTGGCACAGGGCTACGCTGTGGCTTCAGCTCTTCGGCCAGAAAGGAGAACAGGAGGGAACCCTGTTCGGTGCACATCAAAACGAGGGCATGCCCTTCCATGTGTATCAGCAAGACATGAATGGAGCCGGGAGTAAGCACACTACTCAACTTCTTCCATGTATGGGGTATCAGAGATAAGATGGGGAAGGAACTGCAGCCCTGCCTTGGTTTCCCAGTTAATCTTCCCCTTGGGTGTCCAAATACAGTGCAATAGAAATGGTGTTGTTGTAAATAATGATGTAAATAATGACTATGGCACTCCATACATGGCTGGTAACACACATACTCAGCTTGCATGGTTTTACCCTTTAGTCCCGTTATGTCTGGTCCCACAATGAATCTGACAAAAAGAAAGATAACATTTTTATTATCCTGTTTTCTTTACTTTGTACATTCAACAAGGCTGTGCAGTCAATTCCACCTAACGGGATTCTGAATTTCATTTTAAAAATGTTTCATGTTAATCCCATGTGTTCAGTTATTTGACAATTTTTTTTTTTTTCATCCTGACCAGAATTGAAATTAAAATGTCTGTTGTTAAATTTTTTTTTCTTCCTCTCTTTCTGGTTGCTTCCCTTTGTCTTATTATAAGGGCAAACATTTGACAAAAGGTTTGTGAGGGCAGTGTTTTGTTTTCCGCATAGTGCATGTGGGAATTTGACAGATAATAGAAATTTTCATTTTCCAGTATTGTCAGTCTATTCTCAACTTCGTTTTCCCGGGTCTCAGATGCCAGCATCAAAAAGTAAAAATTTACCAACTTTTTAACAGAAATGGTGCATATCTGGTGCATATGTACGGGGGAAAAAAAAGAACAAAACACCAAACCACCACAAAAACAGAAAACATTCCATCATTCCATGTGAAATAATTCAGCAACCATTATAGGTATGAACTCTTTATTAGTATCCATGGTAAGCAAGCACAGTGTCTCTTGGGTGTGGCATGTAGCTGTCTTACAACAGTTCAGCCAAGTCCCAAGTGGGAGCTCCCCGAGTTTCTTCAGTCAGCTTTTCCAGCAGGCCCACTCATGCTCTTAGAAAAGCCATGCCAGCTGCTGCTGATGGGTAGGAACCTCAATCAGAACCAATTTACAGAACTGCCTAGATTCACATGCTGGCATTGGATCCTTTATTTTATCTGCTAATTATAAGAAATTTTAAACCGGAAAAAACATCAAGCCAACAAAATAACAATAATACTGTGAAGGTCATGCTGGTTTGTTTCTTAACTACAGGCTTTATTTTAGCCACAGTAAATGTAAAATAAAAATTAAAAAACTACAATATTGATTTATAATAAATAGGCAAAGAAATGCTTGTCTCCTGACTGTGGAAAAAAAAGAGAAGTAGAAGCTGCATTAGGTGACCAGGATAGCTATCTTCTCTAGAAAGAAACAAGGCAGCTCTGGGTATGTCTGTTCTCATTTGGCCAATCATCTTTGAAAGCCTTTTTGAAAATGAGGTGCTAGAAAATCTCTGTCAAAACTACAACAACGTGTCATTAAACTTGCAATCACTTCATTGCCAAAGCATATATAGAAATACATTCTGTCTCTCTTTAAATAAGAAAAACAGGTGACACTTTTTTCCTCAGCCACTATTTTATCTAATGGCTTGCCTAAGGTAAGCTGGAAAGCAATCTGCCTAACAAGGTTTGACTTCAGGTCCTGCACGAGTTGATGATGGCACAAAAAATAACAGTAGCATCAGGAAAAAGCACCGTTGTTGTAACAATGCAAAGAGAAGTCCTGAAACAAGATCCTTGTACAAAAATAAAATGCAGCACATACAAGCCTCTAAAAAATACCCTGCACTTATTGATAAAAAAAAAGCTTTTAAAGTAATTCTTAATAAAATAACTGAACTGACATATCAAGTCATTATTGCTTCTTCTTCGTGGCCTTCGCCTATTTCCTTAGATGAAATAAAACCAGGATAATCGCTTTCCCTGTTTTGTTCTGAGGTTTCTTCAGAGCGGAGACTGTTATTTAACTTCCACACCACACGAATTATTTCCAGGCAAGTATGTGAGAGCCAAGATATTTGATTTTTATGCAGGACATAACATGCTGTTGTTTTGTATGATTCCCTATTCCCCACAAATGGCTATCCATGTGCCCTGTTATTTTACCTCAGTAAGTCACACAGCTCTGAGCCTTCAAAACATTGGCAACACTGAACATGAAAACCAACAGGAGGTGGAACAGCACCCACAGCAGGGCCACAGCATTTTAATGATGGCTGCACCCAGGTAAGGATCTCATCTTTGTCCACAAGTTATGATTGCTGTGAAGAGCGGGACTGAACAAAGAGCAAGTTGAGCAGCCACACAATCTACTTCTCATCCTCCTCTGCTTGCCGCTGTGGCAACAATGTAGGTTCAGGATCTGTCCTCAGATATGCACTAGAGTATGGCATGAGGTTCCTCTGTGCTGCAAAGTTTATTTTCTGAAGTGATGTTTGTTTCCATGTTGTCATTTTGCAAAGAAATTATTTGTTTCTGGAAGTCTGTTGGGAGGCAGGCTGTACGTGTGGAGAAGGGGATGTATCAGCAAAACTCAGCTCTGCCATGCACATCCACAGACATACTCAAAGCATCTCAGCATTCCTTACAGGTGCTGCAAAGGTGGGCTTGTCTCAGAAGCACCACTCAAAACACCCTGCATGTACTAGGCAGTAAACATGGTGTGCACTGTCAGAGAACTGACTTTGGAGGTTCACATTTGCACGTGCTAATTATGTAAAAGCAGACCACATATATATTAGCAGCAGCTATCTTACTACAATGTGATGCAAGAATTTTATCTCTTTCTTGGAAGAAGAGGTTAACTTTGGCTCCCACTTTCCAGGACCTAATGAACAATGTGAACTGGTGAGAAAAGTATACCTGGGTGACAAACCTTAATTGCAAACAAAAATAAAACCAAGTCTACCCAGGCAAAGAACTGTTCTCTGCAATTATGAAGATGGAAGGGGCAAAGAATATCTTTTATCCTTTTCATAACTACATAGCCATCCCACCAGAACAACAGTGACAGGAGTTTGGGAGCCCCAGGTCACACTGTAAGGACAGCAGTGAAGCAAACCAGCATTCCCCTGTGCTGACTTCCAAACGTTCAGCAACCTAACACACCAATGTGAAGATGACTTCCAGCAAGGGAACAGGCCTACAACCTGATCCAGGAAAAGAAACAGTACTGTAACTTCTGAGCTTTCTATGAATTTCAAAGCAGCAAAATCTCTGTAGGCTTCTGTGATTAGGTCTTCAACCCTTTTACTGACATCTGGATGTGTTAGTGAAATCATTCCTATCAGTGTTTATCCCTGCTGAGACATCGTGATTAAGAACCTGTGTTCGGTCCATTTCCACAAAGAATCCCAAAGCATTATTACCACCTACTTGCTATTTTATGCAGCACTAGTCACTGGTTTGCTAAAGCAAAGGATTTATCTTTCAAGCAAATTCCTGGTTGACAAATTAAGGGCACAACAGTACATAAAGGGTTTCCAAATTCCACAGTACTTCTGGTAATCAACATTCATTGTAACTATTTTTATTCCTACTCTCTAAACTGTCTGGGCCTCTGCTTTATCTTCAATACACTTTTATTGTGGGTGACATCAGATTAGAAATACATTCAAGTATGACAAAAATTTTCTGCAACTGATCCAAAATGAAACAATAACAAAACCTCACATATATTACTGTTGGAGCCCTCTTTAAAACTAAAAAATAAACAAAAACAATGCAAGACACTGAAAAATACTGACAGGTTTCCTTAAACTATTGTTTAGAAATGTACTGCTGCTAAAGTCTTTTGTAGGATATCCTGTGGGTGACACAGAAGAATTTCAGTATAGGAGAAAAAGCAGCCGGACACACTGAACCCATGAGGCTTTGCTCTGTACTTTTGTTACATGAAGTGTAACTACATTAGTTGCCACTTCACGTCTATCAGTGCACAAGATTTTTTCAGTGCATGGATGCTAACTGAATATCTTAATTGTGAGTATTGTAAAGCTTACCTACATAAGCCACTCACTACAAGGAAGACACTGAGGTGCCAGAGCACATCCAAAGAGCAATGAAGCTGGTGAAGGGTCTCGTGCATGAGTCTCATGAGGAGTGGCTGAGGGAAGTAGGGTTGTCTAGCCTGGAGAAAAGGAGAGTCAGGGGAGACCTTACTGCTCTCCATAGTGACCTGAAAGGCGGTTGCAGCAAGGTGGATGTTGGTTTCTTCTTCCAAGTAAAAAGCAATAGGACAAGAAGAAATGGCCTCAAGTTGCACAAGGGGAGGTTTAGATTGGATATTAGGAAGAATTTCTTCACTAAAAGTTTTGTCAGGCATTGGAACAGACTGCCCCAAGAAGCCACCATCTCTGGCAGGATTTAAAGTACACGTAGATGTGGAAGTCTGGGACACGGTTTAGTGGTGGACTTGGCAGTGTTTATGGTTAGACTCAATCTTAAGGGTCTTTTCCAACCTAAATGAGTCTATGATTTTATGACCCTGTGACAAAGTCATCACTGAATTCCTAACCATTTTATTTTATCCTGTATAAATTTGTGTAAAGTGTAAGCCAGACCCTGCTGCAGTAAAAGCTGATGGAAGTTTTGTCACTGATTTCAGTGCAAAGAAGGTCAAGACGGCTATTCTTCAAATTTTTCATGGACCTAGTGTTTATTAAATATTTTTACAGAGTCTAACATCATCAAGACCCATGCACAGCAGGGCTAAAATACATTGGCAGGAAGTCTGTGGGGAAGTAAAAGTGTGTTCTTCTGCACCATCTCCAAACATGCAGAGCTCTGACTGCCAAAGCAGAAATATGGGATGTTGGCTTTCACAGCATGGGACACAGATCAAAAAGGAAGCACGAAACTGAAGATTACTCAAGTACAATAGGAAGCCTGAGATCATGTAGGATTTATTCACTACCAAAAATACTGGAGCCAAGTGCAAATTCCCCAAAGAAAATCTAGCCAGTTTGACACTGTAAACAGGACACTTCCTTAGCTTTGTAAACAGGAGACTGATTTGAAACAAACTGCCAAGTAACCTAACACAATCCAGTATTCTAGCCACGATATCTTCAACAGAAGCAGGGATATAAGTGGTCTCTTTTATCCAAAATATGTCATGATGTAATCAACTTTATGAATATAACAGGATTTTTGGAGGCAATTCTTGAATACAGCTTGAATCAGCTAACTAAAAGGAGTACTAACGAATTTTCCAAATTATCAGATTTGCATTAAGGGGCAAATTCTTACTATAAAGAATGCCAATACGGAACTTTCATGATATTTCTTAGGTCTCATTTAATATCCTAGTGTCAAATTCCTGCAGTTCCACAAAAGCCAGAGTAAGCAGTGGCAGACATCGCTTCTCTAGGATTAGGAATATGCTACAAACATTGAGAGCTAACTCAAGGTTTCTCAGTTGTGTAGGCAAAATTGAATGTTGCTACACAAGGAATGGAGAAGAGGCAAGGAGGGACACAGTTAGGTCTAGATATGTGGGAGAACCAGACTTCATGTTCCTACTACAGCTCTACATGGGAAAAGGGGTGAGAGCGGGAAAGAGGTAGAGCAGGACAGAAGATGACCACTGCGTCTGACACAGGATGTGTTCCACCAGTCGTCACCCTTTTGTCAGTGGACTAGATGCCATTACAGTATGGTTGAGGTTGGAAGGGACTTCTGGAGGCCCTTATTGTTGTTCTGGAGGCAACAAAGAGCTGGACATTTTGAAGCCTTTTGGACTCTGATACCACAGGCAGCTGCCTACTTTTCTGGTGTTCAGAACCAGTTGTGCAAGATATTTTATTTGCTGTCAAAGAGATCTATCTGTAATTTGCTGTAGATATATTTTAATATAAGCAAGATCATCCTATGAAAAGACCAGAGCATAAAACATATAAACTTCTACATCTTACATATATTATTATTATAGCTATGAAATGAAAGCCATTCCCTGTCCTTTTAATTTAACTCTCCCCAAACGAATTTCTTGCTGTATAAATAATACTGATTTTACAGATCTGTTTCTTTATCTAATATTTACACCCAGTCTAAAGAAGGAGTGTCAGATATTTAATATTCTGAATTTGTATATTATTTTGTTAAAGAATTTCAGCCTTCCAGAATCCCTTTCCCTGTAAGCTCATTTTCACTAAAGAACCAACATGTAAATTAGTTTCAAAACTTCCACTTGCAACCTGGAAAACTAACAAATATTTTAACCATAACTGTTTCTTTCAACCTAAATTCCGTAAATTGCACAGCTAACAATATCTTGTAAAGAGATCACCATGGACATGGTACAGTCACCATTCCTGAAGAGATTTAAAGGACATGTACATGTGGCCCTTAGGGACATGATTTAGTGATGGATGCGGTGGTTGAACTTGATGATCTTAAAGGTCTTTTCCTAACTAAATTATTCTATTATTCTAAATTTTGCAAATACTTGCACTCTTGCTTCATTGTAAGATACAATTATACTTGACATCATCTTACACGCACACGAGCTATTCGAGCTTTGTTATCACAGAATCCTGTAGGACTGAACTCTTTGACTTTAATGCAATTACAAAGATTCTCAAAGTTAAGAATATGAAAAATGTTATTTCAGTAATGTTTCCCTGAGATTTTCCTATTTATGCCTATTCCTATGTGTTTTGTAACACGGACGCTCTGTGGGATCACAATGTGAAAAATCCATTATTTTAGAATTTTCAGCAGTGTTCAGTTTCTAAGAATCAAAGTAATACAATCATCAAGTTTTCTCTGCAAGTGTTTTAGGAATTACCTGTCCTAAATAAATTTCTTATAATTACATTTTAAACAACAAAAAAGAAGAAACAGTAGTGTTGAGAGACTGGCTGGAGAGTTTGTAGTGGCTTCCACTGTAAGATACACATCTGCAGGATAAAACATGTTTCAAAGCTCCTTTGCAGAATTCCCTCATACTGCTTGCTGCTGAGTCAGGGTTGGAATTTTCATGCAATAAGCTTTGATACTTCAGCCCAAACAGTAATTATACAGATAAGAGACATCATCAAAGTCAAACAATTGTAGACCAAAGTGCATTACTGCAGGTAAATTGTTAAGGTGGGGTTTTTTAATCTGATGAAGCCTGAAAGATACTTTTTTTTTTTAATTTTAATAAAGCCTACAAAAACAATCACGAAAATAAAGCTTAAAATGACAAATTTATTACAGCTGCTTTCCAGCTGACACGATTTTATGTTACCAGAAACCTTTCAAAAAAGCATGCAAATAAGTCTATTATTAAAGAATCCAGAAAGCGCATTCCAAAACTGGTGTTCCCTCACTAGTCATACAAGAGCCGTTTCAAAGTAGCATGGAAAAAAAAAGCACCACCACCTCAGTTACACCTTTAACCATTAGCAGGCAGTTAACACCTATTTGGTGAGACAATAATGCCCAAATCATCAAATACTTTTCCCTGTGTTTAGGCACAGGCCAGCTCAGAGAAGAGGAGGGTAGAGTTAATGGCACACATCCCTTTGGACAGGTCACCAAAGATCAAAAAGCTGTTCCCATTTCCCCAGAATAGTAAAGAACTTTTATTTGTATTTTGGTGGTGCACAAACAAACCAAAGTTTGGAAACTCATAATTTTCTTTTTCTTCTTCTTTTTTTTTTTTTAATCCTAATAAACCATAAGAGCCCATAACCTTATCTCATTGCCTGCTATGTTATGGCTTCAAACCCACATCAGAAGATACTGATTCCATGGATTTCATTTGTTTACACACTGAAATGCTTTGACACTATATTGTCACTTCTGCCTTTTATTTAAACTTTGGTTTTTAAAGTTTAAAATATGTATAGTGATGCTTAGTCTGAGTATACAGATGAGGCATGCTTTCCTAGATTGAGCATTCATCCAGATGTTTGTTCAATAAGAACAAGCAACTGATGTTTCAGTTAGACACTATACAGTAAATAATACTACTTAGTGGCTTTCATCTCCACTTTTCATATCCAAGTACACATCGTAGCAAAAACAGCAGCAACAAAATAGCCGACTTGTTATAATTCGGCAGTATTACCTCCATGCTGCAAATCTGGAAATTGAAGCAGATAGACCAACACAACCATCTGGAAGTCCTCTCTGTGCGCTATTCTGATGAACTTCAAAGGACCTAACAGGTAATCACATTAACAAACACTTTAAGTAAATACCACTACATGTGTTATCAACCAGGCTGGCATCTCCAGGACACTTTAAATAATTGATTAGTAGCACACTGGACAGCTGAATCATCAACGCCTGTCCTTCCACTAGGACAAGAGGATGTCTTGTAAGCAGGTTATTTATATTCTTAATACCTTCGGCAGGAAGTACAGTCTGTTTAGGTTTGGTATCCATGAAATGGTATTTTTTTGTATGTGCTGCCCTTCATCTATAGACTGCTTCCAAGAGCAACCTCAGACTTAAGTAAGAACAATCATCAATCTCTTTTAGGCTAAAAGAAGAAAGACAATCTTGAATCGTGCACAATGCAAAGGTTTGTTTTGGCCAAAAGCAAGACCAACTCTCCATATTAAAGCTCTGTGTATGCAGCATCACTAGTTTATCTTGCTTGGAGATAACAAAGAGCTGGAATCCAAAGGACTGTTTTCTTTTATAATAAAATGTGCAGGTGGTCTTGGACTTGCCAAGATATAACATTTTTTTAAAGAGCTAAATAGATATTGCTTCCTTCTCAGTATCTCTCTTAATTCCACAATATGACATTCATGATCATCAACCCAGGACATAATATTAAATTAGTTTTTATCCCTGCTGTGCATTTTGAGAGAAACTGTTGGAACATATTACCCCCAATGTATTGTGTGCTCTTAGATCCAAGTCCATATTTTCATGTCTGAAAATATTTACAGAACAAAAATACTGTCTCACTCAGCAATGCAACCCACATGTCTTTAATGCTATTCCATATCAGCGCTTCAGACCAAAACAAGACACAAACACCACAGAAAATTATAAAAGACAGAAATACTTTTAGTGGCCTACAGCCAACTGTGGCCTAAACACTTCACTGTGAGCTTATCACATGCATGGAACATTTGGAATACAGCTAATAACCTTTGGCTGCACAAATATAGACCTTTAGTCAACAAACTCAAGCAACAGTTTGGTTCATTTGAGTTACATCAGGGTGAGTAGCAGTAGATCTGCTTTAGATGCTGTGACAGAATGCCCAGCTCCACTGGCCACACCAAAACACACCATCCTTTGAAGGGAAAAAAGCAGGTTTCCCAAGCACAATGAGACAGCAAGCCTGCAGCCTGCTAGGGGCATGTGGTCCTTCTGAAAGTGTGTTACCTCCTTAGCACATGGATGACATCCGCTACAGGACTGCAGAGGTGCCTGACTTTGGCGTGGATGTGTTTCACTATGTCTGTACACTGTAGGCCTCACCTGCATACAGCCCTGGGCAGGGCAAATGTAGTATGTAATTTCATACGGATCTGCCACTTTCCAACAGCCCCAGTACCAGTCCATTCGCATACCCAGACAGTTCAGTCACTACAAGTTGCAGAAGATCATTTTAAAGGTACAAAGCTTAATCACAGCGTTCAAGAATCACAGGTAGGAAAAGAGCAATTAACTAATCATTTTACAGAGGCTTCTTCTTTTAATCATGCCAAGAAGCAATTTCACCACAAGAAGTCACCTTCAGTGGAGTAAAACATCCATCACACTGCCAGCAAGATGAAATATTTATTTATATTAGGGGTTACTGGTTTCTTCACTGACTGCACAGAAGATTGGAGTAAAACACATTTTGAAGTTCTAGGGAAATCACTGCAGTTTTCTGCAAAAAGGATTGTTTGGAGTTTGACTTGGAAGCTTAGTTCAGAGATGGTCTCAGGTCTTCTATGAAGTTTAAGATGGCAGGCAACAAGACATGAAGCTTGGCAAAACACATAACAATTTGAAAGGACAAAACAGAAATAAGGGATATATGATTTTATAACACATAATTTTTCCATTAGATTAAATTTGGTTTCTGAGACAGAAGGAACTGCAATTCTATCTTGTTTCCAGGGTCACTGTCTCAGTTCTAAGGAAAAGCCTCTTCACCTTCACTATGCCTTTTTTCAGTGACTAGGAAAGGCATTCAAAAGATTATTATGTTCAATATGGCTCCAAAGCTGAAACAAAAACACCTTCCTAAATAACCTGTATACCCATTACACACATTGCATACTTGCTGAAAAGTAAACACGGGCAAATACAGAGTACAGTCTTGGAAATGGCTCAAGTGACTGTTGTTCTGTGGTTTCTGTTTTGTTTTGTCTTGTTTTTTTAAGGGCTTATAAAATATATAAATTCTGGCAACTAGAAGATGTTAATGTGAAGACTGAACATTTTCAGGGAGAACATCCTGCATTTTGTTCTGCAAGAAGTTCCCCTGCAACGTGCTAAAGCAGGTCCTCCCATGTGAAGGGGGAACACAACAGGCTGCTCCACAGCCAGAGGCTCGTTGCCTTTCCTAAACCAAAGGACCTGGTTTTCTTTAATCACGAACAAGTGGGTCACAAAGGTGAATTTCAGTGGTGTTGTTCTTACTCGGCCTCCGCATTCATTCACCACAGGGCCACGGCATATGGCCACGCGGACCGCTCACTGGCAGACCGTCGACAGCACCTCAGCTGTCCAGGAAATCCTCTGCCGGCGGCTCGCCGCGGGAAATGCGCCACAGTTCAAACGCGAAGACTGAAACCTCCCTTGCTTTCAGGCGGGCAGTGTCCGAAAGCCCGCAGCCGCCCCTCTTGGTGCTCACCATCATCGGGCATCCCACTCCAGCACACGGTGCAGCGGGCACAAGGGATGAGGCGAGTCCTGGCGGGGCACTGCCCAGCAGCCCTGGCGAACAGCCCGCTCGTGGCCGGGCGAGGACCCGCGCTCCCGCAAAGCGCCCTGAGGCGACGGCGGCGCTGCCGGCGAGGCCCAACGGCCGCAGTTCCTGCGCCCTCCTTCCCCCGCCACTGCGCCCCGACGGGACACCCCGGGGGACACGGCATGTCCTCGCTCGGGCTGCCCCTGCCGCAATCCCGCCGACCTCCCCGCAGTGCCCCTGGCGTCGGCACAGCAGCGGGACGCAGAGGAAACGGGACCAGCGGGTGCCGGAGAGGGCCCTCCGCGGCAGCTGGGACCGGGCACCCCGCACTGCCAGGGGCGAGGTGCCACCCACAGCGCGGGGGGGGTCGGACGCTGAGAGCTCCGCCGGCACCTCGGCTCTCGGGAAACCTCCTCGAAGGTGCCCTGAGAAGTTCGGGACCGCCCGGAGGTGCAGCCGTAGGCAGAGCGGTCCCCTCGGCCCATCCCACACCTCCTGCCCGCCACCTGGTCACACACGCCCCGGCCTACCCCCCGCCTGGACAGAGCACCGAGAGCCCCTGCTCACGGAGAAAGGGGTGGGGAAGCCCTTGGGTCGTGCTCCGGGCTTCCTCTGCAAATCCAGCCCTTGAGAATAAAAAAAGTCAAAAGGACACTTACCATCTCGCCTGATATTGGAGGATCGCAGGGCTTTTATAGATCCGCTCTGGGCAGGGGCAGTAGTGCCCTGACGGCTGCAAAAGTTCGCACAGACGACAGCGTAAAAGAGTAGGAGGATGAGCAGTTGCATTGGGATCCGCTGTGAACGGGACCGTGGCTCTGCAAAGAAAGTCGCCTCTCCCCCCCGCCCTCCCACGGGTGCTACCCTCGCCCGGGTTCTTTCCCCTTTCGCGGGCTTTTTGGTTGTTGTGTTGCGGGTTGCTTCCCAACCCGAAGCAGCAGTCACAGTTGCCGAGTTACTCTCCGAGCTGCCCCCAAACTTCCTGCGCGCTGAACTTTCCGCCCCGGTGCAGGGGGCGGCCAGGCTCGGCCAAGGTGAGCCCCGCCCGTGCCGGGACCCGGCAGGGGCTGCCGCAGCCGCGCTCCCTGCGCTCCGCTGCCGCCCCGCACAGTGCCGCTCCGCTCGGCAAGAGCCGCCACCGCAGTCTGGAGCGGCGGGAGCGCCCCGCGCTGCGCGGCGGGGCCGGCGGGGAGAGGCGGCCCGCGGGGAAGGGGGCGGCCCGCTGGCAGCGGTGGGGGGGGGGGGCGGCACCCACCGGTCGCGCTGTCTGCAACCCAGGCAGAAAGCGGCGGGAAGGGCCGGTGGTGCGGCGGGGGGGGGCGGGAGGGTGGTCCCAGTGCGTAGTGAACCTGACCCGCCGGGACGACGGAGCTCCCCGCCAGCAAAGGGGCCCGCACCCAAGTGCCCCGTCGCCCCTCGGTCCGGCAGCAGCCACGTAAAGGTTACCCGTTAGGCTGGTGGGACTCAGTCACCGAGGTACAATGGGGCGGGTGAGGAGGCTTGGTGGAGTAACTGCTGAAGAAACACGTGGGCTGAAGAAAACTCACAGTTGTTCCTGGGACAGATGCATGGGCTTTTCTGCCATGCCAAGCGCTGCCCAACACTTTTCATAAAAAAAGTTCATTCCTAGTAATTTAGACTCTCATTAAACTGAGTCTGATGTTAAAGATCCTATTAGATGATATTACTGCCTGGAAGTGTTTAAGTCAAAACCAAAGGTATGTGAAGACTGCTCTTTTAATACTTTCCTTCCATTAGCTGCAATGAAAATAAGTGAAGACAGAAAAAAACAATGAGGTTTTAACAGTTCTCTAATAAATCCTTCCCAACTCAGTTTATTTCTTAAGACGTTTCATACGGTCTTGGCCAGTTTAACGAATTGCAAACATGCTGCTGGACCTTTAACACCATGAAGCACCACCTCACTGGTAGAAGAAGAATGTCAATACAGTGCTGTATCAGGAATATTGGGTGAGTCCTGTTACCGCCTCTGGCTGTATGAAACATTTTCTCCAAGAGCATGTTAGGATGACAATGGTACTGAAACATCTTGTATGTTTTAAGGAACCAGTAGGGTGCAACTCTGTTATGCATAATTCATAGTTCTTTATCCCTTTCATGTTCCCCAAAAATGACAGCAAACCATAATCCTGCTCTCATGTGGTAGATGATGGAAAGGCTCCAACAGTGCTTCATTTGTGAGCAGATGTGCCTGTATTTTAGGTGCCCATTTGAACAAGGCAAACAGGGGGAAGGTGGCCAATCCCATCATCCTAATAGTAGCAAAGTCAAACAGAGGACACACAGCCAGTCAAGACGGGGAGCTCTGAAGATGTCTTCTGTTCCTTCAGTCGATGTATCTGCCCCTTTCCAATTATGTTACAAGGAACTGGCAGAAAACGTCGGTAGGATGCCAGCTACCTATCTCTCTTCTGAGTGCAGGTACCTTTTAGGACAAAAGGAGGTAGTCAATACCATGACCTTTACCACAACCACTTGGTGAAGTCATTCTTCCTTCACTCAGGCCCTCCTCTCAGAGAGCTAGAACTTGTAATTGCTTTCTCTTGAGGGCATGCAGCAGCTGCTTTGAGGCAGTGGAGGTGGAAGAGAAGGAAGGACAGATTATCTTCTACTCAGAAAGCAGACAAAAGGAGTTTTGTCAGTCTCTGAGCAGTTGCATCATTCAGTCAAGAAAGGGCTCTGTTTCCAAGACTGTTTCTCTTTCCATATCCAGCTTCATGCATATCAATTTTCTTATATAAAATTCATACATCTTCCCAGGAGCTGGATCTGGAGCTAGACTCTTGTCATCTTTCTGGCCCTGTACTTCCCTGGCTGCACAGCTCTAACTTTGACACAGGACTGGAACAGGCTTTCTCCTAAAAATCTCCACAGCTCTTTGGCTAATGTGTGCTGTGGCTTACTATAGACTTTAAGTTTAAACTTCCTCAAGCTGACCAGGGCACAGAACTGATATTTTCTTACCTTGCTTTTTTTCTTTTAAATATTTTACATACTCTTTTTACGCTGTGATGCATAAGAGAAGTTCCTGTTTCTGAAGCACAGGTGCTTGTTGCTTAGAGAGCTCTCAAGCAAAACAGCATGGGACCTCATAAATTAGACAATGATGAAAACAGGCAAGTGGATTCCACCACCAATGTCTGATACATATCAAGCGAAGCTGTGGATAACTCCTATCATACTTTCATGGTACATTTCTGTTCCTGCCTGTGCAAAGCATCTTTGTTCTAAAGCAAGTAATATTTTTGTAGTACAAGAGACAAGTATTTTTCTCAGGTCAGAAAACACCAGGGAATATTACTGTGGGGTTCCAAACACAGGCCTGGCTTTATCAATTCTCAGGTATTTATTATAGCCCCGGTATCAAAAAAATCCCAGATTTTTCCATTTGGTGTACAGCTGTACAGAAGATTTTGGGATAGAGCAGCAAGACTGACACACCTTGGTATACCTTTGTAGAAAAGGCCTGCATTTCTATGGCTGTTGCTACAGCTTCTCAATTCACTTTGAAAAGTACTAAGCCTACTACAACTCAAAATGGTATCTTCATAATAAGGTGTCAAAGAACCCCATGTCAAAGGGTGTGAAGTTTGGATTATGCTTAGGCAGTTTTGTGAGCAAACTACTGGATCTTCATCTTCTGGAGAACAATCTAGGACATTGGCTGATATTCTAAGGGTTCGGGATAATTTAAAGCATCAGGTAATTTCTATATGAAGACCTACAGCAAATCATGATTACTACACAAAATGACATACTGATGTATAAGTGTGATGACCTAGGTAATTACAAATCCGTCAGCCTGACTGAGATCCTGATAGCATATTGTAACAGTTGATATGAGACTCAATTAATACAAATTAAAAGAAAAAAAATAATATAATTGATGCTAATCAACCTGGAAAATCTTATCATGCTAACTTGGAAATCTGGTTGACAAACAGAATAGCATCAAATTACAGCTTTCATAAGGCATTTGACTTGGTACCACACAATTTAAATCATATGAAATGAAAGTCATGCATAATAAATGCTTTCAAAACTCATTAAATGACAGGTTTAAAAGTGTTTACTAAAAAAGGGAAACATTATTAAATGGGTTCTTTGCAAGATAGTGCCACATAGGCAGATTTTTGCTTCTGCATTGATTTGCACTTCCAACAATGACTTGGGAAAAAATGCAGTCATCACTCACGACTTTTGCAGATGACAAAAACCTTGGGGGAGTAGTATGATGATTTATAGTATTGGTGTTATATAGAGATATAACACCAGTACTATGAATACTGTGGGTACTGAGTAGAACTGTAATGCTGAGCCCTGGCATAGTTGATGCTTTAAAACAGCCAATGGCAGCACTACCCAGTGCCTGTAGCATTCATCTCACCTCATTTTAGTCTTCTGAAGGTGTCTGGTGCAAGCTAGACACAGAAGTTCTCATTGCTCGTGGAGAAAATTGGATACCCATCAGAGGGCACTCTAGCCCAGCGGTTTTAGGCAGTTGGCCTGGGATGGGATAAATTGTTTTCTGGAAGGTCCAGTTTCTCTCCACTGTCTATAGAGAGAGTATAGGGAACAAATACATTTATAGTTACCAGCTAAGTAGCTAACCCCAGAAAGCACTGACGAAGGAAAAGTGATGGGGGTGAATTATCAAGGAATTCAATGGGCTACCCCTCTGATATAATTTGCTGGTTGGGACATGCTCCAGTGTCACACAGGTGGGCCATAGAGCACAAATGTGCTGTGTGCCCCCCCCTTAGAACACTGAAAATGTGGTGGTTAACTAGCAAACCCCAAGATTTTGTGCTTTATGGCTGTGATCCTTGGATATTTATTTGAAGAGGAAAATATCTATTAGAGAAGGGGCATTATGCTTTCTTCTGTTATTATTAGAATGCTGCTTCATATTCCTGTGAATATAGCCTAAAAAAAGGACTATAATAAAGTGAAAAGCACTGAGAGAAAAACGACAGGATAGGTTAGAGGCTGAGAAATATGCCATTAAGGGAAAAGCTTAAAAATCATGAACCATTTAGCTTGTCAAGGAGAAAATCAGAAGGGTCACAGCTATTTTGCAGAGGTAGGATATTGATTCTAGAAGGCTATTTTATCTAGTGAGCAGTAACATATCAAGGTGAAAGTCAGACAAATTAAAATTAGAAGTAAAAGGCATACTTTTCAGTGTGGAAAGCTACGGAAGTGTCAAAGTTGTATATTTTTCATCACTGAAAATTTGAAAAACAAGATTTGATGTTTTCCTATAATGAGTCAAGTGTTTTCAATCTGTACTTATGAACTTGTGGATTCTACTGATCACTTCTAAAAGGTCTATAAAGGTGACAGAGTATGATCATATGTACCATACTACAACCCACAGATGAAATTTCTAAGTGGTTCTGGGGTTTATTGGAAAATTACAACTTAAAAAAAAAAAAAAAAGAAAAGTATCTCCAGGGATTAATTCAGGGCAGCACTATGATTTCTGTCATATAGGAGGGCAGCAAGTGATGGAAACAAGCCTATTCCCCAGTTTAGAATCTGTGAATGATTTGAGAATTGTTGTGGTTTAAGCCCAGGCGGTAACTCAGAACCACGCAGCTGCTCGTTTATTCCCCCCCTTCTTCCTCCCCGGCTCCTGGAGGGATGGGCAGGAGAATTGAAAGAATGTAGCTCCCATAGGTTGAGATAAGAACAGTCCAGTAACTAAGGTATAACACAAACGGCTGCTGCTACCACCAATAATAACAATAAGGGAAATAACAAGGGAGAGAATACAACCGCTTACCACCCACCGATCAGTACCCATCCTGACCCAAGCAGCAATCTAACCCTTCCGGGTAACTCTCAGTTACTCCCTGGGCATGACGTGCTGTGGTATGGAATACCTCTTTAGCTAGCTTGGGTCAGGTGTCCTGTCTCTGCTTCCTCCCGGCTTCCCCTCCTCCCTGACAGAGCATGAGACTCAGAAAGGCCTTGGTCAGAGTAAACATTACTGAGCAGCAATTAAAAACATTGGTGCTATCAGTACTGTTCCCAGGCCAAAAGTCAAAAACACAGCAGTGCACCAGCTACTAAGGAGGAGAAAAATGACCGCTACTGTTGAACCCAGGACAAGAATGCTTAGAGTAAGATGGAGAAACATCTCACAATTGCTAAAATGTGTGTCTTAAGTGAATAAGTGTAACCATGATGGCAGACCAAAAGAATGCAAGGAGAAGGTAGACCAAAGCCCTTATATGTCTGGAATTAGAAATCACGTGTTGCTAAGAAAATCACAATACCCCAGTGACATCAAGACACCGAGAAATGCAGCACAGTGATCCCTGGTCCAGATTAACTATCAGAGCTTCAGACAGCAGTTCAATGACATGAAAGAAAATCCCCAGTGGAACTTCAGGTGTTGAGATGATCAAACACAAGCCCAAGGACTGCTGTTTGGTATCATGATGAACTTGGCATTGACTCATGGGAACTCACTTCAAAACACTCTGAACATCAGATCTGGGCCACAAACCTGTGACTGGTGGTGTTGTTTGTCTTCTTCCAGCAGCCAGCAGTGCATGTTCATTTCTCTGGCCCATTCTTGAGAACAGATGCTTTGATTTCTCCAGCCCTGCTGTTTTGTCCCTTGTGTCTGCACTGCTATAGGATGCTGTGCCATTCTCCCTTGCAGTGTGCTGCTGCTTCCCTTCCCAATTCTTAAATTACTTTTGCTGGCTATATGTAACTTTTTGCTAATTCTCTACTACAAGTGTTAGAGACAAATACTGCACCACTGACATGCACACAGGAAGGGAGAGAGAAAGGGTGTTCCAAGGTCAACATGTTCATTTATTGCATTTTGAGAAATTGCTGTATCATTCAGACTGTTCCACTGGTGCAAATGACAGGGCAAATTGACATATAGTGTTCATGCAATATTCAGAGTCATGCTTTTAAAATGTTAGCATAGAAAATAATGAAAAAAAAAGAGATGTTGCCCTCCTGAGGTTAAGTGGGATTCCTCTCCCTTCTCCCCCACAGATATCAGTAGAATTAGCATTTAAATATAAAAGTTGGGTTTAAATATAATGGACTATGCTTTCTCAGAAGGTTTTCTTATTCAGAAAATAATGCCTTCAAAAAGGCTGCATTTCTTCTGCATCCCAGTTCCCAGGTTCATAGATTTAAAAGAGAAAAGAGACCTTTCTGTCATGATATAGTTTGACTTCTTTCATAAATAAGCCAACGTGTTTTGCCATCTGAGCTCCTGCTTTGATTTCTGAAGAGTTAGCATGGTATCTTTTAGAAAAAAAGATCAAACCTTGATTTTAAAATAGGGAGGAAACTCAGTTTCACAGTCACTTGAGATAAAGAATCCCTGTCCATCACTATTGAGTTATTCAGGTAATTAATGACTATTTTTAAAGGTTTGTTTTTTTTCCCCCCCCGTCTGGATCTCATATTGTATGTGAACAGTAATGCTTTATCAGGATCTCTACAGGACTTTCAAAATATTTGGATGCATGTAATTTGAACCTACTTTGGACTTTGCAAAGCAGATGTCCTCAAACCACAGTAACTTCTACCCAACCACTCTTATTTCAGTGATCAATCCCTTTGCACCTGTCAAAATGAGATCAGATTTTGTTCGTCTTGGATATAATATATTTGAGTTGGAAAACTGTCACCTAGAATTTTAGAGAATTTCTAGAATGTTTTATTACTGGTAGCCTGAGATCTCTAGGATCAGAAGTTTGAGACTGAAATTTCTCATCATAATTTATGCTTTACGTCTGCACATTGTAGCTATTACTTCAGAAATAAAGCATCCAGTTTTAGTGAAACAGAGCAATATGGTGTAGGTTTCTCCATGTGTAATCCTTCCAGACATTCTCTCTGGACTATTTTGTGTTCTCTCCTCTGGGACAGGAAGCATTTTCCTTCTCTTGACTCCATCATTTTCCTTCCCCAGCACATATTCAGCATGGAAATGCTCTCAATTCTGTAAATTATTATCTTGTGAACAACTTAGAAGATGACATCTGAACACAGTTGTAAAGACTGAAATACACCTTGATGCTGAACCCTCAGATCAGTAACTTGTCTCTTGGCACCACGAAGATGGCACATGAACTCCTTGTCATCTACTGTTTTGCAGTTTGTGCTCAGTTGAGAAAATATGTAAGAGATCAAATGTTTCCCTTTGTCAATTAAAGGTTCCCCCTCAGTTTCCCAAGAGCTGAAGTTCTGAGCAGCCATCATACATGTGTGTCCTACACAAAGTTCTCTTTACAGCCATCTAAATCATCATAAGTTTATTGTAATATTTTCTGCATTTTATGAGGAATGAACCTTCTAGTTATGTGAATTCTTTCCTTGCCCTCCTGAGTTATGTCCTCCTGAGTTACAGCTTGCCTTTAATCCTTTGTATTCAGTTTTACAGAACTCATCTTGTCGTCGCTGTTTCCAAAGTGATAAAACATGACTCTGGGCTGTTTTTTTCTTATTTTCTTTATGGGTAATTTCATTCCTCTTTGACATCTGGGTGCACATGTGCAGTGGAGATATTTACTAAATCAGATTGTCCAAAAACCTCAGCCTTGGTTTTTTTTCTGTACTTCTTGCTCCCCCAAATTTTTTTAAACACTCTTTTATGAATAGGGGTATTCCTGGCTTGCAGTAAGAAATGTACAACACACAATGGAGAATCCTTTTTTGATTGCTGACCATCCTAGCATGTTTGGTTTTGTGACTGGAATGGAAACTTGTTATACTTCCTCTTGACATGCTTCTATTTCACAGGTACAGCAAAATGAAGCCTTTTCACTTTCAGTCATTTCAAAATCAATAAGTGTACACCATTAAATGGACTAATCCAGAACATAAGGGTCAGAAATGCAAAACTTTGAGGCTCAGAACTCTGCTCCTGGAACTTCTATTATAGAATCATACAGTGATTTGGATTGGAAGGGACCTTTGAAGATCACCTGGTCCAATCGCCCCTGGGAAGGACATCTTTCACTAGATCAGGTTGCTCAAAGTTGAGCATATGTTATAACATATGTATATGTTCAACATATGTATATGTTCAACATATATATATGTTGAAGGACCACAATAAGGTCTCCGCAGTGCTTTCTCTTCTCCAGGCTGAGCAAGCCTAGTTCTCTCAGCCTGTCTTCATAGGAGAGGTGCTCCAGCTCTCTGAGCATCTTTGTGGCCTCCTCTGGACTTGCTTCAAATGTCCATGTCCTTCTTATGCTGGGGGCCACAGCTGAGTGCAGTACTGCATGTGGGATCTCATGAGAGTGGTCTAGAGGAAGAGAATCACCTCCTTCAACCTGAAGGTCATGCTTCTTTTGATGCAGGCCAGGGTATGGTTTGCCTTCTGGACTGCAATACACTGCTGGCTGATGTCCAATTTTTCATGCACTGGCATCCCCAGGTCCTTGTCTGCAGGGCTGTTCTCAGTCCATTCATCCCTCCATTCTGTATTGATACTGCCAATTGTCCTGACCCAGGTTCAGGACCTTGTGCTCAGCCTTGTATATCTTAAAATGCACTCTGTGCTTACAGTTCAGTTTTTTTAGGGAAGGTAATTTTACATCATACTGAAAATAAAACCCATATACAACACAGTACAATACATAAGCAACCAGATTTTTAAATGGAGTTGACTTATAAGTCAAATCAGAGAAAGCACCTGAAATATATTTAAATTTGTTTCTTTTAAATATATGCAGTTTGTAAATCACCTTGTTATGAAAAAAGTTTTTCAATCTGCTTTAGATGGCAACACAAGAGAGTCTTCAGCTTGTCTTAGGGGCAGCAGTGAGAATTATTTATCTGTGGTTCCAAATTAGTGGGAATACATTCAGTTTGCCCAACTCTTTCTTCAGATCACGTTGCCATACAGGAGTCGAGTTCGCAGTTTTATGCACACAACACATTAACATAAACTAGTTAACTACCTGGCATTGGTTAAGCGGAATTTATGCTGATACTGTGCTAATGACCTTGCACTGTCATTAGACTAAATCAGCCTCCTGGGGGAGAACCCAACAAAGCATACTAATTCAATGCATTCCTGGGAGGTAGCATATACAATAAAATATATTTTGTCATTTATTGAGCTCCATTTTCATTCAGAAATACTTTCTAAATTAAATACCAAGGCCTCTGCAGAGGCCTCTGGAACAGCGGAATGAAACAAGACAAACAAAAGATTTATGCACACCTACAGTCACTGTGGGCATTTTAAAGTATTGGTGTACTGTATTAACAAGTGGAGGAATAATCTGCTCTAAACATAAACTTAGAAAACAAAACTTAGAAGGGTAATCAAAATTTAGAAGGCTAAGTCTGATGTAGACACCATTGGCTCCCTTTAGAATCTGTGAGAGAAACAGGTGTCACCAGAGGGTGCTTAATCTATCATGCCATTTGATAATTATCTTTGGAGGTGTTGCATTCCCCTTGCACACACACACACACACATCCACACATCCACACACACCCCTTTCTTTTTCCCCAGTGACAGTAAAACAACTATGGGTGATTAGCAGAGAGTTAGATGTCTAACTTACAGAAACATAAGTTAGGGCAGATGAATTTCAGCCCAAACCATCACAGCAATCAAGAGTTAGAATATTTCAGAAATAAAATGCTTTGTGAATCTCAATTCAGCCTCCTTTTATGTATGTAGGACATAGGCATTAATTGTTAGGCATGAAAACTACTTTTTTTTTTTTTTTCAGAGGATTCAGTACACATAATGGAGGAGATTAATTATTATTTTACAGTACAAAGGGAGATAATCTGTTGAACCTTTACTTCATTTGTTGGAGTGTTGAAAGTTATGGAGTGTGGAGGGGAGGTGGATTTAAAAGAAAACTGAATCCCTAAGGCAGTTGAGTGCCGTGCAAGGTTTTCTACAGCCGCCTGTTTGTGTTGCCTACACAGATGATGTAAATCAGATTTCTCACAGCTGGTCTCTAGTGCTATGCTTCTGAATTACTGGATGCCCAGCTGGAGACAGTAGGGTCTGACCTGAAGAAGTGCAGAGCATGCATAACTGTATTTGAAGTTAGCAGAACTTGTTTCTTGAATATATGTAGTGCTATATAATGCCAAGCACTGTAAATCTTATTATCTAAAACTAGTGGAAACTATTTGCCTATTTTTTTTCTGCACCTCAATTCCATTTGAGATAAGGGATGATGATGTACTTCAGTATACACTGTAGCACCCAAATTTGGTACACTGCCAAATAAAATCCTTCATTTAAACATATATATGTGTGTAACATAGACAAAAATTGGCAATTCTTGAACTGGGTTCATGCGTTTTAGAAGTCTGTCTAAGAATAAACTGAGTTGCACCCTGAAGTACCTCTTTCTTTATTCAGTAGCACTAAGGGAATCCCAGAGGAACTAATTCAGATGTAGATATCAGAGCTGCAGATATCTGAAGACAGGGCAGGTGAATCCTGCCTTCTGTGGTGACCTCCATTTCGGGCACTGAATGAGACAGAGACTCTAAAGTTAGCTGGTTTTGTAAAAGATATGCACAAGGGACCAAATCAAGGTTGCAAGGAATGCCTTTTGAAAGCTTGGCATGGCAATCTTAATAGCAGTATAATAGGTATTCTCTAAGAATCAAAAGGCATCAGCCTGAGGCAAACACTTGGAATGTTGCATTTTAGTTCAAACACTTGTTTGAAATAAAGAAAAGGAGGGCAAATTAATAATAGGTGGTTTTACCAGCTCTCCCTGAGAACTTTCAGCCTTTCTCAGGTCTGTGGCAGCCCTGAAGCCTGTGCACCTCTCAGCTTTAGTACTTTGTTCAGCATTCCTTCAGAGTTAGGAAGAAGTTTACATTTTCAGAAGCTTTTTATAAAAATGGCCATCAGAGTCTTTCTCTGGAACCTAGTTAGGCGTTTTTCAACATTCACACTGTAGAGAGAGGGAAAACATTGGTTAAAATTATTTAGCCAATGTCACATCACACAAAATTACCAGGTAGCGAAGGGCAGTTCAACTCACTGTTTAGCTTATTAAAAGGTCTAAGAAGAAATTCTCTCAGATTCTTCCTGGCAAAGCTTTGCTACACCACTGCATATATGGTGCAGTGCAATGACTTTGGCATGCTGATGTTATAGACTTTTGTAAAAGGAAAAGGACCTTGACTAAGTTCTTAAACCCATGTGATATCGCCACTTTAAACATCTCAGGGACTGCAGTGTCTGGCAGGAGGTGATTGTACTGCTTGATTTGCAGTTCCTGAGACACAGTTTACATTAAACTTGCAAAGCATCTTTCAAGTATCCTCCTGGTGTAAGTCTTAGGGATATTGTATGAGCAACAAGAATTCTTTCAGTCTCACCAAACAGCATTAATTACCATTGCCTTTCCTTCCTAACTTCTTTTTCATCTTCACTTTGCTTGCTCTGAAGCTGCCCCAGATGGTGGAAGTCAGCAGGATCAGGCATCAGAGGCTCTGCTGTAGGCTTGCTCTGGATGTATCACAATGCAAGGGTAGATCATGTGAACTTCTTATTAGCAATTATAAACCCACTGAAGAGTGTATGAGAATTTGGTGACCTTCCTAGGCAAAGCATTAACATCTAACATGTTAGAAATGGGCTTTGAAGGCATGAGTTCTAAGCCTGACTTGATTTAGGTTACTGCAGGACACTGGAAAACTGATTTAGACCCATATTTCCAAAATTGCCTACTAATTTCGGAAACCTGATTTTCAGAAGAGTGCATCATCTACAGACACAGTATATATCCAGGCATTACAATTGTATGCCTACTGCAGTTGCAAATTTACTTGGTAAGGGAGAGGAGAAATGGACCATGAACTTTTTAGTCATTCCATTAACACTGACCAATTCAGCACATGATTATGCATATCCTCATTATCATCATTCCCCACCCTCAGTTTGAATAAAGACTGTGGGACCTATTCACTATTAGAAAGATGTTTTAGAGAGATCTGCTAGTCATATGGCTACACTGGCAGCTGCCCTATCTCGAAAGTCAGTAGAGGTGGAAATGAATTGTATTTAGCAACCCAACATCTGAATTGAACACATTAAGGTGCTGATGTAAATCTAAGGCACCAAGCAAAAACTCTAATAAAGAAACCTACAAATATTTAAGTGTGAGAGAAATATCCTTGCTTAAAACTTCAGAACTACAGAATCTGCTGCTCTGGTTTTCAGTCAGTTGTCAAAGTAAACTAATCTGGAAGAAAATCAGTCAAGTCATTGAGATCTGAAAAGAACAATTTGTGGAGGGCAAAATGGTCAGGCTCTTTCTTGGATGAAAAGAGATAAAAGAGGTTTACTGCAGGTTTTACAAAAGCATTTGAACAATGTTTTCTGATCAAATCTCACAGTTTTAACAGAGAAGGAATTTATTTAAGTGATGGAAAACAGTGGTTTGTGTAGGATTCTGTATTGGAAGTTATGCGCTTATCTTGACTGTGTTCTTACAGCTGACACTTTCACCTACCCACACAGTACAGGTTATTTACTGACTGTTGAGTAATTTGCTGTGTATGCCTGCACACACACACACATAGACACACACACTGTTTTCTAATGTATTTGCAGAAGAGTGGGACCCTCTTTTATATTCATCATCAGATCCAGTCAGTGATGAAAAGGAACTCAGTTCCAGTAACCTTGCTCCATGACTGTGGGGCAGGTAGCCAGTCTATGAGTTAAAGTCTAACTACTTTTGTAGCATTTTTTTTAGTGTTTTCATAAACAAAATAAGGATAATAACCCTCTAAAGAAGGAGTAAATTATTCCAAATTCTGTTGCAGAAGACACAGAGGAAATAGCAGATGAAACGTAAGGCGCAATTTCTGTTTGCCTGACAATTCCCCTCTAACTCTGTTACACTTTGAATTATGTAAATAGAGATTTAGGCGAAAAATGAGAAGCATTGCTCATAGATAATTGACGAGCACAAATAAAAAATGGAACTCAAGGAAGATGTGCCTTCTTAGCTTGGAATTAAATCCATAATTGCAGTGGAAGGAGCTATGGTTTAAAAAAATGAATTGACAATGTAAGTTTGTTATTCATAAAATTTGAACAGTATATGATTTTAATAGCTTTACTTCCTGCCAGCTGATGTGTATTTCCAGGTAGAGTCTTACTCTGATTACCAGCCATCAGCTGTAGTCCACATAGGTAATTATTAGCTGTAGCCAAGGTAACCAATTATTAACATATGTTGAACTACCACACGCAGCATTTATAGTTTTTTTTTACTTCCATCTTGAGTTTTAAGATACTCAAGGTGATCATTTCAGAGGGAGTGGTGTAAATGGCCTTGGGTTTGTTTACAACCAGAATCGATTTGTGAGCAGGAGTTTATTTGTAGTTTATTGTTAGACTCCACTGAACATTATTAATTTAAAAAAAGGAAATCCATCATGTTAGACATGCCTGGTTTGGTAAGAATATCTCACAGTTTGAGTAGATCAAGCTCCTGGGAACTTACACCAATTTGTATCTTTTCAGGAGTATTGAAAATGACAGTCTACCTGGATGCAGGATGAGGTGTCTCTATGTTCTATACCTGTTGATTTATTGTCTTAAGTACAGTCTACAATCACTAATGTGAGACTCTGTGTAGGTCACACAAAGGTGTCAAATAGAATTAGTGAAATCACAACACGTTTGTGCTTTCCTTTGATTTACATTTAACATTGGCTTCGTTTTCCTTCTACCTTCCCAGATTCCCACTTTCTTCCTTTTTTCTTTCTTTGTAGCTACTCTCAAACTTTGCTATCCACTTCTTAGGCTTTCTGAGGCAAGTATATTGGCCTGTGCTGTAGTAATCTTCCTTAATTGATTTGGGATGTCTGCCACTTTCTTCTGTTATTCTGTGCTGATATCTTTATATGACTGGCTTTTAACCAAATGCTGTCATCTTTTGCATTCTCTTTATCTCTTTGCTCTTTTTGTGCTGAGAGGCTGTATTCTTAGCACTTGAGTGTTGTCCCTTCGTCCTTCACATTTTCAGTGTAAAAGGTACAAAGGGCAAACATTCCAAATATTGAAATCTCCATGCTTGGCATTTCTGATATTTTTTCTGCTTTTTTTGTTAAGTCAGTTGTTGCATGGCATTCACCCACAAATGAATAAGACATTTAAAGATTTTGATTAATTTTATTCCCATGTAGCACTTTGGTGAATTTATTTTTCATGCCTATTTTTTTTCTCAGTGTTTTACTTTGTATTTTCCACTCTAATGCTAATTCATTAAAGAATAGTATTCAGAATCAGAACACTGTGCCATCATCATGTTCCTTTAAAGCTTTCTCATGAAGTGTCTCTTCAGTGACTACCTCACCTTCCCAGGTCCCCTCACATAATAGGTACAAGTCTCTGCAGGTGGAACTGAACAACAACAAGGGCAATGGTCCACCTAGCTTGGAGATGTCACTGAGGTTAAGTCAGCCTGTGCCCTGTGTCAAAAACTCTTTCATAAACTAAAAAAGACAAGTCATTTTTGTAGGAGACTCCCTTCTGAAGGAAGCAGAAGGCCCAATATGTAGACCAGACTCACTTGCAGGCAAGTCTGCTGCCTCACTGGGGCCTGAGTTAAAGATGTGAATATAATGCTTCCTACCCTCATACATCCTCAGATTATTACCCATTATTGATTATTCAGGTAGGCAGCATTGAAATTGCAACAAGAATTCTGGGGGCAATGAAGAGAAACTTCAGAGCCTTGGAGCAACTGGTTAAGGGATCAGGAGCACAAGCAGTGTCCTCATCCCAGTTGCAAGGAATGGAAAAAGGAAGAAAGATCCAGCAGATCAATACCTGCTCTCTTTGGCACCACTGGCAAAATTTGGGGTTTTCTGATCATGGCACATATCAACTGGCTGAGCCCAAAGAGTGGTGTTAAATGGAGTTAAGCAGAGTTGGCAGCTGGTCACAAGTGCTGTTCCCCAGGACTCAGTATAGGGTCACATCTGTTTAATATATTTATCAATGATCTTGATGAGGGGATTGAGTACATCCTCAATAGGTTCACATACGATACCAAGTTGGGTGGGAGGATTGATCTGCTTGAAGGTAGGAAAGCTCTAAAGAGGGATCTGGACAGGCTAGATCGATGGGCTGAGTCCAATTGCATGCTGGTCAACAAGGCTAAATGCCTTTAGGACCCCTCACTACAAGAAATCAGTGCTTGAGCATATCCAAAGAAGGGCAACAAAGCTGGTGAAGGGTCTGGAGAAGAAGTCTGATGAAGAATGGTTGAGGGAACTGGGGTTGTTTAGTCTGGAGAAAAGAGGAGACCTTAGTGCTCTCTAAAAATACCTGAAAGGAGATTCTAGCAAGGTGTGTGTCAGCCTCTTCTCCCAAGAAAAAGAATCGCAGGACAAGAGAAAATGCCCTGAAGTTGCTCCAGGGGAGGTTTGAATTAGATATTAGGAAAACTTTCTTTACCAGAAGGGTTGTGAAGCATTGGAACAGGCTGCCCAGGGAAGTGGTGGAGTCACCATCCCTGGAGATATTTATAAGACGTGCAGATGTGGCCCTTAGGGACATGGTTTAGTGGTGGACTTGGCAGTGCTGGGTTAATAGTTGGATTTGTTGATCTTAAAGGTCTTTCCCAACCTAAATGATTTTCTGATTTGATGATTTCTATAAAACATGTTGTAAATTTATGATTTTTAATGTAATTTAAATCATAGGTTTATACTGGGGATTGTTATGTTTTCATCTTCATTATAAGATTCATAATATATATATAAATACATAACTTCTTTTTAGATTAAAGGGAGAAAGCTATCTCTAGACAAGTGAAAATTCCTTTGTTGTGTTTATATTTGATTGCTTTACATGGTCCACCTTTTTCTTCATGTATCATCTGATGCAAACCAGCCCTGCTCTGAAAAACGTAAAACAAAAGTAGTTCTTTGGTATCTTCCTAGAAATTATAGAATCATAGAATAGTTAGGGTTGGAAAGGAGCTTAAGATCATCTAGTTCTACTCCCCCTGCCATGGGCAGGGACACCTCACATGAAACCATGTGACAGATTATCAACAGTGATCTACAGAGGAAGATATATATAGCCCAATTTAATTATGGACCAAGACAAAAATCACATATAACCAATTTCCTCAATACATTTAATCCAAATCTCAATTGAAACAAAGGGCTTTTTTTTTTTTTTCTCGTTTCAGTGGTCTGTCAGTCAGGCCATTTATCCTTGGATAATAGAACAACTGTATTCAGCACAGTGTATTACCATTACCTTATCCAAAAATATGTGGCTAATTCACAGTCAGTTGAACTAATGTCATTAGTAATAGGCCCCTATGTCAGGTTAACATTGATAAATTAAGTATTTGCTAAAGAACTGGGCCTTGCAAAATTGTTTTTCAGGATGTATTATCTGATCAGCCAAATGTCTATCACTATCTTAATGAAGACCTTGTAGCCATCGGCTCTTGTCCTCAGTTCATGAAATCATCATTGATTCATCTTCTATTACTCTAAGACCTAGTCTTTTTTGCATTTGGAAAAGCTTTCCTGAATGAACCCAGTAGGACCCCAGCTGTTCAAGTGAATAAAAAAAGGCAGTTTCTTATATTATTGCTGTAATCAGGATTATGATTTTTGTGTCTATGTTCTTAGGGTTGTAAACACTGGAGCACATTCATATGGAAGTTGGAGCTCTGATTATACTAACTGTAAGGATTGTTATCTGAATGCTTTAGAGATCACAACATCTGGATACATTTCAGGAGTATTAGATTTCTTCCTGGATCATTATGAAAATATTTATATTTACATATTACACATTATAACTGTCATAGTTTTTCTTTTATTAATAATAAAAGTAATAATGAATTATTATGCCTTTCATATATTTTGTGTAATATACTACGTGGAGCTGATGCACTTACAATCAGTAATGTCTGCTTATACTCCCCATCTAAAATAGTATCTGTGCCATTTTCAAAATATGTTTATCTCCATAATACCTCTGTTAAGCATTATTAATTATAGCCTGCCACTGTTGTACAGAAGAACAAACAGCTTTTGCAAAGCTGGCTCTGTGTACACTTTTTGAAAGCAGATTCACCAACTGACCACTTTATTCATAAGGAGTAACACAAGGGCCAGGTTTAGAGAGAGCCAACTGCTGCACACAGTAGGAAAATCTCTAGTGCCTTCTGCATTGTAAAGTGCATCCAAAGGTACAGTTATCTGCACTGACAGCAGATCCACCCCTGCAGCATGTGCCTGGACATTTTCATATTTCTTGCCTGCCTTTGCAGTGACATCACAGGACTAATATGCAAGCAAGAGACACCAAAATTCTTCTTAGAAGGGACTGATTTACCATTTACAAGGGAAAGTGGAATTTTTAGTCAGTCCTCATTCTGATTGCTTACAGGACAGGATAGATACCTGAAACTAGGTCTTCAGAGTATATGAGCATGTGGCATTGCTGTGACCAGGCAGCTCCAGTTCAATAAAGACTCCATCATTGAATTGAGTAACTTGCCTTGTATCGCACAGGGAGTAGGTGATAAAGTAGGGAATTAAATTATCTTTTTCCACTCCCAAAGTAATTCTACAGCTATTGGGCCTTCTATCCTATAGAACACCTAGCTGGTGTTCACAAAATTCTTAGAAGGCAAGAGAAGATTGTCCTATGTACACAGGTATTAGTCCTGAACCCAAAGGCTGCAGTGTTTAATGCAGATCATAAATGTGAATTTTCTGTTCAACTTGAAATTTAAGACACAGCAATGCAGAAGATCAAATCTTTGCAAGGCTTATCCAAATGACCCGGTAGGCTATTTTGACATCTTGTCCCATAATTAACTATAGCAAGTAGTAATTAACAAGGGTGCTTTAAATCCTTAATTTAATGTTCTTTTAAAATAGATACAAGGTAAATGGAACCCTGGACAATCTGTCTGGCTTTCTCTTCTGTAGCATTTCAAAGGCACCTAGAAACTTGGCTTCTAAGTACTGCTAAGCAGATTTAGACCCAAAGGGCATGAAATACATAAAAATTAGTCTGGTTGTAAAAGAAAATGGAAAAGGGCAGATTGGCAGCACTACACCAGAGAAGACAGTCTGTTCAGCATAAAAGAGGAATAGAATATGATACCAGGTTGGACTACCTCTTAAAACTCTTAGACTTCAGATGACTTTAATAGGCTACTTTCTCGCTCATGCTTGTAGTATTACCATGTACAGAATACGAATATAATATTCTTGTGTATAATTTATCCTGTTCCCAACCTGTAGCTTCCTAATCTCTAGGAGAGATTAGGATGCTCTAAGGAGAGTTTTCAGAGATTGACTGCAAATTTGCAGGACTTTTGGAGATGCCAGAGCAAATATAGCTGCAGACATGTGAACAATAAAGATGATGTTAAGGAAAGTAGATAGGACAGTGAACTACCAGTATAACTGATTGCCACGAAGTGTACTGAATCTAGGAATTCAGAAGCAAATGGAAAGCACTGGATAATTCATGAGTAATGTTTAAAAATAATTTAAACCAGACCCAAACCAAAATAATAATTGGAATTACTCAGGGTATATTCCCACTGAATGATGGGAACATGTGAATATCTCTTGCTAAATTATTTGATGGTTATAGGAGAAGGGTTAGCCAGTATGATCAGGAGATGATGCTTATACTGTAAGTGAGAGGTAAGGACTATTGTGGCGTGAAATAAATTTTATACTTGCATAGCAGCAAGTGTTACAACTACAGCCTTTTATCTGCTCTGCCTGGAGATTCAAATAAAACTTAATCCTAATAGTGTTATTCCTTCCTGTGGTAAATTCTAGTATGTGTATGTGTGAAATACTCTTTTTCAAAAAAATTCTTATTGTCTTTTTACTAGTTGAGAAATATGAAGCAAGCTTAAATTAATTACACAATGGGAAATAGTGCCTAACAGTGTAGTAATCAGACTGGAAGTTATGAGATCTGTAGTATGTTCTATTTTTAATTACAGTGAACTAATACCAGGTTTTGGGGCTTTGGGATTATATTTACTTCTGCCCTTATTTGTGTCTGAATTGGTCAAATAGTGAAACAGTTTGTACTGGAGCAAAGAATATTAAATGTATTGGCATGTTTCCACATGAGGCACAGAAGGCATTAATAAATATCAAAAAGTGGGAACTTCTCCCATCATGACAATTTCTTTAAAAATATGACCTATAGTGTGGCCAGCAGGCCAACAGGGCAGTGATTTTCCCCTTGTACTCAGCATTGGCAAGGCTGTGATCAATCCTAGGCCCCTTCACTACAAGAAAGACATTGAGGTGCTGGAGCAGGTCCAAAGAAGGGCATCAGAGCTGGTGAAGGGTCTGGAGAACAAGTTGATGAGGAATGGCTGACGGAACTGGAGTTGTTTGGCCTGGAGTAAAGGAGGCTCAGGGAGGGTCTTATTGCTGTCTACAACTAGCTGAAAGGAGGTTGTAGTGAGGTGAGGGTCGGTCTCTTCTCCCAGGTAACAAGTGATAGCATGACTTGGTGTGCTCATGTTGTGCCAGGGGAAGCTTAGATTGGATATTCCGGAAAATTTCTTCCCCAAAAGGGCTGTCAAACCTTGGAACAGGCTGCCCAGGGAAGAGATGGAGTCACCATCCCTGAAGAGATTTAAAGTAGGTGTACATGTAATGCTCAGGGACATGGTTTAGTGGTGGACTTGACACTATTAGCTTAGTGGTTGAATATGATGATCTCAGAGCTCTTTTCTAACCTAAATGTTTCTGTGATTCTATGATTCTTTAGTGCTAAGTCACAAAGCTGTAGCATGATCCACCAGGAAGTCTTCAAAGTTTAATGTATGGTATGATATCATCCTAGCACAGAAAGAGCCTGTCACTGCTAGCTCTGTGAGACCCACTGAGCATAAATGTTATTTCTTTCTCACAACATAGCTTCTAAAGTATTTTCCAACAAGAAATTTGCTGTGCATTTAGTTTTCTATTCAGGATTTTAAACAGTGATGAATTTGGTTGTCTTTTGAGTCAAACCAGCTGATTTAATTAATGAATCTATTCATCTGATATAAGTGTGCAAAGCTGAAGTAAAAATTCTTTGAAGATAGGGCAAAAGGACTGTAGAAGATTAGCTAGACTGAGCTCCTACCCTGAAACAGGATGACAAACGTAGAGGTTGAAACTTACTGAATATTAAAATCTATCCCTACTTCTTGTTTTGTAAAAATTACTTCAGTTGCAAATGGCATTCATAGTAATATAATTCTACAGGATGCATGAAACACTTTTATTGTACAAATTTTGAAACTTTCTGCATGTTCAAAGAAAAGCCAAATGTAGTTTGTAAAATCAATTCATACAGATTTCTCAGCTAACATTAGGGACTGTAGTGATGATGAGGGGTAACGGGTTAAAACTTAAACAGGGGAAGATTAGATAGGATATAAGGAAGAAATACGTTACTGTGAGGGTGGTGAGGCGCTGGAATGGGTTGCCCAAGGAAGTTGTGAATGCTCCATCCCTGGCAGTGTTCAAGGCCAGGTTGGACAAAGCCTTTGGTGACCTAGTTTAGTGTGAGGTGTCCCTGCCCATGGCAGAGGGGTTGGAACTTGATGATCTTAAGGTCCTTTCCAACCCTAACCATTCTGTGATTCTATGATTCCATGATTCTATGATTAGCTCCAGGTCTGTAGTAGCTTGCTTCACTTGATAAGATGTAACCTTAGTTTTCTCGCTACATATCCGCTCAAGGGAGGAACAAATTCTGTAACCCTGGCAAGCTACACAATTGTACATTGTATGTAAAGGTCCTTCATCTTTTCTACTTTTCCAGCTCTACTGTTTGGACTTTATTAGTCTATTTATTTATTAGTTTATTAGTTTTTTACTTAAAGCATTGCAATTATTCACAGACTTTTGCATGCCCATATTCTCAGGCTGTGATTACATTACTCTTGCATGCTTTTCTGTGACACTATACAGCACACTGCGAGTAGGGAGAAAATAATTAGGCCCTAAATCTGAATAATCTATTGAACCTTATTTTTAAACCCTGCAGCATCTACCTTCCAATTGAACCCCCTTACAAGTCCAAGTTTAGGCACCCACTTAATTATTTTGTTGTATGGGAATGCTGATGAGCCACAGTGAAATAAGAGAAGGAAATTTTGCTGAAAAGTTTTAATGGTGCTTTCTCTGTGTCCCAACTTCTCAGGATACTGCAACATCAATAGTGTAAACCAACATAAAAAAATGAAAAAAAAAACCAACCAAATCCCAGAGAACAACTGAGGGCAAAATTAAATGGAGAAAAAAAATCACTTTGAGCAATCTTTACTGATAAAAATGCTTTTAAAGTACTACATAAAAAAAAAAAAAAAACAAAAACCAAAACCAGTTGTTGTGACTAAAAATGGATTAGTTGCAAAAAGCTAAGCCAGCTCCAGATTCCTCTGAAAATCTACCAGGTGCTCTTTTAGATGTGCCAAGCACATCTCTGCTCTTTTTCCATTTACTCTTTCTATAGATTTTTTACAAAATTTGCTGTATGTTATAAAGCATTAACTTCAGAGGTTTTTTTTCATGCTTGATTGATGCGCCTGTCAAGATCCAAGCTTTTGGGCTGTCTCACCATTAGAAATCCATTTCTGTTGTCATTTTTTATGAATTGTATCAGGTCAGTATTGTACCTCATGCACAGTTTTTAGCCACTGGTTTCAAGGGGTTCTAATGGAATATGGGAGTTCTGAGGGAAGAACCTGATTATATTTCAGGTGGAACTGATATATGGGAATATTAATTCTCAAATCTATGAAATATTCAGACACTTCCCCAGGGCTGGGTGGAATTTAGATTTCAAGTGCAGAAATGCAGACCCTAATCCCATGCCTCTTAACAGTATGGTTTGGCAGATGCCTCATGTTCTTGTCCTGGGCAAGATCAGGTACATGTCAGTCTTTTATGGGGGCTGAAAAGTTTGGCTTCTGACTTGTTAAGAAACCTTTTCCAGAGGGCAGGCATTCCTACAGTCTGTACTCATAACTGGCCCAGTGGCCCAGCCCAGTAAGGGTGCCTTTAGCTTTTCTTGAGAGGATCTACAGAATCATGCACAGCGTGAAACCCAGTGATCACTGTATTCATACAACAGAACATGAGAAGAGGAAGTACTAGCTTTCATTTTGTACAGCAGAATGGTGGTTAAAGCATTTCCCAGAAACATATCGAATGCAAGTCATAACGTAGTTGATAGCAGATTTTATCCGGTGAATTAGCTATATTTACAAATGTACCCCATTCCCTGTAAAAGACACAAATAAGACACAACATAAGAAGTAAAGATTTTTTTGTAATTACTTGAATAATTTTGCATTATCATATTTTAGAAGTGGCCTGGTTTCAGCTGGGATAGAGTCATTTTCTTCCTAGTAGTTGTATTTTGGCTTCAGTTTGAGAATAATGCTGATAACACGATGATGTTTTAGCTGTTGCTCAGAAGTGCTTACCCTGATCAAGGACTTTTCAGTCTCTCATGATCTGCCAGTGAGAGGCTGGGAGAGAGCACAGGGAGGACAACTGATCTGAACTAGCCAAAGGGATATTCCATACCACAGCACACCATGCCCAATATATATACTGGGGAGAGTTGGCTGGAATGGACCGATCACTGTTTGGGGATAGGCTGGGCATTGGTCAGCAGGCGGTGAGCAACTGTATTATGCATCACTTTGTGTTTTATGAGTTTTCATTTCTCCTTTTTCTGTTGTTCCCTATTATTATCAGTATTGCTATTGTTTGTATTATTTCTATTATCTCTATATTTTACTTAATTTCAATTATTAAACTCTTCTTATCTCAACCTGCAGGGTTTACGTTCTTCTGATTGTCTTCCACATCTCACTCAGGGGATGAGAGGGGAAGTGGGAAATGAAAGGGGAATGAGAGGGAAAGTGGGCAAGTGGCTGTGTGGTACTTAGTTCCCAGCTGAGGTTAAACCACAACAACAAGCAAAAAAACAAGGATTTCATAGGAAAGGAAAAGTTACCAAGTAAAGTGTAAAAGATAATGTTTTTTTTTTAGATAGTGGAAAGTGTTTTACAGAACAATTTCTTTATTGCCACTGCTGCAGAAAGAGAAGACAGAACATGTACAGAGTTTTAACTATCATTTCTTCAAATCAAAAAAACTTCCTGTGTGGAGCTAAAAAAACAACCCAAAACCTTTTTCAGGTTCATGAACAGGTAATCAGGTGATGCATGGTATTTACAGATACAAAATCCTTATACTTAACTGATATCTATTACAAAAGAAAAAAGTAAGAAAAATTGCAGATGCCCCATCAGTAGAAATGTTGAAAGTCAGGTTGGATGGGGTTTTGAGCAACGTGAACTAGTGAAAACTGTCCCTGCCTATGGCAGCAGAGTTGGACTAGATGATCTATGAATGTCCCTTCCAACCCATTCTATGATTCTACAGGATGGATTATTCTGTGCTATTCTTTAGTTCCCAAATCTACACTCTACCCCGCTGACAGAGTAATCATTGGAGCATCTCTTCTATATGCTTGGGGGTAGACAGGGCTATGGAGTCTAGAGGAGTTTGCTGAAGAGGTATGAGGCTCCTCTTAACACTCAGCTGATCACATACTCTTAACAGCTCAGCAGCACAGAAATGGCAGTGGTGCAGAAGCTGCTCTGGATGTCATACCTTTTTTTTTTTTAGTTGGAGTTTATGTGGTATGATTCAGATATAGAAATGTGTGCAAGATTAGAGATGTTCTAGAGAATTCATTGGTGCTGACTTGTACCACTTAGGACTTGTAATAGCATTGTGCCCTTCTGCAGTAGCATCTGAAGGCTAGCAGATACCAAAGGCATTTCAAATGGCACCAGATACCTACCTCTAGAAAACAGTATCCATGCCTAGTGCTTCACTAAGGCAGCACTCCACAGCAGAGAATCATCCAATCAGTCATTTTTAAGCAGTTTTAAAACACCAACTTACTCTCTCATATCTGGTTTATCATCATAATAAAAATAGAAATCCCTGACATTTCTTAATTGCCACAATATCAACTTAAATTATTTCCTAGCAAATCACATGGGAATTTTATTCTTTTTATTGATGCACACTGAGCTTGAGAGAGCTTTATAAACACCTGTAATTTCCCATGGAATCATTGCTATATGGATTTTTTTATCTTATTTTTCCCATTGCTAGCTGCATAGCTTGTTGGGAATAACTGACAGAGGATCTCAGTATTTAAAAGGCACTCATTTAGGGTATTTTGGGTACACAATCCTGAAAAAAAAAGGATAAATAAATAAATCCTCTTATATCCACTGAACTGATTGGTTCTTTTGATTAGTGTAATACATGTTTCTTAGCAAACATTCCCTTTCTTCTCTTTTACTACAAAACTGCACTGTCTTTAGAGGAGCAAGGCATGGTTTTATCTGCCCTTAAAGAAGTCTGTTCAAACTCTTGGATTCACTGGAAAACAGACATATTACAGGAGATTTAAATTCACATCCAAAGAAGAAGGGGAAAAAAAAACTTTCTTTGACTGTAACACCACCCAATACTGAATCATACCCTGGCTAAACTGGATTCCAAAGAGTGGGTAGAAAAATGATATTTGAAAAGTAATCATTTGATCATTGCCTCTGAGAGCTAGCAGCCTTTCCCAGAGCATAATTAAAGATGCAACTGTTGTCTTTGTACCATTGGCTTTGTGATCCAGTGCACAAAAGAGGTAAATAAAAGATGTGCAGGGTGGAAAAAGACACAAAGTTCTCAGATATCAGCTTAGAGTTAGAAAATGGAAAAGTCAGACGTCACAAAAATATTCTCAAGCTATGAGGAAAAACATGGAGTAGTACAATTTTTTCAGGAAAGCAACATCATCCTAAATGTGGTAAGGAATTTGGTAGAGTGCACTTTTTTTTGACTCTTACAGACATTAAAGAGGAATGTTATGCTCCTAAATGAAGCCTGGGAATGGCACATAATCAAATAACAAATAGTTTTCTGAACAGCTGGAGTCTACCAGTGTTCTTTTACATGGTTGGGATTTTTTCCCTAGTTTTTGGTAACTGTACTGGAAAATGGATTTTTTTTATTTTTTTTTATTTTTTTTTTTTTAACTGTATGACCTTTCTAAGCCTTAACAGTAAGAAAGAGTGGCTCAGGTAATAAAAATCAGTTACATGTAAAAGATAAGTTTTGCACTGAAATAAGTGGAGCTATGCTAGTTTACATCAACTGTTCTAACTCTAGGAAGCCAGTACTGCATATAGGAAAAAAGTCTGTGATTTGGCAACATCTAATCCTGCTACTAAATGGAATCATTGAAATGTAATACTGTAATATGTGTAACAGTGAAAGGCCTTGGTTGTCCTGAAGCATTAAGCACAACTGATATGAAGTAATCATATCCTCACATCCATTTGACCCAACAATTACTTCTCTTCAAGCATTAGTTCTAGTTTTGATTTAACTTTGTCTTGCTTGAGCTTCCAGTCACTGGGATTCTTTACAATTTTTTTTCCAGATCCTACATATTGTAATTTTCAAAGTACTTACTCTTTATATATATATAATATATATATTATATATGTATATATGTATTTTTTTTTTACATAAATAGACTCTCTTCCTGTATTGCAGATTTTCTTAACATTCTTGTGGCCTCTGATGCCTTTCAATTTTCTGGTATATGTTTTTAAACAAAGACATTAGTGGCCTTTCATAAACAGTCCTGTCATCTCTAGGCAGAGAGGGAAAATGATCTTCCTATTTGCTTCTATCTTGCTTAAAGAGGCAAAGTTTGGATTTGCCCAGTTTGCTGCAGCTCTGTTTTGGGAATACACATTTAGTTGATGACTTATATTTTTAACAGTTATTTCATCTCCCTGATGATAAGGAAGGCAATCATATATAATAATTTATAATAATTCCTTGCAATAACAACTCTGTTTCAGTATGATATATGCTCTTTGCTTCCAGATTTGAACTATTTGATTTAAAGAAACCAATAGCAGGATAATAACACCAAATCCAAATAAATCCCCAATGAAAACAGTTTAAAGATAAAGAAATCTACTTTCAAACAGACATCTGGAATGAGATGGCAACGCATATGACCTTGGAGTAGTGGCCAGACCATTTTCTTTACCCTGACAAATTACAGGCAAAGCATCCAAAGAAAGCTGTATGCAGCCATAGTATTGAGCAATCCTTCCCACGTTATTTGAGGATTATTATTTCTGTATCTCCTCTGATGTGTCTAGGTGGAAAACGTTTGTCTTGCCTGGATCATTGCAGCCCATTGCACATGCCTCCATAGGGAACGTATGAATGAAGGCTTGCAAAGTCCTCCATCTATTAGCATTTGACAGGCCCTTCTACTACAAAATTCTCTGGTGGATGCTTTTGTACTAAAGTCAAAATGTTGAAGGGTTCACCGTGCCTTCCATTAAAAGTTCTTCGTTATACAGCACACATTTGTTCTCCAGACAGCATATTCATAAATGAGCTGGAAAAGAGAGTAATCTCTGAGGTAGGTGATGAAGTCTGCTGATGGTATGAAGTTATTCAAAATAAAAGACACTATGAAGAACTACATAGGGAACTTATGAGACTGAGTAGCTGTGCAATAAAATGAAAAATGAAATTCAGTGTAGAGAAATGTGAAGTGATGCATGTGAAAAGAAAGATACTTAGCTTCCTGTATAAAATGACAGGCTCTGAGGTGACCAATAATGCTACATAAGTGATACTTGACATTGTGAGACAGTGTGGTCGGTACCTGCCAGATGGCAAAACCAACATCTAGCCAAACAAAAAGACCCAACAGATCAAATCCTGGGACTTATTATGAAATTATTTGAGAACAAAACAGAAAACAAAATTTAATACACCTTTGTAGTAAATGGTTTGCTCTTGAGGAAGGGAAATGAACATCACAGGGAAGTCTGCCGTCCTCTTCTAGTATTTATAACCAGGAAGCTGATTTCTACATAACACATGAATCTGCAAATACCGTTAAAATTAGTGAACATATAAAGAAGAGGTCACAATATCTATAAATTTAGTTACTTAACCAAAATTATTGACTGCAGAATTCTTACTAGTCAGAACGTTGCAGTCACTTTACAGAAGCATAGTTAATCATGCTGCCAGATAACACAGAAGCAGTAGCAACAGGATTAATTCCTAACTGGAACCCTGGAATACACGACTGGGTGTTAATCAGATATTTCTTTTGGTACAGAGTGGTGTCTTTTCAGGACACTATTTATATTAAAAATGTCAAAAGCTTCCAGAAGAGTGGCACAGATTAATTGCTAGAGAAGAAGAAAAGAGAATGACACTAATGCAATGAAATAGCATTGTGCTGTCTTGTTTATTCCCTTAGTAAGTCAGAAATTTCTGGCAGGATAGAGTGAGGAACTGAATGAAAGATAATTTAAATACCCCCAAAGAGTTTAATGAATAGAGAAAGAACAGTCTTTCTGATTGCCTATATACATATGGCCTGCGGTGATGTACCAGCTCACTAGGGAAAAGGGAAAAATAATTAATAATAGGTAAATAGATATTAGGAAAGTGGAAACTATAGATTATTTCTATGGTTAGAAGCTTCTAATGGACTGTCTTACATCATCCTGCAAAGAAGGAAATGCATCTGAGGGCAAGGGTATGAGAAAGGCAATCTAATTTCTTCCTTAGTTTACATGTTAACCTGTCTTCACACCTTTCTTTTTCATTTTCTGCTTATCAATCTTTTCTCCTTTCCTCTGTTCCTTCCCATCATTTTTGGTTCTCATTCAGCCTCCATATCAAGGTCTACCACCAAATATACCTGCCAACATTCTCTCATAAGCCTGCATGTAACGAATTGCAAGCAATGGGTCACAAACTGAGATGATGGTGAAGAGGATTATTTTGTGCTACTTATTTTGTATATTAATTGAATTGTAAGCTCTTAACTGGAAATGTTGGGAAATGGCTTCTCCAGGGATAGGTGGCTTTATCACCTTGTGGGTTTCAGGTACATTTTCTACTTCCTACCACAAAAGGGAAGGAAAAACTATGGGGAAAGGACAAGAAATTTTTGTGACCCATGTTAAGTTGCATCCAAGAAAGGTGTAGTAAAAGGGTGGACTTCTGTAAAATGAGAGTGATATTATTTCCAGTGCGCCACCTCTTCACATCTTTTGTATTTATCTCAAAAGCTGTTTGGGATAAGACTTTGTTTTGCTAGAGGCTATAGACCATGACTACTAGCCTGATGCTCCTGTGCAAGGGAACAGATGCCAGGCAGCAGGCTGTGCAGGGTCCTCTCTGCCAAGATACATGGGAAAGGTGGGAACAGATAAGACCTGCACCATGCACAATAGTCTACTTTGTGCCATGTAAAGGGAAGAATGATTTTGGACTTGCTTGGTGCCTTAGGAGTAACATATTATACAAGCTGGAGGAAATGTTTGTTTGACATACACAAGATAATTGAAGAAACTTTGATCTGGGCAATCTAAATGGAAATGTTTGAAAAGAGATCAGAGAAAAAAAAGGCACATTTTCTGGGACTGAAGGTACTAGCTGAAAACCATTGACACGTATTTCTTACATTTTCTGTAGATCTCTGTATGTGGAATCTGGCTTCAAAAACCTGGAATAGATTCCTGGAAAGTTCTCTTAAGGCAGGGGCATGATAAGGGGAGAACAGTAGATTTGGCAAGTCTGACAAGCAATCTATTGCTTATTTTTGTTGACCTTTGCATTCACCTCACTTCTGTGTGAAAGCACATTTTTTCAGAATAAAGCAGAGAGGAAATCTGTTCATATTAAAGTCCTAACATGTTCCCTTCCTGCTCAGACTTTTATCCTAACAAAGGGTGTTGCATCTTGGCATGAGAACCCAGGGGAGCTATAAAGATGAAACTGATGTATTTTTGCTCTTTAGGACTCAGAGTCATGTTAGGGCAGAACACAGAAAAAAAGACAGAAATGCTTTGGAGGCTACTGTTTATATGTATTATGCAATAAATATATCTCACAGACTCCACAAATAACCTGGTGACACCCAGGAGTTCCTCCTTTTACGTGAGCATGTGAAACATCAGTGTTCAGGTTCAAGTTTTGGAAAGTTGAAAACTTCATGCAGAGTGGGAACAAAACTTGCTCCTCAACCACCAGGCTGTGATGCTAAAGAGGCATTGTTTCTCCTTAGAAAACTGGTTACATTACTCCTGCAACAGTTAGTGGAGAGGAACAGGAATATCTAATGTTCTTATTCATCTTAATCAAAGGGGTCATCTGCCACAGAAGTACTGATCACTCACCGCTGACTCAATTGTCTGCCTATGATTTGCCTATAAATGTATCTATATTGTGGTAAAAGGAGACAAATACCAGTGCCTGATGGTTTTGTTGGTATACAAATGTTACAAAGTCAGTATGAGTGATGAATATCATATTAGGAGACCTGCAAAACCAGGCCTTAAGATTCTAAGATGGGGCACTAAGAATTTGCACTTTTAACTTTCTGTGCCTAGAGATCCCATCTATACCTGTGGTACTGGCTTACTTTGAAAAATGGCTATAAAGGCTGCAAAGTGGCTATAAAGTCTATGAAGTTGTATAATTTTGGCAATCATCACAGAATGAGCAGGGAGGAACATATGTGCACTAGCTTTGGATCAGAAAAGTACCACGAAAAAAAACCAACTATTAGTAAGGCTGTGCACTGAGCAACATTCTGTTATTGTTCTTTAATGTAATACAATCCACTTTGTTCAGTGACAGCTAATATGGTAGTCATTCTGTTTTCAGGATTTACTGAAAGAAGATTAATATAATTCAAAATACATATATAATGTTCAATATAATTACAAATTTTGAGATCAAATTCTCTGCTTAGCAGAATAGTGGGTCATCATTAGTGCTAAAGTACAAAAGAAAATCAACATGTCTAGGGGTGAGTTCATCCCATTCTGACACAGTTCCAAAACAATTTAGATGATCGCAACCACCAGAGCACAGAATCAAGTCTCTCATGGTAACTGTCAGCAATTTCCAACTAAATTTAGAAGTCTAAATGTAGGAAAGCATTTCAGAAGTCTAAACATCCATGTAGAATCATATCTTGGACTTCCAGAGGCAGTGACATAGAGCTGCTGTGTATGACACAGGATCTACAAGGAGGTATCTGAAATGGCTTCTGGGGATCATGACAGATACCTAGGGATATCTGACGTGCGCTGCAGACCTCACTTCATGCTCGTGAATTAATACATACAGAGTGTGTTCAGTTCCTAACAGATAAATCCTGAGTGCCATTTGGGAGGTCTTCGCAGTGCCTGAGACCCCAAGGCAGAGCAGACTAGTGCAGTGCCACATTCCCACCAGCCCTGCCCTGTCCTGGTGTAGTGGCTACAGCCCACATGAGGCTCCTCACAGTTCCTGAAGTTACACAGTGGAGTTTGTTTTCAGACCCCTGAAATCTTCTCTGTGCAGCCAGGTGTGAGCGAACTGCCGATGCATGGAGACAGCAGATTTCTACGTGTTACAGCATTTAGTGTGATGTGAGATGCCCTCGTGTATTGCTCCTGGCTGATCTAAAGAGCCATGCATTTTTCTTTAAAAAGTGAAAATGCCTCAAAAGGAGTGTGACCAGCAGGTTGAGGGAGGTGGTTCTCCCCCTTTACGCCACTCTGGTGAGACTGCAGCTGCACTCCTGTGTTCAGCTCTGGGGCACATGACACAAAACAGACATGTACCTGCTTGAGTGAGCCCATAGGAGGGCCAGAAAGATGCTCAGAGAGGTGGAGCACCTCTCCTATGGAGACAGACTGAGAGATCTGGGTTGTTCAGCTTGGAGAAGAGAAGGACCTGGGAAGACCTTATAACAGTCTTCCAATACCTAAAGGGTAATACAAGAAACCTGTAGAGGGACTTCTTTGCAAAGACATGTAGTGACAGGACAAGCGGGAATGGTTTTAAACTGAAAAAAGCAGACTTAGATTAGACATTAGGAAGAAATTCTTTACAATGAGGGTGATGAGACAGTGGCACAGGGTGCCCAGAGAAGCTGTGGTTGCCCCATTACTGGCAGTGTTCAAGGCCAGGTTGGACTGGGCTTGGAGCAACCAGGTCTAGTGAAAGGTGTCTCTGCCCATGGCAGAAGAATTGGAACTGGATGATCTTTAGGGTCCCTTCCAACCCAAACCATTTTGTGATTCTATGATTCTATGAATAGTTCACAGATTTCTGTGCTGTACAGCTTTGGAGAACTGATAATGGGTAAGACCTTTCAAAATATAATAAGGGGGCCTACAAGGATACTGGGGAGGGACTCTTCATTAGGAACTGTAGTGATAGGACAAGGGGTAATGGGTTAAAAGTTAAACAGGGGAAGTTTAGATTGGATATAAGGAAGAATTTCTTTATTGTAAGGGTGGTGAGGCACTGGAATGGGTGGCCCAAGGAAGTTATGAATGCTCCATCTCTGGCGCTGTTCAAGGCCAGGTTGGACAGAGCCTTGGGTGACATGGTTTAGTGAGAGCCATTCTTGCCCATGGCAGGGGGGGTTGGAACTAGATGATCTTAATGTCTTTTCCAACCCTAACTATTCTATGATCCTGTGATTCTAAGAAGATAGTTTCAATTGAAATTATGTAAAATTTAGGCACCTTGGCTTCTTTTGGAAACTCGCTTATGCAGCTTTTTGTTTCTTCACAATTTGCTGTCTTGCAATTACCTTATTCCTGTCATTCAAGGTAGAGGAAAGATAGAGAAGGATGCCAGTTCTTAGGAGATCTACAAGAAATTTTTAGCTCTGGATGTTTTTGTTATTAGTTGTCACCTTTGATAGTTTAGGCTAGACAACCACAATGATTTGTGTTCTCGTTATGAATACATACTATTATTAACATCCCTCACCATGGTCAACGTGCCCCTACATGCTCCATCTGTGCGTGCATCTATGAAGTCAAGATGACTTTAGTCTTAACAGTGACCCAGCATGTAGAGAATCAGTAGGAAAGCTAGCTGGTGAGGTCAAAACAGGAAGTGTGGGTGTGCTTCACTTGACATGAATGAAATTAATCACACATTAATTTTAAAATGAGCCTCTTGTTTTGTGGAGAACATAGGTTCCATTTGTTTTTATTATCTCTCCAGATGACATTTCATGGTGCTTAAGGGTAGGGTGTATTATTTTTTTTTGTTTGTTTTGGAACTGTAGAATATCATATCCTTTTGATGTATTCTTCACAAGCAACTGAAGAGATTGACTACTATATGTAAGTTGATCACAGAATAAGCTTTGAATAAGAAAAATTCTATTCTTGAGGTGTTCAAGACTTGGTTAGACAGAGCCCTGGCTGACCTGGCTTAGCGATGAGCTTGTCCCATGTTGGTGGAAGGTTGGTTTAGAGACCCCCAGGTCTTGCCACCGACATTTCTATAGTAGATATCCCTCTTAGAAGACTAAGGGAACAAAGTCCTACCCTACCTCCCATATGAAGATAGGCTGAGAAAGTTGGGGCTGTTCAGCTTGGAGAAAAGAAGGCTGCTGTGGAGACCTCATAGCAGCCATTCAGTATTTGAAGAGGGCCTATACAGATGCTGGGGATGGACTATTCATTAGAGACTGTAGTGAAAGGACAAAGGGTAACAGGTTAAAACTTAAACAGGGGAAGTTTAGATTTGATATAAGGTGTCGTGGTTTAAACCCAGTCAGGTAGCTTGTTCACTCACTCCCAGTGAGTGGTGCCGAGCTGACAACAATCGAGGTCCGTGTCCGTCTCCCCCCCCTGCCTCCCCGCACCGGGGCTCTCCCCTTCCCCGCTCCCGGAGGAACGGGGAGGAGGATCGAGAGGGTGCAACTCCTACGGGTTGAGACAAAAACAGTCCAGCAACAAATCACCACCGCTACTATCAGCTACAACAATGATAAGGGAAAATAACAAGGGAAGAGAATACGATACCACCGGCCAAGAGAAACGAGCTCCACCCGGAAACCCCTGTCCTTCCGGGTAACTCCCAGTTACCCCTCACCCCGGGCATGACGTGCTGTGGTATGGAATACCTCCCCGGCTAGCCCGGGTCAGGCGCCCCGTCTCTGCTTCCGCACAGCCTCCCCTCCTCCCTGGCAGAGCATGAGCCTCACAGAGTCCTTGGTCAGGGTAAACATCACTTAGCAACAACCGAGAACATCGGCTTCACCAACACTGTTCTCAAACTGGAAGTCAAAACACAGCACTGTACCAGTTAACACAAAGGAAAAACATGACTGCTACTGCGGAACCCAGGACATTATCCACCCCTTATTCCATACCATTCACGTCGTGCTCAGATCCCACATTTTTCAATACACCATCGCTCTCCCACATATATACATCCATATACATACAGACCAAGAGGAAAAATCATTTTCTTAGTGCATGGACCAATCCCTATAATGCTGCCGAGTCCATTCGGTCCATGATGTTCAAAGTTCATTCTCTGTTGGGATGATGGCTGGAGGGAAGTCAGGGCCAGTCGCTTGTGACCTGGAGACATCTAGTTGATGGGCTATAAAAGCATTACACAGCAGGCAACAGCATACAATTGAGTTCACTGGCTGTTTTCCCCTAAAATCAAATCCCCTTGAGGTATACATCGGACTTCCCCATCTTCCCGCATAACCCACCAAGTATATCCAGGTCCCTGAGCAAAAGCAATCCCACGAGTGGGTTTGCCTTTACCTGAAGCAGGAATTACCCAGACTGTCTTTCCCAGCAAATTCTTCATATGCACCACGGGAACTTTGTCCCCCTCTACAATATGTAACAGTTCTGACTGGGCTGGGCCAGCCCTGTTGGCAGATCCTCTGGTGTTGACCAACCAGGTGGCCTTTGGTAAGTGTGTATCCCAATGCTTGAAAGTTCCCCCACCCATCGCTCTCAGTGTAGTTTTTAACAGCCCATTGTACCGTTCGATTTTCCCAGAGGCTGGTGCATGGTAGGGGATGTGATATACCCACTCAATGCCATGCTCTTTGGCCCAAATATCTATAAGGTTATTCCGGAAATGAGTCCCATTGTCTGACTCAATTCTCTCTGGGGTGCCGTGTCGCCACAAAATTTGTTTCTCAAGGCCCAGGATGGTGTTCCGGGCAGTGGCATGGGGCACGGCGTATGTTTCCAGCCACCCGGTGGTTGCTTCCACCATGGTAAGCACATGGCGCTTGCCTTGGCGGGTTGGTGGCAGTGTGATATAGTCAATCTGCCAGGCCTCCCCATATTTATACTTCAACCATCGTCCTCCATACCAAAGAGGCTTTAACCGCTTGGCTTGTTTAATTGCAGCACATGTTTCACACTCATGAATAACCTGGGCAATAGTGTCCATTGTTAAGTCCACCCCTCGGTCACGGGCCCATCTATATGTTGCATCTCTGCCCTGATGGCCTGAAGTGTCATGGGCCCACCGGGCCAAAAATAATTCACCTTTACGTTGCCAATCTAAGTCCATCTGAGCCACTTCAATCTTAGCCGCTTTATCCACTTGTTGGTTGTTCTGGTGTTCCTCAGTGGCCCGACTCTTGGGTACATGGGCATCTACATGACGTACCTTCACCACCAGGTTCTGCACCCTGGCAGCAATATCTTTCCACAGTGCAGCAGCCCAGATGGGTTTACCTCTGCGTTGCCAGTTGCTCTGCTTCCACTGCTTCAACCACCCCCACAGGGCATTTGCCACCATCCATGAGTCAGTATAGAGATAAAGTACTGGCCACTTTTCTCGTTCAGCAATGTCCAGGGCCAGCTGGATGGCTTTCACCTCGGCAAACTGACTCGATTCACCCTCTCCGTCAGCAGTTTCTGCAACTTGTCGTCCAGGACTCCATACAGCTGCCTTCCATCTCCGATGTTTTCCCACAATACGGCAAGAGCCATCAGTAAACAAGGCATACTGCTTTTCACTTTCTGACAGTTTATTATATGGTGGGGCCTCTTCAGCGCGCATCACCTCCTCCTCTGGTGACATTCCGAAATCTTTGCCCTCTGGCCAGTCCATGATGACTTCTAGAATGCCTGGACGACTGGGATTTCCTATTCGAGTTCGTTGTGTAATTAGTGCAGCCCATTTACTCCATGTAGCATCGGTTGCATGATGTGTAGAGGAGACCCTGCCTTTGAACATCCAGCCCAGCACGGGCAGCCGGGGTGCCAGAAGGAGCTGTGCTTCAGTGCCAATCACTTCCGAAGCAGCTCGAACCCCTTCATAGGCTGCCAGTATTTCTTTCTCAGTTGGGGTATAGCTGGCCTCAGATCCTTTATATCCCCGACTCCAAAAGCCGAGGGGTCGACCTCGAGTCTCCCCTGGAGCTTTCTGCCAGAGGCTCCAGGTAGGACCGTTCTCCCCAGCTGCAGTGTACAGTACATTTTTTACATCTGGTCCGGTCCGGACTGGTCCAAGGGCTACTGCATGAACTATCTCAGTGCACTCTTATCTTATCAAGTATGGGGGGGGGGAGACGGACACGGACCTCGATTGTTGTCAGCTCGGCACCACTCACTGGGAGTGAGTGAACAAGCTACCTGACTGGGTTTAAACCACGACAGTTCTTTTTGGCGCCCAACGTGGGGCACGAAGGGTTGAGATAAGAACAGATCTGACTGGATTGATAGTCACTCGTCACAATGCTGATTTATTGGCTCTCAAGGTTGTTCCTCTTGATCTCACAGTTTCAGTATATGATATCTTACGTCCATCCGGTACTTGCTGTATTAGTGTTTTTCAAGTATGGGGCTTGGGCTAAGGTTTTTATCCCATTGTACTTTATGGTAATGACTTGTAATACAATAGAATCATTGATCATGAAATTGATCTGGCTTATGTTCCCAGTGTGGTCACCACCTTTATACTTTGGGAGGTATATGATGGAGGTGCTTAGCAATTACACATCTTTTTTCTCCTTCTCAGGTGCTCAACCTGGGAAGGAGACATCCTTTTACCCTCCTAGTCGTCCCCCCAGACCATTTACATTTGAGAGTTTTGAATTTTTTGAATGGCCTTTTAATGCTGTTGAGACTTGTTTGCTGATGGTGATGGGAATCACCATTCTAACACGCATACAGAGTGTGTTTTACCCACTACTGATTTCAAGAGTTAAGCAGATTCAGGTTTGGGTCTTGTCTGGGGTCAAACGACGATGTAGGAGGACCGAGAGATTTTCCCTGAGGCTGGACAGCCATGAGTGGCAGGGTGTGTGGGATAGTATGGGCAAGTATCTAGGTCAGTGGGCCCCTCCAGTACTTTGGAATTTCACTACTGAACAACTGCAAAATCCAGAAGAATTAGTAAAACACTTAAATGAGGTGTGTGGTCATTCTGGCCATACCAGAGATGGACAAATCATGGCAACGTGCTGGGGCTTGGCCTATGCTTACAGGGCCTTGTTCAACACTATCCAGCACCTTCAAAAGGAAAAGAACTGTCGTGGTTTAAACCCAGTCAGGTAGCTTGTTCACTCACTCCCAGTGAGTGGTGCCGAGCTGACAACAATCGAGGTCCGTGTCCGTCTCCCCCCTGCCTCCCCGCACCGGGGCTCTCCCCTTCCCCGCTCCCGGAGGAACGGGGAGGAGGATCGAGAGGGTGCAACTCCTACGGGTTGAGACAAAAACAGTCCAGCAACAAATCACCACCGCTACTATCAGCTACAACAATGATAAGGGAAAATAACAAGGGAAGAGAATACGATACCACCGGCCAAGAGAAACGAGCTCCACCCGGAAACCCCTGTCCTTCCGGGTAACTCCCAGTTACCCCTCACCCCGGGCATGACGTGCTGTGGTATGGAATACCTCCCCGGCTAGCCCGGGTCAGGCGCCCCGTCTCTGCTTCCGCACAGCCTCCCCTCCTCCCTGGCAGAGCATGAGCCTCACAGAGTCCTTGGTCAGGGTAAACATCACTTAGCAACAACCGAGAACATCGGCTTCACCAACACTGTTCTCAAACTGGAAGTCAAAACACAGCACTGTACCAGTTAACACAAAGGAAAAACATGACTGCTACTGCGGAACCCAGGACAAAGGAAAAAGTTCTTTACTGTAAGAGTGGTGAGGCACTGGAATGGGTTGCCCAGGGAAACTGTGAATGCTCCATCCCTGGCAGTGTTCAAGACCAGGTTGGACAGAGCCTTGGGTGGCATGGTTTAGTGTGAGGTGTCCCTGCCCATGGCAGGGGGGTTTGGAACTAGATGATCGTAAGGTCCTTTCCAACCCTAAGTATTCTCTGGTTCTGCATTGGAATCATAGAATATTTTTTTGATATCTTATTGCTTGAGCTTCATAGTACAACTGAATTTCATTATGGGGTCAGACTTTGTCTGTAATCTATTTTATGCTTTAACACCCCAAATATGTGTGGGTTTTGGGATGCCGCTGCCTAGTTTGTTATGACTTAATTTGATGCAGAGCTGTTGTAGTGGGAGATTGATTATATATTGTGGTGACATGGCATCCTTGTTTCCCTCCTGCTCTAAAACAATGACTCATAATTCCTCATCAGGAAAAAACTTGTAAAGAATATTAAAACAGCTGTTTGAGAGCATTAACAACAACAAAGTATGTTTCTGTTTGTTGCTGGCAGCTGGGGTTTATAAATTATTATTTATCAGTACAAAAATACAAATTAATCTCTCCAAATATTTTTGGATGCTGGGTGCCTCCAAAATTTATTGATAAGAAACACATGATATGAATATTATACTAATCAATCCTGTACAACCAAGTATGGTAATTACTATCCAGCAGCTAAAACTAGTATATTATCTAGATATGGACATTGAAATTAAAAAAATAAAAGTAAAAATCCCAAGAAATAGCCATCAGTTGTATTCTTTTAGTCTAGGGAAGTTAAAATAGAGGGTAAATATGATAGTTTTAAATATCAAAAATATTGCAGCAAAGAGGCTGTAAATAAGTTGATCACAGTGAACTTGGGCAGAAGAAAATGAATGGGCAGAAACAGCAAGGAGAGATTTGGTTTAGGAAACAGAAATGTTTGTAATGGTGAGGGAAGATGAACACTGAAATAGATTGCTTGGGGAAGCCATGAAATCTCCAGCACTATTTGTTTTTTTAAAAAAAAATAAATAAATATTGGTCAGGAGTGATACAGGCAGACATGGTTGTAGCCAGGAACAGGAGGATGGTCTATATTACTTTCTTTTGGAATTTATGCCATTATATGTCTCTTTATTGAGGGCCAGACATTGTGTGAGTATAGAGAATGATTGTTCCTAGTGACAGTGTTTGTCAGTGTAGTTGCAGTTTGTATTAATGGTGCCTTTAGAAGATCTCTACCAAAGTGTCTGACAGAATTTCTGGTATTTCATAAACACTTTGGAAATGAAGCGCTACAATTTGCAAAAGAAACTTATCAGAACATTTTGGCCAAAAAACATCTGAAGAGCTTATGCTCTTTTGTATATATTTATAAAAGCTGTATTCATTCTCTCTCTATCTGTAAGGATTTCAGTGATGAGGATCATCAAGCACTTCAAAAGCACTTTATGTGTGATCTGAAACTTGTTGATGACAGTAGAAATTTTTCTATTCTTAATAGGCTTTATGCCAGGCTTTTTATGTGCTGTTCATAGAGTGACTCCTATGTGCTTACTAGGAATATACACACAGCATGACAAATACTACTTTTACCTTGGTCAAGGGAAGTGTTTTCCAATTCCACAGTCAGGTGCTTCTATCTGACACCATGTTCAGCACATGGGCTGTGCTTAGAAAATCTGTGATATATCTATGGAGTGAGATCTGTCTGTAAGAGACTGATTATTTATCCCTGTTAAGAGATCGTCATACAGCTTATGAAAAGACAAGCTCTGTTATCAAAAGACTGTTAACTATACATAAAACCATTGAAAACCTTTATTTTATTTATTTAAATGCATGTCAGACTGAAGTAATGATGATATTTTTCCAAGACATATTTTAGAGTACACCTGACTCTGTCTGACGTAGACCTCTTAAAAAGCACAAAAAGGATTTTACAAACTTGACTGCTGTTGAACCTATCAACATCTGTTAGACCCTAAGATCAGGAGTTTGCAAACATGTAAGTGCTTTTCAAAAACTTTTTTTTTTTGAGATTGCTACTAAAATGAACATTTATTCTCTCATTCTTTATCCCTCTCTTCCCCATAACTCCCAGTTATGTAGGCCTTTCTGCATTTCTCCCCTCACCCCCTCCTCCAAATGCAGTTATTTGCTGAACTGCTGAGCTTCATAAAGTAGGAACATCTGCTCTATCTGAATTATCAAAAAACCCCCATAAGAAGTAAGAATTACATTAAGACAGAATACCAGTGTAACTCAACAGTGCTTTGGCAGGAGTATTGGAGAACTATGAGAATAATTATTGTTGCAGAACATATAAACATAAATTTGAAGGTAGATGTTTTCACACTCTATTTATCACTTTCAATACTCCTCTGCAGTCCAATTGCTATTACCTCTTTAGGTTCTTTGTCGGTACCTTTTCTGAGAAAAGCAGGAAAATTTGGCAAAATTTTATATTTTCAATTAGCATTCTTGCCCAAAGCTGCATTTGTCTCACACATCCTGGCTGTGATAGTGAGCAAGCAGAGTGATGCTTTGAAACTTGGCAGGTTGTTTTTCAGCAAAATCCAAGGGTGTCTGCAGGGAGTAAACCCCAGGGTGAAAACTGCCTATTAGTTCCTGAGGGCACAGCCTTTAACACTGGTGGTCATAGCTTGAGGGTTTAAGAGCTCCTTCCTTCAGTGAGCCCTGATTATAAGTGTGGCCGGAGCTCTGATTGTCTGCCTTCCTGGAGCTTGCTCTTGAGTAAAGCTGGACACCTGTGCTTACTGTTAAATTCCAATTTCAAGGAGGTTGCAGGAGTTTTAAGCAGGTGATGATAGGATGTTACTCATGATTTCAAAACATTGATAAGGCAATACTTTCAGTGTGTATCAGTGGTACAGGAAAGAAGCAAAAATAAGGCTATGAGTGACAGATTTGCGGTTTTGGTCACAAAAGTGGTGAGTGTCTGGGATGAATTTCTGTGAGAGGTGATGTGTTCTACTACTTTTCCTTTTTTTTTTTTTTTCTCCCCAATTCAGGTTCTGTCTTGCTGGATGTGTTTCTTTAGGATAAGTAGTTAGAAGAATAATGGGAAGCATTATAGAGGAGGTTGGATTAGGTAGTTATGGTTTGTTTTGATTTTAACTGCATTCATGTAATGCGTGCTTATTTACTGAATGTCTCTGAAGTCTGCTTGTCAATGCTTCTGATAAATATCCAATAACTTTTTGTAAATTGGAATATTTTCTACATTTTACCAATACATCAAATGCAGACCCAGTTTCTCTTGAAAAATTCCCTGTAGATGAGGTGGGTGAGTACATTGAGGCATCTGGAATTGAAGCAGCTGTACCTCACCTGTACAGCTCCTTTTGCTGGAAACACACTAAAAACTGCTTTGGGAATTACAAACTATCTCAAATATAATATAAGGGTCAGAATTTCTTTCTTGGGGGAGTGTGTGTCTGAATGCTTACATTTCAGTAAAAGCTACCCCTGCAGTTACAAATGTTTTCCAAACAGTTAATCTTCAATTTTCTTAACAGCAGTCTGAACATAGTGTGTATAGATTTACACTTGACAAACAATTGGTGGTATGCTTCTTTATGCCATCAGTTTATGGAGCTGCACTTTGAACTGTTACTAGCTTACCACATTTGTCTTTATTCTACTCAGATTATACTTAGGTTGCTTCCCCCTTTCAATCCCTTGCATCCCATTTTCAAGTTTCTTTGGCATTTCTCTTCCTAAAATTGCTGGTAACGTTCAAAGTCTAGGAGCAAGTATAACATTTGAACCATTGCTTAATGAGGAGCCGATAGTCAAATGATTTATTATTGTTGCAATCACACTGAAGGTAAAGTCTTCCAACAGTAATGCCAACTAGAGTGAAATACACTTAAATAATCCTTTGATACTTACCAAAGCTATGTTCGGCTTCTAAATACTGGAAAGGCTGTGCCTCAGTATCTAGTAGAATGTGTGTCAAAGTGGCCAATTGGTTTGGCAAAATTAGCTGAAGTATTAAATCACATCCTGTTGTTTTCCTTAGCTTCATGTCTTAGTCATCCACATATAACTGATTTTTTTTAATACTTTTTTCACTGAAGCTTACAATATGATGTAGATGCTTTGAAAACGGCAGGCAGGTGCTTTTGAACTGATGTACTTTTGCCTTTATTCTACAACATGAAGAGATTTATTTGGCTTCTGCTGTGCCATAAAATTACAGAGGTTTGATAAGTTAGACATCCAGTTACTTCTGATGAGTGCCTGCAATGACTTGCACTAAGGTAGTCTGCGAACTGATATTATGTGCTCACTATCCAGTCAAAACTCATTCTTTTTTTAAGTGCATTTAACTTGCCATTCAGACTAGATTATTGGATATGATTTTACCAAGCACTTTACAGAGAATAATGGTGGGACCACTGTTAAACCCATGATCTACTAAGCGATAATGTCTGAGCTGAAAGTCTATGGGGGAATAACACATAGAATATATTAATCTTTAACAGCTGCAGTCAGTTATCCTGTTCAGTATGTTTTGATACCTTGCTACAGTGATACAGCAAGGTTAGAATAGCAGTTGCTGGAAATGTTCAGATGCTTCTGTTTATGTCTGAAGAGCTCACCAAATTCTGTGGCAGCAGGAGATCACCAAATTAATTTTCCAGTGTTTTTCCAAATGTCTCAGAAAAGGGCCAATAAAACATTAGCAGCCTTTTGGAGAATTCATCTGTGTGGTCTACGTAGCTCCTCTGGTGCCACAAAGGAAGTTACTGTGTTATTGGATCCCAGCAGTGCACAGAGCAGACAGAATCCTATTATTTCCTGTTGCTGTCACTTGCAGCAGTGTAGCAGTGTTGACAGGCTACTACAGAGAGCAGAGAGTTGTTGGTAAGCCTGTTTGATTTGCTTATACTAGGTGCAGCATGGCTGAGTGTTCTGAGCCCTTTTGTACATTGTGAATAATTCCAGCCAGTCTCCCAGATGGGCTAGAATGTAAAGGTCCATCTCAAAGGACAAGATGTAGTTGAAGCAGGAATGATTGCAATTGAAAAAGGAGGTTTCAATGTATATGACTTGATCGGGATGTTGCGACCTGGAGGCTGGGTTTTACTGGCTGTTGATAAATATGCCTGCTGAGGTCACTGAGGGCACAAATGAGTATTAACAGAAAGAGAAGGCAGACCAGAACTCCCTTTCCTCTGCTGAAAGCAAGGGTGCATTCCACTGTTACCTCTGCAGAGGATTCCATTTCCTCACTGTACATTGCTGCAATTGCTAGGGGCACAGGCATTCCCGTTGCTGCACTCTTGCACTGTGTAACTTCTCTGAGCTTTGTCTACACTAGAGACGTTTTTCTTCCTGGTGGCTGTCATAGTTTAAGCCCAGCTGGTAACCCAGAAGCACACACTGCTCGCTCACTACCCCTTTTCTTCCTCCCCCCACTCCTGGAGGGATGGGGAGGAGAATTGAAAGAATGTAACTCCCACAGGTTGAGATAAGAACAGTCCAGTAACTAAGGTATAACACAAATCACTGCTGCTGCCACCAATAATAATAATGATAAGGGAAATAACAAGGGAGAGAGTACAACCACTCACCACCCACTGACTGATACCCAGCCCGACCCTAGCAATGATCTAACCCTTCTGGGGCATGTCTGCCCCCAATTTATATACTGGGCATGACGGGCTGTGGTATGGAATACATCTTTGGTCAGTTTGGGTCAGGTGTCCTGTCTCTGCTTCCTCCCAGCATCCCCTCCTCCCTGGCAGAGCATGAGACTCAGAAAGTCCTTGGTCAGAGTAAACATTACTGAGCAGCAACTAAAACCATTGGTGTTATCAGTGCTGTTCCCAGGCCGAAAGTCAAAAACACAGCACTGCACCAGCTACTAAGGAGGAGAAAAATGACTGCTACTGCTGAACCCAGGACAGTGGTTAACCCTCTGGTTACCGAGTTTGAGCACCAGGTTGACCACCTAAGTCTACCAGGTACCACTTGATGACATGGGCTTTTTCTGATTCTGCCAAGTGGGGCTTCCCTCTGTCTGTGCCTATTGTCTGGCAGATACGCAGCAGATGCCTCTTATGAGGTGCTCTTGTGATGGGTCATTGCTCTTAACATATGCTTCTCTGCCCCATCTTTGACCTTATGATAGTGTGCATTTTTTAAGACTGTAATCATGTCAAAAGACTGACAAAACAGTGGAAAGATTTGGGTCAGGGTGAAAGCTTTTATTCCAGTATAAATATCTGAAATAACATAGGCACTACCAAGTCTTGACAAAGCTTTTCTGTTTGCATGTGCATTTCCTTTTCTTTTTAATGAAATGCGCTTTGTTCCCAAATTCCCACTTCTGTTATGGAAGTGTTAGAATTGAATGAGATCTGTGTTAACCTCTTGAAAGATTAGTGATCCTCTAGCACAAATTTTAATGTCTCATTAGTGTAAAAGGAAGTGTTGCTAGACTGATGGGACATAAACATGATTCATATTCAAAAATAATATATTCCTCTGAGTCTAGTTGTTAACTCCCTCTGGCTAAAAAGGCAAAGTGCAGCCATTAAAAGGCAGAAACCAAGAAAACATGGGCAAGGGCTTCTGACCTGAGTGATACGCAGGCAAACTGTAATCACTGAAGGAGATCAGATTGTTTTACAGGTGTAAGTGGATGCACTTCTATGGGATTATGTAGAGCTACTCTGATTTACAGCTGCCAAGAATCTAACCCCAAATGTTTTGGTAGTTTGGTATACAGTTGGGAAAACAGAAAACTACTGTCCATCATTTAGTTTCTTTGAACATTTGAACCAGCCATGTGTTTCCTGATGTCTCCAGCTCACATTGCAACTCCAAAGGAAAAAATGTGGAAGTACCAAAACCAACTAGATCAAGTTTTAAAAATGAGATATTGGAGATGGGTTTTAATTTGACCTGTTTGCTCTGTTTGTTTCTTCTGTGACCATGTCATCCCTGAGTATATCTGACTCAAAAGTCCCTTTGGCAGAAGTATCATGTAGCTGCTTTGGAGACAACATTGCCTCTAACCACTGATGAGCTAATCACTGACTATCCATCCAGAGTTGGTGTAAAACAGTTTGTTTGCATTGCTGTCTGCTGAGAGGTGGCTGAGTAACCTGATTACTTGCCTAATGCATTTGTCTATCTCTTTTATTAATTCTGTCATTGTTTGACTCCAGAACCTGCCTACTAATGTTTGCTCTGGTACTTTGGAGGAGGTTTTCATATATTCAGCACCTCCTTTGATGTTCTGAGGCAACTGGGAAAAAAAAAGCTGCCCTCCAGGGCTGAGCACTAAGTGCCTCTGAAATAGGAAGAGGTTTGTGTTATCACTATGCTAGCAAGATGTACTTAAGAATATTTCTGTCTTGCAGGTACTCAGTAGCATTAATTTAATTTCAGTAGTAGTTCATTCAGAACAAATTACCTTCATATTTTTGCTAATTGCTATGCTTAGGTTTAGAAATTACTAATTTGGAGGTTTACCTTCATTTGGGCCAGTGACCTTGCTTAAATAGCTCTTTCATGGTTTCTAGTGCAGTGGTTCAGCCAGAAACTGTTTTCAGCTACTTGAGGGGATACCTGGAAGTAAGAATAATGTTAGTCTATTGGAATAGTCCTATGATTTCTGAGTAATTCCTCTAGTGCCATTGTATAGTGGGTTTTTAATAAGTTGCCATTATCAATTTAATACTCATGTTGTGTCTGTATCTGTTCCTGAAAAAATACCTTGTTTCTCAAAGAGCTTGCTTATTGTTTCCTTTCCTTCCTACTATTCTCACCTTTGCTATCACTTTTGCACACTTTTTCATTTGTTTGTTTAAAACCACTGAATGCATATGTGTTTTAAAGTCTTCAGATTGTTGTCTGGAGACATGACAAATAAAGATGGTTTCCAAATGAAGTTACCAAGTGCATTAACATAATGATAGTATTGTGCCTACATTTATTTCCCCAGCAGTTGTGTTCCCTCTAAAATGTGAGTTGTGTAGATAAAGAGAGCTTATAGTAGATAGCTGAAATTAAATTTTCTCTAAGAAGTTCAAACTCAGCTAAGAAAATGTAGTTGTAAACAGAATGGTGGAAATACTGTTGTAATTGATTGTTATAGTGTTAGCTTAGGAGATAGAGCTGACTGTACTATGTAATTAATACATTGCAATGAATGCACTGGATGATATTACTTAATAGGAGGAACTTGTGTTAACCATCTTTATCAATACTGCATGATTTTTCAATTTCAGATTGTGGTTAACTGATTTGACATTAAATTCCCCTTTACTTTTGCCCTGCACTGCAGAGATAAATTGTTTTGTGGCCAGAGATTAACAAAATATCGACCTATAAGTCAAATATGTCTACCCACATACTGCATGCCTTTTTGCTTACTATATGGCCAAGTAAATTAAACCGATCTGCTACTGTAAGCTTCTTTTTCAATATCAATATCTCCTTTTATCTTAAGCTCTTTATCACAGTTTTAACAGTGAATTCTGCTCTCAGTTATTTCTGCCTGTTCAGATTCACCAGTTCTAGGATACTTCATGCCAGACAGTATCTGCTTCAGTAGGATCAGAATAATTTAGAAGCTTTGAAAATGGTACTGCCATTTATTCTAGGAGACAGCTGTCTTAGAAGGACCAGGAAAGGCCAAAGTAGTTTGCATTTACTGGCAAGTTACGCTTGTGTTAGTACTGACTTTAAATTTCACTGCAAAGAGGAGAAAGTAAATATTATTTTGGAAACTTTAGTCAGTAGAGATTGTTGAGGAAGATTTTCCTTATTTAGAAGAAAATAAACCAAGTGTTAATACTGGAATAGTCCTCAAAAAAAGGCTAATGCTTTAAAAGGCTGGAATTCATAAGCTGGAACAATGAAAGTCTGTAAATAATATCCTCAAAATGGTTTGGGGACAAAGTTGGTCACTATATGCATATATTTACCTAACTGAATTATCCTGTTTAAAGAACACAAGAACAAGATGCTGGTATAAAAAGCTATCAAACTGTAACCATTTTGGGAAAAATACAAGGTTTGTCTTTAAGTCAGAAAAGTAACAGAACCAAATATGAATCTGTAAAGATCCAGTTGGTATGTCTTGTGCTTTGCCAAAGAGATTTGGGAAACCAGCCCTACTTGTGTTTAGAGAAGGAGAATTTGTGATTAGATCCACAGCAGGCTCGTGCCAATGACAAATGTCACCAGGCAAACTCAATACAATTGTCAGATTTATGCACCCATATTCCTTTGGAATTACTGCAAGAAAAGCTGGGAAATAAAAAATGAGTTTTCTGTTGAGATGTCTGAAATCATCTTTACAGAGATGATGATAAAGTCCAAATTTGGTGACTAAAAAAATCACACCACCCATATAGTAAGAGAAAAAGAGGCAAAACAAACTATATACACTGCTGTACAGCATATCTATTATAGAGTGGGAGAGAATGAAACACCAATGCCCATTCATTTTAATATAATTGTATCTGACTTGCACTTCCAGACATAAGTTTCAACCCCATTTTTTACAAATACAATAAAATGAGTGATATAGAGAGGACTTGGATATTTAGAAGTATATCAATTAACGCTGTCAGAAACTTCAAAAGTTTCTAAACTATGAAGCATGAGGTCTAGTTTAAGAGATAACCCTCACTATTATTTCAGCTTTTGCTGGACATTCTTTGATACTTTTATACTCTTTGTATACTGGTTCATGGCAATTTTTTTTTTGTACAAGTGTGATGGAGGGATATTGGTTTTGCTTATCAGTACTCAGAATGGGCATAAATCAACAAGTCTCTGCAGATGTTAGCTCAATTTATGTTAGAATTGTAAAAAGAAGTTTTGCTGCTGATTTTGACTACAGAGGTGATTAATAAAACTTTTAAAAGTATTTTTAGCAGCACAGATTACAGATGAAAATGATTTTATAGCAGTTTTGGGATCTACATTTCTGTAATTCTGCATTAACTTTGAAAATCCTTTTGGTTTAGGTATATTCTGTCAGACAAGTTTGTCAAAAATTCCACTGATACTGACGTAGTCTAGAGTTAATATGAGAAAGGAGCTCCTAAGCAAAACAGATTTGACCAGTGTTTGAAGATAGCAGTACATTGAAGTTGGTTACAGGTTTTGGAAATCTTGACCAATTATTATTTTGATTTCCTTTCTAGTAGTGATTGTGCCTTTAGGAGAAGGGACATTGAATAATTGCTCTGCCCCATTTAAATATCTCAAGCATCAGTAGCTGTTTTTCCCCTCACCCTGCATCAAGGTTGTCTTGGATATAGAAGACAGGGGTTTTGTTCTCTGCTAAAAGAAGAAAAGCTTTTAAGCACTTCAGTGTAGTGTACAGCAATTTTAAAATTTCCAGTATTGACAAGTCTTATGAAGTCTATATATATATTTTTCAGTATTATTACCAGAAGTTTTAATATTCTCTTTGGAGTCTGAGCTCTGGGAGTCAGGGCCTTGTATGAAAATCGTAGCTTGTACCAAGGAGGTGTTGGGGGGGAGGGGAAGGGTGTGTGAAAGTGTGATCCTTAGCAGCTCCATGGAGTTCAAAAAACAATTTAAAGCATCTTCACTGTTATTTCATGATGTTCTGTCACAAGAGAGGAGGAACAGGAAGCAGAGTCAAGCTTGAACACTTAAGAATAAATTCTGACTTTCAACATGTTCAGTCAGAAAATAACTCTTCTTTCTACTCTCTGTCCCTTCTCTGCGAGATCTGTCTGGTGAATAGCAAAGATATCTTCCAAAGGAGGTAAATATAACACCACAGAAAAAGTATGGCCTGGAAGCCTGAGGTTGTCACTTGCATCAGGGAAGCTCAGCCTGGAAGGAAATGGGTAACGTGAGATCCTCCAACACCAGAAAGGCTGTCTCCCACTTTCTGTAGGCTGAGGAAAGAGGGCACTGACCGGAACAGCAGATTATGGCTATGACTAATAAATAGTACTTGAGGATAGTTTCTTAAATAAAACATCAATTTATTCATATAAAATGATTGCAGTAATGTTGTACTTCACCAGGACAACCAAGTAACAAAGCTACTTCCAGTAACTTTGTTTTCCTGCAAAACTGCAGGCAGCAGAAAGGGGCACTGTGTCATCTCGGTGACATTTTTATAATCATTAACGTTTCAATTTCAAATTCTTAATAGCTGCAGAGAGGCTCAGTCACTGAAATAAATGTGTCCGCAATACTGATTAGAAACTGAAAGGGTTAGCTTGATGTCTCTAATGTCATTCCTTGCTGAAATGAAAAGGAAAAAATGTTTTAAGGTCCAGACATAATGCACCTGACTTCCCCAGACCTATCAAAAGGTTAGCATCAATAACCAAATGATGGCTGCTTTATAGCTTGAATTTTCTGGCCTGTTGTTTTCAAAAGGCTAATAAAAAGCCACACTGCTGAAAGGAAATTTTAGGTTGGAATGGTTATAAAAACAAAATGGTAATGATAAAGCAATTTGTGTTGGTCTAAGAGTGGAAGTTAAACATGTAGCTGCATCTTTCCTGAAGAGCAAGCTGAAAAAAAAAAGCTTCAGGTTTGCATATGCATAGTCTTTATGTATGCGTCAGCCTTCATAGAATTTGAACTAGGATTTGGAAAATACTCAGATTATAAAGAGAAGAGTTTTGGCCTAAAGAATGTGGTAACTCATTCACTAGAATCAGTGGAGTTATACCCCACAAATTCAGCTTGTGTGTGGCGATACTGTTATGTTACCAGTGGCTAGAGCAACTTCATGTTAAATACAGCATTGTTAAAATTAATTTGAATTTTGTACCTGCTTCAAGTTTCTCCAGTATTAGCAATAAATCTTAGGGAAGAGACACAAATTATATTGGCTATATTGTGTCTTAAAGAATTTTTATTTTCTCAACATAATTGTTTTAAATTTTGAGCAATGTGCTCAAGCAAGTATAAATAACATCTAATAGAAAAGGGATTTTTCTCTCTCAGAAGTAATTAACACCTTCTTTTCTTTTTGGTTTGAAGCTTGCAAAATCTTTCCATCTAGAAAATAAAGATCAGGAAAACAGTTATACTATGCCCAGTTATCTGAAATTAAGCTTCTGTAGCTCTGTCAGATAGTATAGTCAGCACCTCTGGGGCATGTACTTAGGCTTTTGGCTCATACAAGGTCATACTGGGACTCCTTTGAATCTCGCTGGGCCCAGAGAAGCTGTATCAAATGTTGAATGATCAGAAATCATTTATTCAGCTATATCAGTGTGGGTTGTGAAGACTGTGGTGTCTCCATTTTATTATCTCCCATTCTACATTCAGAATCAGGGTCACATACTGCTTTCTGTACCCGTTTTCCCTGTATTTGGGATGACATCTGAAATGGGATACTCGAGTGTGCTTATTCAGGTAGCAGTCTGAGAGGATACATAATGTGGAGAAGAGTAATGGAAGAGAAATGTTTTAACCCTTCACTTCACAAAGTGGATTGTTTACTCTTTTGTTGAATTTTCTTCTCATATGTATAGGTCATATTTATTCAGTTGTGTACTGTTGCACCCATTATAATGGAACTGAGTATTATGTGCATTTGCAAGGCCAGAAGTGGTGGTTCAGCCAGGTGTCTTTTGCTAGTCTGAGTTCTACACCATTTTTCTAGGTGACTTCTCTCAAATACCGCTAAGAGACAAATACCACTAATGGAGACACTCTCCATTTTCTTTGTAGGTCTAGGTTTTACTTTCCCATTACATTAGTTGCCTGGCCCGTGATCTTAGTGCTTCAGGGAAATTTCATTTAGATTTACACAGCTCATAGACAGAGATCTTTTTATGCCCATTTTGCTGATCCCATAGAAGTAAAATCCCAGTCATATGAAAGATTACAGAACACAAGTAGTCTTTCATAGTTGTGTCATGTGTGATTTACTCATAGTTAGTGTTAAATATATTCCAGTTTCTTTATGTTCATTTGTCAGCTCTTTTAAGTAGATAAGGTCCCCTGTTATCTGATGACCAAGGTCAATCTGTATTGAATAACAAAAGAAACTGGGATATCAAACCTTCTGAAAGCATTGAAGAGTTTCCTAAGCGAATCACAAGAACTGTAGAAATGGGCTAAACATCTGGTTTCATTAGAATTCAGTAAAGTTGTATCTAATCAGAGTGGTACAGTATTGAAATATTTAGAAATACTTTTAAAACTCTGAATAAACCCTTCCCTTAACAAATTTTCTTTTTTTTTTTTTTTTTCAATGCCCCTACTCTACCCCATGCAGAGAATTTGAAAATAGCCATTGGGTGACCTATGGGCTTCTGGCATGAAAAAATTGGGTCTGCTTCCTTAGTATGCATGGACAGAAAAGCATGCTGTGAAACTCTATTTTTTATATATATGTGTGTGTGTGTGTGTGTGTATGTGTGTGTGTGTGTATATATATATATAAAAGACCAGTGGTAGTTTTCAGTCATGCTGTGACACCCACAAAGGGATTGTTTCTCCACAAGTTTAGCTGAGCTGACTCTTGCCTCTTGTACTTCTGTCATCTGCAGCCATACATTTTCTGGAAATATGTGCCTGTTTCCCCACAAAAGATGAAAAACATGGCACAGTAGTTACAAGCTGTTTAAACCTGAAATCTCAAAGGCTACATATTCAACTGTCAAAAAAAATATGTTTCTCTGTGAGGTCATTGCTCACATGATTTGCTTCACTATGAAACTGTTAATAGAGAAAAGACACAATTGATTTTTACATAGGCTGACATTTTAACCAAGTTTAAGCTTGTGTAGTTGTGGTATTGGGAAGTCTGTCTCCGTTTCCTTTTTGTTTCCCTAAGAATTTGGAGAAAGCATTTTCTGAGACCCTGATCAGCTGTATTGCTTAATTTTCTGTTCTTTCCATTGGTCAGTTTTGTAGTATTTCAATGACCTTGCTCCTAGATAAATAGAGAAGACTGGCCCTAGAAAATGTTCAGATGAACTAGGTAGAGCCATTGCCTCAGGGTCTGAATCAGTGTCTGGACTTTTTCAGCTGGGCACTAGATACAGACGGAAAGAATAAGTTATTTACCTTATGTGAATCTATGGCAGAGCAGGGCTGGATGCTGGCTTCTGATCTCTGAGAGAAGCACACCAACTAGCAGCCTACTGTTTTTCCTCTACCCTCTGCATGAGCATCATGCATGTTCATCACATTGTGCATTGTTGTGGGTCTGTTTAGCCATTCATAGGAACAGCAGTAATAACAGCAGTGCAATGTAATTCAGTGTCAGATGAACATTATCTTGTTGAATCATGCTTTCCTCTGACTTCAGAAGAAAACATGGCATTGCACGTCCTACTGCAATTTAATAATAAAAAGAGGTTATGTTTTCAATGTTTGGAAGCCTTTGCAAAGATGCATCTTTACAGAAAATATTACAGGCAACTGTTACTCTGCATGGACAGTACCTTAGTTTGTTGAGTAGTTCCTTAGGTTATTTTATACTACTTTAATGAAAAATCAGCTTGTGCTACCAGTGGTTTTGTAGAAAATTGGGTATAGCGGCAAGGACAGTGGTTGAAATGAGGCATTTTAAGGCCTGGTTTCCTATCTTTACACAGTTACAGTTATGAGTTCCCACTTGGTTAACAACTATTGCATAAAGGTGAAAATATCCCAAGTACTGAAAATGAACATTATATTTCTCTTCAATATGTACTTGTTTTCATGACTGAGAAAATCAAGCAAAGATATTTGATATGAATCTGAGGAAGAGTATATAATTCCTGAGCAAAAAAATACAATGGTGAAGCACTATTTTTTACTAAATTTGTGCTTTCCATCACTCAAAGCTGAAAGTAAATTTTCAGTTTATTTGTAAACCAGTTTGTTAAGGTTTAGATTAAGTACATCTGTGGCTTCATTTTTCCCTTTCATTAGTTTTATCCATCTGGCCAACCTAAAAAGAAGAGCTCTAGTCAAGCCCCTGGACTTTGAAGGATAGTTGTATGACTTCTAGGTAACTTATTGGTTCTTCAGTGTCCTCTCTGTTTGTCCTCTACCATACATTAGCCTCAAAACCCAATAAATCAAAAGATGCTTGCAACAAAACTAAATGTTGCTTTTTTTTTTTTTTTTTTTTCTCCACTATTTCTTACCCTGGTTTCTTAGGGCTTCATTTTCTTCATTTTACTATTTTTTAATTTCTTTTTTTTTTTTCCCCTGTGGGAACTAGGTAACTTTTTTCACTCTTTGCTGTCAAAAATCCCATTCTGATCTTATTCTTGAATTCAGAAACAGGTCAGTCTTTCTACAGAGGAAACAGAAGCTGTTGTTATATATGCTACATCTTTGCTCAACGTTTGTTGCTTTCTGATCACTCTGATAATCTCTGGGATTATAAACTGAACATGTCTTTTTACAACACCTGTTTTTAAGGGTCTAGAACACAAAGGTACAAGTGTTGGTCATCATCCTTCCAGCTATATGCCACAACATCCTGCTTTACTTGCCCTAAGATAGAAAAAAGAGAAGATTTGCCCCAGTGAGGCATTTTCAAGCCATTCACTACAAGTCTGGAAACCTTTATTACCCACTGTGAAAACATGTTGCATCAGAATCAATTCTATTCTATCCAAAGAAGCCACTACAGTTAACTGTGGGATAGCAGGTACAACCCTTTAATCTTTTAAAGTGGGATGTGCGAGTGTCCTGTACACTCTTAGAGTGAGAAATACCTGGTTAATAACTTCATTAGTAGGAATCTGGCTGTGGATTAACAGTGTCTGAAACAGAGGGAATCAAAATACTTCCCACGTTGATTATTATTTCTCCTACCTACATGATAGCTACTTCTGATGTCCTGCTGTGAAATATTATCAGTAATAGGATGTTACAAATAATATTCTGAGTAAGAGAAAATAAGGAAACTTGGCTTCGTGTAGATTTGTATCCCATTGCATTTAGTGTCCAAGAAAATCTGAGACCCAAGATTTTCCCATAGTTAATATGTTGGGAGAAAAGGGAGAGAGGAGGAAATTCGTTGCCTTTATGTTCTTCAGCATCTATGACACCGTTAGCTCATGTGGCACCATAGTGTTTACTTAGTATGTTTAGAAAGGAAGCAGAGGTGCTTTCTCCTCGGCTTCATCATCTGCTTGATTCTCTGCTTGATCAATGCTACAAGTGTTGTATGCACAGAATCTTTCAGGTTATGAACATGGTTGAAATTGGTCATCTGAAAAACTATTGGAGTGAAAAGGCAGAAACACACAAATGCAAACAATGTAACTGCCCTAGAGGGTCTTACCTGCTGTGGCAGTCAGTGTTACAGCACTGAGGATTTAGTGGCCCAGCTTCACGAGTACAATTCACACAAAGCTGAAGGACAGAGAATGAGGACAAGTGGATGAGAAGAATGAGGCTTGCAAGAGTGGATAGACTAAGCAGGGAATGGCTAACCCAGCAAATAAGTAGTGCCAAAGAGAAGACTTTATCCAATGGCTAACCCAGCAAATAAGTAGTGCCAAAGAGAAGACTTTATCCAATAAACCACCTTTCTCCTGGATTTCTGTGCCAGGAGCATGAGCGTGAAATCCTTGGCGCGCAGTAGGGGAAAACAAGTTACTGCCTTCTTTTTGCAGAAGAGCTTTGCAGTTAGAACATTCTCTGACAATAAATATGTATGATTGATACACAGGATGCAGTTCTTGGATTGAACCAAATCTCTTACTTTACAGTAGGGGGTCAAGCAAAACATTGTGCTGAGGTGGAGAGAATCCTAAGTTAACTTTGGAAACAGATACCTACATCATTCAGCTGGGAAGCTGTTGTTCCCACTGTAAGAAAAGCATCTGTCAGCTTGGTTGCTGTCAGCTGTTGCCTGTCTTCAGTAGCAGAACTTCACCTTCAGAAAGCTTAGTTTCCTGATAAGACATATAGAAATAAGCAGTATATGTAGGAGACATGGGAAAAGTTGTCAAGCTCTTTCCTGCATAAACCCTTAATGCCTATACTCTGGACAACTTAGTGCTACTTTACATTTCATGCTAGTTTTCTGCAAAACATTTTATCTGGTGAATGAGACTGAAGGAAGAAAAAAGTGACTATTATTAGCCTCTTTGAAGAACAAAAAATATACCAGGTAAGCTTCATATGTAAGAAGAAAAAAAAGGAACTCTAGTTCTTCATCTGTAAAGCTGCACAAATTCAGATTTCAAAAAGCTAAAGATATTAGAAAATGCACTGAAGTTATTAAATTAGCTGAAATCGTGCATCTTTAAGGGATGCCATTGCTGATAAAAATCTAAACTTTTAACGTGTCTTGCTTGTGTGTTTACTACACCCCTTTGCTTATACTATTTCTCTTTGATGCTTCAGGCCATTTTATTATTCTTACTAACTACTTTAGTTCTAATGGGATTCAGTGATAGAATTTCTGGGGCTACATGTTTCTGCTGCAAAGAGCATCTATAATCACAAGAACTTGCAGTCAGATGAGCACACTGCCCCTTCAGGTTAAGGCCTACATACAGCTAGATACCTGTAGTTTTGTCACTCTTGAAGACTAAGTATTGGGAAATATTGTCCAAAGTCATAGAATCAAAAGCAGAGTCAGGAATACTAACTTTGTCTCCTAGATCTAAGTACCATTCACTAACTGTAATGTGAGCTAAAATTCAATATTATATATCAGGTTTAGTTAACATAGTTGGTAGTTGTGGTTAAACATAGGGTAGTTAACATGAAATATTTTTGGCAGAACTCTGTAAAGGACTGTACAAGCATTGAATATTGCACAACATATGTTTAACCACCCCTAAGAATACATTCAATATTGTGAATGTTAGGCACAGACAGTATACACATACCTAACTAGTCGAGGAAATAATACCTGACTAATAGTATGGCCATGGTAATCTTTTCATAATTCTGCCTTCAGACAAAAAAATAACATCAGTATTAGAAACATGAAGACAACATTTACTTTAGTTTCTTAGCTTTGGAAAGTATTGCTCCTGTAAAAATCCAGTGTTTATAAGATGATGAAAGATAGCATCTTCATGGGACTTCAATGGAACCAAAACCATTTATTCTGTCAAAACTAGAGAACTAGAGTAGTATGTCTTTGATGTGGGAGCTTAAGAAGACTATTTAAAGGGAAATATTTTTGCTAGACCAGTCTAATCTTTCAGTTATTAGTGTCTATTGTGATGGGGTTTACTGAGAACAGTGATCTACTAAAAACTGGACTGAAACCATTAACTCATTTTTGAAGCTTTTTATCCAGCTTTCAAGTGTTCATAACTTACTGATATTCCTATCTTGGCTGAACTGGTCATTCAAAACCAAAAATTTGTTAGTCACTCAGCTATAAATTCCTAGGAAAGATATGATGCCTCACTCTACTGTGTGATAAATTTAGCCTGAAAAATTCCTACTTTCAACTTTATAAAAGGCATACAGGGATTTAGCAGAGACAACTGAAGAACTGAGACTTAATAGCGAGGATGAAGGCAGATCAACACGATCACAACTGAACACACATTGTTTATCATGTGGTCTTCCCACTCCCAGTCTTCTTTCAGAAGTTTGGTAGAGTACTCAAGTGAGTTCAGTTCTCTTTAACACATAATGGATTCAATTTAGATTGCTTCCATGTGGCTGTTATCACTTTGTATTTTTAGAGTTACTGCTGTCATCTTTAAACTTCATGAAGTAAAGAATGAAAACAAAAAGCTGCTGGCATTGTCATGTGTGCTGGTATTGCATCCAGGCCTATTTGCAAACCTGGTGGTAAAGTGTAGTTTAAAACTAATCAGCAGTAAATTTACTCTACAAGGATATTTTGTGCCATATCAAATTGACATCGTACATAAAATTGTTAGTGATGTTATCTGTTGTATTTTTAGAGCCTTATGCATTTTTAATAAGGGTTCATTCATTGAATAAATCTGCACCTAAGTAATTGTGTGATTTCTGCAAATATGATCATGAGTCACTCTGATACACGGTCTGTTTGGACAAGTGGGAACCAGGCTTATCATAGTGTCATGGATGGGTATGACTGGATATAATCAGGTTATCAGTTTCTCTTAAATACTTTTATAGGGTGACTGATCATTCATAAAACTAAAAGATGAATTTGCCAGTGTGACAATCTTTTTGGTAAAAAAGTCTGCCCAGCATGCATGCTGCAGCCTAATAGAGCCTTGTACAGATAATTTTTCCATTTCTTACTGACAGCAATTCCAGGGCATCTCAGAACAGCACATGCTAACTGTAGGCAATAAATAAGTAAATAAAAGAAAATTTGTTTTTGCTCTGTAATCCTTCAGAAGCCAAGTTAATTGAAATTCGCAGATGCTCTCTACTGTATATTATACTCATTTTTCATACTGAAGTACTTTCCTTTTGTGCTTACTCTCGGGTAATGCAGTCCAGAAGGACAGTGTGGTGAGCTTTAATATCATCCATATATGAGCTTTGGTAAAAGGAGAGACATAAAAAGAAAAGCCAGATGTAAAATGATTTCTTTTCCATTTTGAAAACAAAGTGATAGCAGACAATTCTTTGTGGTTATTAGTAGTTGTGTGATGAAGTATGATATTCAGCACTATGTAAAATAACACTAGATTGAAAAGTGTGAGATTTGCAGTACTGAAACTGCATTACAAAGTGCTCAGAAACAGCACTTCATCTCTCAAGGGCTGAAGTAAATCAGATATGACTTCACTAAAATAACCTGAGCAAAGTCAGAGTATTTTAGGGGAAAATTGGAACTACGGCACTAATGTAGGGGCTTCACGCTAATTCAGAACAGGTTATATCTGTTATTCATATTCCTTTGAGTTCCTAAGAGATCTGTCAGGGATGTCAGATGAGGTTTGGACAGAGACAGTAGGGGGAACAAGGCCTTATAGTAGTGATTAAACTTATTATTTATTTTTTTCCTTAAAACTGGACAGAATTAACCTGACATAGTGATTTAAAAGCTGTGTGGTCTGAAGTTTTGTGCTCTTCTGTGGTTATTATAAACAGGGAAGGATATCCAGGAGACAAGTGTTTCATTTCCTCAGGTACTTTCTGCTCAAATGGCATAAGCCAACTCCAATGAGTTTCTGGGACTGTATTGCATACTTGAAGTGTTCCCAGTTTCTCAGGCCTCATGCTTGCTCTGGCTGTCCACTATCACTGTATGAGATGAGAAATATATGCAGGCTTTGCTCTGTGTTCCAGGTCCATGATGAAGGATCCAGGAACTGCAGCTCACCTCATGTCATGATGTAGCTTATCACACTAGAATACCAGGACAAGGCAGTGAGCTACTAGGTCACTCAACAACAGTTTAGTACAAGTGAAACCTACTTCCCCAGTAGTGATGGTCAACAGCGTGTTCATGAGTAGTTCGCTGAAGTGCTTGACTTTATGCAGATGGAAAACATTAATCTTGTTTCACTTTAACCATCTAAAAATTATTATGTAGGTGCATGTAGGCATCACAAGACTGGATGTGTGATATCAAAACTGTGATGTATGATCCGTATTTGAGAAAGTATCCATGTTTAGAAAGTATTAAGCACCTTTTTAAGCTTTTATCTGCCAAATGGTTAAGCCTGTGATTATTGAAGTGAGGAAGGACTATGTGATTTGGCCTGCAAGCAATGTTTCACTATAATTTTCAGCTGCAGTAAACAACACTGCCATGGCTTCCTGACTCCAGAGAGTAATCCTGAAATTCTCCCCTGCTGCTTCAGACCTGTTAAATAACTGTTCTTCTACAATTTGTCTAAAGTGAGACCTAAATTGTTTTCATAAGTGCCTCAAATTCAGCTGCTGTATAGCAAGATGGTATAGATCAATAATGCAATCCTAACATCCTTTGCAGACAGTGATGAGCACTTGAGGGTTTCAGAGGAGCCTCTGTGTGTCTGGGGGCTTTCTTCAGATAAGTAGGAGGAAATGATGGTAGTAGAGCAGTGAGTAATAGAGTGTCTGGACTTTACTGTTCTGGAGTGTATGTTGGCCACATATGGCTATACATAAGGCATCTCTGTCCATTTTCCGTGTTTCAGTGCATGCCTACTTTAAACTAAACTTCAACAGGCAAGCTGTGCTGCTGCCAGTAGCAAGGTCTTGATTTAAGCACTATACCAAGGCTGTCAATCTGTGCAATTTTGCATGGGCCCTACTACAGTATGGATTTATGTGTACTAGAACTCTTCCAGACAGAGGCCAGGCATGGTCTTTGAGTAAACAAGGGACAGGGATCACCTGCAATAAGCAGATTGGCTGTGGCCACCCCCTTCTGGGGAGTAATATTGCAAATGCACAATCATTCCATCTGCAAAGAGCCTTTAGAAGGGAGTTTAATGGTGTGTGTGATATATGATGCAACTGCCAACAGGTAGGCTTTTTGGACACCTTTTCTTGAGGTAAGACACCTACAATCCACTCGTGCCTGCGTTCTACATGCTGAGCTACATATTTTGCTGCTTTCCCTAGAGACCAACACTTAAGCCTTTATAAAGACATTGCAGTGATGTGTTTATAGACATAAGCAACTCATGGCAGCATTGCCTTTCTGCATTTATGTGTGATTATACCAATAAAATAGATAACTGATATTGAAATGCATGATATGCACATGAAGGAAAACTGCATCTGTAATGACTCTAAATCACAAACTCTTGCACAAATGGGAGACCTGGTCTTAAAATTCTTGTTTAAGATGGGTACTTTTGCAGCTTGGTATTTCTATTCACACAATATGAACTACATTTAGTGGTTTATTGTTTGCTTATAAATGATTGTAAGATACTGAAAACTTGTTAGAGCTACATTCTATAAATCATGACACAGAACGCATCCTGTAAATTATTAGGAAACTTAGAACTGATACTAATAATTTACTCTCCATCAAGAATGTGGTTTGCTAGAAAATGTTAGTTCATCCAAGCAGCAACGTAAGGCACTCATATTTTAATGCACATTGATAGTATTATTCCAGTTAAATGAATAACATTGAGATGCTGGAAGAATAAATTACCATCTATCAAATAAAGCCTATTAGATCCTAAAGATACCACAGTAAATAGCTTACCAGTGCTCAAAAGTAGGATAGTTAACTGCAAAGCTGGAATGACGTCTCAGAGAGAAAATCGGAATTTTATTAACTTCGCAGGAACTGGTGCTATTATTGATAACCCATCCTGAAGGATGATTTAATGGGATTTAGATAATATCATAAAGCATTTCTATAGCACATGAAAAAATAGTCTAATCCATATCCAGACCAAAGAAAAGCCAGTGAGAAGGAAAACAGTAAAACCAAGACACATTTTGTATTTCTTGTATCAGCCTTCTTTTTTGATGGCTTCTTTCTCTTTAATATCTAGGAATAGAAGTGTCTGGTTTCCTTTTATTTCATAGTTATTCCATTCTGACTGAGACAATTGTTGACAGTATCAATTCAAGGGTCATAAAACTTGTTTTGTTCAAAGACCTTGAGCCCAAAGAACAGAGATTTAAAATCTGCTATGACTTGATTTTTCATATAAAGTTCAAGTTTACCATTCTTATTTTTAAAACCCTGGCCAGCTCTACTAAATCAAAGCTTCTTACCTTGCATCATTTCTTCTGTCTTTAGGTATCTGAAAACTATTTGTTTCAGGGTAACCTAGTTCTGTAGGCCCCCTGTCTGGGCAGAGGGCAGATGTCTCCAGAATACAATTTACTCCACAGTCAATGTTTCCAATACCAAATGACCCTCAGAATGTGCTTTCTGCTCTCTTATCCTGTTCATTCACTACAGATTCTACCAGAAGCCTCTCAGTTCATATACACTGTGGTTTTTAGGGTGCCTTAGTACATCAAGCAGCCTTGGATGCCAGCTGAGGGTGCAGGTCTCCTGTAGCTTTGCTGGCTTATCTGCAAGCCCTATGCAAATGGCTCTGTTACCTTAGGGTGTCTTAGATGACTGTAGCTGCCTCCTGTGGGTCACTGATTTATACCATAGATCTCAGCTGGGTATAGTGGGAGCTGAGATGTTTAGCTCATGCTGCCTCTGTTACTATACCTTTATCTGGTGCTGACTCACACAAACAGACTTTGTTGGCAGGCACTGGCCTAGGTAATACATGGAAAATAAATATATCCTTCCAGAAACAGTTTGTATATCAGCAAGGTGTCATTCAGTTCTTCCTATAGTTCATGTCTGTGGATGACAGAGGGTGTTTGGTCTTGCAACTGATCTTGATTAATCTTTCTAAATAATTTTGCTGTTAACAAAATTGATACAGAAAAATGGAGAAAGTTTCTGCTGATTGCATAAAGGTGACAATCATAGTGAATACAATATATTTATGAATGGATTTTTTGGAAGAATGGAGTAATGAAAATGGGAAGAAATGTAATAGGACAAGAGGAAAATACAGGACTAGAAAGCTTTTTTGGTGGCGAGGCAGGAGATATAATCTGGTGCTTTCTTCAGGAAAGATGGACTTTGACACACACTCATTTGTCTCCTTCTTAAACAACTTTTCCCTTTCCTTGTTGCAGTTTATTTCAGCGCTTCATCATTTTTGCCAAAGAAAAACTGTCTTTCAAGTCCTTCTTGAATTTTTATTGATACAATTTCAACCCGATATCTGTTGTACTAGCTGTCATTAGCATGAAAGATGGATTATTCCCTTCTCCGTTTAGAAGTAATCCTTTGTTATCAGATACCTCCTCCATTTTTTCCTATTTAGATGAAAAAATATTTTTTTCCAGTCTTCCTGTTTTAATGGAGTTTTCCTGTCCTCTTCATTCATGCTATTCTCCCTTGGACTTTCTTAATTTGAAAATTTTTGCTCAAAAATGGTCCGAGAACTGCAGCTGCCTTGGCATAAAAGGATTGCTTCACTTTATATGTATTGCTGTCCTTTCTGTGTGTCCTGGGGGAGGATGGTACTTTTTTCACAAGCGTGGCACTATTGGCTCGTGTCCAGCTGCCATCTACTGTAACTTCAGACCTGTCTCTGGTGATGTGTTTTCTAACCAGTTGTTCTCTATTCTGTATGTAAGTGGATTACTCCTGCACAAGTGTAGAACTTGACCTTTATCCACCTTTGAATTTAATTTATTATTCCTCCATGTGTCCAGCTTGTCAAACTGATTTGAATTCTTATCCTGTCCTCCAGTACATTTGTAATCACTCCCACTTTTGTATTTCTTGCAAATTTTATAAGCATAAATTCTATTCCATAATTTATGTCGTAATGAAAAGCCTAAAACAGAGCCAGGTGAAACTTATCCATTTCATTACTGATAACTGTTTTCAAGATATAGTTAAAATAACCCCAGACTATGGTATTTTAATATAGATCATATGTGCATAACTTAATTGTGAGCTACCTGGAGTCAAAATTCTTAAATAACAGATAGCTCATGTCTAGACTTGAATATCTACTGTTTCTATATTCTTGTTAGTAGAAGACATTTAGACTGATTTAACACAAGCTGTTCTTGACAAATATATGATGCCCATGTTTCATCTCTTTTTCTAGCTGTTTGCTGGCATCTAGAATAACTATTTATCACATAATTTGTTGGGAATTTAAGTTATTATGATTAGTGTATTGTTCATTGTCTCCTATTTTGTTCTTTACATTAAAATCAGCATTATATTCAGTCTTTCTTCCACATCGGTAGTACTTCACTGCGTTTTCCCTTTGTCAGTCCTCACATATAATCATTAACAGCTCTGAGCTTGCTTCAGCCACTTCTTCAGGTGTTCTGGAATTATTTTTAACAGATCCAATTAATTTGGATTTAATACAAAATTTTAGTAGAAGCTGTTGGGGACAGTGGATCTCAGAAGGTGTTACCAGCATGTGTCTGTACTCTAAGCAATGCAAAAATGTAACTATGCATCTGGAACACAGTAGACAAGGTTTGGTTCTGTTGTTTTTTCAGAGATAGGAAGTGTTTAAGCTGTGGCTGCTCTCAAAGCCTCCTGTGCAATTCTCTTTATTTGTAGGGCAATGCAATGCAAGGTTACCGGTCAGGGGAATGGAACATCTGCCTAACAGGACTTTATGACTGTAGCTTCTTTTCTCTAGCAAAATAAAAGCAGCAGGACAGGTTACTGTTGATATTATAGATAACTAATAATTAAGGCAGTTTTAGGACAGTACAGAAGTTTTGCGTTCATGGGTAACCATGGTTATAGCTAATACTTCTGTTAGGACAACTGCTTTTGATTAGCCAGAGCTGGAAACTTATGGATTTTGCCATCTTAATTGACCCCAAATTTCAGAAGACCCTCAACTGACAACCCTGGCTGAACCAAGTTGTAGAAGGTCCATCCTCACCTCATTTTAAAGAGAGAGAGAGAGAGAATTAGGGAGAGAGTGGAATATCCAATGAAGTCTCTTTTCCTTACAAGGAGCCAGGATAATTAATGAAAGTGATGTGCAGCACATTTATCTACATTATAAGACATGGGTGGCCAAGGAGAAGAGATCATGTACTGCTCTCTATTACATAAACTGCCAAGCAGATTAACGATTCTTGGAAAAATAATGATCAGAAAAATGATAAAGATTTTCTTTCCTATAAAGACAGATGCAGACAGTTTAACCTGCTACAACAGCACTGCCAAACAGGCAGGAACATCTGTTTGTGCTGTTTTGACAGGCAATGGTTTTAAAGACACCAGGTGCCAGGATTATGTACCACTGAAAGATCTGCTTTTTAAGCCCTCAAGTTCCATGCTGGCAAGCATCCAGAGGGATCAAACTGAGATAAGTTTCCTATGACATAAGTGGCGCGTCTTTGTTTAAACTGAAGATGCAAGAGGTTCCAGGGCTTCTATGACAGCAAAGAATTCTATTTCCCTAATTATGGACTCAAGTTTTCTCTCCTGAGTAACTCAACACTGCTGTTAAAAGCACCTTACCTTCAGCATGATGAGAGTTGTCATGTTGTGTTCATAAATCCATGCATACAGAATAGTCTGTCAAAACTTAGAAAAGACAGCTGAATAGTTTAAATAACTTAATTTTGTTCAATGTATCTTGGCAAAGTATTTTCCAAGAACGAGGTTATATTCTTGCTAATCAGTAGAAGAACATGTAGGTACAGTATTAGTTCATTTAACACATACGGGATCAGGAACTGAAATTCACAGTACTTATGGCTAGGTAGGTCCTGTTGAGATATAATGCCTGTGTTAATGGCTTGCATTCAAAGACACAATTCCTAGTTTGCCAGTGCTGTTCTAGTTCCCCTCACTTTCTTTTGCTGTAATATAGCTGTGAGCTATTCAACCAAATTGTCTAGAAGTAGTTCAGAGAAACATTCTTGCTCGGGGGAGAGCCTTTTTTTTTTTTAATCTGCCTCTGCTAAGATGTCTAGTTGGAAGCACTAAATGTCCCTGTACCAGCAGTTTTTTCAAATTAGCAGGTCTACAGTGAAGTTCTACCTAATTGATTAAATAGCTAGGATAAATGATTTATGAGAAAAGATTAAAATAACTTTGTACATATTGCTTGGTTAAATTACAATTACTCTGGCTTTAATAACTATCTACAAGTATTATTTGAGGAGCATATGTTCCTAAGAAGGAGATGAATTCTTCACTATTATCTGGGGACATATAACTAGAAATACAGCTGCAAGAATGATCCAAAACCAACCACTGAGATGGTATTTGTGATCCCTTTAGTCACTTAAGATTCATGCAAAGTCAATTTCTTTGATGAGCAAGTTCATAGAATATTCACATCGGAGTATTCCTATACAGAGAGCGTACCATTTGTGAGCTTAGATACATATAGCTGGAGAATGAAGTTGCTAAGCCACTGTCTGTCATATTCGAAAAATCATGGCAGTCAGGTGAAGTTCCCAAGATGGGAAAAAGGGGAATATAACCCCCATTTTCAAGAAGGGGAAAATGGATGACCCGGGGAATTACAGACCAGTCAGTCTTACCTCTGTGCCTGGCAAAATCTTGGAGCAGATTCTCCTGGAAGGCATGCTAAGGCACATGAAAATCAACAAGGTGCTTGGTGACAGCCAGCATGGCTTCACTAAGGGGAAATCCTGCCTGACCAATTGGGTGGCCTTCTGTGATGGGGTTACAGAACTGATGGACAGGGGTAGAGCAGTTGATGTCATCTACCTGGACTTGTGCAAAGCGTTCAACACTGTCCCACACGACATCCTTGTCTCTAAATTGGAGAGACATCAATTTGATAGGTGGACCACTCAGTGGATGAAGAACTGGTTGGATGGCTGCATGCAAAGAGTTGTGGTCAATGGCTCAATGTCTGGCTGGAGACCAGCTGGAGTGGTTTCCCTCAGGGATCGGTGTTGGGACCGGTCTTGTTCAACATTCGTCGCTGACATGGACAGTGGGATTGAGTGCGCCATCAGCAAGTTTGCCAATGACACCAAGCTGTGTGGTTCAGTTGATACGCTGGAGGGAAGGAATGCCATCCAGAGGGACCTTGACACACTTGTGAGGTGGGCTGATGCCAACCTTACGGAGTTTAACCATGCCAAGTGCAAGGTCCTACACCTGGGTTGGAGGAATCCCAGGCACAGCTCCAGGTTGGGCAGAGAAAAGATTCAGAGCAGCCCTGTGGAGAAGGACTTGGGGGTGTTGGTTGATGAGAAAATGAACATGAGCCAGCTTCAGTGTGCGTTCACAGCCCAGAAAGCAACTGTATCCTGGGCTGCATCAAAAGGAGCGTGACCAGCAGGTCGAAGGAGGTGATCCTGCCCCTTTACTCTGCTCTCGTGAGACCTCACCTGCAGTATTGTATGCAGTTCTGGTGTCCTCAACATAAAAAGGACATGGAACTGTTGGAACAAGTCCAGAGAATGGCCACGAGGATGATCAGGGGACTGGAGCACCTCCTGTATGAAGAGAGGCTGAGAAAGTTGGGGCTGTTCAGCCTGGAGACAAGAAGGATGCGTGGAGACCTCATAGCAGCCTTCCAGTATCTGAAGGGGGCCAATAGGGATGTTGGGGAGGGACTCTTCATTAGGGACTGTAGTGATAGGACAAGGGGTAACGGGTTAAAATTTAAACAGAGGAAGTTTAGATTGGATAAAAGGAGGAAATTCTTTCCTGTTAGGGTGGTGAGGCACTGGAATGGGTTGTCCAGGGAAGTTGTGAATGCTCCATCCCTGGTGGTGTTCAAGACCAGGTTAGAAGAGGCCTTGGGTGACATGGTTTAGTGTGGTGTCCCTGCCCATGGCAGGGGTGTTGGAAGTAGATGATCTTAAGGTCCTTTCCAACCCTAACTATTCTATGATTCTATTCTATGATTCTATACTCTCCTTGTATTGACAACAGCTAAAAATCAGCCTAAAACCACCTTTGAATTCATAGAATCATAGAATCATTCAAAACCGTACAGAGAAAGAAGCAGTAGCAACAGGCTAGTCAGACATAGAAAGCAGCCAGCTACGAGTAGATGATTTTTAAAGAAGTAACCAACTGGCACTTAGGGAATGGTCATCAGCAAATCCTAATATTAGCCTAAGTAATCTCCTACAGGAGCTCCCCAACTAAGAATGGGAAGAAACACAGACTAGTCCAGGAGGAAGAAACTATCATTCTCTGAATTGCTCTCGATTGAATAACTTGCTTTGTTTCTTCCTAGACTGCTGGCCAGCAATATTCTCCCAGGCTAGAGTTAGACTTGTGAACACCAACCCTACTGTTTGAAACAGGCTTGTTAAAAACATTCATCATGCAACTGTACAAAGTGCTCTGTCAAACACTGCAACCATGGACAAACGTATCCACTGAAAACATCTGTCAAGATTCAGTCAGATATGAGTGCTGCTCAAATGTACCTGTTGTTTCTTTAAGTTTTGTTTTGTTTGTTTGTGTTGGTTATTGGGGTTTAGGGTGTTTTTGTCTGTGGGGTTTTTGTCTGTTGTGGGATTTTTTTGTTTTCTTTTTTTTTGTTTGGTTTTTTTTTTTAGTGAATGGATCAATATGCTTTTGATAAACAATACTAGGGAATGCAAGCCATTCTGAGTAGGTAGGAATTGCTACTCTCCTGGTAGAGTCTTAGGCCAAAGCATTGTAGATTTACTTTTTTCAAACCATTTTACAGTTGAAGTACAGGAAAAATAAAATAATTCCCTCACCCTTTTTATTCTTTTTTAGTGGTGTCTCAGCTGTGAATGAATAAAGGTGGTAGAGGTGGAGGGTTGCAGTACAAGTAGGAAAGATTCCTCTTGGTGTAATACACATTTGGAAGCAGCGCTGAGCTTTGTGTCCAATGGACTTCCCAGGGTGATTAGAGGAGGAGATTGGCCAAGGAGAGGATATCATGAAGGTAAAAAGAGAAGAGTACGAGCACAGTCAACCTTGTGATTCTTGCAAGAGCATTCACTTGTCCTTGGGCATTCAGGCTGTTACTAATGACAGGTTGTTTTTATTCATCTGTATGCTCCACCCCATTTAAAAGTGTTTTGACATATATAGTGAGTGTTTCATATCTATTTATCTATATATATATATACACACACACATGCACCTCACCGATGATGTATGTTATAGAACAAGAATTCTTTTACTAATATTTCCGATTCAGGACTGCTTCAGAAAGGTTTAGTCGCTCTTTCCTCTTTAAGACATGTAACTGCTTTTCTGAAATGGGTCAGAAGGACTAAAATGAGGGTGAGTTACCAGAACACTCTCTTATTATAACCTCTGCCATTCTATAGTGAAGTGACCATTACTGCCAGGGACAATAACCTGGAACCTTATTCAAATCTAATTAGAACTAGTAAGATCCAAGATATTGTATCCTTATGTGAAAACTAGATTTTCACTGTTAATAAGGTTTTTTTTTTGTTTGTTTGTTTTTTTTCTTTTTTTTTTTTTTTTGTAGAAGGATACTTCAGTGTCAAATGCTGGAGGAAACAAGGCACAGTTGCTTTGAAGCAGTTTCTTGAATTCTGTTTACTGATTACTGATTACTCTTCAGCCTGGAGAAGAGAAGGCTGTGTAGAGACCTCATAGAAGCCTTCCAGTATCTGAAGTGGGCCTATAGGGATGCTGGGGAGGGACTCTTCATTAAGGACTGTAGTGACAGGACAAGGGTGGGTTAAAACTTAAACAGGGGAAGTTTAGATTGGATATAAGGAGGAAATTCTTTACTGTAAGGGTGGTGAGGCACTGGAATGAGCTGCCCAGGGAGGTTGTGAATGCTCCATCCGTGGCAGTGTTCAAGGCCAGGCTGGACAGAGCCTTGGCTGACATGGTTTAGTGTGAGGTGTCTGTGCCCATGGCAGGGGGGGTGGAACTAGATGATCTTAAGGTCCTTTCTAACCCTAACTATTCTATGATTCTATGATTCTAAGTGCCCTGAATTTTACAATGCAATAGGTAGCTAATATGAGTTTGAGTGTGGTTTTGAGTAAGATGGAAAGCTGGTAGAGACATAACCATTGTCATTTTTATTTTTTTTTAAATGTTTCTGACAGGTGAAAGGAGCCTTAATAAGAATGCAGAATAAGAATTTATACCCACTTCAAAGCTCTTTTATACTGCCAAAGTGGCAATTAGTGGCTTTTGTGCAAATGGTAAACAGACCCATGTGGTTTTGAACTGGTTTCTGATGTGTGGAGAACATCTTAGTAGAATTATGCTGTATGGAATGGCTTCTCATCACTAAAACTTCATTAATTTTTGCATGGCTCAATAAAGAAAATGGGGGGGGGGGGGTAAATTGTAATTTTATCTAGTTTTCCTCCCTGGTTCTTAACTGAAAGACTTTGGGGGAAAGAAGGGAAACTATTTCATTTGTTTAATCACAGAATCACATAGTTTTCTTCACAGTAGCTAGTATGGAGCTGTGACTTGGATTTGTGCTGAAAACAGTGTTGATGACACAGGGATGATTTAGTTATTGCAGAGCAGTGCTGCCATAGAGTCAAGGCCTTTTCTGCTTTTTTGTGTTTTCTGAGTGAGTGGTGCACAAGCAGTTGGGAGGTTACACAGCCAGGACAGCTGACCCCAACTGACCAAAGGGACATTCCAGACCATATGGTGTCATGCTCAGCATATAAAGCTGGGGGAAGAAGAAGGAGGGGGGAATGTTTGTAAAGATGGCATCTTCCAAAGTAACCATTACACATGATGGAGACCTGCTTTCCTGGAAATGGCTGAACACCTGCCTGCTGGTGGGAAGTAGTGAATTAATTCCTTGTTTTGCTTGTGTGGTTTTTGCTTTACCCATTAAACTGTCTTTATCTCAACCCACGAGTTTTCTTTCTCACTTTTCCTTCTCTGATGCTCACTCTCCCCCAGTGGGATGCAGGAGAGAAAGTGTTGTGGTACTGAGCGTGACAGCTTAAAAAAGTAAAAAAATACCCACTACAGTACATTATTTGGTTGCCAACCTGATTGGTCTCTGTACAGTTTCATCAACTTCATGAAACCTGTTCAAAAGACTGGATAAAGGTGCTACTCCTAATGTTTACTTGTTTGCTTTGTCCTCCTATGGCTGGTATCTGCTTTTTGACCTTTGCCTTGAAAGCTGTTTAGGCCAGGGAGGTGATCTCATTATTTTTTGAATGCAGTGAGAACTCTGTATTTCAGTGGGATTTTAAGATGATGTAGTAAGTAAATATTGATGGCTACAGTACTATGATTTCTAAAACAATAACCATTTCTGTTGATGTTCCAGGTACGATACAATACAAAGGATTCACTTAATAATTGTATTGGAAACAAAAGCTATGGTTTGGCTCATCAGGAGTCAACTTGAAGGCTTGTTAGGCTGTATGAGACTAAGGAGTCATTTGTGTTATTCCAGGGGAAAAGATATATGAAGCTGTAATTACTGATGGTTTTTCTATTGCATTTCAACCTCCAATGGTTTCTTCTGGATGACCCAGGCTTCTTTTCCTAATTCATTAAGTACACAGAGTAGGTCATGTGCTCAGGGTAAGCTAAACTCAACAGGGAGAGCAGTGCATGTGCCCTCTGAGTAGGATTGGCAGTTAGTAAGATTTCAGTGACATTTCCATGCCTGTGAAGGCTTAGAGAACCTCACACTATTTACTAGAATCCTTAGAAACTACACTACGATGCTTCAGTCCAGAAGATAATGTTTTTGCTGTTACTTAAGCACCTGCTGATGACTCCAGATCCCAACTGCTGTGCTGTTACAGCAGAGGAGTCCTGCTCCTAAGTGCTCTCTCTCTTCTGTGATTCTGTGGTCTCATACTATTGCAATACACAGTCAAAGAGCAAGACTGCAAGGAAGCAGTGAAATTTTACAGTGATAGAGTTGTCAGACATCTTGTCAGTGTCAAGTATTTTCAGGCATGATTTTGAAACTTTGAAGAATAAAGAATAGGTTCTATGACCACAAGAAACTCTTTCTAAAAGGAATGGCAATCCTGGAGAAGGCATGAAAAAGTAGTGAGAAATAGTCTGATGCAAGAAAGAGAGAGAAGGTTACAAAGACCAGCCATATGAAGGAACACGAACAAGCAGGATTTATACAAAGGAGCATATACTGCTGTCCCTGAGAATTGAGATCTTCGTATGTTTTAGGCAAAAAACTGTAGGTGGGGAGGGACTGTCCCAGAAATGACACAGGGTTCATGGCTAGCAGCCTACCCATGGCTCGCTACGTGCTAGCCCAGGTTTTGTGTGTGAGCACCAATATACTCTTGAAAACCAGTCCTGCCAAGACACAACAACCGCATAAAATTAACTTCTTTGTTTATTTTCTGTGATGCTGTTCTCTTTCTACCCTCTCCTCTTTCTCTTTTTCATGTTTTTTTTTTCTACCAAAAAAAAAGGATCTTTTTACATATTTGAGAAGAAGTCTTCAATTCTTTACAGTGGCAGATTCTGAGAGTCTGAGCTGCATATCCTGAGGGGTGTTAAGACTTCTAGACTTCTCTTTATCACTTCCTCCTGGGTTTGCACTGTTTTCACCACTGTGAAATGGTGGCCTAGGTCTGAGACTCCCATCCACTGTAATGTAAACAGTGCAAGACATTGCTTTAGCCATTAGCAGTAGGGACTTGGAGTCCTAGATGGGATTAGGTGTGTACAAGATTCAGCCTGGAAGTTATTTTAAGTGTTCTTTCTTTCTCCATGCTTCCTTTGCAATATTGCCAGAAATCATATGCCAGACCAGCCTGGAGGGAATTTTTGTATCTGATTTCTCCTCTCTTTAAGACTGGGATTTAAAATATGAACTTAGATACAGGCTTAACTATTACAATCCTAGCGAGTGCTGCTGTAAATGAAAATTATTATGTAGATATAGATAGGTAGATGGATAGATAAAAAGGCTTCTGAATAGCACTATTTTTTTTTTCCCATGACAGACTCTTGCAAGTGATTGTATTGATTTACTTTGCATACAAATTGCTCAGGACTTTGGCAGTACACACTTACGTGAATTATTTGCTATCAGCTGCAGAATCGATTCTTTAAACAGACAAGCCTGCATGAAGAACAGTATTTTAAACCATTTTGTAGCAATAACAAAATTACATTAAAAGCAAGAGGATGAAACAAATAGGAAATACTGATTAATATGAAAGCAAATCATAAATAGAAAGTTTTATTACCTGAGAACCTATGTTATGAAGGCAATTTTCCTGAGCATGGAAGCAAATTTGTTTTACTTTTGCAAATGAAAACGTAAGATGTATTTCAGGCTTTAAGGAAAGCCATCTTGACAGAATAATTATATGTAAAAGTGGGAAGGGGAGAGAAAATTTATAGATTTTACCTTGCAGTGATATGAATGACAAAAATGATCATTACAAGGTGTAGTATGTTCAGTTGTACAGTTGCATTTCAAATATATGTTGGAAAAAATATACAGTAATTTAGTTGTGTGAGATTTTAAAAAATCACCTAAATAAATTCATCTCATGACTCCATTAATTTTCATTCTGTCTGGTTCCTCTAAAGGCAGACAGTACCACACATTGCTGCACAGGCTAGAGATGCCTGAGCATCAGGTTAAACTAGCCTGACTAGCTGAAAGCAGTCTAGCCGAGGCAGTGTTAGGCTATATCAGACTGATTAATGCAGGTGAAAAACATTACATATGGAACTGTGCTGCAATGATTTGTTTGTTTACAGGATACAGGATTCAGGATTGTAATCCTTCATTCAGGATTGCTTTGGTATCTGTGCACACTATGTCTTAAAAGACAATAGCTTGGCTTCACTTACCACACTGTCCCCGTGCCTTTGAAATGCTTTAATAGTACCTTTGCGATTACAATCTTTGCTGCTTTCTCATCTGAAAAGTTTGATTATGTTGCATTAGTTTTGTTTGTTAGCGTAAGGGAGTCTGTGTGTTTGTCTGAGGTGCTGTAAGGAAGACTGATAGAGTCCATCTGATGCTGTTTTGACTGTAGTACATTTAAGCAAAGAGAACTGAAAAAGGAAGATACAAATTGACAATGATAGATAAGACAAAAAAATTGACAAAGGTACAAGTTAACTATGTCACCTAGGTGCAGGGAATGCAAAACACTGAGCCAGGTTTCACACAGAATTATAAGCCCAGTTCTGTGATCCATATGTAACTCATTAAAGTTTAATAGGTAAACATATCTTTGGAGTCAGTAATTTCTAACTTCACACACAGAGTTGCTCTTACGTGTATGCACAAAAATTCTAATTTAGTGTGCATATTATTTACATACTTACAAGCATGATAGAAAATTCACAGAATGCTTAGCAAAAGTGTAGGGCAAGAAGATGCCAAGCCTAAATTTCTTCTTTACTGAGATCCTTGGGAATATAATGGAAATTAACTTTCTGTAATAGTTTACAATTACTGAACAACCTCTGGAGTTTAAGTCTAACGCTTGTGGATGGATGAACAATATTCTACTGGCCACACCAAATAGCTCTGCATACTAAAATATATGTTAACTTTAAAGCTTATAAAAAAAATTATTAAAAAATAATACATTTATTCTATGACATTGACCTTATGATTTGGATGTAGGCCATAATTTGAACACCTCTTAGAGAACAATATATAAAGTAAAAGCACTGTAACATGTTACCAGATAGCATATATATCTGTGCTGTTTTTCATGCAGGAAATCAAGCAGCCAGAAAATGAGCAAGGTTTTTAAGAAATGAGTGAAAGTCTCATGTTGTTTTGAAATTTCCTCTGAAGAGCTTGATTTGTCAAAGTCATTTATTCAGTCAAGGCATGGAGATCTATTCCTGGGACCAGACTGACCTTCTAAGGTTTTATCTTCTGTTGCAGCAATTCTTGAGAGAATATGAAGGCAGAGGCTATAATTCCCTTTCCAAATGGCATGTGGAAAACAACCCTTTTATGTTATCGTGCTGACAGAATTGACCTATGTGCAATCCCTTTCACTCACAGCTATGCTCATGTGACTTTCTCTTGAATAAGGGAAGATACTTCCTATGGTAATTTTAAAAGAAACTTCTCTTATTTTTTTCAGGGCTTAATGTGCATTTCTAGTACTGGTACAATTTGGGGGGTTTTACCCCTGCTATCGTTTATGCATAGAAATCAAAATGCAGCCCTTAACACAGAAAATTTTTTCAGACTCTCAAAATTCATGTACAAAATAGACCCATGGACTGTGGTATTCATAAGTTTCAGGAAATGATGGTATAGCATGAAACTGCTGCAGACATTTGCATCATGTGAATACAGGCTGTATTATTGTATTATTTAGCAGGGTATCTGCTATATGTTTCTATGCTGCATGGCACTGAGTTACAACTATTGTTTCTATAAAAGCCCATTGTGCAGTTATCAAAGCCAATAATTGCACTGATTTCATGGGGAATATAAAGAAATTTAGCATGAAATCTTAGGTATGTGGGTAAGTTAATCTTTTCTCAAGTGGCAGTGGTCCAAGATACAGCTGAGTGATGTGGTGAATCCTGTAATGTACTTTGCAATACCAGTGCTGTTACTTCCAGGCACTGCTCCTACTTAAATAGGAACATCATATGAGTTAAGGAGGATTTACTCAATGCTTGGACAGATTAAAGGTTAAAAATTTCATGTTTGTGCAAGAAATCTCTTCTTACGTGTCTTTTATCCCATTTCTTAGCTCTTTGTAAAAGAAAAAAGTCAGGACCAAGGTTTCAACTGATTTAAATTTAGGGCAGGTTCTTTGACTTTATCAGAGTTGCATAGGCTTAACAGGAGCTAGGAACACCCCTTAATTAGAATGTAATTTTACTCACTATCTAGGAAAGGTGATTCAAATTAAGTTGGAATTATAAAACTTCCAGGAGTCCTATGTGATGTGAATTGAAATCTTTCAGTGCCTATAGGCCTCTTAGCTTCTGTAAATGACAGTCGAGGTGATTTTCTTGCCAAAATAAAGTGACATTGAAAAGTGGGATATAGGCACGAGCACATGGCAAAAGGCAAACCAGAATACTACAGAGGGAAAAAAACAACATCAAGACTGGCAAACTGTTCTCTCATTTTCACATGGAAAGTAAATAGAAAGCTATATTGATATTGCACACAGATGCCTGAAAACTCTCTGGCTCATGCAGCAGAATTAGACACACATGGATACTTAAATCTACAGAATTTTAATGCATGGTTAAAACAAACTCATAATGACCGTACTATATGAGCTATGTTGCAGCAGTCTTTGGTTATCAAAGCTTCCTTTTCCTGACCTAAGGGAATCGTAGCTCACTTTTACAATGTAAAATTAAAGAAAAAAGAATACTTTCTTAAAATCTTTCGAATAAAATAAACCAACCCTGAAATAGCAATGTTTTGGTCACGATGTAGAATACAACGTCAGGTAATACACAGATGATCTGTTCATAGGCCATCTAATTCCCTCCACTTACATTGTGTGGGAAGGAACAGATAGACCTAAATCTTGTAAAGTACCTTATGTCAAGCTGCTGCTTCTTCCTAGGAGCAGTTTTGACTGAATCAATTAAGGCAGACACAAAAAGGGAGAGAAGAGGACGAGGAGAAGTGTAACTGTATTTCAGGATAACACAATTTCTGATGTCCACACAATACATTCTACCTTAGGAACAGTAGTGGCCTGTGGGAGGGGTCTGCATACAAAGAACTGTGGCTTTGCATGAGCAAGTAATGCTTGTAATTCTGAGAACAGAAGAAAGCAGAGTGGAAATGTGTGTGGGATCTTCCTTCTCTTATGCAGACCTGAGGTCATGCTCTTTTCCCCTCTTCACAGATGCTAAACTAGGCATGGACTTACAGTGAAGCCTGTTCTAAGTGAAGCTTACAGTGGAGTGTGTTATTCAGCCTTCTGCTCTGCATTCTGCTGCGGTAGCTGCCAAAGTTGGGCAAGACAGTTCTAGTTCATTTCTGCCTATCCAGGTTGTACTGCATCCTGACTTGTAACCTGCTGGTGTCATGGAGGTGGTGCCTCAGGTATAGAATCATAGAATAGCTAGGGTTGGAAACAACCTTAAGATCGTCTAGTTCCAACCCCCCTGCCATGGGCAGGGACACCTCACACTAAACCATATCACCCAAGGCCTCGTCCAGCCTGGGCTTGAACACTGCCAGGGATGGAGCATTCACAATTTCCCTGGGCAACCCATTCCAGTCCCTCACCACCCTTACAGTAAAGAACTTCTTCTTTATATCCAATCTAAACTTCCTCTGTTTAAGTTTTAACCCGTTACCCCTTATCTTATCACTACAGTCCCTAATGAAGAGTCCCTCCCCAGCATCCTTTTAAGGCCCCCTTCAGATACTGGAAGGCTGCTAGGAGGTCTCCACGCAGCCTTCTCTTCTCCAGTCTGAACAGCCCCAACTTTCTCAGCCTGTCTTCATACGGGAGGTGCTTCAGTCCCCTGATCATCCTCATGGCCTCCTCTGGACTTGTTCCTACAGTTCCATGTCCTTTTTATGTTGAGGACACCAGAACTGCGCACAATACTCCAGGTGAGGTCTCATGAGAGCAGAGTAGAGGGGCAGGATCACCTTCTTCGACCTGCAACTTTGACTTGTATGTAGGGTTATTACTCACCTTGTGTCTTTTCTGATAGTATTTCTGTGAAAGAGTGCTATTCCAGTGTTTTAATTGTTCTTTCTGCCAATATGTAACATTCATTCCCTTCAATGCAGAGGAGAAATACATAAAGTGGAAGGTAAATGCACCTAGGCACAGCCATCTATGAAATTTTCTCAAAACAGTCATCTGGTCCATGATTAATCATATTTAGGCTCTTTGACCTGATAACACCGTTTAATTACGTTCTATTTGTCTAAGCTCATGGAGGCATAAGGGAAAAACAGAAGCTTCTGAACAAGAAAATCAAGTCCAGATAACTCTAAACAATGTTTTCTACAAGTATGAACACTTCTCATTTTGCCTCTCTTTAACCAGTGTAAATGATGTAGAATACTACTAGGGATCATGTATTATCTGCATTCAGTATTTATAATCCAAAATGTAATTTTAAGCTTTTGTGTTTTTTTCCAGGAGAAAAGAAACTAGCATGTTAATTGTAAAGCAGACTCTTGGCTTAATTATCCTTATTAGTTAATAAGGCTGTAACTGGACAATTATGTTTTGGGTATTTTCTTTTTTTACATTTCCAGTGTGATTGCACTAAGAAAGAGATGGAGAAAAATGGTTTTGACATCTAATCCTGAATTCACAAATTATGGCCTAGTTTCCAGATCACACTCAATGACTAGTGCTGTTACATGCAATGAGAGACATGTTCAGGAACAAAATAGAGACAAGGATATTGAAATTCCTTTTCTTTAAGGCTGCACCCATTGTTGGTCAGTGTAGAAAAGCTTGCCTTGCTATTGTGTTTGAAAAATACACTTGTACAGAAGAGAACCTTGTTTTCCCATATTTGAACACTCCTTTCAAGAGTCTAGGGGACTTTTATCAGCAGCTTTTTATGGAAGTGGCCATAATTACATTCACCTTCTTGTTACTTGTTGAGCAAGTATCAGTCCCTCTTTCCCTCAGTTGCTCTGCCTGATTCATTGACATACCTGATTTGGTTCAGAGCAGTTATTCTCAGCCATTCCAGACCCATGAATTTCCATGCTGCTATTTTTTTATTTTTTTCCTAGCTGTGAAGAACAATGCAATGGCCAAAATCAAATATCTTCACTTTTTTATGACTATATGAATTAGTCTAATGAAAGTTATCACTTCTCCAGATCTTGCTTGGCTTCCAGTAACAAATTCTAGAGTCTAGATTCTTTCTGTAGCATGTTTTTCAGATGATGTGTCCAGATATTTTACGCTGCTAATTGTCTAGTTTTCCCTTATGCTTATATAATCTCCAAGTTGACTAGGAAATTAGGAAAGAACTAGTAACAGCTGCCTTTTCCCTATAGGGAAGTTTTCTTAGCAACCTACACTAGGTGCTTTCATGCGTCTCAGGTGGAGCTTGAATACCTTGCACTCTACAATGTTGTTTTTCCTCTGAAGGCAGTGATTACTATCCGTTTTATTGGCAGAAGCCTGTGACAGAGAATGATGATACACCAAAATCAATCAAAGCTTAAGACAGCCTGCCTTCTGTTTCCTGACCATGACACCAGATCATGAGCTAACTTTCCTTGCTAATCTAGTCAAGATTTGCTGAAAGTACCTAATTCCAGTTGGTTCCAGTTGAACACTCTCGTTCCAAAAGATGTAACAATTTCAGATTAGTCATTCATCATACCAGTACATTGGAAATGCTTGAAATAAGCTGAGGAACAACTGCTGCAGAAAATAGTGCTGTTTTAGAAGTGCCAAGTGAAAGAAGTGTATCAAGTGAAACTGCAAATGTTGACCAAAACAGATAAGGCTGGATACAGCCTTTACTCATCTATGAAATCAGTGATAGAAAGGCTGAACTTCACAGATTTCAAGGTCTCTGAGAAATGCCACGGCCATCCACCCCTAGCTACTCACACTGCAGAATCTGAACAGTTGAAGGAAGTTGTTCTGGAAAAGAATAAAAGCCGAACCTCTGGTAGTCCAAAAAATAATTTAAATCTCTTGGAAAAGACAAGTTCGTTATTGAGTACAGCTGGAATAGACGGCAGACTTGGTCTCAATTCACTGGTAATTATTCTGAACTTTTCTTAATTTAAAAAGTTAGCTTACAGACCTGGAAATATGCAAAAACATTCCCCATTTTATGTTTCTCTTGCATGACTTCCAGCTTTGTATGTTTCATCATTTTATCAGGGTAGAAGATTTGCATCCTCTATGGAAAAAGTTTACAGATGAGGTACTTCAGTGCACCACCTTTCCTTTTTTCCACCTAGAATCTGACATTGCACTGAGTGTCCTTCCAAGTCTCCTTGAAGGTAGAAGGAAGGTTGAAGCTGCTGGTCACAGCCAAGGGGATGCTGCATTTGTTAGGCTGATGGGGTTAAAGCTTTGCATCCTGAAGTAGTGTAGGTCTTGAGACAGTTCCTTTTTGTAGGAAGGTGGTGTCAGCCTTACAAAGTTACAGAAGCAGATTCCTTGTGTTTTGGTCTCTATCCTCATTTCTGAATGGGGAACAGACCAGTTTAGTCTTTTCCAATAGCCTTTCTACAAGAGTGCTGATGCAAGGCACAGGAGCTGTGAGCTTGAGCTGTGGCATGAATTGCTTGCTCCTGCTATCTCTGTGGTGAGTACGCTGTTAGAGAAAGGTGAGCCAATATGGAGTGTAAATTCAGGAGGGATTTTCCTGCTGTAGTTCTCTCTCATAGACCCTGAAAATAATAAAGAAAATAACTCCTTTCTTACTTGTGCACAAAAAGTTGGCACTAGCAGTCCCTTTGGTGTCTGGCTTTCCTCATGTGCTGTATATGAAATTCCAGTGTTTCCCTTTGATTTTTTTTTGTCCTATTGTTGTCCTATATGTTCCTTGTGAATTTGGATCCACATATACTCTGAAATCTATAACACTGCAGGAGAATTTATATGCACTTTAATAAATTCTAAAGCATTGAATAAACCTTCTTTCAATAAGAAGGCAGTCAGGAGGATGCTTGACCTTTTAAAATTTTGGAACAGCTATGAAAAAAAGACAATTTACTCCTGTGAAAATCGTTACTCATTACTACTAATGTTACTAGCCTGGAAAACAATAGTTTTCTTGTGACCAGCTAATACTCCTTTTCTGTTGTCTAAGAAACTGATGAAGATTCAATATGCTTTACTCCATCCCTTCGTAATCTTCTCCATGTACACTGTATTTTCAGTCTAAATTAGAAGAGCATTGTGTTTTCCATTGCAGAAGTAGACATTATATAGATTTCATTATTCCATCTCTAGCCACATTTTTAATGCATGACCAAAAAGGTAAAGCAAAAAACCATGACATTATTTTAATCCCTTAAAGTATTTTCACATGCTGGCACAAGTCTCTTTTTATGTGTTTTTTTTTGTTGGCTTTTTTTTTTTTTTTTAGTCAAGAACTGGTATTGAAAGGGGTGGTTGTTTTGTTTTGTTTTTTTCAGGACGTCTGTACTGTCATCTCTATTGGCTGAAACAGCCATAAGGGGTTGCTAGGTAGTTCAGCCTTGCCTTTATGGTATCAGTGATTCAGTGGTGTCTAAGAATAGCTGAACTGTAGTTTTTATTGAAAAGGACAGAGTCATCTGCACTTAATTTGTGCGATGTTAGCTAACCTTATTTTTTTTTCATGTTTCTGGACATCTTATTTCACTCTGTTTGCTTTTCACTTTAATGTATCTAAGCCAAATATATCGGGACCAGGGATCAGAAACTAGTTCATCTTGTTTTTTTAGGCCATACCATTTAATTTAAAAGACCAAAAGGAAATGCTATAAGGCTGTATTTGTTCTACGATTGGATAAGTATGTGAGCACTTATCAAATAAACAGCTACAGAAGAAAATTTAGATGCATGAAATTGAAATTTGTTTTGCCATGAACATAAACTGTGTACAGAAATTAAGTCCAGGTGGGTAAAGAAAAGTGTAGCTGGAGGAGATTCACCTACCAACATGACTCTGTATCCTACTGGTGCTTTATAGAATGTCATCTTAGCTTGACTCTCTGTTCTCCTTGTTTGATTTCCCACCCACACCTGAAGTCTTCTGTGCTGCATATTAAGTTCGTTAATTCATATGTTTTGCTCATTAACTAACGACTAGACTTCTGCAAACTCCCTCCTTTTTCTGTTTTGATGCAGAACATAAAAAGCAGAGTAACATAAATGAATTGGGGGATGGGAAGCAGTTTGGACTGAACAAATCCTCCTTTCCTCCCTTACTGCAAACAAAAAAGAAACCTGAAAAATCAGGTTTTGCTAAACAAGTTGATCAACGAAGCTTACTTGAGATACCTGCTGGGGAAAAAAAAACAACAACTAAGAAAAAAACCTCAAACAAAACAGATATGGAAGTGAAATGTTCACAAGACTGAGACGCTGGTGGTGACATCATCTGTTTGCATAATGGCTGTTGGATGCAGACTGGCTAGCATAGCCAGGCCCATCTCAACATGAAGTCCAATCAGGATCCTGTTACCTATTTGGAGTCTGCAGAGCCTTTGGAGCTAACAGGGATGTTTCCTGGTAAATATTTGGATTGCTGTAAACTGTAGAGTAAAAGCTACCTATGGCAATAAGCAGTACAGTGAGAACAGGCACCATATCATGATATAGAACGTATTAATGTCAGATTATATTGGAGTTGTTATTACTCTGATACTGTGTGTTACCTTTTGTCTTAGGCCTATATCACGTGTACAGGAAGAAATGCTGAAGTAGAGGAGCCCTAGCCAAGAACTCCGCTCTTTAGTAGGTTTAGCTTAGGCCCCTGACCACAAGATCCACATGATCTAACAGCCAGGGAGGACCAAACAGTGCAGCAAAAAGCAGGCAAAAAGGGTGGAAGGAAACCGTGAGATGCTTGGCTTATTATCAGTCATGGTCACACGGCTTGTTTTCACAATTGATACATATTGAAGGTAGCTACCTGGGGCATCATGAAAGAAGGTTAAGGGGATAGATCTTTTTTTTTTGTCTGTTTGTTTGTTGTACAAAATATGAGACTATTCCTGACACTTTCTTATCTGGTCACCTTTTTAGTATCACTTTTCCACATATAAATCTAAATCTGCTCTATTGAGGACAACACAAGAGAAGATTATTTAACAACAGAATGTAAAAAAATATAAAGAAAAATATCAGTCAAGTGACCTGTTGACATTAATTATGCAACATGGAAAACAACTTATGTTGTGCGTGTATTCTGTTGTAACAAACAAAATTCTCTGTTTCAGAAATCCACAGAAGTGCCTGAGAAAAGGTCTTTGAAATAGCAATAAAGATTAGGAAACAGTACACTGAGATAATGAGAAGCATTTAAAAATTGAATGCAGTGTACTTTGGAAGGGAACAGTCTCTGCCTTTAAAATCCTGGGTCTTAATAAAGGGCTTTAGTGTCACTGTGACTTAGTAGATAGCCTTCTGTCTCTAGGACTGAAAGTTTTTGGCTCAGATCCATTTAGTGCATTACTGGGGAAGTTGTGCACATACAGAGGTCATGTTTTGGGTGAGATGTGAAATGGAGGTGGTCACAGAATATTTCAACATCTTCCAGTCTCTTGTTCCTGTTCTCCCAGGTACAGTTTTTTATTGTCCTCTGCTGCTCCTTGCACTACCAAAGTGCACTCAGAAGCAGAAGTTATCACTGAAGGCAAATAGGATAGTCTCTCTTAGAATCATAGATGGTTTGGGTTGGAAGGGGCTTTAAAAGTCATCTAGTCCAAACCTTAAAGGTTATCTAGTTCCTGCCATGAACAGGAACATCTTCTACTAGACCAGGTTGCCCAAAGCCCCATCCAACATGGCCTTGAACACTTCGAAGTCTCCCAAAAGCCACTCTTAGATTCCTTTCTTAAAAGTGTTCATAATCTAAGGATGAAACTTTGTGACACTGTCATAGTTGACTGCGGAAAACATATTTAGCTACCAAGAAATTCCACAGTGAAACCTTTTTTTAAAGTCTTCAGTTTATCCAAATCGTAGTATAAGATAATCTCTTCTAAATACTTTATTTGCTATTATGTCGTTTTACTGCTCTAGTGTGTGCTCCATACTTTTGCAGAGGCATAGTTCATAAAAAGATCTCTGCTCTATTTATTTTTGTTCTTCTCTATACCCTGGTCATTAGTATCTTAAGTGCTTTAGCTTCCTTCCTAGGATGGGGAATTCTCCAGAATAACTAACATTCATTTGCCCTTATTTTCCACAAATCTCCGTGCATCACAGTGGCTGGGCAGATTAGGGGACATGGGTAAGTCTAGGAATCTATAAACAATTGAGGTCTCTTAGTATCAGTCCTTCAATTTTTTTCCATTTTCTATCATCTCAATTCTGATGATATTCTCAGCTGAGGGTGCCTTTGTCAAGTGTACTAGGGGATGACCTAGAACAGCAAGAGCCTACCTAGCATGGAGCCAGAGGAGCCTGGGTTGCAGAAGGGCAGGAACTGGAAAAGAGCCCAGTGTTTGGTCTTTGGGATCATGGCTGGAAGTCCAGCTTCAGCAACCCAGGTAACACAGGATCTTTCAGATGCATGATTTTAGCTGTGTGGATTCCTTCCATCTAATTATCCAGACAAGGTGAAAATCTGGGACTCACAGCAGGGAAGAGCGTGCTTTACAGGCAAACAGAGCAGCAGAAAGGGCTCAGCACAGCAGTAGAGCTGGATGACTTCACAAGAAGATGTGTCAGAACCTGGAAAGAAGAAGTAGGTGTACAAACACAGCTAGTGCCAGGAAGGAAAGTTAGGAAAGTTGGAAGAATGGGCTTAAATCTCTGTTGCCATTTCACTTGTGGGGTGGGCAGGAAAAGGCAAGGACAGAAAATTGGTGGAAAAGAGGTAGGAACAGAAGCTACATGGCCAAGAACTTGGGCTTTAGATTAGAATTAAGAAAGACAAATCATGCTTTTGTGCTTTCTGTTGATTTACTACTTGGCTGTTGGATTCATTATGTCTTGATGCCTCTGTTTCTCCTTCTCTATACCCTGCCTTGTCTGATTAGGCAGTATTAAAACCTGTGGCAGTCCCCAGGGGCTCTTTATTTGTACACAGCCAAAGATAGCAAAACCCCTGTCATGACTCTGCCTTGCAGTCAGTAGGCATTTGGCTGATAACAACAGCAAAAAAACCCAACATAGAAACATGTTCAGAAAGTTTTTCCCTACAGTTTGTAGGAAAATTTCTAAAGTCCAGTAGTATGAAACAGGCTCAGTCCAACTACCATTTTCAGACACATGAAGAATCTGTCCTGGGGTTGGCAGATAAGCTGAAACCCCGTGTGTTTTCACTTATTCTCCTGTCTTAACAGGTGGGATTATCTCACCTGACTTTAGGGTCTAGATGCAGTTGCATGACCAGAAGTACCTGGGTCTGTTTGGAGCTGTTGTGCACTGTTATGAAATTCTCCATCATGCTGGTATGTTTGAGACAAGTACAAAAGATTCATGCCTTCTGAAATGGCTGTTAGAGGCTCCAGAGGATATACCATAGCACCTAAAATGACACTAGACATACTTAGGCAACTGTAGTTGTACACTTGGGATCTGTATCTGAAGTACTCATCCTGCTCTAATGAAAGAAACTTCATTGACTACCTCTGCAGATGAATTGCACCTAAACTCCACTGACTGCATTAACTGGATGTCTATTGACAGTAGATCTCTAATGACTAGTTCAGATGTGCATGCCAGCACTGTGGACATCCAGAGTGAGTCAAGCAAATCACAGCTGATATCAGTGCCCTTTCTAAACGGTGGGGAGCCAGTTGTGTAACTGTTGTTCAGGTGAGAAATAAAGATGTATAACACTAACAAAGTCATATCAAACTGATGAAAAACAATTGGGTATACCAACGGTTTTGAGCAGTAGGGATTTGTACTATTTTTTTCTCTCATTTGATTTGCTTATTTGTTCTGGCAGCCTATATTGTAAGATCAAATTGCTCAACAGCTGTATATTTAAGGATTTCAGTTCAAATTGTTTGTAGGGTGAAGTATTAAAAAAGGGAAAAGAGAAATCAATTTTTATACAGTCATATTTAACTTTTGTTGCAAACACCAGAGTATTAGTCCAGAAGTCGTGGTATGCCAGAAGTCACATGGAAACAAATAAGACGTTTAATCTCATCACATGGGGAAAAAAAATAAAGCAAAATTCTACTTTTCAAAAATATGTTCAGACTTTCCCTTTGTAATACAACTCTAGTTATGCATCTTACCCATGAAACTTTTTGAGTGAGAAAGTTCCCCTGAAACCCTATATCCCTGATCTCAAATGTGGAGTTTGGAAAGCTGTTCAATCAATAATTACAGGGCATCTATGGATCTGAGCATTATAAATTTAAAGGAAGTAATGCTTCAGATTGGGTCTGATTCTGTATTCACTCCACCTGGCTTTCACAAGATGCTGACCACTGATACTGATGATCACCAAAGTCAAAGCTAGTAGTTACTCATGACACAGGGCTAGTGCAAGTTTATAGTTACCTGAATCAGACTGACGGTGTTAGGGAGTCCCTTACTGTATCGTTGTATATTATTGCTAAAGGACCAGGAGCTAACGGACACCTACTTTTTAGCTTCTTATTTGTTAAAAGATATTGTACACATCATTTACATTTTTCTTTCACAATAAGGCGTTTTAAGAAGCACAAGGTATGCCTGCAAGTGCTTTTCACTACAATTCTGCCCTCTGTTCTCATTCATGTGTACCTGAAGTGATAAATAAAATCTGAAGTCATAATGCACAAAGCTGTGAAATCTATCTCAGCCCTCTGAGCCCTTCACTTACCAGCCCAGAACAGAAGGCAGCTTCCTGGCTATTAGGTAGCATTATGCTATCAAGATGATTCCCAGTACTTGGAGCAGAGACTGTCGTCTGTTCTCAGCAAATACAGAATTAAAGTATATATTTCAGCGTAAGAGTGGGATATTTATGCTTGTGGCCTGAGGAAAAATGTGTATTGGTATTTAATTCCCATACCTTTTGTCTGGTTAAGCACATATGTGGTTTGTTGCAGATTTCTCCATGCACATACCTCATTAAGCAAAGTGAGAGTTTCCATTGAGAAAAGCACGGTCACAGGCTGAAATTAGCTTAATGCATATTATCACATATACTCCTGGTATCTGTAGTTACTCCAGGTTCATGCCCACACCACTTACTTTTACTTACCCATCAGAGCAATGCAAAGCCCCCACTTAGCATGATGCAGGGTGATATTTGTGAAGGTGACTTGGCCAGAAAGCCACCTGGGACCAACTTTTAATCCAGGTGTTTTTCAATAGTAAAGCCTTCAGGAAGGGTTTCTGTGAGGGAGGGATATTTTGTTTTCTCTTTTTTTTTCCCAAGAGTATAATTTGTACATCTTCCCCCACTCTTTTGCAAGGCTGGCAGGCTTTCTCCCTTTCATCCCCACCTAGAGACCCTTTCCTCAAGCCTGCATGTCTGTAGGAGGTCAGTGCATGGTAGCCTCCCAAAGAGCTCTAGCCTTGCTAGTCCTATCATCCATCAGTACCACTTAGCCAGTGCTGCATTAAAGGAGACAACCTGCTGAGGGACAGAGACACTGGAGCCGGGGCTGCCTAGGATAGTGGGAAGGGCTGGGGACATGGGGTTTCTGGTTGCCTTTCACCAGATTTGGTGGGAAGAGAGGAATACTAAGATGTGTCTGAAAAGGAAACCTCAGAAAACACTGAGGCAGAGGAAGATCAGACTTAACATCCTTGAAGAAAAGTGAAGACCAGTCAGTTCTAACTGGGAAATGATTTGTTTGGGAGCAGGATGGTTGATACAGAAAGTTTCTATTTAAAAACATTTTTCAACCTGCATTTGTTATCATTTACCTTTGATAACAGATTGTACTTGCAGAGCAGGGTATGTGTTTGAACTCTTCTGAAAGCCTGCAGCCAGCAAGGGAGATAAAGTCATTCTGTTCCTCATGTCATGCAGTAATAGGGAAGGCATTAATAATACTGCACTGAAAAATAAACCCTCTATTCAGATAGGTTTATGCAACAATAATAGGAGCCTGTTCATGAGCTCAGTGTACTCTATTTACTAGGTACACTATGTACAAATTATACAAACTTGCTCAAGCTCCTGGAATTACAAAATTCACAAGATAATTAATCAGAGCTTGACACACAGCAGAGGCCACTTCACCCCGCATCCAGTGTCAGAGAGGGAAGATAATTTTGTCATGCAGGATTAAGCCTGTGTTGGGGGACAGCTGGTTTTATTAAATCCTAGCTTTGTTCAGTCAATTCTGCTTCAATTCTCATGGGAATAGTATTTCTTGTTGACCAATCTGTCTGTGCTAATTATTAAAATTTAAAATTTAAAATTTGGGGGCAGGGGGAGGGGAGAGAGAGAGGAGAAGCAGGGTTACCTTTTGAAATAGATAAATACTTAGCCCAATCTGGAATTAATTTTTGGACTATATATTTCTGTAATATAAATAATTGCACATCACGTACAACACAAGAAAACGGATGACTTGCAGCTGGTGCAGAGACAACATCATCTGTAAAATAAAGTGAGCATCAGCTTCTCTTCAGAGTTTCTTCTAAGACATATGGACAATTATATTTTTTTAAATTTTTTATTTTTTGGAGTTCAAATCATTTATAAGATCTGTGAGATACACTCCCTGTGTATGCTATTGTGAAATTGTCAGTTGTCCATGGAACTAAGTTACTCTTTGTACACCAAATAAGACAGCAGGACTATTTTCAATAAGAAGTCCTTAGCTAGTAAATACACTAAAATCCAAGCAGTTCAACATTTTATGTGATAACCATAGATTAGCAGGCTGAAAAGCAAGTCTGTGTATAAAACTGCAATAAAGCTATCAATCACACAAGCTCTATAATAGATATTTACGAAATTCTGGAAATTCTGAAGCAAGCTGAAATCCTTTTGGAGAGCAACAGTTTGGAGTATCCCATCTTTCATAAAATTTTGCCGTGTTGGCAGCTCCAGAGATCTCAGGCTCTCATGAAAAGGGTTTTGTCATTATCCTTAGCTTTAGTTTTAGGCTGTTTTGTTCAGTCACTGTGCTCCAGCATTAACCACAGCAATGTAAAGCATGAGCATTGCTGAATATTGTGGGCACTGTAACAATAGCCAACATTTGCCTCTATCAGAGATTTTAAAGCTGTAACTGTTTTCTGTGTACTGAAGCATCTCAAAAACTTCCCGATGCTACAATTATTTCATGAAAGCCTGTAATAAAGTTAAATGCATATGTTACTTGGAAAACCAAGTAACGTTGATAGATGTTCACAATTTTTAAAGCACATTAATTATACTTTTGTGTTCTCTCTCTCTCTTGGAAGCGTACCTAGGCAGACCTAGGGTACTAGAGATTTCTGGATATGAAGAAGGATATGAAAAGACTTGATAAATGTATTAAGAACTGACACATTTCCAAATTATTATTATTATTTTTAATATATGACCTATATAGAACAAGTGATAGAACAAGGCAGAAAGAAAGCTTTACTAGCACAACCTTTATATAAACCCTCTAGTGTCACTTGTTTCTTTATATTTTTAATGAAAAATAGAATATGAACTGGATTTTATTGCATTTTAAAATAGCAGCATATGGAATTTTGTTCAGCCTTACACTCTCTGAAATGCATGATCAAACTCTCTTTTAGATTTCCTTTCTAAAGTTCCTTCCAAAAAGAGTCACTGGTGAAAATCATCTTTCAAAAAATGTTTTTGTAAAGGGAATATTCTAAGAGGGTCTGAGTCTTTATGCATGTTAGCATATCCTATTGTTAATATCATAGCATTTTAATGTAAAACAATTATAAGGAAAACATTTTTTATTTCTCAGGCTTTTTTTCCTCTTTTCTGTAAGAACAGATTGCTGTTCTCCTGTATGCACTGAATTTGCACCAGCTGTATCAGAAATTCAGCACAGGAAAAGAAAAAAGGTCATTTACCTTGTGGATCCAACAGCAGGAAGCACTCCTCAAGTCTTTAGCTAGGGATTATCAATAGCTTCAGGTTATGTAATATTTGATGATGGGGTCACACATTAGGAGCCATTCTAAAAATAAAAGGGTTTATAAAGTGGGAAGAATGAGATGTACTTTCCTAGCCCTAGGTTTTGAAGACTAAAGATACCGCTTCTTCTGTAAGTACAGCCTGCTAGAATTTTCTAAAATATCACGTTTTGATGCTTTAGCTTAAAGCTAAATGCTGCATAAATCTGTTTTTCTAGAGGATGTCTTTTTTGACAATGACCGTTTTGCAAATTTTTCTTCAAGAGTGTGAAATACTGAGTTTAAGTTACATGTGGACACATAGCTTCTTTGAGGCCTAACACATGTCCAAAAGACCCTCAGCTGGAAGTAGTAGCAGCTGTAGTGCTGTAGTAGTAGTAGTAGAGTACCATAAATGCATAAGGCTGCCAGGAGTCTTGTTAATCTCTCTTCTTAAGGCCTTTTTCCCTGAGGATTTTGAGAAGGCACTGGAGGAGTAGGGTAGGGAGGCAAAAGTATGATGAAGCTGTTTAAATAACAAAATAATAGGTTTTGCCATGGAAAATGTCATTGTTTTCCATTAGGGAAAAAAAAAAAAGCCTTGATAGAGAAGCATAGATCAATTGAAATAGTTCATGGCATCAGAACCTGAGGGTAGAAGCTTGATTATCTCTGCCTGCATTCCCTGACATCAGTTCAGTGACTCTGAAGCACAATCAGTGACTCTCAGGCACAGTATGATAGCTGTGAGGGACTGTCTTCCCTCGCAGTGCTTCATGTAAAGCATGGTCCAGTTTGGAGGTCCAGACTGTAAAACAAAATGGTACTGTGACTCATTTCCCTGTAATGGCCTTCAACAGCTGTAAGAGCCTTCATAGGTTAACATATATTGTTTGGGGTCTTTTTTGACAGCATAATAATTTTGGACATTTGGCTAAAAGAAAGCTTCCATGGGAAAAGTTTTATTTTTACCCTCATAGTCATGTCTCAGGTTCTTGTTTTCATTTGGACGCATCTGTACTATTTCTGGGATTCAGATGTTCTGGTTTTTTATGACCTTAGCTTCCTGGTGACCACTGACATGGGTCCTGCTCATCTCACCTTGCAGCTCTCATCTGTATTAGGTATTTGTCCTTATAGTAATATATTTGTCCTTATAGTAATATCCATAAAGAAAAAGCAGAGTGTGAAAATGAAGAAGAAAAACACTGACAAAACACTGAAGCAGTATTTCACACACCTCTTAGATCACAAAAGAGAACTGAATTTCTGGAGGGAACAACAGCCATCTAACTAATTGCTTTAAGGAAAATAACTGCTGTCAAGGTCAGTCTAAAAACACAGTGAGGCAGGGCATATTTTATTACATGGAACCTCTTAGTGTTTTCATTTGATTATGTTATTAGTTCCATGTAAGTGTATTAACTGAAAAAGCACAATGAGCTGGATAAATTTCAGGAATGATGTGAAGGCTGGTGTCAGCAGTTAGAATCCAGACATCAGGTTTTGCCTATGAAAGCAAGAAATCAAAATTTAAGGTGGAATGAGTCAGAAAAGACACCTGACAAACCTACCATGGGAAAAGAACACTTGTGGAATTTCTGCTTGTCCAGACAGAGGAAAAGCCTCTTTGGTCAGATGACACAAAATAAATAAAAAAAAAAAAAAAGAAAAAACCACCGCAGTTAACAGAGTCTTTTGAACATCAGTTTAATTTTGGAAGATTAATCTGGAAAGCATAGCTCTAAATAAAATTTCCAGTGGTAGAGAGCAGCACTGTTGTGAGGCCTTGTCTAAAAATTCTTTGTACATGACAATTTGTGTTCACATTTGAAAAATAACCCAACACAAAACCGCAAAGCCAAACAATGCAACATTTATTTTGATACTTTTAATGTAAAGAAAGTTGACTCTGCTTCAGATTATATTTGAGGGCTTCAGAGGTAAGACTGAAATTCCATTAGACCACTATTAAAAGCTTTGGAACACCTTAAAGACAAACACTTCTTCCGCAAATAAAAGCATGCTGCTGTGAACCCAGGTATTCCTTCTTTCTTTTCCCCTCTGCCTCTCCTTGCACCTTTGGGCATTCAGCTGGTCTTTATGTAGAATTTGAGCTAATCTTCTGATCTTACATATCATCACTGCAGAAAGAAAAAGGCTGAGAACATTACAAATTAGAGAGACTACATCTGTCTGGACACGAAAAAGTAAGTACTGACTGTGCCCGATGACAGAAAAAGTAAAAAATCTTTTCAGTGATGCAAAGGAAGACAAACGAAACCTATTCAGTAATTGCATGTATGTATAACTAATCATATCTGTGTGCTTTTCTAGGGTGAAAGGGTCTTCTGGTGTGAAGAAGGCCTTGATAGTATGTTTGACTTCCTATTGGCAAGGTTTCAGAACTGCTCAGCCTTGATGCTGCTGACAGAGGCCATGTTGCCCTCCAAGCCTGCATTGTAAGGCTTGCAGGTGGGAAAGCAGGGCAGAATAAAGTAACATGGAGGGAAGAATGAAGTGACGTGGTAAGAAGATACTCTGCCTGAACACATGAGATGTAGCTGAGGATAGGAGGTAGACCAAAGACATGTACCCAAGGAGAGGATGAGAAGCCTGGGGAACAAACTGGTGTCCCTGGGTCAACAAAGGTGACAGCAGTTCAGGCCCTCCAGTCTAACAGTCTGATTTCAGCAAGGATGTGAGCAAATCTAGCCCTGAATGCTTCCTAATGGCCAGGACCCAGTGTAAGATTTTGCTGCAAAAGGCTTTCTCCCCACTTTCCAGAGAGGTGAGAGGAAATGTCAGAAGAGTTTCTTTGCCTCTTTGAGTTTAATGTCACAGTGCTGAAAGTGAATCAGACAGTTCAGTAGCTTTCACAATGACACAAATCACAAGTATCTGGCCCTCTGATCTCTTCCTGTCCTGTGTATTCTGGATGAGTAGGTTTTGCCTTTTCAATGCAGAAAGCATGAAATCTGTGCTACCTGTTTTAGTACCCTGATTTTGTCCTGTTTGGACATAGATTTTCATTCCAGCTCTCCTGTTTGAGGAAAAAATACAAGCAATAATGTAGGACAACTTCCTTTACCAAGTTTAGGGTTATGTTGTAAGAAATAATTGGTGGGACCTTGACTATGCAATACATGGGACAAATGCTTTTAAAGGAAGAGATTATTTGGTTTCTTTTGAAGATGATTGCCTTTGTCTAGGAACAAGTGTTTTGAGAGATAATGATCCTGAGTTGGTTTTGCATCTATCAGGTATGTAATGTTGACATTTATGTTTACCTATGGGAAGCCTGTGAAGGGCTTGGACTATATTGCAGAGAGGTGAATGAAAAGCAAAACAAAGTTTTAGAAACAGAACAATATGCACCAACCATACTACTGTGTTACTGCCCAGAGGAGAAGTATGTGCATATATCAAACTATGCATTTAAAAATCTGTAAAAATAGCTTACATAATCATGCTTTGGCCTCTGGGGAGGCAAGGAAAAAAGTTGCTTGAATCTCCCTGTCATACAGGCTATGAAATATTGGGTAGGAAGGAGTCATTGGTAGTCATGGGTTTACCCTTAAAAGATGATTCTGCAAGATCTCAATGTTTCATGAAATCCTGTTGAAATCACTGTGATCACTACCATGAGACCTTTTTTACAGAACTATATGCTTCACTACAGCACAGGAAATTTTTTATAATTTGTGTGTTTATTGAGACTGCTATGATGTATATAAATCGAACTAAAAGCACACCAGTCACTGTTATGAATAGAACATATCAAACTATTCATTATGAATTAAATTTATTATAAAATTTGCTTTCATACTGAATAATGATCTACTAAAATTACAGGAGTGAAATGATTTAATACCCCTTCTTCACCCAATGATCTTTTCTATAGCTTATTTTAAGATTAGTTATTAAACTTTAAACAAACATTTGACTGTTATTTTTGGAATATGAGACAGCAGGCTGTAAGGAGTTATAGCTGTGAGCAAAGGTTCTCTGAACTGGCCTCTGTTTTTCAAGCTTACCAAGATATATACCAGTAGGCACATTGTCAAATGTCCTCTTCTAACTCTGCTGGAAGTGAGAATGAGACTTTGACGTTTTGAAAACAGCCTATAGTTGCATAAAGGAAGGAAGGTAAGGTGCTGCTCTGGGGCACTATTCTAGGCTCAAGTCAGTAGATAGAAATAGTCAGCTCTAGAGTACAATTCACCAAGTCTGATTAGTTGTCTAAATTCTACCCATTACTCACAGAAATGTTTACTTGCTTTCACTGATTATAAGGGGATGACAGATACCTAGATTTAGCCTGACCTGGGTAGATCCTCCCTACACATGTTTCAGGAAACCAATGTTCTCTTTGCTGTTGATCACAGTAATCTAGTATACGAGAGCACAGACAAAAGTGGGTTCACAGCAGCTTCAATTATTAGCATTTTATATCTGCTGGGAGATCCTGGTCCCTTTGGTAATTATTTCTTAGCAGTAGTGATATTTTTATTATTTGTTTTAATCTTAGCAGGAAAGATCCTAAAAGAGGATTTTGTCTTTGTCTTTTTGTAGACTCACCAAGTTAGGCTCTTGAGTCACGGATAGCTAAAGAGGAGGTTGGGGCTCTGTTGACATCAGAGCAAATCTGAACCTCAAAATGTAGGAAGCGGCAGGCTAGAAGATGTGGTGAGATGGATGCTGATGGGATCTCAGCTGAATGTTCAGCCTATTTTTAATCTGCAACAGAAAGTTAGAAGTTTGGAAAGCAACTGTCATCGTCCACTTGTAAATCACTACCAGATGTCTGTTCCTCTCAAGCCTTGGAGAGTTGCTTATCTATCTCGCACACCTAATGTTTTGATATGAGGTTTGTGAGTCAGCAGTTGTGGTAAGTCCTGCACTACAGAGTGTGCTAACAAATCAGAAATGCCATGTTGGTTTATATAAGCTCTACCATTGAAACAATAGCAGTAACATGCTATCAAGCCATGAAACAGAAATAATTTTGGCTGCCTAATCAAATCCTGACAAGTTCAAGAACCTGTTCCTTTTCAGTCCTGATATTGTGCTGAAGACTTTTAGTGTAGGTTCCTTTTAGCAGGTAGCACAGCAGGAGCATCTTAAAATATTCCATGCAACAGTAAGTGTATTAAGGAAATAAATGGCATGATCAAGGGGCTTCTGGATTTTTTTTCTTGCTCATGGCTTTTCTGGCTCAGCTAACAAAGCAAATGTTATTGATATTGTTTGTGCATTGCTATTTCTGCACAGGCCATTTTCTCTAATTTTTTAAGATTTCATAGCCGTTAATCTAACAGCTTTTACCTTGCTGGAATTCCATTAAGACGTGTGTATGTGGTATCTGCATAATGATTAAAAGATTGGGCATGCATATGTGAAAGACAGTGAGTTGCTACTCTCTGGTAATGATACATGCTGTTCTTTTATCCTTAGCCACACAGCATTACATGCTCCCTTTACAAAACAGTCTTGTCTTTGTCAAGCAGAAGGTAATCCAGAACCTCTTTTTTTTAACCATTTGTTCTTTGCTGAAGCCATGTGAGGTGTCCCAGTGTCCTATTCTGGCTCTCCTTACAATGCTCTGAACTCCTCCCACATATTTAGGCTACAAAGAGAAGCACATGGGGCTACACGGTGTACATTTGTCTGCCAGGTATGGCCCTGTTTCTTGGTGTTCTTCCTGCTCATGCCTCTGATGTTTGTTTGCTTTTCTGCAATATTAGAAGAGAGAGACCTACAGGGTTGTAAGCTGCAAAAATATTTAGTCTATACACATACTTACTGTATCTTAAATTTACAGAACTGTTTCTTCTGGGAATAATTTGAACCTCCACACATTGGAGAAGCTTTTTGCAGATCCTGGTAATCAGAACTAGATCAGTTCAGTTAATGCCCAAAGAAAACTGCTGATATTTCTTCTATATTATCCCTTGCACAGCCAAAAAGAACTTCATAATGCTATAATACCTTCACGTGTTAATATGGGTGATGGAAGATGGTTTTTTTCCCCTTTGTCTAATTGAATGTCTATTAAGAACTGATGGCAGCAGCTGTCAGAAAAAAAACTTTTGTAGGATACAATAGCAAGTTTTACCAAGCCTGCAACATCAGTAGCTATGCTATGTAACTAGGCTCTTGAAAAAGTATATCAGCAGTGATACAAAATCCATATCAGGGTTATGGCAGGTAGGGAGCTTCTCTGATGGACAGTGATTGTAGGAAATGATATAGCAATGGTCCAATTGAAAAATGTAAACTTTACAACTTAGCCCTTGGGCTGCATAGCAGCATACAAGCTTTGCACCCCTGGAAAAGCCTGAGTGTTAGTAATATGGAAAATCTGAGTCATGACTGCCTGAGTTCCCAAAGCAAATTTTGGAATGAAACCTGTATTTATTTAAGGGTATATTTCTTGGCAGCATTAGAGATACATTACCACAAATTCTCTGGTTTCAAACTACTTTCTACAGCAACAATAAAAAGCTTTAGGTCAGAGATCATACAGAACTTATTTTAAGGAAAAGCAAATTAAATTCAATTTTTAAATTAATACCTATTAAATATTCAGAGTTATATTTCTAGAATAAGATAGAAAAGCCCTTGCTAGGAAACTTTTACTAGTTTAGAAACCTTGTAACAATTTATTTCTATAACACATCTGTAAACAGCACAGATTATACTTGCAGTATGGGAGACTGTGTTGTGGAAGGCAGCAGCATGGAAACAGGCTCAGCTGATTAAAGAGCAGCGAGTGTAATGTTATGGCTGAGGGGGATAACATGTACAGGGAAAGTCTGACTGAAGGTGAATACAAGTCTGGTATTGCTACTCTGTAGGGAAGCAATGAGGCACGGGGAGCCAGGGTCCATTTTGTGGACAAGAATTCCAAGGAGATGCACTCTGTTAAGGATTCCACGAATTACATGGAGTGTAATTCCAGTGAGGGTTGGATTTTTTTATTCATTTTCAGTGAGAACCATAATAAAGTCACCTAGATTAGCCTATACAAGAGAAGTTTTAAGTACAACTTCATAACAGACTTTAAGAATTCTTATTGAGGGGAAGTCAGATCAGTTCAGAGTGAGAATACTCAATCCATTCTTAGCAGTGAGGATAAGAGAATATTGGAAGTTAGATGGGGTAATGGAAGGATATCTTTGGAAAATCCTGAGATCTGTATCATTCCAAGACTGTCAAAAAGTCTTTGCAAAGACTTTGCAAACCTTTTCTGGCCTTGCAATATGAGAATATAGCCGCCTCCCCCCACTTCAGCCCATTTCTATTAACAGTTTTGCTGTTGCTCTTTCTAAAGATTTCTTTGGTTTATGTTTTTCAACCCCAGTAGCCCTGAGTTGAAATTGAGTCATTGTTAAATTTATACACTGGTAATTTCTGCTATTTGGATACTGGGACTTTCATCTTGTTTTCACAAAAAGATTACCAACGTAAAGTTATTTAGGAATAAAATCTCTGTGCAACATATTCCATGTTGAATGAGCATGTTTGCACATGGGGTGACACATGAAGAACATCTTTTTGTCATAAAAATCACAAAGATTTAAAGGATTTTTTTTTTCTTATTTGCTCCTTACATTTTAAGCCTTTTGGACTAATTGTATTTGCAACCATGAACATTAGAATTTGTTCTTAAAAAAGTACAACATAAAAGAATGGGGAATTTAAGAAAAACTTAAGGTCAAGTCAAGACTCTCTATTTTCCAGAGAATCAGTAGTTTCTGTTCCGTTTCTCTTATGAAGTACTATGCAATCCGTCTACTTCAGCACCTTATTGTAACCTGTGTAATCACTTAGAGATGCACTGCGAAGGTGTTTTGGTTCCAATGGCATTGCACAAAAAAAAACAAACAAACCAAAAAAAAACTTATGGCATTCACAGAACAGGATTTCCCTAGAAGATTTTTACATGAAAAGGTAATACAGCCCTTCTGTCCTCAATCATCAGCCTTCTCTTCAGCTTAATAGTACTCAGCAGTCACATAATGTTTTGCATCACTCAAGCACTCTGCCAAAATTAAGTACCATATTTAGTAGTTCAGCATGTTTAGTAGTTCAGACCTGCTAAGCAGGGAGTGCTGATAGCAATCATAAGAACAAGTGTTTCTAAGTTAAAAAAAAAAAAAAAAGAAAAGAAGGAAAGAAGAGGAAAAACTGATGCTTAAAGTTGAGCCCACAGTTTTAGAGGTCTCTTATTTTTTTCTCTTTTACAGTGGTTAGATATCATGTTGATAAATGCCTTGGTACTTCTGAAGAAAAATAGACCGTCAGTATGCGGTATTTTAGTGTGAGCTCCTAGGAATATTGCATCTGAAAAAGTAACAATATTTTTTATTTAGTTATTAAAAGGGAAATAGTTTTTATTTAGTTATTTCTCTTTTGCTTATCTGGGTCGTTTGGTGACTTCTGCTACCTCTATCTTAAGTAATGTGGACGAAGAAGATCAATAGAAGTAACAGTTGATGTTTAGGGCCTAACATCTGTAATATGCACATTTCAGAGGTTTTATATTAGGACTTAACTGGTCCCATGACCCAAGTGCCCTTTACAGCTGGAGTGTGTTAGGTACACTCCCAGGAGTACATCTTCCAGTTTAGTTTCATCCAGAAAGAATCCAGGCCATGCACTTTGAGACCACTCTGTGGTACAGATCAAAGCACAACAACCGGAGATAACAAAAAATTTGCTTCAAAATCTCACTCTTCTTCTAAACTGAAACACTAACATAGGCACCCCTCTGGAAATTGAGTGGAATGTACTGTTTCTAACTCAACAGAAGATCCTGTACTGGCACACACTGAGGAACCTGTATATCATTTTGAAGCACTGTTTGGATTGTTTGCAGTAGAAAGGAATATTCATCTTTCATTAGGGTTTGTAAGCGGCAGCTAGAAATAGAGGTGGGAGAGCTGGAATGAAAGACATTGATTTAATAAAGTGTTTAAACATGTGCAGTTCCTAGACCTCACATCATTTAGTTCTTTGCAGAATCTGAGCCCCTGAAAGTTCATGTTTGAAAAGACTGGGGTATCTACAAGAATATTTTCCTGTGGTAGCCCTCAAATATTGATTCTTACTGTGAATTTCAAAATATGTCACCATATGGACACCAACATGGAGCCTGTTAGACCAGTGTGCTGTCTGCAGCAGCGTTAAGCTTTCCACAGAGTAAGGTGGAGGCACCCATCGCTGTCTAAGAGTTTGCCTCCAGCATGAGGTCTCTAGTCCTAATTTAAGTGAGAAAGAGATCCGATCTTGCACTAAAACATGATTAACCCCTATTCCAGAGTGCTAGCAATAGCAGCTCTAACTTCGTGTACAAGCCAGATTTCAATAGTGAGTTTAAGGCCCATCTCTAGCAGGAGTCACCAGGGGTCATTGGAATCTTAGACATCCATCTAGAGAAGAGTTGTCAGTCAGTGACACATCTTGAGAATTCTCTAAACATAGCCAGAAATATGCATTTGAGGGACAACCGGCAAAAAGAATGTATAATTGCTGACAATAAATATAGGCAGCCACCATAAAAAGGGTAATTCAATGTTAATGCATGATAAAGTTGCCTTGAATTATAGGAGGCTGGGAATCTCACAAGCTGTCCATTTCTCATTGTTTTGTTTAAAAGTTGGTAAATATCCTGAGGCAGGGGGCTTCCATCCTTTCCAAAGTTTTAGATTTGTTCACAGTTTATAAGCTTGTAACTTTGTGTGGTCAGGTCCATACAAATGTTCAATCCCTTTTTGAGTCATGCTGAGCTCCTGGCTGTGTTGCTGTCTCATGAGGAGTTGTTCTATAGGCTAAGTAGGAAAAACACATTTCCTTTTACTGGTTTTACATCTGCTGCTTTCTGTTTCCCCAGATGTCCCCCTGTTATGACAAAGTAATGGAGAAAGTACACATGAATGTTCAATTTACCACCTGACTGCTCCTTGTTAGTTTGCATGTCTCTGCTTTGCACCTTCTTATTTATCTTCTCTTTACTTTACAGTGAAATAGTCACATTCATTTTCCCTTTTTTTTTTTTTTTTTAATTTTTTTGTTTCTGAAAGCCATTTTCTGAACAGCCTTTTCTCTGTTGTGTCATTTTTGCTGCAGGACAACCAGAACTCAGAACATGACTTCAGGTGAGGGACTTGCCTTCATTCAATCTAACATACTTACAGGCCACTGTGATATAACACCACAGAAACTCCTAATCTCAGCTTTGATCTCCTCGCTCAAGCAACCTTCATCTTCCTGTTAGGATGTTCTGTCAGTATTATCACTGACTTCAGCATCTTCTTCTCTTCACACAGATCCAGGCCTGTAACTGTCTTCCTCCACCATATGCTCTTCACCTGCTCCCTTGTTTCCCCTATGGCTTTAATTAACCTCCTTGGTGTTCTTTCACCATTTTATGCCTGACATATTTTATCAGAAAAAATGATGAGCCAGAGATTTTACCCATCTCCCCATTACTACACGTATATACTGTTACCTTCATCAACTGTTAGAATCACTCCACCACTTTTAGTCCCAGTTTTCATATCTAATACTTACTATTCCTCCCTCTTCTCCTAATTTCCTCCTGTATAACTCTTAATAGTAGCTTCTTTCCTAACCAAGTCAAAGTCACTGCTTCTCTTCACACTTGAATACCTTTCTGCTTGTTTCTTTTTCCCCATCTTGCTTTTGCTGTTCTGTATTCAGAAAACCTGCTTTTTCCTTTGTATAACCTGGGTGCCTGAAAGACAGCCACAGACAGGAGAAGATACCTCTCAAGCTCAGTGCCCATCCCTTTCTGGCACTCTTTCAGCTCAGCTCCTCTGTGCTTATGAAACTGACATCCCTTGTGCCCTATGGCTGATGAGAGACAGAAATGAACTTTGCTGTGTGGGGAAAGGATATAGGGCTCAGAAACCATTAGGAGCTGAAAAAGACTCAAGAATATGTCTTTTTGTGTGTGCAAAACAATTTTCAAAAGTTCTTTTTTGGCTAAATTTTCATTGGGATGTAAGCTCTTGCTCCACAAAATACCTTTACTGCAGCTCAAAGAAAATGTCACCATGATTTTTTAACACAGATCAAATAATGTATTATTTCTCCCAGTTTTAGCCTTGGTGCAGGCAGAACTGTTTCTGAAAGAGAGAACAGGTCAAGATCTATTATTAATAATAAAAAGAGGGACATACAGTGAAAGATATCAGCCAACCTGTATAGAGGAAAATGTAAAGCACAGCCACAGTATGAAAACTGTAATTCAGAAGTTGAAGTGGAACAAAATTTACAAACCCAAGTAAAATGCTTTTACATTCCCAGAAAAAAACATTTATTGAATGCAATTACTCAGCTTCAATGATATTATTCAGTTACTCTCCATGAAACACTTTAACATCACTTGAATTAAACTGAGAGATTTAAAGACTGCCTTTTGATACTTGTTTGTTAAAATCAATATGTTCCCGAGGCAAGTTTAGATTCTGAAGGAGCCAGCTCTTCCAGTTGGGAAAAAAATCCATTAAAACCAGAACAAAATAACAACTATTTATTCTTCTTTTTTTGTCATGATAAAAGTTGATAATGACATCAACTCCTTGTTTCAAATTTTGTTGTACTGTCCAAATTGGTCATAAGCTTTAGTGCAACAATAGGCTGTTTAAAAAGCTTCAGTTTTTACATAATGAATATTATAGATAGCTCCCCTTTGGGTATATCATTAATGTATTAGAGGAAACAGCAAACTTCAGTTTGCAGAATGGGTTATGAAAACAAGTATACTCTTTGGAGTACAGTCCTGTTCCTCAAAGACACTATACTTCTTCTGTAACATAAAAGTTTGATGTTTTTCAGGTCAAGGGAAGAATAATAAAATTATGTGTAGTAAGAAACAGCTTGTATTCTTAGGATTGACTGGCATTTTCTATATACAATGCTTTGGTAATCATTTATATCCAGCGCTCACATTGTCCTACATAGGATGGTTCAGTAAATATCTATTGTGTGGATTTGAATAGATGTTGGAAAAAAGGTTGCTCAGGTTGAATGTTGATACCAATTTCAACTAATTTTAGATACCTATACTCTAGAGATCTCCTACAGCAACTTTTTATGAGTATTTGGGTTATTTTAGTAGCCTGTCTTAGAAGTGCCTATCTATTTCTCTTTATAGCACTTTTGATGTTCAGTGACTGCAAGCACAGATAAAGACATTCACAGGTAGTCAGATGAATGGCCCCTTGGTGCTTTTCCTCTTCAGAGTCTCTAGTATCCCATAATTTCATACATAGACTTGCAATTTGTATTGGAAAGGTCTGGCCTCCAAACCAAATGTGCCATTTGTCCTTTTTGAAAACCTGCCCAGATATAGGCCTTTCGGGAAAAAATGCAATTTACACACGCTGAGACTTGATATAGCTTCACAATTAAGACTTCTGAAAAGTCCTGTCCTGTTTACAGTCCTATACTGAAGGTTATTCAAGCAGGGCTTCCCCCAGTTCATACCAGTGCATACCAGTGCAAGCTGCCTGGAGTCTGGCAAAAGCATGAAGAAAGGGAGGAAGGTCTGGACTGGCCGCTGAGCAGAAGGTGATAGGCTGGGAAAAGAGGCTTTCCAAGGAGCCATCATATGTGGTACGAATTAGTCAACAAGGCAGGAGTGGGGATGAGGATGAGAAGTGTGGGAATGGGAAGAGGATGGAAAGGGACTTCAATCCTGGTTCCTTCAGGGCAAGGATGAAGGGCAAAGATAGGCCTGGGATAAAAAACAAAAAAAAAAAAAAAAGAAAAGAGGGACCGAGCTGCATTCTGACCCATTCCTAGCAGGGAAAGTAATAATTCCCAGGAATAGCACTGAGCTCCCAAACCTCCTCTTCTGTCATCAAGTATCTGAAGCTCCTTAGCAAAGTACCTCATTACCCTCCAGCAATTCACAGATGGAGCTACGTTCTGTTGCTGCCCTCAGTTACTCTGGGTCCTGAAGTGGGGAAGGTTGCAGGGGCAGCACTGCAGTCCTGCTGGCCCCTGACAGGACAGATGGGACATGCCTCCTAAATTCATTTGCTTTCCATTAGAGTGTTTTCTGAGGAGAAAAGGCTTTTCCTTTTTTCTCCCTTTTAAGAAATAAAAATCAATTACGCAGAAGTAAGAAAATGACATCATTACCTTGTATCACTAAAACTATGGCCTTTAAACTTGATCACAGTATAGTTTTCCTATTTAATTCATTCTCTCGTATGTATTTATGCCATTATTTTTGACTATCTGGCATATCACAGCTTAGTGCACTATTGCTTTAAAGCATGGAGTTAACATCTATTGTCCCTAGTAGTTCTTTACTGACAAAAAACCTGTAAAAAATCAAGCAAAGATGATCATGCTTGCAACACAGAGGTATACGGAGCTAGATCTTTGCCCTTGAGTCATCCAGAGCTTCTTACAGAAATTATTTCCTTGGTTTTCATAATGTTAAGAAATCACTCAGTTGAAGATAGAGATATGCAAATATGGAAAGAACCACAAAATGTGGTACATCTGACAGGATCTTTCACCAAGATAATTGTGAACAGTGCTGCTGAACCTGCCAAAATGCTTAGTGCCTTAAGGGTGGGCTGCAATCCTGACCACATAGCTGTACATAGATGTTCTTCTTGGAGAAGCTGGGCGTCTGTGATCTCTGAAGGCAGTGGGGGCTGTAGCTCTGCACCTCTGCACCCCTTCCTGCTAGCATGTAAGAGATTTTATAGAATTGCTATGTGTACATTTGCCACATGCTCCTAATGCCATAATGTTTAGGTTTGGTTGTTTGTTTTCTTTTCTTCCTGTAAACTCTGTTCATGTGGGATAAAAACAACCAAACAACCCAAAATGCAAGGACTGGAAGAATGAACAAGCCCCTTAGGAGACCAGCGCCTGACAAAGGCAGCAGCTGGATGAAAGCCTGGAGGACGCTGCTTTGCATTCTGCTCCCATCCAGGTATCCTAAGGAGACTAGCTGTGAAGGATCCTGGGAAGATGCACCATGCTTGTGAATGAATAGCAGCTCTTTCCATTTACAGCTGCTTCAGTTCATTTCCCTACATAAGCACAAAAATAACCACTTTGGATCTTTAGTGAAGGGAGGGGGAGGAAAAAACCTCCCAGAATTAACTCAGAGAAAGAAATCCAGGTGTCATCTTTGCATTATATCCAAATGAGATGCAGCTGTTTAAATGTAAATATTAAACAAGAGAGAAGAATGCCTTAATTAGCCCTCAAAAGGAGACAGGAAAACTATAAGAATGCACCTGACACTAAGCAGTGTGAGATAAACTCATTCCAGCCGTCACTGAACTGACTGTTTGAAGACAGAGCAATGCTATTTTGTGCAAACAATGTAAAATGCTTAGGGAACTGCAATTAGCATCAACATGTATAGTGTAAGTGAATGCAGCCTGCTGGTGTTTACTTGGCTTTGAATTGCTCGGGTTTGGAGTAAAAAAATAAAATTAGCTGTGCATTACACACTGGAGATTTTATTCAAGGCTTTTATGCTTTCCTGAGAAAAAGGCACAGGAGAGTGAAAAGAAAAGCCATCAATCTGACTTTAAAAGAAGATATGATACTCAAAGGTCATTTGGAGTTTTCTCCTTCATACTGTACAGACTGGGTCAACAGAAAAATTTTCATGCAAGCTGTCCATCACATAAATAAACCTGAAATGTCCCATGCAGTGTGTCAGCATCTTACCAGGTGGAAAAAAAATATCGATTTATTTTTTTTTGAGAATATACACAAAAAGCAGAATCAAGGTTATTTAAAATAATTAGAAACTCTAGTTTATGTCTTCATATATAAAGTAATAGATATAAATTAGCAGTATATGTTACTGATTGTATGCCAGTGTTTATGAGAAACAGAGATGTATAAAAATACTGCCTTACCCAATATGTTCTTGTTATAGGACAGTTTGTCCTCAGTAACCTTGACTGTAAGCCAAAATTTTGTATGATTTCTATACTCATGGGAATTCACCTCAATACTCAAGTTTTTCTTATTTATTAAAGCTGACATTGCATGCAATGGAATGAAGCTGTACAGAAAATTTCTTTGTTAAATTCTGCCAAATCTTCTGTAAATAAATATCATTTATGCAAAAGTAAAATCCCAAAGGGACTAAATCTACAAATTACAGGTTACCTAGTGATAGGAAAAAAAAATAAAAAAAAAAAAAAAATCTAAATCTATAAATATTTTGAAAGGATAAAAAAATAAGCATGTCAATTGACTTTTCTCAGTACAGTTTAAATCACTCATATCACCTATTTTGGTTCAAAAAAGGTATATGCCTGATGTTTTGATCAATTAGGTGAGACTAAAGCTGAATCTTTTGAAGTTAGAGTCTTATGGCTGCAGAAGAGGAAGTAATAAACCTCCTGAGACATCAGCATTAGCAAGATTAGTCCATCTTTGCTTGCTTAGAATAACGGGTATGATTCAGGGTTGGTCTGTGTTAGCAAATGGAGTTGACCCTGGGAGGAATTGATCTGGCAAGCACAGAGCAATGTTGATCAGAAATAATGACAAAGTTATACTGGTCTCCTGGACTCTCATTCCAGCTGTCTAGTTCACCCTACATGCTCATGAGGCACGCTGCTATAGCTTGCAGCATTACAGTTGTGGCATTTTTTTTTTCCTTTGAAATCTGACAAGCTCTCTCGTACATACTGAGATAACAACCCTGGAATACAAAAAAGTCGTAGCAGCTATTGTTCATTATCGGATATGTGCACATGATGGGAATGACAAGGCCAGGAACTTTCACTGCAGGACCCAGAATTTGGTGCCACATCTACAGGAAACATCCGTTTATGAACACAGTAGCAAATAGAGTACGTGGTGACATTAACACTCCGGTTGCTGCTTGGTTTGCTGACTTCCTGGACAGACAAGTGTTGCAAAGCATTTCTTCTGCTGTGAAACAAGGCGACTCACTTGAGGGGAATGAATAGTTACATACACGAGACCCGATTATTCACATATTTGTATGCAAAATGGATCCTCAGCCACCAGACTCGTGATTTTGTGTGCATTATGTAAAATAAGGTTTATATTAACTGTTCATAATATTAGCAGATCCCCACATGAGGGAGCAATTGATAAAAGATAGGTAACTTTAGTAGGTATATACAACTAATATGCTGATAAAAGAAGTAGAAAACTGGAGATTTGGATGTATGTGATGTCTCTTGGCTGACATGGAAAAAAGAAGGATGCTGAGGGCAGGCAACTTTTAACCCAAATTGTGTTATGTTAGTAATATGTAAAATACCTGCATATACTAGCGAGAAGAAACACTATGTCTAACATTGTCAATGTTCCATTAAAGACTGAATGTGGGAGGAAATTTGGAAGCTGGTGTTTTGGGACATATAAGTGTTACTGGCAGAAGTAGGAACATAAATGAGGTCTCCTGACTTTCTGCTGATATACCATATGCCGCTGTTTTGGACAACATGGACTTCAGCAAAAACAGATATTCCAGTGGAGGAAAAAAGGATTTGAACTGGATCAAAAGGTACTATTAAACCAGAAAGAAAGAATCAAAAGGTACTTAGGTTAAATAGCCAATAAGAGGTTTACAAAACAGCCACAGTGAAAGATATCACATTATCCATTCAGTCTGAAGATCTCAAAAAACACCCAAAATCTTTTCCAGATGATGCAGCAGAAAACAAGAAACTTCCTCTTTCCCGAATTAAACTTATAAAAGCTTTTGTTTGGGAATAACAGCAATTACGATGGATTGACTGAAAAGAATGTTGTTCTTTTCCTTATTACCACAGATGAGTCACATTGCAATGACTGCATTGTCTTTCTGTATATTCTTTCTCCGTAAACTAAGAGATCTATGCATACCTATTTTTAGTTTAAAAATGGCACTCTAGTCCTTCATTATTTCTTTGCATTACCACCTTCAAAATGAAAGCGTTCCCATTATTTCATAGGAGCAACCTCAAATTTGCCAACTGCTCATGCTGGTTAGCCACAGGAGTACCCTCCAAACTCCAAAACAAAGCTCAGCTGTCGTGTTCACCCTGAGTATGCTTGGCCTGACTTTCTGACAAGGAGCTCCCAGACAGATGCTCATGGATCTTGCATTCCACCTAACCAGGATATGATGCCAAATTGTATTTTGTGACTCTTTAGAAGCTGCAGGTTTTCTACCATTCGTATACTGTCATATACGGACTCCCAGCAAGTAGGAAAGATTCTAGCTGTGCCACAGCAGACCTGACCACTCTCAAGGATGATATACTGGTTGTAGCCTGTGCATCCATGACTGTAAAAATGATTCAGATGAGCTTACAAAATTAAAATCATACTTTAAAAACTGCCCAAATGCCTCTTATGGCCAGCCAATTGTATTTGAACACCCACCTTCTGAAGACCCTCTACAGGGAGACTACGACTGGGTCAAATGCTAGGCATGACCTCTTCTTATCAGGAGGCTAAGCCACACACTGTCAGGACACTACTTACTGTGAAAATTGGGTCAAATGGAAGCACAGATGGCCTAGGACAGCCAGCAGATTGCTGTTTGAGGAGAGTGAAGTGGTTCCTCTGCCTCAAAGCTGGTGGGAGATTGCTGCTATGCAAAAGACCTCTTCTAGCCCAGGCTCAGCTATAAGACCTTGGTCTTTGTCAATAGATAAGGTGCACAGGATAGCATGTTTCTGTATAGCTATGCCAAGAGCTAGCTCTAACCCCTGCTGGCCTCCAGGAGCAATATACATATATATGTGCTCAGTGTTCTGGCTGGGAAGGCTCTGTTTGGGTAGACACACAGACATACATCTGCTGGCAGATCTATAGGCTCTCTCCAAAGAAAACGCATTTTGATCTGGAAGTGTGCCAAAAGATGTTAAAGAAAATGCAGGTGATCATGCTTATGCAACTGCACACCTTGCCCTGTGTGGGGCAGAGGGACACTCCAGACAGGAGAATACCCACCTGGTCTACGGAGAGTTGAAGAGCGTAAAGGCAAAGATGATGTGATGTCAAAGAAGTGCTGCTAGCCATGACAACAGGAGGTAAAAGGGAATACATGGGGCTAGCCAGTTGGTTAAAGAACCCAAACTGTCACCGAGCACAGAGGTGACTACATCCTCAGGCTATTGTCCACAAAGGAAGTTGTGGGGAGAAGAGGGCCTGGAGGTAAAACCAGTGAGGGCAGGAAAGGGCAGAGGAGTGACCTCCAAAGGTAATGTTATCTCAGCTAATAGGGTAACATGGATGATTTCCAAGCAAAACTATTTACTCTCTGCTGGACTTTGAATGGCAGTCTTGATATAGAGGAAGAGTTTCCTCCTGTGGCAGACCAGGGACAGAGTGGCATTTCTACTTAAGAATCCAAAACTGGTTTGAACAACCTGGACAAAGGCCAGTGTGATTATTGTTATGCTAAGTTTGGGATGCCAAAAGGTGCCTTTTTTTATAGGTCTGGATGAATGAAAGTGATTTTTATCAGAAAGTCTATGGCAGGTATAGTTCCTATGCAGCAAAATGGTAGCAGGCAGAACCTTGCAGAAGAGCTGACATCCCCAAGGACATTTCATTTGGAGTGCATGTGTGAAGCAGAAATGAAGAGCATCAGCCAGTGCTGGGGGGCAGCTCTTGAGGGTGACCTGGATTGGAGTGTAGATGTAGCTACTGATAATAGCAGGCTCTTTTCCAGAATATTCAGCAGGGTAATTTCCAAAATTACTACAGCTTCCCACAACATGATGCAGCCATCATTAGATTGCAGCCTGACATCTGGGTTTATAAGTCAGTTTTTCTCAGCAGCTATATAATACACTTAGTGGCGATTACTTCTGGCTCCATGAAGTAGTTCATGCTACTATTAAGTAACATTGGACAGATTAATTGCTATTATTTACATCTTTCTTTGATGAACTTAAGTCCTGTGCTGGCTGATGAATGATGCAGGGAATTATTACAAATACAACATAAAATGGAAAACATTATATTCATAATTTCTAATCCTGTAAAGAAAAAAACACTGATTAGCATTTAATAACATGATGAACACTGGAAGATTGCTACACAGCCCATGCTCCCAAAACTGTGATGGTTTTCCTAAACAGAGTCCCAAACTTGCCTCCATTCTGTGCTCCAGTGAATTGTGCTTCCAGCATTTTGTATGCCACAGTGGAAGAGAAGAAGGGTCCAAAATTAATCCTTTTGCATTTCATAAGGAATGAAGGAATTCTTATCCCAGTTGGCAATCAAAAAGCAGGCATCACTGGCCTCCCTTTCTAAAGAAGGTCTCCCAACAACACATATCTGTATACAAAGAGAACAGTCAAAATTGTCCTAGGGATCACTGTTGCTGTTGCTTTTAAGTAGGAAGTGTTTGTAGGTGTAAACTTTGGTGATAGGATGATAAAGCTGTGAGTACACTTCCATACACTAGAGATGTAGTGGGCTTTTGTAACTAATGCTTTCTTAAGGGCTAAAAGTTCTTGTTTTGTCATGTTCCTGCAGAAGAATAGGTTTGGTGAGTAACGAGGATGTATGTATTGTGAAGGAGACTGTACTAGTGTTGAGTGAGTTGATGCATGCACAAGTGGCAGGTAATGTGGGAATACTAGTTAAGCTTTGATGGTTGTATAATTGGTATTGACAAGTTTTTGTACAAATGTAATGAAAATTACTTTTTATTTCATGTAACCAGAGGAGCTATTTTAGGGGTTTGATGGTGTTACTTTCTTTACCTCCTGCACAGAACTTGAAGTCTCTCTTGCCTTTATTTTATTTAGTTGTTTTTTTTTTTCTTGAAATGGCTTCCTTCTGTCATTACCACCTACACACATGACTCTGCTGGTTCCATTGCCAGTGCTCGCTCACGCAGGTAGACTGAAAGAGAATGAATATATCATCCACTATTATACATTATTTGGCATACAATTTCAAGTAATCTGTTTGTCAAAGGAACTAATTTGTTTAGATTTTGGAGGGATAAATGTTTATCCCATAAGGCCTCAATCGTACTACCTAGACAACCTCAAATACAATGCAGAGTCTGGTCTTCAGGTGGTGAGAAATTAGGGTGAATGACAAAGAAAAAATGCCAGCATTTCAGAATTTAAGTGAAGTCTTTATGAGAAAATTGACCACTGAAGATTTTCTGAATGACAGAGTCTTGGATTTGGTAAAGCAGATACTTTAGTGAGGACTGGCTATATTTCAGAAAATAAGTACATGAGTCAGAATAAGCTTGCTGTTTGTTTGTTTGCTTTTATTTTCTTCTTTTTTTTTTGGTGGCAAAACTGTAAGATAAGCTCTCCTCTCTGTACTGCATTTTGAGATTTTTAAATAGATGAGAAACAAACTCATCTTCTCTGACATTCCCCTTATGTGCAGATACAATTGTGATATGTGGAAAAAGCTGCTAATGATGAGCCTACATCATGCATAGTGCTTTTCATCTATTCTCAGAATGTTCTTAAAGTGGAGTCAGTACTAGTATTCTCTTTGTACAGAGTAAGGCAAATTGAGGCAAAATGCACATGATTATTGTACTTCGAATTATCCAGTGAACTATTAGACAAACCAGGATTGGAAATAGATCCTCCATGAGTTACAGAAAAAATAATTAAATTTAACTGTTGATAGTGTAGTGATAGTACAAGGGGGAATGGATTTAAAATGGAAGAGGGTAGATATAGATTAGATATCAGGAAGAAATTCTTCATTATGTGGGTGGTGAGGCACTGGCACAGGTTGCTCAGAGAAGCTGTGGATGGCCCATCATTGGAAGTGTTCAAGACCAGGTTGGATGGGGCATTGAGCAACCTGGTCTAGTGGAAGGTTTCCCTGCCCATGGCCAAGGGGTTAGAACTAGATCATCCTTAAGGTCCCTTCCAACCCAAAACATTCTATCATGATTTTATGATTGTCCTTCTTCCAGTCTTCCTTCAAATCCCGTAGAGATCCTTTCAAAACCCACATCTTTGACTAACTACATTGCAACCACTTTATGACTTGTCATGGTTTAAGCCCCACCATGCACATGGACTATCCCACTGTTACTCCGTACTCCATTTTTACTTGGTGCTTTCGTTTTGTCTTCTGTCCAGATACGCAAACACTTGCAGGCAGAGTCATCTTGCCCTTGTTTTGCACTGGACCGGTATCTTGTTTTACAAGCACAGCTGAACCATTTCGTGCTTGTATTGCCTTTGTCAGTTCTAAGAAGTGAGCAGATTCTGAGCACAGGTGGTATATGTAGCTGCTGTGATGCCCTCCCCACCTTTGAAAATGGAAGAAAAAAGCCTTTGTTAGTCTCACCAGGGAAATCTGTTCTATTTGAATGATGCTCATCTATGTTCTATTTCAATGATGCTCCATCCCTGGCGGTGTTCAAAGCCAGGTTGGACAGAGCCTTGGGTGACATGGTCTAGTGTGAGGTGTTCCTGCCCATGGCAGGGGGGTTGGAACCTGATGATCTTAAGGTCCTTTCCAACCCTAACTATTCTATTATTATATGATTCTATGCTAAAACAATGCCAAGAGAACGTGAATCATGCAGACCTTTAGTGGATGTTTTGTGGGTGCAAGGAATGCAAGGCTGGGCCTTTGCCAAAAAAGAAGTTAATATTCACAGTGCTAGAAAGAGCAACTTAGGGACTGAGCCATAGACAATTAGTCTCATTAAGGTTGTTTCCCAGAAACACACTAACTTTATTTTTCTAACTAAACTCTATATCTTATTCTTGCCTGTGTTAGTAGCACCATGACTGTGTCACCGGAATAACGAACTCATGACAAAGGCTTACCTTTGTCTACACATTCTGCAAGCATCCTCCAGCAGATGTGACTTCTGTTATCTGCTTTAGGCTATTGTACATGTTTTCCAAGCAAGCACAAGTATATGACTCCCATTAATTTATAGATAACTGTCAGGGCTGGGAACTCTTCCAACAGACCTTATTATAGATGTGTTTTATCAGTGGAGTTTAAATTAAAACAGCTGTAAAAGCACTAGGATTATTCTCTCTTGAACACAACGGTACAAGCATGTTCTGAACCAAGATCAATAAAGACCCTGACTCAGAGGATGTGGTGCAATTTACGTTAATGTACTTTATAGCAAAATGATAGTCCTGCTTCTGACTGGTTTAGGATAGCCAAGTTCTATGCATCCTTTCAAGGATGAAAAATGCTACAGAAATGCAACATTTTATTTGGCACTTTGCATCAGTTTTTCACAGCGCTATTTTTTTTTTTTCAGACTAAATTGTAAGGTTTGGTAACAGAGTAATGTGAAGTCTGTTGACATATTCTAGGTTGTTGTGCCTCCACTAAAATTTCAGCAGATAACAAGAAAATGTATTCTCATGAAAAATTTCTCTTATGCCAATTTAATCCAAAAGGTCACTGGAGTTAAGAATGCCAATGCTTTGCTTCAAAACAGAAAAAAAAGTAAACAAACCACCCCCCCAAAAAAAAAACAAATCACAAACAAAAAAAAAAATTCAAAAATTCAAAAAAGAAAAAAAGAGACAAAGGGATTTCTTGAACAAAATTTGTGAATTCAATCCTCTTGCTGGAAAAAAAAAGATTAAAAACTTCTGGAAGCTTCCTAAGCTCCCAGTCAAGTGCATGATACTGTTTTGTGCCCTGAAGGACGTTGTAGCCATTTGTTTAAGCAATGAAATTTCCATCTGTTCTGTCTTGGTTTAAAGAAGCGGTATGTTTTCAAAAACCTCAGGGCAATGTTTGCTGAAAACATAAAATGTCCCTGAAGTGACATCACAGAAGCAAAACATACATGGCAAATTTTAAAGCTCACAATTGCAGGAAAATGCAGTTACAGTTTCATCCACACACATGCATAATTATATCTGTATATATAAAGAATAAACAGAGACAGAAGGAGCACAGGATTTACTTTAAAAATAAATGACCAATTTCAGCTGACTTACCTGCTTAGCAAAAAACCTCTATAAATAAAAAAATGCATTTTTACTTTGTGTGACAAGCAGAAACTAAATTAAACATCAACTTGCATATACTTTATGAAATATTGAAATTATGTACAGCACTACATCTTTACTTAGCATATATGTAATGTGTATTCAGGCAATTTTCGAACAATACAGAAAGTCTCAAGATAGATAAATTCTTAAGTGGGTTAATTGAGGGTAATTTTATTTATACTGTATGCCACCTACAGAAATGTTAGTAACAAAAAACTAAGTGCAGCCTGTCAGTGTAAGGCATCAGACAACAAACAGCAAAATACCTCAGTAGTCTCCTCAGTTTTCAGAATGATTTGAGTGAAGTCCATCTCCCAAGCTAACTTTGCTTCCATTACACTAAGAATGATATAGATTCTAATATCCAATGGCAACAGAAATATAAAAAATTCCAGTGTCTTCCCAAGTCCCAAACATTTGGGGATCCATTAAGAGCTGTAGTTGAGATATGCGTTTAGAGATTTGTCTCATCCTACTAAGTGGCTGTGTATCATGCTCCCTCATTTACCAGTAAAAAACAATATCCCCCTTCTGAATGCAGAGACAAACTATCTATTTATTGACAGACATGTAATTTCACTAACTCAGGGTGTAATTCAACTGATCATATTACTGGGACACCTGAATAGTAAGCCCCTGTTTCACTTCTTTGATAATGTACTGAGGACTACCAGTATTTAACCATGACTACGATGACCGAGTGATAAATAGTTTTGATGTGATATGTAACATCAACAAAAATCACTAAGAAAATCAAATTAAGTGGAACATTGCACAGGAGCCAGAGGAAAAGCTGAAGAGACTGAATATGAAACTTAAACTCACACAGCTTTTGAAGAGGGTGTTCAGCTACTTTGATAACAATCACAAGGAAGAGATCTATTTCCCACAGTTCTGAATTGGGAGTACCTATTTACCACTCTGTGGTGAAAAATTAGGAAAGGAAGGGGGAAGAACAGAGTATAGGGAAGCTGGGTGTATGTTTAAAGTAGATAAGTCAGTGTTTAAAGTAACCTGGAAAATGTGCACGAAAATCCATCATCATCACTGCATTTACTTATCTTACCAGCATGCAATTGCTCCTTTCACTAAGTCCTTCATCATCAGTTGTAGTTCTGGCTGCTGCTTCTCCTTCCTTCTCTGGGGTCCCCTTTGCTGGCCGCCTCTATGAGGCAGTTAGTTAAGCCATTTTGCTAGATGCTTTCTCTTTCCTCTATCTCTTTTTCCTTTAAGAATAGGCTCATGGGAGCAGAGGTTAGAGCTCTCTCCACCTTTTGCAATAGCCCTCCTGGCTCTTTAGCTGTCAGATGGGCAGCAGTGGGGCAGCCAGACAGGCAGAGGGACACTTTCCTGAGGGGGAACTGGAAATATGCAGTGAACCACTTGCAGTTTCCAAGCTGTGTTTCCCAGTTCTCTGATCTGCCACAATCTACACCATTTTAAACACTAAGTGCAGTTAGCATATATTGTGTATACACTAGAGGGAATATCCAGCACAGTTATAAAGCTGGCATGCAGCTTTAAGCTTAGCCATTATGCAAGCAAGACTTTAAAAATTATGCTCAATCCTTAAACCTTACATCTGTTTATTGCTGATTTTATGTGTCCTATTGATCAGATGTAAGTCCCTAGGCTTACATATTCATATGCTTTGTGAGTGTGCCATGCTGTACCATTACCTAGCTCCTCAATAAATTCCATTAGATTTGTGCTCTAAAGAAAAAGTAGCAGGAAAAGGCTAAAGAAACAATATTTGAGACTCAATATTTTTTAACAAATTACTTTTCAAATCAAGACACTGTGGTCTCATACCTTTGAGTCCAAATAACCTTGAAAGACTTTTTTTGTAGAATTATGGTATCAATGGAATTATATTCACATTTAAACTTACCAGCAACTGTTATCTTTCGCAGTTCCTTTGTATTACACGTTTTTTGCCATAAAAGTTGCACGTTAGCCTATTTGGGGCTGTTTTGGTGTGTGCGAGGGCTGCGTATGGTTTGTTAAGTGGCAGTACTATAACAAAGGGTATTGATTTTGAAATGTTTCCTACGCAATACTCAACAACCTTTTTTTTCAGATGAACTGTTTGATTTTGCCAGGGCAGAGGTCATAGTTCATGTTGTGTTCCAGCATTGTAACATTGAATGAGTTGCACTGGATTTAACCCATGGTAACCATGAATGACTTCACACATAAATGTGTCTGCTCAGACAGCTAAAAATACTTCAGCTATTTAGAAGCTGAGCCTTCCAGTACCCAAAGGGGGCCTACAAGAAATCTGGAGAAGGATTTTTTACAATGGCATGTAGTGATAGGACAAGGGGGAAGAGCTTTAAGATGGAAAAGGGTAGATTTAGAGTAGATATTAGGAAGAAATTCTCCACTATGTGGGTGGTGAGACATTGGAACAGAGAAGCTGTGGATGCCCCATCACTGGAAGTGTTCAAGGCCAGGTCGGATAGGGCTTTGAGCAACCTGCTCTACTGGAAGGTGGCCCTGCCTATTGCAGGGGGATTGGAACTAAATGATCTTTAATGTCCCTTTGAGCCCAGTTACATGATTCTATAATTCTATGAATTTTGACATAATTCACAATATATCCACTGTACCAGTCACTGTATTTTGTAAAACCTTTCTTTTACCAACAATGGTGAAATATCAAAGATGAAGCCATGGCAATGTGAGATAGATAACCTGTCTATGTGTGAGAGATGTTTTTAGTGTTAATAAACATATGAAGAGAATAGAGTCACAGATAACATTTGTTTTCTTCTTAAGGTAATACTGAAATTTTAAGACCTTTTTTTTGCTGTTTCTACTTCAGTGACTTCAGCAGGAATTCTGAATATTTAAAACTAATTGCATTTGTCTGCATTTCAAAGCAAGTAACTGTTAGGCAAATGTAGTGTTGTTCAGTGCAAGTCTATTCTGCATGGTAAAAAATGCTGCAGAGGTAACTCATTTAGGTAGCTAAATATATTCAGGTAACTGAACAAGTCTTCAAGTGGGTGAGAAAAAAAATCCACAGCTAAATAATGTACCATGCAAGCTGCTATCTCTGAATGGCAGTGTGGTGACTGAACATTTGTCTGGAATTAGGTTAGGCATCTTTAATAAAGAGCTTATCACAAACACATGTAGAGAGCTGGCTGCTTCATCCAAGGTATTAATTCACATCTAGGCAGTGAGTAAATCTTACAGTTTTTTCTTGTCTAGTATATCAAGCATCTAGAATTTTTCTTTCTAAACACTTCAGACATCTCATGAAACTGTATTTTGCCCTCTTGGCTTGACTGTTGTACATTCTTTACTTGTTCTGAACTTGCTTCACTTTGTTGCTGAAAAGATAATTCTCTTTGTATGCCACTCAAAAAAAGAAGTAAAAATACAGGCCCCCAGGCAGTGAGTTCTTCCTCACATGTGCTTCCCACTGTTAAATAAAAGCTATTTATCACTACAGCCTTCTGTAGCCTGTTGCTGCTCCAGATATTGCCTTCTGTAGCTGCTGTTGAATCATTGTTCTCATTCTTCCTGCTACTTCTCATTGATCAGTAGTTGAATGTATAGTTATCAATGTCTTATTTTCCTGGGAAGTCCTTGGGTCTTCAGGAAGATCTTCAGGAATAATATGTCCTAGGACTACCCCTGCTCACTACTTCAAGAAATTACTTACTCAGAGATATGCACAATGTTTGTATGACACCAACCTAAAAGGCTTGTAAATTTTTGAAGGGCAGAGTCAGAATCCAAATAATATAAACTGGAAAATGTATAAAAACAACAAAATTGTGTTTCCTAAGGGTAAATAGAAAGCACTGGCCTTCAGATAGAGGAGATTTAAATATATCAACCTAGTGCAAGGAATAACTGCTCTGCAAGAGTTCCAGGAGTATAGGAATAGAAGTCATCATGTGTCACTGTGTATTGTCCAGGTGTCACCAGGGCTGTATTAACAGAACTGCTTTATTTAACATGCTAGCTTGTTTCTCTCTTCAGTTGAGTGTTCACTTGTTCATTCACCTGGTGTTCTCATCTCTTAGACTGCATAAATGGCCCCCAGAAAATCTCTGAACTGAGTGTTGGAACTTTCAGCCATTGCTATGGCAAAAGTAATGTCAAAGATGGATGCAGAGTATGTAGAATCATAGAATCATAGGTTGAAAAGGACCTTAACATCATCTAGTTCACCCCCCCCCCCCCCCACGGGGACACCTCACACAAAACCATGCCACCCAAGGTTCTGTCCAGCCTGGCCTTAAACACCGCCAGGGATGGAGCTTTCACAACTTCTCTGGGCAACCCATTCCAGTGCCTCACCACCCTTACAGTAAAGAATTTCTTTCTTATATCCAATCTAAACTTCCCCTGTTTAAGTTTTAACCCATTACCCCTTGTCCTTTCGCTGCAGTCTCTAATGAAGAGTCCCTCCCCAGCATCCCTGTAGGCCCCCTTCAGACACTGGAAGGCTGCTATGAGGTCTCCACGCAGCCTTCTCTTCTCCAGGCTCAACAGCCCCAACTTTCTCAGCCTCTCTTCATACAGGAGGTGCTCCAGTCCCCTGATCATCCTCGTGGCCCTTCTCTGGACTTGTTCCAGCAGTTCGTTTTCCTTTTTATGTTGAGGACACCAGAACTGCACACAATACTCCAAGTGAGGTCTCATGAGAGCAGAGTAGAGGGGCAGGATCACCTCCTTCGACCTGCTGGTCACGCTTCACAACTTCTTTGGGCAACCCATTCCAGTGCCTCACCACCCTTACAGTGAAGAATTTTTTTCTTATATCCAATCTAAACTTCCCCTGTTTAAGTTTTAACTCGTTACCCCTTGACCTATCACTACAGTCCCTAATGAAGAGTCCCTCCCCAGCATCCCTATAAGGGATATAAGGCGCCCTTCAGATACTGGATGGCTGCTATGAGGTCTCCATGCAGCCTTCTCTTGTCTAGGCTGAACAGCCCCAACTTTCTCCAGCCTGTCAAGATAACTGAACCTCTGCTGAGACCACATGTGCCATTGAAGATCACAAAGAGGCTTGTTTGGTGCCATGCCAGCTACAGCAATGCTGTCTCAGTCTTTCTGAAAGAGGAAATGCATATTATTAGAGCTTACACAGTTAACTAAATGATCAATAAAAATTCACTGAAAGACTGTTTTTACTAACTATCTACAATGTAAAAGGACTCGTGTTAAATCATATATTAAATTAAAGCGTGCATAGAGTTCCCATTTATTACGGCAAATTTTGTGACAGATGGAGAAACATTATTTCATAAGAAATTGCATTAATGCAATGTGTATTTTTCAGTGACACTTTGCTTCCATGGTTACTTGATGGATGGAATATATAAATTTACAGATGATGCATAACTACCTAACTATCTACATATCTAACTGCCTGCAATGTCAAAATACAATTGTATTTTTTCATATGTATTTTCACTGTGGTACAAACAGAACTTTCCACAGACCTGATAAAAAGCCTATGATAAAATCATAGCCTCTCATTTTCCTTACAAATGCTAATTCTCTCATACCCTCAGCGATCTCTTTCAAAGTCTAAGGCTGGGACTCAGTCCTATTGCTACTGTTGTTGATGGGGGAAAGATATGCTGCTGTCCAGGTGGAGAGGGATCTCCCCTGTCCATTAAGTAGCCCACAGGCATTTTCCAGTCTCTTAAGACCATTGTAACCTTTGGCCAAGACTTTCTGGTGCTGTGGTGGTGCAAAAAGTATAGTAGCATTAAGAGCAAGATAATGGCAGTTTCAGTGCCTCCACACATCACCTTCCATAAAGGCTATCCATAGACAGTTAATCACTTGAATCAGTGATCCTCATGTTGTTGTGGACCTCAAAGCTCATAATCAGTCACTCAAACTGCACCTAAAAAAAAAAAGGGTGGGTGAGGGGGCTTTCTTCTACAGAGTACACGGTACCAATTCCCACAGATAATAGTGAGAAATGCCCCAGAACTCCTACATCACTCCCACCTGGCCAGTGTGCATTTCTGAGCAACTTTGACGGTCACTGTAGATGAAAAGTCCTGCACTGGCTTAATGTCGCATAGATTCACAAGTTTAGGCAATGTGATTCTTGCCTTGACCTGGTAATTGGTGCATTGCATTCAAGGAAAAAAAAAAGAAAGGTTCTTGGCAGGAAACAGGAAAACGTTCCCCTAATCAATTAGGCTGTGTGCTCATCAAAACCACCAGGGGACTCAGCTGCATCCTTGGGGAGGAATTCAAGTACCAGATTTTAGGTGACATTTTAAAATGGCAGATACAGCAGCTCACAAATCCTGTGCTCTCTTATTTACATAAATAAGTGGTATTTAATTAATAACTTGGTGAGAACACTGATCTTGCCTGCATACAGTCACATGTACACAACCAATATTTTTAAACTGTTGGAAAACAAGCAGAAGCACTGCTCTTGGCTGAAAGATTTAAGCTATTTCTGTCTGAGTTATCACAGGTGTCAGCATGAGCTACGGTGAATGGTGGTGTAGCCATCCCCCCTTCCTGGACCTCTGCTGTCTGGCAGGGGATATGAAAGGAAAACTGATGACGCAAGGCAGCATCTGACTGTGCAGAGAGGGTGCATAGGGCAGCTGGGAAGTGAGATCAGCTATTAGATGCCTGTCTGTGACAGAGACTTGGTTTACATTCAAAAGTATCACATCTGTCCAAGCGCATCAGCTACTGTGTCCACCCTCATCAGCTGTAGTGGCAGCTGACATGGGTCACTTCAGCTGATGACTCTGATTTTTGCAATTCAGATCATAAGTCTCTCTTCCTCTTGACCAATGAAAAGCTGGATTTAACTCAAGATGGATGTGCTTTTGAAACTTTAATGTTGTTTTATCTCTTATTGTGTGAGTACAAGATCTTTGTAAGCCATGTCTTAAAAAAAAATATGCTAATACATATGGGAAAAAAAGACGCAGAAAATCACTGATGAGAGAAGTTGAAGCACATCCACCCACAGTATCTCCTTAGCCCTGTAAGAGTGCTCTCTGATGTCCAGGTTTCTATGTTTTCTACAGTTTCACTCATGTCTGAAGCCTCAAGGCTTCTTCTCCACAAAGAGACAATTATAATATGACTTCCAAAATGGGATTCTACCAATATAATTTGTCTTCCTTATCTTTCTACCTTTCTTATTCACAAGTATTTCTTTTATTGTCCAAGTTTCAGGACTGTTCTCATCTACCTTATCCCTTGAGTAAACTCTCAACTAAGTTATAGATACCAATCGCTTTTAATCTTCCTTTGGTTTCATTTTCTTGGTGCTTTGTTAGAGTAAGTGTTTAGGCAGTTGTCTAAGAAGGCTTAAAAAAAGAGAATATATTGCACTGTGCTCTGGCTTTTGATAGCTTTTGTTTTTAATGTTGACGGATGGGGATTACCTACTGAAAACTGGATTGGCTTCTGAATCCATCCTTACCTTGTTAAAGAGTTATTTTTTGCACTTATTTGTGATGTTCTGCTCAGCTCTGTTAGAAGTTGAAGCAAATGAACTAAACCTTTCAGTGATGTTTTATCCTGGAGAAAGTAGGCATCAACAAGCAGAGTTCTTTTCTGAGCAAAAAAAAGGGTTTGAAGGAAGCAGTTTTTTCACTCATGAGAGCTAACAGAAGTAGTTAGAACAGGTAAACTATTGAATTTGCTCAACAATATACAAAGTTGTTTAGGAATGACCAGTATTGATAGGCAATGGTTGCAACTGCAGGCACAACAGACAGCTGACATTTTTTTTAATAAAATGTTTAAAAAATAGAAAATGTATAAATTAAGTTGTCATGACAAGAGCTGAAGAAAGAGAGCTCCTTCCTCCTCTATCTGGAAGAAGAAGTTTAGGATTGTGAGAAAGGAGGCTGTTACCTCGGGGTATCCAGAGAAGCAGTCAGCTTGTACAGGCAAAAAAAAATATTGCATCCAAAAATTTCAAGGTTTTATCATCATTTTTTTCTAGTGTTGAAAATGACAGATTCTGAATATATTATCCAAAGCAAAAGCACAATATATGTTTTAGAAGAGTAACATAGGAAGCATAAATAAACAAACATGGCAAGTTATGCCCAGGGTGATAGTGCTTTGCTATGGCTTTTGTTCACCAGCAGTGCTTCTTTCAGCTGTACTTTGTTGCTTTGCCAGCTTGACAGAGACACTGCTTTGACCTATTATGAAACGTAAATATTCCAGTTAGCTACCAGTGCACATATATTGATCAGTTGACTGCTGCCAGGACTGTGTGATCAAATTTAATTACATAGAAGCACATTAGAGGGGGCATGAATTTGGGTGTTTCTTCTGTCTTCCTGCTGGTTTTACCAGATGCATGAGAAATTATTTATTAATTGCTAAAAGGGACAGGCAGAAATGAGCCCTCTAACATTCCTGTAGTAGTAGTGGATTTTGGAAAAAGGGGTTCATGATCTCTCCCCAAACAGCCTCTTGCACTGCCGCTAACCAGCACAGTATCTCACTGGGTACATGAGCAATTGCTGTGAGACTATTTCTTATGATCTTAAATGTGAGGTATCTGTACCTATCAAATGTGGTTGAAGTTGTCTGACAGCTTTAGAAGTTATGGGGACTGGGAGACAATTAATAGGAAGAGGGACTGTAAAAGCTTCATTTCCTTGGAAACCAGGCAAAAATATTTCAACCCATTATCTCGTTATGAATTATTTCTGAAAGATCGCCTTTACATGCTTTAAATATCAAATCTATACTGGTAAAGACTCGCAGTGTACAGGCTTCTCATAAATATTTTGGGATTATGTCTTTATTTGCTTGAGAAGCACAAGAAAGCAAGAAGCTACAGATAAATATAGCAACTCTTTTTTACCTGTCTAATCTAAAAAAGTGCATTTCCCTGTTTAGCATGCCAGGTCCTGCCATTAAGGTAGAGCACAGCTGCTCAGCTCACATTCCAGATCACTGTGTTTTCACAGGAAAAGCAGGATTGAAAGGGGTCACCTTGAGACTGCATGTTCCAGTGGATCTTTCTAGATACCATCACTCATGGATGGAAATTGTTAAGAGTCCTTGCAGTACATCAAGTCTCTAGTGTATACATTCTTCCTATGTAGCAGTTCCAGAGCATTTATTACTTTAATTACGAAAGGAATATTACTGCTTCAAAGAGACCATAGCAAGTAATTGGCTTTTAACCATGCAGCATGTGCAGCCTCCTCCTGCAGTTAGTGGTGTCTCTGTGGAGGTATGCTGTGCTTCTGGTTAAACATCAGGATGGTTCTTTTTTTTTCCTCTTCCTTCCCATGACATGAACAAGCTCTGAGTTTTATAGCAGTGCTGGTATTTTCATATGTTCTTCCAGACTCTTGTGAGCCTTAGTTCAGGTTTATCAGGGAATCTATGAAATACATTAATACTGATAAATCCAGACCCTTGATAATGTTATACAATTAGCTTTCGTAGAATGTCTTCTTTTTATTCTTAGTACTTTAGGACTTAATTTGAAATACAGTAGTTGCAATATAATCAAACCTGAGCTCTATTAGACTATCTATATGTCTGTACCCTCTCAATTTTAAAAAATGCTAAATGTATTTAACATTATAATAATGCTTGGATCTTGGGTGATTCTGTAAATTAAAAGCTGGCAGGTAGGTAATACCAATTTTAAAAAAGAAAATCACTGTATAAAGATTCAGTGGTGAAAGGGAAACACTGAGAAAAGCTGGAAAAAACAACCAGTATTTAAAAATTATCAGTCTTTGCTGAAAGTTTATATTGATTATCCTCCTATTTTTTTTTTCAGTCCAGAATTAAAATTGGCCTTAGAAACAGCTCTTTGAAATAGGTTTCAGAAGCATTCAGAGTTGGCGTAATATCCAGCCCTCGGAGCAGAAGGAGTATGGCCAGTAGCTCAACCTAATAATTAATTGCAACCCTTATGAGCTGAGCAGCTCAGCTTCTTATGTGCTATCCTATGGGCTTTCACTACATGCAAAAAAGCTACTTCTCTAACAGTACGGATTTATCCTTGCTTAAAGGGCCAACAAAGATCATGGTTTCCCTTTCAGGAATACTCATGTTAACAAGGTCTGAATATTTTTTGTACGAGCCATCACAATGATAGAAATAAAGATATTTCATTGGTGAAGGTAATCAAGGGCAGTCCTCTGCTCTTCAGTGTTTGTAAATAAAGATTAGATAGGAGGAACACTAATATTGAATATTTAATGAAAATTGTTAATATTTAAATGCTGAAATATATTTCCTGCTTTAAGGCAAAAAAATAGAGCTGTACTAAAATAAACTAAAAATAAAATAGGTAAAATAAATAAATGAATAAATCAATTAATAGTCTCTATTCTAAATAGCCTATCATTACCAAATGTTTATTTAAAGACTAAAAACATCTAAATGATGTTATATACAAATTAACTTGCAGTTAGTTATGAAATTCCTATCACTAATTGTTCAACATCATTGATTATTTTGTAACTCAGCCTTATATTGGCTGTGGTCACAACTTTTTCACAGACCAAAAAATTACAAAATCATCTCGCTTGGAAAGCAAATTATTTGGTAGTAGCAGTAACGCTCAGAAATACTTTCTTCAATTTCTCATTTTGTTTTTGCTTTCATGGTTGAAAGAAGTTATGGTTCAGATGTTTGGATCTAACTGGACATTATAAAAGAAACAAAGCTGTCTCTCTGGCACATGTTTTGAATTGATCCTTTTTACTGGGTTTGTTTCTGTTCCTAGTTGTTAGGAGAGTCAAGATGTTTTGTATCTGCAGAACTTGAGCTAGAAAATGTAACGAGAAGAAGATTTATTATAAGAAAACCAGCATGCCATTCTCTCTTTCTTTCTTTCCCTCACTGGTAGACATTTTCTGAAGCATAAGACCACCTCTTTTCATGTCTTCTAGCTCATGAGCATACCAGGCAACATACACAGGACAGAAAAACTAACAACTACTAAGAAATAGATGCACATATATATGTAGGTGTGTATCTATGTGTATATATATATATTTTTAATATGTTTTCATGCATGTGAATGAAGTCATATTCTGGAAGTTTTTTGTTGACTAAAAAAAAATTTGTCACGGCTTGCCAGTGGCTGCATGTGAATATGCAAAGATCTACACTGTACCTTGTTACACGGTTTGCCTTTTTATGCTGGCAAATTCCCTTAAATCCTTCAGTGTTCCAGCGCACAACACAATGATTACAGGTAAGGGTATTAACTAGTTCTCCATTTCTCATTTCCTTCTTACTGTAGCATCAAAGCATGAAATCATTCCTACTGAAATGACTGAAGACTGCACAGAGTGACTTCACGGGCACAATCTTGCTTTTGGCATCATGGCACTGCTCGGGTGGACCCCAGCAGATGTCTTCAGCTCTGATGCAGGTGTTGGTGGCTGGAGTCAGCTCTGGGCTGACTCCCAGCAGGGTCCCTCTCTCCTCTGGAGGCACTCACTCTCATGCCAGCCCCCAGCCTGAGCATCCTGGCAGGAGTGCTGGGCTGGAGGACTGCATGAAAGACAGCTTTCGTCTCATGAACCAAGGATTCAAAGCTGCTGGAGATGTAGGGCATGGAGTCTCTTTTTCACCACCTTCAGGGTGATGGATAAGGATCTCACTAAAAATTCCTTTCTTAATTGGTTGTATTAATGGTGTCCCCTGGATTATACTGTAAATGCATCTCTTCTCTTATGTGTAACAGGGAATAATTTCTCAGTGTTTTCTGACTGAGATGAAAATGCAGTGTACTCATCTAAGAGCTATGTGAGATGATATTTTTTTTTTCCAAATGGTCACCCAGAAAAAGTATGGGAAATGAAACATACTTCTCTCACAAGGAGAGAGGAAAGTTGAAAAAATATAGCAGGATAAAAAGAAAATGACAACACATACATAGTTAATAAGCATAATAAAGTTAATAACCATAATAAAGTTAATATGCAGTGAGGAAAAAAATGCAACCCTTTGATCTTTTAACAGATAGAATTTTTATTCTGTGAAATTTGAATATTTTAAAGATAGTATTTTCTAATTAGCTCTTTCTTTAGCCCTTGGTAAGAAAATCTAAGATTTTCACACTGGGGAATATGATCTGGTCAGATTCATATGGCTCATAGCCCTTGCTAACCTTTATGTGTTACTGAGTGGCATCTGCCCCTTCATGTTGCTGTGATGAAGTCTATGTAGTCTGCCCACACCTGGAAAAGAAATCAAGTAGATGCCACAGAAAACTCATGGCGGTGTTTTATACTGGGATATTTTAACTCAACAAGGAAAGAATGATTTAAGGCAAAGGCTGGCATGTGGAAATCCTCTCATTGGTGACAGCAGAACAGCCATGCATGTGATGAGCAGGAAACATGCCACATCCCCCTACTCAGCCCGAAGTGTCCTAAGATAAATGACTTGCAGAACCAGAAAAGGACCCAGGGACTGTGAGGAAGAGATTTCAGAACATTTTTCTCCTATTATTTCTTCTCCTAGATAGACAATCTACTGCTCCATGGTGGTTATAGAAACATACGAAAAATTGCAACATATATTATTGAGTGGAGACTTTTCTGCCACCATTTTCTTTAAAAAAGTAAATGTCATGTTCACTTTCACTTACATATGGAAAAGAAATCAGCGTTCTTAACTGAAAAATGCTTTGGAAACCAATACTTTATGGGATCCTTTACTGCAGGTACAGCATCTGAGCTAGATGCTCAGGTTACTTCTATGCTCAAGAGTGGTAGACCTTTCCAGAAAGAAATTCCTCTCCATCCCATCCCCAACCAGAGGGCCTGTCTCCACTGAATTTAAGGGGAGCTCAGCCTGCCAGCTTAGACCAGATGCCTAACTTCTAGGCAGTTAAAGTGAAGTGAGATAGTCCCACAGATAGTAGGTGGAATAAAAATGTCTGTGATGATAAAGATACCAAAGTTTTACAAGGAGATAGAAGCAAGCAGAGTGGGCTTGTGTAGGCAAGTATATCGTTTATTCCAGATGGTGTTTTGCTTCAGTAAAAGCTGCAGATTCTCTTAAAGGCACTTCTGTGCCCCTCAAAGTAGCATTTGAACAATTTGTAACTGATATATTCATAAAATTTATAAAAGGCATTGCTAACAGAAGAGTTTGTCATGGATATCATGAAACACTGGTCTTGGCAGGACAGAAGATAAAGAAGAAATTGCTGTAGCTGCATTAATAGCAAGAGGACTCAGGAGCACAGGGCCAGCTGCAGCAAGGGACAGCAGCTGGGAGCCCCTGAAGGAAGCAGTTAAATATACTCACTGGCTGCAAATGCAGATGCTTCTGAGACCAGTCAACATTCAAGAAAACCCTCTAATGAACACACAGGACATTCTTGAGAAAATCCCCAGTGTTTTGAGCACAGATTTCTGTACACATTTTTCTATCAACATCTACGATAATTCCTGTCTCAAAAGTGTGTGCATTTGTAGGAAGTGCCTGGGGAGCTTCTAAATATTTTTTCCTGTTTAAACAAAATTCCTTACCCAGAATCACAAAAAAGGAGTTTAAGAAGGCAAATAACACAGCATTCAAACACATGAATACACAGACACACAAACACAAACTCCTAAAAACTTTTGGCCAGCTGACATGTGATGTTCATTTAAAGTATTTTGCTCTCAGAAAATTAATATTGTGAACACTTTGTGTTAAACTTCACTTCTGGGTTTCAAATGTGGGTAAGAGACTGTGGGAAACACTAAATTACATCCTTCTCCTTCTCTTACTTCTTTTAAACAGTCCTTCATTTATTAATGCTTTGCAACCACTTATACATAAAGATAATATATAGAAGACAAATCAAAGACAGACATTGCAATTCTGCTATATTTCCATCCAAATTAGAGAATATTAAAACAGGATACCTCTTTCCTAACTGAAAAACCTAGGTAAGCATCCTGAAAAATATTACTTGCAGAATTCAGCATGCAAATATCAATGTGCATTCCCAGACAAAAAAAAAAAAAGTCATCATCAAAAAAGAGTCAAACAGAAGATTTTCTACTAGCAACATTAAGAAACCTGATCACAACAATTACCTGATCTGTAATTATACACAGAAATTGTGGATGAAGATTAAACATGTTAAATGAAGATTAGATGTGGTTTAAACTAAAACCCAAAGTACAGTAAGGACTAGGAGTGCATAATCATTGTTTCAAAACACATTGTGCAGGAAAATAGTTTGAAGATAATCTCAGATACAGCTTTTGTTTTGACTGCATGGCCTCGACAGCCTTAGCTATAATGATAAATTACCAGGCTGTGTTATGAGTATTTCAGCTGAAATCAGAGGCACTCATTGACCTGTGTATGAGACACTGCTTTTGCCAAAGTTTTTCTTCTCGTTCTTCAGCTGTCTTTTCTTACATTCCAGACTAACTTTGGATTAGACTTTGTCTTAGTCATTGGTACTGGTATTAGTGTAATAAAGGATATAAATAACAAAACAATACAATTTATCCACAAAATCACATTGTTTCAGTCCAAAATAATACACATGTACTTTAGACTGTTTACTATTGAAATGTGAATAAAACTTTAGTTATCATATTATCACAGTTTCTTTTTCAAAAAAGAATCAACAATAGAGTTTCTTTCTGTTATTTCTGGCAGATAAGGAGCAAGTATGACTTGACTCCCTTACCCACAAAAGCACAACATGAGCAATATGCTTTGTGGTCTAGCATTCCTAATGAATTACATGTGTGTTTGGCTGCCTCTACCAATTCAACCATGAAAAACACTGGGTTATGTCCTTTTCCTGGCTTTTTCAAATGAAAACAAACCAGAACATTAAAGGTCCAGGGTACTGTAGTATGGTTTTATTTGCCCTAGATAGTGTATATCATGTACTGCTGTGAAGAGACATTGTTCTGTTCTCTTAAAAGACAAAAAAAGCAGAGATGATTCCACTGTATGACTACTAACAGAGTTCTGAGGAGATACTTCAAACTCAATTTATAAAATCTTTACTGTTAAAAAGGTTACATAAAAGTTGAAAAGGAAAAAATAACCAGCATTTTAAATGGAAATAGAAGAAGTATCTTTGATGCAAATAAGAGAATAAAAGCAATTTCTAAAACACAGTAATTCCATCCAAGTAAAGGTATTTTGGTAGTTATGGGTAACAACAGGTAGTTTGCAACCACAGAGTCAGTCAGCTGCATATTAAATTGATCAAAATAAACCTCTAACAGTCACCTCTGTGTGTGACAATCAGAAAATAAACAGAATTAAAGTACAGACAGAGACAGACAGAGATTCAATTAAGGTTGAAAGAAAAGAGAAGGCAGAACAACATTAATAATGAAGTAAAATAATAAAAGCTAAATAAGTTGAGAAGGGTTGTGTTGCCCCTCAACTTACATATTGCCCTCTTCTGTGGAGTAAGGGAAAAATAAAACAAAATGCAGTAATGACATTTGCTAGACTTACAGGCAAGTTATAGATATTCATTAATCAATAATTTTGTGGTAGTTGAGGGTTGAAAGCACTATGTAAGCATAAATTTTATGCCACTAATCAGATAGCTCAAATGGAAACTGCATATGAAGGCAGAAAAGCCACGTGGCATTGCAGAAAAGGGAAAGGTGATATTTAAGACAAGAGGATAACTAGAGAAAATGCAAAGCAGATGACAAGGAGTGGGGGAAAATAAATCTTTATGTAGAATATAAAGGAAAAAATATCTCACACAGAAGATAGAAGAAAAGAATGAGCAATACTAATCTCACAGTCTGCTTACTGATGAGATTTACTCACTGAACTGAGGTGCCCCAGTCAGAATCCTAAGATGGGATACAGCCAGCCGAGTTGGCAGCTTTAAAGTATCAGTTACACATTGAAACTGTCCTTCTTAAATAACTGTCTGAGCCATGTGACTGTGAGCTGGCAGGAGTGAGTGTCTCTTCCAGAGGAACAGCCAATCTGCCAGGGTCCATTTAAAATTTGATTTGAAGCTTCATACTTGATGTGGGGGGTGCTTTCCTTTATTGTTTTGTAATTTATCATGGCCGAAAGGCTCCAAGGCAGCAGCCTGAAATTAAATAACATGGTTACCCTCCTCTTAAATGACTAAATACCTGTGTAGGTGGGGTGTGCAAACACTCCTAGTTTTCCACAGAATTGGTGCCCTGTTTCAGGCACAGATATCAGACCTTGGATTTAGGGCTGGCTGCAAAGTGAGACTTTCCATCTCTGAGTGCCCATGTTGGGAGTTCAACAGCAGAGACACAACTGCAGGATGCCTAGGTTCAAGTCCATGCTTGATGTCCACTGGAAAACCCTGGCTTATAGACTTCAAATAATAGACTTGAATCTGTCATTTGTGTATCATCAGGGAGTTCTTCACCTTCAATCTGAACTAATATACTGAAGTATGCATCACTGAATAAGGGACGTCAATATGTAGAAAAAGAATATCTGCATGAACTCAGACTTGTCAGTGAGGGGACATGAAGAATAACTGTGCGAACTGACATGGCATCCTCTGTGATTTTCCAGACCAAAACATAGAGTTGTATGTAGAAAACACTTGTAGACCTCCTAGCACCAACAGAGCCTTCATGGATTTCCTCATTTCCAAATAATTATTTCTTTTCTTAAATTGATTTGTCTTGGTATGGACTGCTGTTGGCAAGGGCTTATTAAATCCCTGTGTACATTAGCTAAATCTCCAGAGACAACAGAACAGCTTCTGTTTGACTGTTTCTGTGGCATGTTCCCATAAAAAGAATGTATGAGATTGTTAATATGACAGTCCTTCAAGGCAAAGTCTGTCTCATCAGTCAGGAAGAAATCTTTGTGGAATACTAGTCGATGAGTGTATTTTAATTTAACAAGATTTTCGCTATGAAAGGAATTTGAATAATTTAATTTGAAAGCACATTGTCAAGTGATTTTTAAAATAGTTTCAAATTTTATTTTTTACTTTTTGTTGTTGGCTGTGCCCTACAAGAAGTCTGAAAATAATTTTCCTCTACAGATTTCTTTCCCTTTTTCCTACATGACAAACTTCATTTCTTTTCCTCCTGTTGTTTCAATGCAGTCAAAGTGATTAGGATGACTTTTATTTAAATACAATATTTCAAACCATTCTGCATAGCACTTTATATTGCCAAAATACTTTTGCTTTTAAAGCAGCCAAAATAAAAGCTTAATTTTAGTACTAGGTGGTTGCTATGACTCCTACAGGAGAATTACAAAAGCAGTGATTTTTCAACTATTTACATTAATCTAGTGCCCACTATTTGTATGGCTTTAGGCCAAAGAAGATGAAGAACTGAAGGGCTTGTTTCCCTTACATCCTCCTAGAAACACCACGTTTAATTTCCTTGGTTTAATGTGACAGCAGTAGCCTGATTTCTGGCTGTAGTATACCAATAGCCATGTTCAGTGAAGAACAGATAATATGATGTTATCATGCTGTTCTTGTCACTTGAGCTCCAGGTTTATTCATGTTCATTCAGAAGCTGATAGTCTGCAATGGTAAATGATGAAAACTAAGATTATTCATGCCAATCTGGTCTCTGAGGAATCTGTGCAACAATTTCTGAGATTCCAGTTTGACAGTGTAACATGCTCAGCAGCAACACTTGGCTTTTCCTTGTTTTCCCTTTCTTTTTTCCTTTTCCTCCTTCTCTTTTCCTTTTCCCTTATTTTCTATTTCCCCTTCCCTTCCTCTCCCTTCCCTCCCTTTCTTTTTCAGATATAAGCAAGCTCCCTAAACCTTCTGCATTATTGTTACTTAGGTCTCCATCTTAATTTTTTGACATAAAATGTTCAGCAATCTTGGGGGGGGGGGGGGGCGGAGAGGAGAAGGAGCAAGCATCTATTTTCCTATTTTTTTAACACTGTGATGCTATAAAGCACTTGTATCCTGAGATGAACTGAACCTCTTCTGTTGATTTCCAGTCAAGAAAATGTTGAAAGGTGTTGACAGCCTATCAGAGAAGGATGTAAAGGGAGAGGGAGCTTCTTCACTCATTGATCGCTTGAAATGGACATCATATCCAATAACTGTACTGAGAACATAGATTAAGCTAAAAACAGTGACTGGAAACCATTTCCCCATTTTTAAACATTTTTAAACAGATTTATCTTGAAACATTTTCATTCACAGAAGTCACAAGTACATATAAACCCAATTTTTCTCAAGAAGCCCATTATTACTTCATAGGCAAAAACTGATAAGAGAGCTCTTTAATTGTTTTAGCGCATTCAGTAAATCTCCCACTATTAGAGCCATTAGAGCAACATAAATAGTATAAGAGTTTATAATTAATTCTAGGTTAGTTCAGCTCTGTGGACCCAAGAGAACAACGCTGCCACTTTTGAACAACATTTGGTCAAAGGTGTGTTTGTACTTTCAATTTATTTCCATCACAGCTTACTTTGATCTAATAATTTTATACATTTATGCAGTGTGCCATAGAGTGACATGTAGATGTGTTAATTCATAGAGTCTGTTCTAAGTCTCTTAATTATCTAGTTTTATTGTTAATGTCTGAAATCTGCATAAATACATCTAGCAGTATAAATCTGTAACATTCATTAATGCCCTCAAAATTACTTCTGATCTATAAAAGTTTTCAGCTAGAAAAAAACTTGGCAATCTCTTTCCTTAAATCAAGCTTTAAAAATGCGTGTTTTATTAAAAGAAAACTTTTCAAAAAATTATGTCCTGGAGTATTATTTTTTGCAGCATCCATAGCTCTTAGGACAATGCATTATACGCAGATCCATGCCCATGGGTTTTGCTTTAAAGATGCTGTAACCTTGATCCCTCCCATTATGGTCTCAGTGGCAGACCTTTGTGCCAGAAAAGAAATTATGCTGTGCAAATGGCTCAGGACTATACAGAATGATGTGTACAGCTGATGAGGTATGACATCAAAACCCCACAAGCCAAGGCTTTTATCATAGGACCTCATGCCTTGTAGAAAGAAAGAAGTTTGTGTGTTATTCAGCTTTTCTAGGTTCCTACAAATGGTCCCTTAGATCCTTAGAGGTAATTTTGTTTTAAGAAACAAGAGGTCAGTTGACCACTTGTCAATGCCTTCATATATGTTATTTGATTTTGATCCTGAGCCTGTTTACTTTTCTTTCTCCTTCCTTGAATGGAAGTTAAAAAAGCAAAAAAAAAAAAAAAAACCAAACAAAACCAAACAAGCAGACAAACAAACACCACCAAAATCAAGACTTAAGTGTTGCCCATTCTTCCAAAATATATCTAACAGATTTTCCATTCCCTCAGCTCTCTATTCCTTTGCTCCTCTATATGTACATTGTCCTCCAATTCCAGCAGCTCATAAAAGTCCTTTTGGCTCCCATAGGATATACTAAATTTGTAAATTTTCTCCCTTGTGTAAGTATTTGTTGGATTCCTTGCTTTAGTCTCCAGGCTCCATCACCACAGAAGTAGGCAAAAGGCAATGTAATAGTACTGAAGGGGATTTTGACAGAAAGCCCACGAAAGCTTAGCCAGTTAAATGAGAATTTGTAAAAATCAAAAGAAGTGGGAATTATCCCACAAAGCTGAACTAGTTCTGGCAATCCTGGTTTTCATGGCTTCTACATTTTCTCTGTGATTTTATGTGGCTTTATGGTCTCACTAGGCACTTATAACCACAGTAGGAAAAGGTACCACTTGATGCCTTAGTTTCTTCCAGCATAGTTCCTAACCCCCAGCTTTGACATTCGGGGACATCAATTTTCAGTGTGGAAAGAAAGAGAAAAATGAAGAATATAAAAAACTTCATTTCTGTATTGTGTCTCCTTTTATTATGGATTTTTCAACTTCTTCCATATATTTATGTCTATTCTTACGCTTGTGTACAAGATTCTTACAAAGTTAGATCAAGCAACAGAAAAAAAAAACATGTGTCTTCTGCCACCACTGTTGTGGAAACACTGTCTTCAGTAAGGAAAAGATAAATACTGGCAAGGAAATTTATTGGTAGGGGAATCTACCTGAACTGCATCAAACCCTACTTCTGTTTCAGACAAAAAAAAACTTTTACCTTTAAAACTACCAGCTCTCCAGACTAGGTTTATGGATTCAAAAGACTTTAAGGACATATAAAGGACATTTTTTCCTTGGAGTTCCTCTTCCCTCATTGAAAAGGGCCAATTCCTTCCTGACTGAATAAAGTGGGGTACTTGAAGATTTGCAGAACTTCTACTAAAATCACTTTTTCAAGTGTAAGTCAACATCAAGGCATCATGGTTTTGAGTTAGTTACAGTATCAAAGAGTTTCTCAACATAATTCTGTTACACTGTTTTCCAGATGGGATGGAGTTCTGCGAAATCTCTGCTCTTTTTGCGCCGCTAATCTTGCCTCAGGACCCACAGGCTGAAAACCCTAAATAATGTAGATAATCCTCTGCAGTCTCTTTTCTGTCTTTGCAATGCCTTTCCTCTAATGAAACACATTATATGCTTTGCATGAGAGATCCTGTGATTAGTTTTGATACTAAGCCTTCAGTTCACGCTTACTGACATTACAAGTTGTTCTTCTGATTGGTATCATAGAAAAGGATTTAGAAATCCAATCTTGGTGTACATTATATGATCCATATATAATAAAAAGCATAATTTTCAGAAACCACAGAATATTTTTCATGCAAGCCTGAGTGGTTCTCTGTGAAAGCTGTAAGGAATCCATGGCTTGATCAGTGTCACCTACATTTGGGTCTCCACATGTTAGCTAGCAAATAGAATCATAGAATTGTAGAATCATAGAATGATTAGGATTGGAAAGGTCCTTAAGATCATCTTAAGTTCCAACCCTCACTGCTGTATGCAGGGACACCTCACACTAGACCATGTCACTCAAGGCTCTGTCCAACCTGTACTTGAACACTGAATAGATGCCTAAGCTGTCCCTCTAGTGACCAAAGATCATCTTCAACATAGGTGGTTGCGGCTGTATGAGATACCGAAAGACAATCTCTGCATGCTTGGCAAATGGGATGTGTAACCTTGATGAGACACGTAGCCTCAGAGGCAGCAACTGGAGGCTAGGCAGGATACTTACACTGACTACACACTACACTGGAGTGGTCTCAGTGAGAATATTGACATTTTCTTGATATATAAGCACCTACACATAAACCCCAAGATAACTTACTCCCAAACTGATTCCCGTCCCAGTCTATCTTTGGCTCTGTACAATCATTTGAGGGCAGTTTCAGAAGACTGGTGTCTAGCTGCTCCTGAATCAAGGCATGAATCCTGTTGGTCTTGTGTCACATCTGCCAGCTCAGGTACTCTAGATGTATTTCAGATAACAATGCATGCCAACAGAGTCAAGCCCATCATGTGTGTGCCTGGCAGTACAATGCACTCTGTGGGTCCAGCACCATTGCTCTAACATCTGTAGAAGACAAAAAATGCCTGTTGCTCTACTGAGGCTCATGCAGAGAATAATCAAGCAAATGTTAAACTCTGTGTATAAGTTAAAAAATAAATGTACTATCGCTGTGCATCTACTGTTACACATTATAATGCAAAACAGTTCTTCTACTCGATATGCTGAAAAGGTGATTATTTATTGTGCATTTTCTATGTGAATGTGGTTTATAGATACCAGTGAAGATGGCAGAACATGTGCTGGCAGTAGTTACTCTTTACCTTTTCTTAAGAGCCATGAAAAAAACCACATGAAAAATGAACACACAAGCACTCGCACACGTGCACACACACACACAAGTACCATCCAACTGGAAATGGATCAGATTTTATTTTACTTCCTTAACTCAGTGACGTTTTCATTTGTGCCCTCTTTCTTTTTTTTTTTTTTTTTTTTTTTTTTTTATGACTCAAATTGTGTAAAGGAGCAACTGTGTAAGCAACAACAGCAACAGAAATAACTTTCATGGCACATGGAGAACATAAAAGGTAGCATACATTTTTAAAAGCATGTGCAAAAGCAGTAATTTTATCTTGAGTTACTATTCGGCAGTACTAAAGAAAAACTCAGTTCTTTTCTAGAAACTCATTGAAAGAATAATTTTCCTTTTTCTCCCCTTTTTCTTTTTGAAGAGATTAAGGCAGCAAATACAGCTTTTTGTACTCACTCGCTGGTGAAATGCTCATAAAAAAAGACTAAATATCTATTGATCCTATGGTCTCAGAGCTGCAAGTAGTCTGTACGTAATAGAATTGCACTATAAAAGCTATTTTTGTAACAAAAAACCTCTTTATGTATGCTTAAACTATTTATAATAGTAGCTGCAGTTTAGGATAATGAGTGTTCATATATTCAGTAACGCTGAAGCTGGACAAAATGGAAACATCTATTTGATTCAGTAAAATACACAGTCAAAGGACATCTATCAGGTTACATTATCCAAAGGACTTTCTAAGCTCTTTTAGGTCATGGAAGAAGTTCAGCTCTATGAACTTAAAAGTGGATGGAGTCTCATAAGTAGATGCTACATAAGGTCTGAGAGGAACCTAAGGAAGAAAAGTATTATTCAAGAAATCTAGACACTCATTTAAGGTTTGGTGTCAATTCTAAGGTACTTGTCTGGCTTTACGCTTTCCTCTTTACAAAGACAAGTTGCTAAATGAACCTCTGAATTTCTGTCTGGATGTGCTCACAAACACCTTGCTCTGTTGCATACATTGTCATTGCAAGGCATTATGACTTTCAGGATGCCAGAGCAACCTGTATTTAAGGAACACCAGTGCACCCAGAAGGGCTGAACACCAAGTTCATATCTAGACAGAATGGCTGGGACATCTCATAATGAGCTCTCGAGAGCTGGTGCCCTGTCTTCATTGTTTCCATAGGGATCCCAGCTGATGTGTGGGTCTACAAGACTTTAAAAAGCATGGGCACTTGTTCCCAGCCGACTTCCAGCTGAATGAGGGGTGGGATTTAAGCAGTGGGTATTCCTGAGGCTCTTCATCCTGGAGCAGAATTGATAGCCCAGCTCTCCCTGGATCTTTTACACAGTTGTATGCATAAACCAGAAACCGAACTTTCCCAAGCTATCAGCATGACATCATTCACAAGCAGATGGACCCTATGCTGTAAGGTGCAAGATGTCAGCACAGAAGTGATGATCACGTCTTTGTCTGTGAAAAGAAGGATCATTAAAAATGTTGCGTACTTTCTGAGAAGATTCATATCTTTAGAACTTCATAAGTGCATCCCCATTCATTGAGGCTGTTTAAGCTTCTAATTTTATAAGGGACACCTGTTTACATTGTTTGGTTTAGAAGAAAACAGGCTACTGTTCCTCTGCTTTTAGAAAATATGGGTAACTATGCACAGAACACAGCTAATTTGCTATATGGATTATATTGATTCCGCACCTTTAACAGACCAGTTTAATTTGCTGAGGGATAAATAGTGTCTATTTCTACCCGTAAAGCTAAACAATTGGTTTCAGGTCACCAGAGCCTGCAGTGCTTTTGAAGGACCTATGCAGTATTTAAGCACTGATGTGCTGTTTAAACTTCCTCCAGTTCAGGGCTGTTTGAACCCAAGTCTTAAAGTACAGTTATGCCTCCATTTTGTATGGAATGTTTTGAAGAAGCTTAACCTGGATCTCTCTTGCATGGTTAGAAGTGTGAGAAGTGTCTCAGTTCAAACACCTTTCACACCTCACCTTTACAAAAAACATAAAAATCAGTGGAAAAAGGCCCAGAAGCTGAGAACCCTTCTCCCAGTGGGACCGTCCCTGTAAGCAGAAAGATAATTGATGCAGGTTCCTCCTTTCAGGTGTTTTCTCTCTAGCCTCATTCATCTGTTTCTGTGTGGATGTCTGGCTTCATTATGAACAAAGGTTTGCCCTGTGCCCTGTTCTGAGAAGGTGGCCATTTCAGGTGTTTACCTCTGATTCCCCCCTAGGCATGAGAAACAATTCTTGGCCAATGTTTCATCAAAAATTATGTACTTCAACAAAAAAGTTTTGGTTTACATGAACCAGCATTTTCGGGGGGGGGGGGGGGGGGAGTTTTGCTGGTATGATGATTCTTATCTCACTCTAATAACAATATTGTGTAAATTACAAAGCCAAGGCCAAATACCTGCCACAGGAGGATTTATGTGCCTATGTATTCTCTGGCTCTTTGTCTAATGTAGTTCTGGAAATCAGGTTTCCCACAGTTGTCTTTGAGATTGCTCTTGCTTTGAAGACCTCAGTCATTTTCAGCTCCTCATTGTAAAAATTATCTTTCCTTAATTTCATCCCATTATTTAATTTGTAACCATTACATAGGTTCATCTCTAATGGTTAGAATGTCACTGCAATATCACACTGATAAGATTGACAGTATCAGGGTACATTAGCCCTTTCTGAATATCTTCCTCTACCCTTTGTGAAAATTAATTTATGGATGACTGGGGATGTCAAGCTCTGCAACGATGCCACACAGATACATCATGTTCTGACTCCTGGCCGGCTTGGCTTATTAAAGCCTTTTAAAAACTTGGCATCCACATGTATTGGAGCTATGAATTGCTCTGTTGCAGCAAAACAATCTTTCTGTCAGGTCTGTGGATTTTAAATTGAGACTGGTCTGATCAGACCTCTCACATATGGAGATACACAGCTGGTTCTGTAACTTTCAAATGCATCCAGGAATATGCCCACTGGGGCTTCATGGAGCGGAAGGAATAATGTTATCTCATGAAACAATTTTACCTTCTGAGGTAAGATGTATCAGCTGGTAGTGACAGCTCTGTAGAAACAACAGACATAAAATATGCTGCAGTGATTTTCAGCATATTCATATTAAATTTCAGTACAGCTTAAATACTATGTTTTTGGGGGAAAAAAAGAACCAAACAAACAAACAAAGAAAAAACTGAGGAATGAATTCCCCTTGTTTGTGAAGCTTTTCAGGAAAATTGCTGTGGACTGATAAAACGAGCTCAGCTAGCACTTTAGTTACTGCAAATGTTCTTCCACTTTTTACTCTGCATGAATGACATAATGTTGGATCTACTCTCTGCTGCATTAATTGCAGGATTATGGTTTCAGCATGGTAGCTTTATTTTCTACTATTGTGGTCACAGTGTAGGCTGAGGTTATTTTCCAATGGAGTAGATATATGTGTGAGTGTGCATATGTGTACTGGCAAGATGTCCATAGTAGGGATGTTAAGGTTGTCTCTTGTACATCTTAATTTATTAATGTCTCAGCTTTAGCAAATATATTGCAAATCCTTAAGACCAGAATCTTTGTTCAGCACTTGGGAGGAGGGACTTGGTAGGCAGCTGAATGATGAGTGAATATGAAATATGAACTGGGTATTAAAAAAAAAACCAACCCCTAACATTCCTTTAGCAGGAGGATCTGCTGCTACTCATGCTGTGCCCGTGTGAAGTGCCTACTGGTGGTTCCACATATAGTAAGACAGAGGACTATTTGACCAAAGGTTATCTTGGTTTTTAGAGAGAAATGAACCTGTGGTCAGACTGTATGCGATTCTTGATCCTACACAGAAAGACCCTGAGCGGAAGTCACTGAAAGGCATACCCCTGGATATATAGCCCAGTACTCTTTGAGGAATGAAATGCCGACTTCATATTTACCTTACCTATGCTTTTTCCACAACTAGTTTATCTTTGCTGGTTTGAGTTATCAGAGAATAGAATTGCATGTAGGATACACAGTGCAGGCACACAATAGAATAATAATTTTTTGCCTTCTTTATGTGCTTTGCTATTTAAGGATAAAGACAAGTTTCATAAATGAACTCACATTCATAGTCTGCAGTTCTACCAAAGAGAGAAGAAAGGAGGAAAATTTGCCCCATCATTTAAAATGCTCTACACAGGCTTCTGTAGATGTTTTGGTTGTTTCTTCTTTTAGTTTTTCTTTTTTTCCCTTTCTCAAACCCATTGAAAAGCAGTAGACTGATACGACTAATCACTCTGGGTCATACAATTGTCTTAATTTCAGAGTAAAAATATATTGGTTTAATTAGTGATTCTCTGGGAATCTTTAGCTTGAAGAATTGCCAGTATAATTCTCATCTTTTTCTGTTCTCTTTTCAACCTCTGTCAATCAAATATGCACACACAGTTTTCTGAGTACCCACAGGGTCTCTGATAGGAATTGCTGAGGTGAGCAGCTCCAGAGAGGACGCCTTCAACACCTGAGAGGGGGGGAGATCAGCGTCCAGGAGCCTCAGCTCGGCGGCAAGAGCCACCGAGGGAGCCTCAAGTCCTCGACAGGACCTGCCCAGGAGGCGGCAGCTCACCTGACGAGAGCGATCAGCTGACTCACAGGGGCGGAGCCAGGAGCAGCGGCACCAGCCCTGAGTGGGTAAAAACCTGCCCCAGGGCAGCGCGGGCAGGGGAGCGGGATGGTGAGCACTCGTCGTATGAGCAGGGCCCGGTCCGAGAGCTCTGCTCTGGCTGCTCCGGCGGTGGCCAGCGTAGGCACCCAGACAGAGCCGACGAGAGGGGAGGCTGCAGCTCAGAGCTCGGGGTGTAGAGAGGAGAGTGCCTGCACTGGTCTGGTGAGGGGAGGGTGCACAATGGGCAGGGCTGCACTCGGTGCTCCCTGGTGCAGGTCCTCCTGCAGCAGGGGCTGAGCTGCGGGACGCTGTCCATAGGCTGCAAGATGTCAAGGAAGCTGAGAGGAAGCAGGAATGCTTGCTCCAGGCCCAAACTGTGCAGGGGTCTCAAGCGTACATCGTAGCTCATACAGGAAAGAAGGAGGCCGTTAACCCGGGAAGATGGGAATTAGTGACAGCAAGCAAACAAACAAACAAAAAAACCCCAACAACAACAACAAAAAAAAAACCCAAAACAACAACAACAACAAAGCAAACACAGAAAAAAAGGAGGAAGAGGACAATTAAAAGCAAAGGGCTTCTTCCTGAATGTGTTGTCCCCAGCCAGAACGGCTTTGCAGTTCTGCAGGGGCTAACGAGGAAACACACTCGAACCATGAACAACCAGCTGATGC